>NW_026057577.1:14523065-15147587 GCF_023721935.1 Panthera uncia | reverse complement strand
ATATATATATATATATACATACATATATACACATATACATGTGTATATATATATATATATATATATATGATGTGGTATGAATCAAAAGAACATGTGGTATATATCAAAAAGAATCAAATCTTGCCACTTGCAACAATGTGGATGGAACTAGAGTGTATTGTGCTACACAAAATATGTGAGGCAGAGAAAGACAAATATCACGTGACTTTACATATGTGGGTTTAAGACACAAAACAGATGAACATAGGGAAAGAAGAGAAAAAATAAGTTAGCAACAGAGAGGGAGACAAATAAAGAGACTTTTAAAGATGGAGAACAAACTAAGGGTTGCTGCAGGGGAGATGGGTGGGGAAATGGGTAAATGAGTGATGGGCATTAAGGAGGGCACTTGTTGGGATGAGCACTGTGTGTAATATATAAGTGATGAATCACTGGATTCTATTCCTGAAACCAGTACTACACTGTCTATAACTAGAATTTAAATAAGTGAATTTTTAAAAGTAAAATAAATAAAATAAAAATGCACCCGACCAAAAGACCCACAAAGCCAAAACTATTTACTATTTTTAGCCCTTTAGAGAAAAGATTGTAGCACTGCTTCAGTCCATTATGACCCCAAACTTTTTTTTCAGAACTGTCCTGACCCAATCTTTATTTTGAGACAAAATCTGACATCAGAAATTTCAAACTAGCAAGTGATTTATGGAATCAGAAAATTATTTGCTTTATAAAAGGATTCATCACAGAATTTATACAAATAAATTCTAGTTCGTCTGAAAAAAAAAAAAGAAGTAAAAAGGCCAAATGATCTGTGAGTGAAATAGCATTTCAGGTAAACAGTACGACATAAAGACAGGAAAAGTAAAAGAGGGCAGGGAGAAGGAAGAACATATAGTTCGACAGGCGTATGAATAGGATATTTGATGATATATCCAATGAGGGAGAGTATCCAAAATATATACGGAAGTTACACAACTTAACACCAAACCTCCCAAAAAACTCCAATTAAAAAATAGGCAGAAGATACAAACAGACATTTCTCCAAAGACATCCAGATGGCCAAGAGAGAGATGAAAAAAACGCTCAACATCAGAAAAACTCAAATCAAAACCACAATGAGATATCACCTCCCACCTATCAGAATAGCTAAAATAAAAGATACAAGAAACAATAAGCATGGATGAGGATATGGAGAAATAGAAATCCTCATGCACTGTTGGTAGGAAGGCAAAATGGTGTAGCTGCTGTGGAAAATCCTATGGAGGTTTCTCAAAAAATTAAGAATAGATTTACCATATGATCCAGTAATTCCGCTACTGGGTATTTACCCCAAGAATATGAAAACACTAATTTGAAAAGATACATGCACCTCTATGTTTACCTCAGCATTATTTACAATAGTCAAAATATGGAAGCGACCTAAGTGTCCAATGACAGATGAATGGATAAAAAAGTGCAGGGTGTGTGTGTGTGTGTGTGTGTGTGTGTGTGTGTGTGTTTAATGATTATTCAGCCATAAAAGAAAAGTATGAAATCTTTCCAATTGAAACAACATGGATAGATCTAGAAGGTGTAATGCTAAGTGAAAAAAGTCAGAGAAAGACAAATGCCATATGATTGCACTCATATGTAAAATTTAAGCAACAAATGAAGAAAGGAAAAAAGAGACAAAGGGAAACAGACTCTTAACTATAGAGAACAAACAGATGGTCACCAGAGGGGATGTGGGTGGGGGGACAGCTACAACAGGTGAAGATGAGCACGGAATAATATACAGAATTGTCGGATCACTCTATTGTACACCTGAAACTAATATAACACTGTATGTGAATCATGCTGGAATTTAAAAAAATTAATTTAAAAAGAATATGGTATTTGTAAAGTAGAATCACTAAGCCCAGGTTTATAGGGCCCTGAACTGAAGGCTAAAGATTTTGGGTTTTACTTCATGAAACCGGGAAGGTCTAGAAGTTCAGGAGAAAAGGGATAACAGCTGTCCAAACAGCCCCTTAGCAAGGCTGACATGCATCAACTTTGCAGGATGGACTGGAGGAGATGGTTGTTCACGGGGAAAGGAGAACAAGTAAGAAGGCACTGGAAAACTCTCGGCGAGACCATTAGAATCATATGGAGAGTATAAGGTAACAGATATATGGGATCATGTGGAGGTGTGAGGAAAATAATAGGGACTCAGTAAATATCTGCTGTATAAATGGATGAATAAATAAATGAATGAGGCCAGACAGATGGAAGCAAAAAGCAAGGAACTAAGTTCTATTCCTATTCCTGACTCAAGTTATTAGTCAACTTGCAGCAAGTTCTCTCTCCAGAGTTTCTTCCAGCCTGACACCCTTACAGGAAAGGTAGAATCAACAACCTGTTCCAGGATGGGGAAAGGAACAGTCTCGGCTTTCTTGTTAAAGCTTCTGCTCTCCCCTGGTAGTTTCTCTAATTAAGCAAGGTGAGAGTACTTTGCAGAAAGGCTGTGGCTTCAGATGTGTGCATACCACAAATTCTCTGTTGCCTTAGAAGGGATTTGATCTAGCTCTTTTTCTTATAGCCATGGACTACTAATGACTAGACAGGTATTTTAGACCAAATCAGGAAATGCAGGTCAGGATAAAAGACAATCTATCTGGTTCCCCTGTGACTACACAATTTAATCCTGGAAGTTCTTCATATATGAATGGGGAAAACAGATGTCTGAGGAAGGAAGAGAAGAAAGAAGGGTGTGAATAGCACTGCTAGGAATTTACCCAAGGGATACAGGAGTGCTGATGCATAGGGCCACTTGTACCCCAATGTTGATAGCAGCACTCTCAACAATAGCCAAATTATGGAAAGAGCCTAAATGTCCATCAACTGGTGAATGGATAAAGAAATTGTGGTTTATATACACAATGGAATACTACGTGGCAATGAGAAAGAATGAAATATAGCCCTTTGTAGCAACGGGGATGGAACTGGAGGGTGTTATGCTAAGTGAAATAAGCCATATAGAGAAAGACAGATACCATATGTTTTCACTGTAATGTGGATCCTGAGAAACTTAACAGAAGACCATGGGGGAGGGGAGGAAAAAAAAAGTTAGAGAGGAAGGGAGCCAAACCATAAGAGACTCTTAAAAACTGAGAACAATCTGAGGGTTGATGGGGAGTTGGGGGGGGGGGGGAGTGGGTGATGGGCATTGAGGAGGGCACCTGTTGGGATGAGCAGTGGGTTTTGTATGGAAACAAATTTGACAATAAATTTCATATTTAAAATTTATTAAAATAATAAAATAAAATTTATTAAAATAAATAATAAAATAATAAAATTTATTAAAATAACAATTAAAATAAAATAAATTAAAATAATTTGCACATATGTTAAAAAAATAAAGCAACAATCAAAAATTGCTTCAATAAAAAATTACAACTATGTTATTGGATCAGATTTACATTTTTTACACTATCATTAAAACTTTTTTCAAAAATTAAAAAAAAAAGGAAGGAAGCATGAGAAAGAGGAAGGAGGGAAGAAGGAAAAACAAAAAAATTAAGGAAATTAAGGAGGGAAGAAGGAAGAACAAAAAAATTAAGGAATTAAGGAATTAAGAAAAAATTAAGGAAATTAAGAACAAAAAAATTAAGGAAAAAAAAAAGAAACAAAGGAAGGTGGGGAAAAAAAGAAAGAAGGAAAAAAAGCAGGAAAAAGTAGCTGTTTTTATTTCTTTGAAATTTCCCTTTTAGAAGACTTATTGATATTTACCCCTGACAATCAAATGAAGTCAGCACTACCATTTTTAATTTTATAGATGAATCACCTAGATAATGATGATCACTATTATTATTATTACCATTGTTTTTATTACTCGATCTCAAGTCTTCTTATAAATTCACTCCCTTGGGCAGCAGGTCACTGTGTAATAAAATTGCTTATGACAAGGAAATGCAATTACTGTGGGAACGTGGACTGCTTGGGAAAAGACAATTTAGCTGATAATACAATTTACCTTTCCTTTTTAATTCAACTGATACTGCTATGGGGGAACTGTGCTTTTAGCAGTCAATGTCACATCCAGTTTCTATGGAAATTGTAGACTGCTGTCATTGGATAAAGTCAATGATGCCATGGGAACAACATCCCTGAAAATGGCAAGCTTCTTCTCCAAAGGTGTGATTTGCCTTCTTCCTGAAAGGTGACAGAATCCACTGGCAACTTCACATTTTCTCCACATATAAACACACCCTGAATTATCCATGCTACAGTTCTTTTCAAAATTATTGCAAAGAATTACATACCCAAATAATTATTTTCAATTAAAGGAAGAAGAGAAAGGAAAATAATCTAATAATAAATATGCGGACAGACTGTCTTCATCTACACTTAGCCATTGCAACCACACCTAATGTATAGATATGCTCCCTTTCCTTTTTTTTTTTTTTTACTTGTTTAATGTGTATTTTTGACAGAGAGAGAGAGAGAGAGAGAGAGAGAGAGAGGCAGAGAGAGAGGGAGACAGAGAATCTGAAGCAGGCCCTGCACTGTCAGCACAAAGCTCAACCTGGGTCTTGAATCCACAAACCGTGAGATCATGACCTGGGCTGACATCAGACACTCAACTGACTGAGCCACTCATCAAGTGCCCCACCCTTTTTTTTTTTTTTTTTTATTTGAGAGAGTGAGTGAGCAGAGGAGAAGGGCAGGGGGACAGAGAGAATTTTAAGCAGGCTACACACTCAGTGCTGAGTCCAATATGGGGGCACCATCTCACGGCCCTGGTATCATGACCTGAGCCAAAATCAAGAGTCAGACACTCAACCAAGCCATCCAGGCACCCCTAGATGTGTTCCTTATTTGGACTTTCCTCCCCTTAATATACGAATGTCCTAGTCAGGCAAAGAAACCCTCCCTTCCACTCCATACTTTTCCACATATATTTGCCACTCCACCCCACAGTGAGATTCCACGATGTTAAGAATTACTGGTTTCTCACAGACATCTTACCTTCAATTTGCAACTGGCCACTGCTTGCAGGGGTTACAGCAGACAAAGACTGTATGATGAGGGATCAAGAGGAAAGAAGCACTTCCTTATTGAAATATTTGGTGTGCAACTTCACCCAAAATTTCATTCTAAGCAAATACTTTGAATTCTTTCACAATGCATCATCCACTTGTATAACCATGGTAATTAGGCAAACTGGATGGGCTCTCATAGAGCTGAAAGTTGGTATGTGATGATGTCCTGGGGTATTAACAGGAAATATCTTATAGTTATCCAAGTCTGTAAATATCCTCAATAAAAGGAGGAGGAGGAGGAGGAGGAGGAGGAGGAGGAGGAGAGAGACAAGAAATCAGATGCAGGGACCTTGAAGGCAAATGGAGTCCTATGTCTTCCTCTAGGACTCCACCCTTCCTTCAGTCTCCATTTTTCTTGCTGGCGATCTAATATTAACAGGAGACACATGTATCAGAGTACTGCGCATGGGCACCTGGATGGCTCAGTCAGTTAAGCTACCTACTCTTGATATCTACTCAGGTCATGATCTCACAGTTTCATGAGTTCGAGCACCCAATCCAGCTCTACATGCTGAATGCGCATGGAACCTGCTTGGGATTCTCTTTATCCTTCGTTTTCTGGCCACCTTTGCTTGCACACATGCTCTCTTTCCCTTTTTCAGAATAAACTTAAAAAACGTATTGCACAGCAAAACACTGCTTGAATCTGGATGATTAAATTAAATGAGTTTTTGTGTGTGTGTGTGTGGGGTGAGGGTGGGTAATGTTAATGGATACTATGGAAAAGCTAACACCCTTTAAGCTACCCCTTAATACAATTACTGCTTCTTTGACCACCATCTTGCCATTTTATAAGGTGGATCTGAGCTCCATTTTGATCTGATTTTTAAAAATTAAAAATAAAGCTTGAATCATTTAACTTTCCTCAGATATGATGCAAAGGAAATAAGCCATGAGTTAAACAAATTAATCTTTCACAAACATAAGACTCTTTATGCTTCACTGTTGGGTCCAGTGGGGCTCTTAGCATGCTTTGGATTGACTTGTATTTTGGTGCCTGCCTGTCTCAAGAATGCTAATTCTGTTTGATGAGCTTATTTTTTAATTTATTTAATATGAAATTTATTTTAAAATTGGTTTCCATACAACACCCTTTGCTCATCCCAACAGGTGCCCTCCTCAATACCCATCACCCACTCCCCTCCTTCCCACACCCCATCAACCCTCAGATTGTTCTCCGTTTTTAAGAGTCTCTTATGGTTTGGCTCCCTCCCTACTTTTTTTTCTCCTTCCCCTCCCCCATGGTCTTCTGTTAAGTTTCTCAGGATCCACATTACAGTGAAAACATATGGTATCTTTCTCTCTATGACTTATTTCACTTAGCATAACACTCTCCAGTTCCATCCATGTTGCTACAAAGGGCCATAGTTCATTCTTTCTCATTGCCACATAGTACTCCATTGTGTATATAAACCACAATTTCTTTATCCATTCATCAGTTGATGGACATTTAGGCTCTTTCCATAATTTGGCTATTGTTGAGAGTGCTGCTATCAACATTGGGGTACAAGTGGCCCTATGCATCAGTACTCCTGTATCCCTTGGGTAAATTCCTAGCAGTGCTATTGCTGGGTCATAGGGTAGGTCTATTTTTGATTTTTTGAGGAACCTCCACACTGTTTTCCAGAGCGGCTGCACCAGTTTGCATTCCCACCAACAGTGCAAGAGGGTTCCTGTTTCTCCACATCCTCTCCAGCATCTATAGTCTCCTGATTTGTTCATTTTAGCCACTCTGATGGGCGTGAGGTGGTATCTGAGTGTGGTTTTGATTTGTATTTCCCTGATGAGGAGCGACGTTGAGCATCTTTTCATGTGCCTGATGGCCATCCGCATGTCTTCTTTAGAGAAGTGTCTATTCATGTTTTCTACCCATTTCTTCACTAGATTATTTGTTTTTCGGGTGTGGAGTTTGGTGAGCTCATTATAGATTTTAGATACTAGCCCTTTGTCTGATATGTCATTTGCAAATATATTTTCCCATTCCGTTGGCTGCCTTTTATTGTTGATTGTCTCCTTTGTTGTGCAGAAGCTTTTTATGTTCATGAGGTCCCAATAGTTGATTTTTGCTTTTAATTCCCTTTCCTTTGGGGATGTGTCAAGTAAGAAATTGCTGCGGCTGAGGTCAGAGAGGTTTTTTCCTGCTTTCTCCTCTAGGGTTTTGGTGGTTTCCTGTCTCACATTCAGGTCCTTTATCCATGTTGAGTTTATTTTTGTGAATGGTGTAAGAAAGTGGTCTAATTTCATCCTTCTGCATGTTGCTGTCCAGCTCTCCCAGCACCATTTGTTAAAGAGACTGTCTTTTTTCCATTTGGATATTCTTTCCTGCTTTGTCAAAGATTAGTTGGCCATACTTTTGTGGGTCTAATTCTGGGGTTTCTATTCTATTCCATTGGTCTATGTGTCTGTTTTTGTGCGAATACCATGCTGTCTTGATGATTACAGTTTTGTAGTAGAGGCTAAAGTCTGGGATTGTGATGCCTCCTGCTTTGGTCTTCCTCTTCAATATTACTTTGGCTATTCGGGGTATTTTGTGGTTCCATACGAATTTCAGGATTGCTTGTTCTAGCTTCGAGAAGAATGCTGGTGCAATTTTGATTGGGATTGCATTGAATGGGTAGATAGCTTTGGGTAGTATTGACATTTTAACAATATTTATTTTTCTAATCCATGAGCATGGAATATTTTTCCATTTCTTTGTATCTTGTTCAATTTCCTTCATAAGCTTTCTATAGTTTTCAGCATACAGATCTTTTACATCTTTGGTTAGGTTTATTCCTAGGTATTTTATGCTTCTTGGTGCAATTGTGAATGGGATCAGTTTCTTTATTTGTCTTTCTGTTGCTTCATTATTAGTGTATAAGAATGCAACTGCTTTCTGTACATTGCTTTTGTATCCTGCGACTTTGCTGAATTCATGTATCAGTTCTAGCAGAGTTTTGGTGGAGTCTATCGGGTTTTCCACGAATAATATCATGTTACCTGCAAAAAGTGAAAGCTTGACTTCCTCTTTGCCAATTTTGATGCCTTTGATTTCCTTTTGTTGTCTGATTGCTGATGCTAGCACTTCCAACACTCTGTTAAACAACAGCGGTGAGAGTGGACATCCCTGCCTTGTTCCTGACCTTAGGGGGAAGCTCTCAGTTTTTCCCCATTGAGGATGATAATAGCTGTGGGATTTGCATAAATGGCTTTTATGATCTTTAAGTATGTTCCTTCTATCCCGACTTTCTCGAGGGTTTTTATTAAGAAAGGATGCTGAATCTTGTCAAATGCTTTTTCTGCATCGATTGACAGGATCCTATGGTTCTTATCTTTTCTTTTATTAATGTGATGTATCACATTGATTGATTTGCAAATGTTGAACCAGTCCTGCAGCCCAGGAATGAATCGCACTTGATCATGGTGAATAATTCTTTTTATATGCTGTTGAATTCGATTTGCTAGTATCTTATTGAGAATTTTTGCATCCATATTAATCAGGGATATTGGCCTGTAGCTCTCTTTTTTTGCTGGGTCTCTGTCTGGTTTGGCGATCAAAGTAATGCTGGCTTCATAGAATGAGTCTGGAAGTTTTCCTTCCCTTTCTATTTTTTGGAGCAGCTTGAGAAGGATAGGTAATATCTCTGCTTTAAATGTCTGGTAGAATTCCCCAGGGAAGCCATCTGGTCCCGGACTCTTATTTGTTGAGAGATTTTTGATAACTGATTCCATTTCTTTGCTGGGTATGGGGTTGTTCACGTTGTCTGTTTCTTCCTGTTTGAGTTTTAGAAGTGGGTAGGTGCTTAGGAATTTGTCTATTTCTTCCAGGTTGTCCAGAATGGGTCAACCAGGCAATTAGAGAAGAAATTAAAAAAATATATGGAAACAAATGAAAATGAAAATACAACAATCCAAATGCTTTGGGATGCAGTGAAGGCAGTCCCGAGAGGAAAATACATTGCAATCCAGGCCTAACTCAAGAAACAAGAAAAATCCCAAATACAAAATCTAACAGCACACCTAAAGTAAACAGAAGCAGAACAGCACAGACACCCCAAACCCACCAGCAGAAGAAAAATAATAAAGATCGGAGCAGAAATAAACAATATAGAATCTAAAAAAGTGCAGAGCAGATCAGTGAAACCAAGAGTTAGTTTTTTGAAAAAATAAACAACATTGATAACACTCTAGCCAGGCTTCTCAAAAAGAAAAGGGAGATGACCCAAATAGATAAAATCACGAATGAAAATGGAATTATGGGGCACGTGGGTGGCTCAGTCGGTAAGCATCAGACTTCGGCTCAGGCCATGATCTCACAGTCTGTGTGTTCGAGCCCTGCATCAGGCTCTGTACTGACAGCTCAGAGCCTGGAGCTGCTTTGGATTCTCTGTGTGTGTGTCTCTCTCTCTGCCCCTCCCCTACTCATACTCTGTCTCTCTCTCAAAAATAAAAAAACATTAAAAAAATAAAAATAAAATAAAATGGAATTATTACAACCAATGTTTCAGAAATACAAGCAATTAACAGGGAATACTATGAAAAATTATATGCCAACAAACTGGGCAACCTGGAAGAAATTGATGAGTTTATTATTCTATTTTCCAATGTGAAGAAACTCAAGGGGATAAAACTCCTTTGGGTAATCTGTTAAGTGTGGTGATCTCTTCTGGTATCTCAAGTATGTGTATGAGAGACTACTGCCCCAAAGTGAATGTGTCATATGGCCATGGGCCACTCTAGGCAGGAGTTTATGATAAAGACCAGGGTTAACACAGTTAAGGCAGGGTGTAGGACCCAGACAAACTAAGGATAGTTATAAATCAAGTGTCGTGCGGATTCAAACACCGAGAGTCAGTAACCCCCAGACTTCCCCATCAAGTGCTCTAGCTGCTGTTCATAGGAACATGGGTTTTACTGAATACCTATTCTGCTTGTATTGAGGCCAATTTTGATGCCCTTCTGGAGTTGTGCATAACTTGGAGTTTTATCCTAAAACCCTTTTTTAATTTTTGTCAGAAGATAAAATGTATTTGTTGCTTGACAGAGTAGGCTATGTTTCCTGCCACTTCAGTGACACCAGGGTATATCAATGGCTTACCATTAGCACATGTATCTTCTATGGATTTCTTCTATCTCCAAAGGGCATCAACACTATGTAGAGCCCAGTTAAAAGCCCCTTCTCAAACCTTATCTCAGAAAGAGACAGATATGAGTGAACAACAACACTAGGAAACAATCCACCTCCACCTGGTTCCCAATTTAAACCATAATATCTTTGATGCTGCTTCATCAAAGCTGTATTGGCCTTGACATGTAAGCCTCCCTAGGTGGTAGTCTTGGGTGGATAAAAAGGCTAATCACACTGCTCTTCTAGAAAGAAAAATGGGAGCTCTATGTAGTGCCAGTCCATGTATCATCGCTATTTTCAGGACAAGTGAAATGTCAAGGCTAAAATACCCTCCAGCTATCTATAAAATAACGTAAGCCAGATCATGGCAGAGTTTTGAAATATTATTCAATTGATTTTTTCCATCAGAAAAAAACTAAAAAAATGTATTTTTCTGCTCCACATTTATCAAAAAGGGTGCTGAATTAAAGGTAAAAATATGGAAGCAGTCTGGTATCCTGTCAAATTTAATCTATGTGCAACAGTCCGATCCATCCCACAGAAATACATTGTACTGAAAATGGAAGGCTAGTTCAGTAAGATTCTTGATTCTTCTTCCTTTAACACTTATATTTCTCTGTGTACTTGCATAGTTGAAACTAGAGAGAGTGTTTAATACGTTTGGCTACCGTGACTCCTGTAAAGTAACTCTTCTGTTGTTCACAAAATGGACAACTCCTGCAGATTAAGGATATTTTATTTCAATTTTTCCTACTTTAATGAACTTTTAAAAGACATACATTCTTCTGTAGTACCTACATTTAAGGAAATTGAAATGCAGATATATATGGATAGAACTACTTTTGGACAAATTAGTTGAGTCCCAAGTGCTAACAGTTATTGTTTTAACAGATGGTAGAATTATGAATAAAATTTCCTTTTCTTTACCTATGTGTTTAAGGACATCACATATTTTATTTTTATATCATTTTAATCATAGAAAAATGCATAGGCTTTTGTTACCAATACACATTTTGAATGGTGGTAGTGCTCTGCAATTTGAAATGATTTATTTTCTCAGTCAACATTTAATTAACATGCCTCCTTGATATCAGCTACTTGTATAGGTTTTGAGAGCATAATGAGAAATAAAACATCCTATCTACCTCCATTAAACTCCCAATCTGTAAGGACTGGCCTAAGATTTCTTTCATGAACACTTTTTATAAAAAGTCTGTCATATAGTTTTTAAAAAGTCATTTAAAACCATAACAAATTGGCACCAAACAAAGAAAAAGACTTTAGCACATCTTGAAGAATTTTACCCTGTATGTTCACATACGTAAACAGGACCAAAAAAAGAGGCTCAAGCTTTATACAGATTGTGTGAAAATAATTCTGAAAAGATTTTCACATCAATGGTATTCATACATCTTCTACATTCACCAGTCTGGCACCAAAAGGTTCGCAAAACACGCCAACCTAGACAACTAACCTGTCACTTCTACTTCCCAAGATACCAGGTTCATAAGATGCAGTGAATGGTTCAGCCCTTTATATCCAGAAATTACAGAAGAGAAAGCAAATAGTGGGAATGGTCTCAACTTCTTTCTTTTTTTCCTTCTCCACTGTATGATCCCCACTCCCCACTCATTATCTGGTACCAGCACTCAGAACCTTCATTTAGAAAATACAGCCTGGTTGTCTCAGTCGGTTGAGTGTCCAACTTAGGCTCAGGACATGATCTCGTGGTTCCTGAGTTCAAACCCCATGTCGGGCTCTGTGCTGACAGCTCAGAGCCTGGTGCCTGCTTCAGATTCTGTGTCTCCCTCTCTCCCTGCCCCTCCCCCACTTGCACGCACTCTCTCTCTCCCTCTCTCTAAAATAAACATTAAAAAATACTTACAAATATTACTAAAAAGCAAAAACATATCTTACCAAATTGAGACCCCTGAGAGTAGTCAACAACTATCTATATTGCTATGTGAAAAAATAAACAGAGCTGGATATCAGGATATAATCATGTAAATTAGAGTACCTAGATAAACTCACAAGTTCTCTTTGTTTCTTCCACATTAACATGAAGTTCTCTTCTTTCCAAAAATGATTACATTTCCAGTTAAAAAAAAAAGAAAAGAAAAGAAACTGTTCTGTTGGAAGGAACCTGACTGATTGAGTATATCCAATGCACACTTGCCTGGCTTGTAATGAGGAAATTGAAATCCAGAGAGATTAATCTCAGAGCTGGCAAAGTTCTCCAAGCCTGCCTCTACTGTGATGCTTTTCCAGTAAACCAAATTCTTAGCATCACATTAGAGTGTGCAAAGGCATATTTACCTCAAACCTACTGAAACAAGCTCTCCTCTAAGGAGAAAGGCCTAGCACATTTCAATGACTGAATATATAAAACTGCATTAGAGAGTGCTCCTCCAAATTGTATATGGTTCAGAATTCTTAAAACCTGGATCAGCTCCTACTGAGAAAGACATAGCAGAGAGTTTCATATTGTTGTAACTTATGAAGTCTTGATTGGAGCTGACTAGATGGCAGGGCATTTTTTGGCAAAGGTCCAACCAATTAAAAGAGTCTAGACTAGGGCACCTGGGTGCTCAGTTGGCTAAGCATCCAGTCTTGATTTAGGCTCTGGTCATGATCTCATGGTTCAGGAGTTGAAGCTCCGCATCAGACCCTGCGCTGACAGCATGAAGCCTGTTTGGGATTCTCTCACTCTCCTTCTCTCCCTGACCCTCCCCTGTGCGCTTTCTCTCTAAAAATAAACAAACAAACATTAAAAAAAAAAGAGTATTGACTTTAGAAGGCCTTGGTCATCTTTGCCAGTCACCACTAGGTGACCTTGAAAGGTTTACCTAATAATTTACCTTAAAAAAAAAGTCTAGCCTGGATTATTAAGGACTTCTTTTTAAAGTGTTGATTTCAAGGGATTCTCATTAGTTTTCAATCACAGTTTCTTCCTGTTTAATAGGAATGCATTGCTTACTACCAGTCATTTAAAAAAACAAAAACAAAAACAAAAAACAAAAAAACCAGTATCAGAATAACTTCAGAATTGACATATTTCCAAGTTGATTTAAATAAAAACACTAATTTATAATATATAGGGTAAAATACATAGGTAATAAGCCTATATGTCAAGATTAAGGGTTTCTGTCATATTTAGATATTTTTTTATCATATTGAAACAAATTTTGATGTATGTACAAAGGAGAAGAATTACAAAGAAAACAGTTCTTCCTGTTTATTTCATTTTCTGGAGTTTCTCTTTGTTCATGTGAGAGAAAACCCAGAGGCCTTTGTTAAAAAAGAAATTCTGAAACACTGTTCTATAACCAAGATAAAAATATCTGCCTTCTCAACTGTCTATACTTAACATTTTAGTTCCATGATTGATAATGTGCATTAATAATGAACCCTTCTGGATTTAGCACATCATGGTGTGATCAGAGTGTACTATCAACAAAACAAGACAACATGAAGAAGAGTTTGCCCACCCGCCTTGATGTCAAATTTTGAAACCATGAACTACAAAACTTACAAATACAGATTTCGTGTCCATTAGAGAAAAAGTTTTATATACTAATTATTATATATTATAATGTATATTTTAAGTATTCATGACATACTATAAAGGATTTTTACTTGAGAAATTCATTGAACTTTTGCTTAAAGAGTTTCTTTAGCTCTGGGGCACCTGGGTGGCTCAGTTAGTTAAGTGTCCGACTTCAACTCAGGTCATAATCTCATGGTTTGTGAGTTCGAGCCCCATGTCGGGCTCTGCACTGACAGTGCATAGCTTGCTTGGGATTCTCTCTCCACATATCTGTCACTTCCCCCCTCACACTCTCTCTCTTCCTCAAAATAAATAAATAAGCTTACAAAAAAAGGAATTTCTTTAGCTCTTTGACAGTTTGGGAAAATGTACCCTAACATAAGCAACATAAACCAATTAAATCTAATCATATATTATCAAGTTATCAATCTCTAGATGGCAGCGTCCTAGGAAAAAAATACTCTACTTGGGTGGAAAAAATAATATTTTTGGAAAAAAAACCTGTATGAAGTGAAAATATCTCTTTTATTCCAAAACAAATCTAATATTATCTTTGGGTAAAACCCAATTCACCAATCCGCAGTCACCCATTCCATTAAAAGAGTAGACTGGTAGAGTTGACTTTTGAGGAACAGCTTTTCACATCTAGGATTCTTTAATATGTTGATAAATATTCTTGGGGTAGGGGTGTCTATGGCCATCCATACTTGAGAAATTTATTAACATCTTGAGTTCCTTCTTATAGAAAGTTCTGTAAGAACTAGAAATTTTGCAGTAAAGGAATCCTTTTGCCTTCTTTAAGATTCTCCAAACAGGGTGCCTGGGTGGCTCAGTTGGTTAAGTGTCTGACTTCAGCTCAGGTGATGATCTCGTGGTTTGTGAGTTTGAGCCCCAGGTCAGGCTCTGTGCTGACAGCTCAGAGCCTGGAGCCTGCTTCTGATTCTGTGTCTCCTTTTCTTTCTGCCCCTTCCCCACTTGTGCTCTGTCTCCCAAAAATAAAGAAATGTAAATTAAAAAAAAAAATAAGATTCTCCAAACATTTTTACCCTTGATCCTCTTTTCTCCAAACACCTTATAAAATAACAGTAATGGTATTCTATCCAACAAAAGTAAAGAAAAAAAATTTGGAGGATCTCAAGAATTCTGCTCAAGAAGTTCCACACAGTAGATTCTCAATAAATATTGTTTTGTTTCATAAAAATAAAAGCCAAGTACGCTGTTCCACACTAGCTTAAACACTTTGAGATTCTTTATTTCATTTAAATTCCATTTTCTTTACTTATCTTGTTTGTAATAAATATGCAAAGCCAATGCTAATTGTGTATTATGAAGGTAATATTATCTAAAAGGACACTAAATCTACCTAAAATCGTGAATATTTTAGTCAGTGCTCACAAACACTTCTGTCAATTCTAAAATTATGGATTGTCTAATACTACCCTCAAATACTTGAAATTTTTCCCAAAAATTAATTTGGAATTCTAGTGGGCATACATCCTCATTTTGGAGTCAAATTCAAATTTGTTAAGTGAACTTTTATCTCAGATTCTGGAACTGTCATTTCAAAAAAAAAATTTTTTTAAATACATTTTGTAAGCATTAAACTCGAATTGCATTAGATGCTAGTAAATACAAACACATTTGTCTCAGGCTCTTGCTCTTGGTTTTGATCTATTTAAATTAGAAAGAGAAAAGGAAAGAGGGAGATAAATTGCCAGTGTTGTGAATTCTGCCTCTGACATTAAACAGCTCGCTTAAATGTTGCACAATTGATAGTTCTGTATTGAATCTACACTGTGATAATGATAATGTAGTGTTTTAACATTTATTGCCCGGCAGCTCAGATCTCAGGCTTTTTATTTGTTTTTTAAATGGAGTATCTTACTCTGTAAGAAAAAAAAATAAATTTATTTATTTATTTATTTACTTACTTATTTATTACAGATCATGAGACTGAAATTTAGTAAGATTATTTTAGACCCTGTATGGGATAAAAAAAAAAAAAGCAACCACACCTGTAATTACTTAAGCATTGGCAATAAAAGTATCAACTCTGACTACAAATTAAAATACAGGTTTTAGAGTAGTTCATTTAGCTTACAATATGATATACACTGGATGCTTGGTTAATATCTGAGCTTTAAAGTAAGACATTAAAAATTAAGTCGCCCTTCTAAAGACTTCAAATGACTGAAATTCTTTCCATATGAAATATTTAAGTATATTTTCCCAAAGTTCAAATGGGCATGATTTTCACCTTCCCTGCACACTTTCCCCATGATACCACACAATATTGTTTACATAGGGTTATTCCTGCCAATGAATAGGCATACATCCTGTGAAAACCAGTCCTTTGGAACTTTATGCAAATACTGAATCATTTTCTACATCCAAAAGATGTTAACAGCTACCACTTAACGAGAGCTAACTAATATACTTGGTACTGTGATTAGATAAAAACCTAAATAGGTACTGTTTTATTATCATCCCTATTTTATAGTTGAGAGAGATAGTTCAGTTAAGTAATTTCAAATTTTAGCAGCCAGGAAACACCAGAGAACCACATTTTCTAATTCTGAATATCTGATCAGCTGACTTACTATAGCCTGGGGCCTACTGTGAAAAGACTTGGGGGTGGGGGCAGACAAAAGAATCCAATTGGGCTACCATGGCGATTGGGTTATCATATGTCATCCATGGGTGGAATTTTGAAGAGCAAAGAAGCTGATGAGATTTGATGGGGCTAATGGTTACTGCCATCCAGGTCACTCAGAGCCTAGAAGGGGCCACGTCAGGGAAATTCTCTGTCTCATTTCTGAAACCCACCTGGGGATAGTTTGGGGTGGAGATAACAATAAAGAGTCTCTGCTTCAAAGGCCAATCAGTGACTCTTTAGGCAATAAAATGGAGGCTAAAACTACCCCTGACCCTATCGCTAGCCGAGCTGTGTCAAAGACAACTCTCAGCTAGAAGAAGAGGTGAGACAAATAAAACCTACTCATGGGCCAACAACTGACCCTCTCCGGAAGTCCTGAAGGCTCAGACATACATAACATTTGTCTCTGGCTGAGTGGCCTGAAGCAAATACATTTTTTTTTAATGGATTAACAAACACATGCCAGATGGAGTTCTCAGGACTTCTGCAAATATTAACTCATTAATTTTAATCTGCATACTCATGCCATCAAGTAGACTCTATTATTATCACTCCTAATTAAGGAACATCCCCCAAGTTCCTGAGCTAGTAAGTGGGAGAGCCAAAATTCCAATCTTTACGTTCTGTTCCAAGCCAGTCTCTTAACCTCTTGGCAATGCCCCCTGCCATTGCCTGAGCAGTCTCAGCCCATCGAAAGCCATGATGCCTGGAAAATACAACAACAAATCTATGCACCACACACCAGGCTCACCACACTGGCTCAAGCAGAGTAATTATTCCAGGTAGTGAATAATTAGTGCTTCACACTTCACAGTGATTAAGATGCTATTTTTAATTATGTATTTTGAACAAGTACATTGACAGATGCTGAGAATTTAAACCCTGATACCGGCAGTATAAAGCTGATTCCCAGGGAGGATAAAACTCAAACCCCAGGGATGATCAGGGAAACAATAACCATCGTGGTTAACAGCATGGATTTGGGGCCAGATTATCTGGGTTCAGATTCCAGTTCTACCACTCCCTCCAGCTACTGGTTCACAAGTTACTTTGACTTATGAATATTTGATTACTTACCTTTAAAGTGTATGTGTTGGGGGGGGGTATAATACCTACCTGTGTGGATTAATGTAAAAATTAAACTGTAAAGCGGCACTTACTAGAGATTAAATAAGGGTTGGCTATTGAACCTGTTTCATAGAAGGGGAAGAGCAGAAGTGGACAGTGCAAGAAGAGAAATACAGACTTTGTCATCACAAAGACATGTCCCTCAATCACACTGGGTCAAGTGATTTTATCAGACCTTTAATGAGAAGCAACTGGAAATCAATACCCGTACTCCACCGCTCTTTCAGAGTGTCGATTATAATTATGTCCATGTTAGCTGTTCTCCACTAATTCTTGTCGTCCACTATGGTTCCAAAATACAGCCACGAGTTCTTCCCAATCCAGTCTGCATCCGCTATGCTCTGTGATTTTTCTTGCCAGTTAGAAAGGGAGTCTGCTTCCCCACTCTTTGAATCTGGGCCGGCATGTGTCTGACAGAATGAAATCGAAGTGACGGTGTGCTACCTCCAGGGCTAGACCTTAAGAAGCTTTGCAGCATTCTGGCCTCGCTTTCTTAGAATGCTTTCCTGCGACCACCGGGTAAAGAAGCCAAGCTAGTCTACTGGAGAATTAGACCACGTGGAGGAGAATGAAGGGGCCTTAGCTGACAGCAAGCACAACTGCCAGACGTTCGAAGGACGCCATCTTACCCTCCAACCCACCAACCCCTTTGCTAAATGCAGCTACATGAATAAGGAAAGAGCAGAGAAGACAGTAAGAATTCTGAGAAATGATAAATCACTATTTTAAACTGTGGATTGAGCACAGCAACAAATAACTAAAAAGCATCTTCATGAGTCTCAAGCTAAAGAATGTTTTTAGAAATTCCTATGTCATTTCTAAGACTGGATGGACCCTATGTGCAAATACGACTAAGATTGTGGGACACAGATGAAGCAGGATTCACAGACATTTTTGAGGAATACTGTCCTTGGCAGGCTTATTTCAGTCTGATTTGATGCTCTGCTGAGTACCACTTCCTTCTGAGATCCTTCAAGGCCATTTTTTTTTTGCATAGGAATACTCTAGATCTATAGAATATATATACTATCATAGAAATTTTCATAGGTTAGAGCACAAGTCTGAGAGCAAAATGGTCTAAAATCAATTCTTGACTTTCTAGCAACTAACTTTAAAAGTATACTATATGTTAGCCATTGTAAGTATTGTGTATGTGTGTGTGTGTGTGTGTGTGTGTGTGTCCAATACACTGAATAAACAAGATTCACAGGATACCATCACAATACAACCTAATTTTTATCTACTAGTGTTCCTTTAAAAATTTCTTTCCAGGGAGTTCCTTCCTTGTCGATGGATAAGAACTCATTGTGAAACCCATATCATATTCTCCTGAATGTACACCTTTCAAACTTTTAAAAAGTTAAATAGAAAACTTCCAAACTTTTAACAAAGAAAATGTGGTCTTACACAATTAAAGACAGAAAACAAACAAGCAAGTATTAAAAATGAAACAGGTAAGGGGTGTCTGGGTGGCTTAGTTAAGCGTCAAACTTCAGCTCAGGTCATGATCTCACAGCTCCTGGTTTTGAACCCCATGTCAGGCTCTAGGCTGACAGCTCAGAGCCTGAAGCCTGCTTTGTATTATGTGTCTCCCTCTCTCTCTGCCCCTCTCCTGCTTGCGCTCTCGCTCTCTCTCTCTCTCTCTCAAAAAGAAATAAACGTTAAAAAAAATTTTAATGAAAAAGGTAACATTAGATTATGGAAAACAAAAACAAATATAATAATTAATAATGGATTTAAGTGCCTTATTAAAGAGAAGACTAATCAGTTTGAATTAACGAACAACTACTATTGAGCTATATACTTTTATGAAATACTCAGTAATGTCAGGTAACACAAGAAGTTTTTTGAAAGGTAGGTATGAGCCATCAGACGCCAGAGAGAGAATACTCAGTATATAAATACCAAAAGCATAGTAATATTTGGGAAAAAAACACATTGTATGATATATAGGTTTTTAATTTAAAATTTTTTTTAAATGTTTATTCATTTATGAGAGAAAGACAGAGCATGAGTAGGGGAGGGGCAGAGAGAGAGGGAGACACAGAATCCAAAGCAGGCTCCAGGCTCCAAGTGGTCAGCACAGAACCCGATGCAGGGCTTGAACTCATGAACTGCCAGATCATGACCTGAGCCAAAGTTGTACCCTCAACCAAATGAATCACCCAGTGGTCCCAGTATATAGTGTTTTTAAGAGGAAAAAGGATACAGTACACAATAAGTAAAGCTTTTGCACCTCTATATGTAGGTAGCATAGCATTGAAATGTACAGAACCAAGACTCCTGAATCTTCCTATCTTCTCCAGTAAGAGGCAAAGTACTAAACACATGAAGCATTACATTAGTGTCTGTTGCTATTATGGAACTGCTTTTGGCAATAGGAAGATAAAGAAATAAGTCATAGAGTCTAACTGTCTAAGAGTTTATAGTCTCATTTGAGAAGACAGCCAACATATTAAGCATTAAAGTAGTACTGACATTCTGGCTTTGAAATAATTGAAACAAACACTGAGAGCTGTAAGAGTTGCAGGCAGAAGCAGACCCCTGTAGGAGAGAGCAGAAAAGCATCGTGGGTAGGTGTAAATGGATTAAAATTTGACCTTCAAGTAGAGAGTTCAGAAGTTTTGAAATAAAATAGTTTTGTTGTTGTTGTTGTTGTTTTGGAGTCATTGTTCTTCACTGTGTTTAATGACTGAATGGATGAATAACCTTGAAGTCTGCCTAGTCTTAGGAAAATGTTATGGTAATAGTTTATGGACGGTCTCAGATCAGTGGGAGTGCAATGGTGTAAAGGTTTTATTTTTCCTCATGTTACTGTCCTCAGCTTGTCTTTCTCATCCCATAAAAATTCATTAAGCAGATTCTGCGGGGATCAGGTTACTGTCAGTTATCATCAAGTCCTGTCTAATCTAAGTGGAAACTACAAATCGAAGCCTCCCAGCTCCGGCTACTATCATGGTCTAGGAGAGGAACAGTGTAGGAGTCTGCTCCTTACCTTTTCATTCAGGATGCAGAAGAAAGGATGGGCAAGAAAGGATGGAGAATCTGAAAAAGCAAAAAGTCATCCCATTTCTACCTCCAAATCTGATACTCCTGACTAATGACTGATAAGCCACAGCTCTCCTTCCCTACTTCTTTGTCTCCTGATATATGGATAGGAAGCAAAGAATGATGCTGGGCAAATCGGAAACCAGTCAGGACTCCAAATGTGTTCATTTCTCTCTAAAATGTGAGGTATGTGATACTCTGTCCTCAACATCGCTTCTAGACAACAATTCCGGCAAAAAGAAGAATCCTCTCACGCTGATTTCCAAGAGTTGACTTTTGGAATCCTTTTTAAAAATCTTTTGATACCATGTTTTTAAAACTTTATATACCTGCCAAATGGCATTGCACTTGCTAAAATACTGGTTTTATATAAGGTCACATAAAAAGAAGCAAAACTCAGTATCATTCATTCTTATCATGATAGAATCTAGTTGGTTCAAATGAACACTATGGTCAAAACTGAGAAAATAACAAGTTTTAATAATACACTCCTAATTTGCATAGTTTGTGAAATTTTTAGGGTTTTTAAAATGTCGTTTCCCTATCAGCAATGATAATGTAAAAAGAAAAAAAAATGCATAAGGTCTAACTTAGAACAACCAATGTGATGGTTCAGTTTCCTAAAGAAACTGTCAGCTTGTGTGTACATATGCTCAGGAACACAGTGACAGCCAAACTCATCCATCCCTGACTGGTTTCAGTAACAAGTGACCAGTTGTGGTTTTATATGGGGGAGACAAATAGAGGAAAACTAATTATGGCTCATTTTAGTATATAACTTTATGCTATCTAGTTGGTTCAAGTGAGGATTGTAGTCAAAATGTCCCACTGCTCCAGAGAGAAAAATATTAAAACACTAGACTACTTGATTAATTTATTTGGCAGCTTAAATATTTTGTCTTACTTAGGGCTCCCAATTTCCAAAAAAGCTATTCTTAAACATGAATATTTAACGAAGACATGTGTAGATCAGCAACCAGGTGTCAAAATTTGCTCTTCTCGGAGCACCTAGATGGCTTGGTTGGTTATGCATCTGACTCTTGTTTTCAGCTCTGGTCATGGTCTCACGATTCGTGAGTTCTAGCTCCACATTGGGCTTTGCACTGGCAGTGTGGAACCTGCTTGGATTCTCTCTCTCCCACCTTCTCTCTCTGCCCCTCCCCCATTTGTGCTGTCTCAACCTCTGCTGTCTCTGTCTCTCTCAAAATAAATAAATAAAGTTTAAAAAAATAAATAAGGGGTGCCTGGGTGGCTCAGTCAGTTAAGCATCTGACTTCAGCTCTGGTCATGATCTCATTGGGCTCTGTGCTGACAGCTCAGAGCCTGGAGCCTGCTTCGGATTCTGTGTCTCCCTCTCTCTCTGCCCCTTCCCTGCTTGTGCTCTGTCTCTCTCTCAAAAATAAATAAACATTAAAAAATTTTTAATAAAAGATTTGCTCTTCTGCCAGGGCCTGTGTTGCATTCATATATCAATCAGTGAATCAATAAATCAATACTAGAGTAACTAATTATCCCCTTCAATCATAGTGAGTCACTAATTTTTGGTTAATAAGAGAGAAAAGAATGCTTATATGGAGCGTAGTTATTTACCCCACTGTGCCTGAGTTACCCTAAACTCCTCATCTATTCATCATTTATAATATTTTCTATATTAATTAGTGTAAAGCTGAGTGAGAAGGATATAGCTTCCCAGGGTGTGGCCAAATTATTATTTTCTGCCAACTTCATGATCACCAAATAAGTGATTCCACAATTTTGAACCCTGTATTTAATTAATTTGGCAAATACTTTTTTTAAATATGAAATTTATTGTCAAATTGGTTTCCAAACAACACCCAGTGCTCATCCCAAAAGGTGCCCTCCTCAATACCCATCACCCACCCTCCCCTCCCTCCCACCCCCCATCAACCCTCAGATTGTTCTCAGTTTTTAAGGGTCTCTTATGGTTTGGCTCCCTCCCTCTCTAACCTCTTTTTTTTTTTCTTCCTTCTCCTCCCCCATGATCTTCTGTTAAGTTTCTCAGGATCCACATTACAGTGAATACATATGGTATCTGTCTTTCTCTATATGGCTTATTTCACTTAGCATAACACTCTCCAGTTCCATCCCCGTTGCTACAAAAGGCCATAGTTCATTCTTTCTCATTGCCACGTAGTATTCCATTGTATATATAAACCACAATTTCTTTATCCATTCATCAGTTGATGGGCATTTAGGCTTTTTCCATAATTTGGCTATTGTTGAGAGTGCTGCTATCAACATTGGGGTACAAGTGGCCCTATGCATCAGTACTCCTGTATCCCTTGGGTAAATTCCTAGCAGTGCTATTGCTGGGTCATAGGGTAGGTCTATTTTTGATTTTTTGAGGAACCTCCACACTGTTTTCCAGAGTGGCTGCACCAGTTTGCATTCCCACCAACAGTGCAAGAGGGTTCCCATTTCTCCACATCCTCTCCAGCATCTATAGTCTCCTGATTTGTTCATTTCGGCCACTCTGACTGGCGTGAGGTGATATCTGAGTGTGGTTTTGATTTGTATTTCCCTGATGAGGAGCGACGTTGAGCATCTTTTCATGTGCCTGTTGGCCATCCGGATGTCTTCTTTAGAGAAGTGTCTATTCATGTTTTCTTCCCATTTCTTCACTGGATTATTTGTTTTTCGGGTGTGAAGTTTGATGAGCTCTTTATAGATTTTGGATGCTAGCCCTTTGCCCGATATGTCATTTGCAAATATCTTTTCCCATTCTGTTGGCTGCCTTTTAGTTTTATTGATTGTTTCATGACAGGGATGTCCACTCTCACCACTGTTGTTTAACAGAGTGTTGGAAGTGCTAGCATCAGTAATCAGACAACAAAAGGAAATCAAAGGCATCAAAATCAGCAAAGAGGAAGTCAAGCTTTCACTTTTTGCAGATGACATGATATTATACATGGAAAACCTGATAGACTCCACCAAAAGTCTGCTACAACTGATACATGAATTCAGCAAAGTCACAGGACACAAAAGCAATGTACAGAAATCAGTTGCATTCTTATACACTAATAATGAAGCAACAGAAAGACAAATAAAGAAATTGATCCCATTCACAATTGCACCAGAATCATAAAATACCTAGGAATAAACCTAACCAAAGATGTACAAGATCTGGATGCTGAAAACTATAGAAAGCTTATGAAGGAAATTGAAGAAGATATGAAGAAATGGAAAAACATTCCGTGCTCATGGATTGGAAGAATAAATATTGTTAAAATGTCAATACTACCCAAAGCTATCTACATATTCAATGCAATCCTAATCAAAATGACACCAGCATTCTTCTCGAAGCTAGAACAAGCAATCCTGAAATTCGTATGGAACCACAAAAGGCCCCAAATAGCCAAAGTAATTTTGAAGAGGAAGACCAAAGCAGGAGGCATCACAATCCCAGACTTTAGCCTCTACTACAAAACTGTAATCATCAAGACAGCATGGTATTCACACAAAAACAGACACATAGACCAATGGAATAGAATAGAAACCCCAGAATTAGACCCACGAAAGTATGGCCAACTAATCTTTGACAAAGCAGGAAAGAATATTCAAATGGAAAAAAGACAGTCTCTTTAACAAATGGTGCTGGGAGAACTGGACAGCAACATGCAGAAGGATGAAATTAGACCACTTTCTTACACCATTCACAAAAATAAATTCAAAATGGATAAAGGACCTGAATGTGAGACAAGAAACCACCAAAACCCTAGAGGAGAAAGCAGGAAAAAACCTCTCTGACCTTAGCCGCCATTTCTTACTTGACACATCCCCAAAGGCAAGGAAATTAAAAGCAAAAATGAACTATGGGGCCTCATGAAGATAAAAGACTTCTGCACTGCATTGGCAAATACTTTTTGAGAGCAGAGGCTGGCCAGGTACTAGAGAAGCAACAGACAGCAATGTCATGCTAATTTCCTGCTCTTGGCCAGATTATAGGTGAGTATGGGAGAGAAGTAAGAAATCGCTGGAAAAACTGTTAACTGCTCCAAAATGTTTTTCAGCCCTTAGACATACCAATCCATTTTCACAATGATTCACACCCATATACTGTGTCCTTGAGATGGATAATAGAAGCTCTGTTGTGCTTACTGTTGTAAATCTTCAATCAATCACCTAGAATATACCTGACATCCTGAGGACTGAGAAGGTAAACCTAACTAATTCCACCAGCAAAACCTGAACTCTGTTCGTCATCACACTAAATCTACCGTTCCCTCAATTACACGGGTCATTTGGCTCTCCACCTGGCTTTAGTGGTTGGAACCTTCTTACAATAAGATAAAATCAGATGTGGTCATTTTTAAAAGATGCATGAAACAGATACTTTTCGTATACTATAAAATCTGGTTCAGCTTTCAATACAAAAATAAAATAGCAAAGGAAAAACAAACTTTTTTATCTTTACAAGATCAAGACATATTATGACAATCCATAGTGTCTGTTTAGGCGTGCATACCTAAAATATCCATTATGTTTTAAGTAAAATGGTGCTTTTAGAAAACAAGATTTTACTAATAAATTCTTTTAGTTTATTTTTAAAATTATTTTCTTCTGCTAAAACATGTACTAGTGTATACACCTGAGATTTCAGTTAATATCCACATTTTTCAGGTGAGCAGAACTGACTTTGAAGAGAGGGTGAAGAGTCAAGGCGATGGGTTTAATTATTAAGTCAAGTGAAGATAATGAAAACATTTTTCAAGTTCTCATTGCTTCTATACACTGCTATTGTCTGAATGCTTGGATCCTGCCAACATTCCTCTGCTGAGATCCTAACCCCCAATGTGATGGTATTTGGACATGGGGCCTTCGGTGGGTGATTAGTTCATGAGGGCAGCGCCTTCACAAATGGGATTGGTGCCTGTAGATAACAGACTCCAAACAGAGAACCCACCCATTCTGCCATCTGAGGACCCTGCACAGTCAGCTGAAGAGGAAGAAGACTCTCACCAGACACCATGTCTGCCAGTGCCCTCATCTTTGACCTCCAAGTCTCCAGAATTGTGAGAAAAAAATGTTTGTTGTTTATAAGCCATTCGTATATGTTATTTTTGTTCAAGTAGCCTGAACAAGCTAAACACATAAACATACGCGTGTTTTCTTCTCTTGTATTACTGACTTGTGGTTACTTGCTATCCTCAAGAGATTATCATGTTAAATTTCTGAAAACAAATAGAAGAGCAGACTGTTTCATTTCCACCATCCTTAGAAAAGGCATATTTAGGGTGTCTGGCTGTTCTGTTGGTTAAGCATCTGGCTCTTGATTTCAGCTCAGGTCATGATCTCATGGTTCTTGAGTTGGACGCCTGCATTGGGCTCTGCATTGATAGCATGGAGGGAGCTTGGGATTTTTTTTCCCTCTCTCTCTCCCCCTCCCCTGCTTGCTAGCGCTCTCTCTCTCTCTCTCTCTCTCTCAAAAATAAATAAATAAATATTAAAAAAAAAAAACAAAGAAAAAACGTAGTCAACTTCAAGGATATTACACCTCAGTCTTTCCTGATTACAAATCCTAGTTCATTTATGATTATAGTTCTAAGAATATGTAAACTTCTCATCTATAATTTTTACATATCAAACTTATAATTTTTAATTTTAATTTTTATTTACATAAATAAATATACATCATATTTGTAAAATTTCAAACAATCCAGAAAAAAACCATATATTTCCCTCTGTCCTTCACTTCCAATTTTAGTCTGCTTGTAAGAGGTAACTATGATGAACTATTTAGTGATTAATGTTTCTAAAGACAATATTCTAGACATTTATTATACCAACACACATGCACACACACGATTTTGTAATCTATCATTACATTTCATGTAAATGATAGAAATGTATCATTTTGCAACTTCTCCTTTAACCTGTTTTTGAGATTTACTTATAACATGTATTTCCACATTGATAGACAGCTAGATGGCCTATAATTTTTTACTTTGATAAAGATAGCATCACTAAGCATCTTTGTACATCCTACCTGGGCACATGATGGAATAATTCTCTTGAATGAATACCAAGATGTGGAATGGATAGATCAGAGCTGCAGTATAAACCAGTTCTCCAAAACTGTCTTCCAATATTATTCTACCAATTTACACTACCATCAGTGATGCAGAAGAGTTCTTTTGTGCCCTCATCTCATCTAAACTGTGATATTCTTTATAAAATATTCAGTCTATCTAATTTTACTTGAATTTACTTGTACCAGATTCTATGTGAGGTTTAACAATTCTCTTTATGTTTGTTGACCTTTTATATTTCATCTTTTGTCAGTTACTCAGTTATTTTGTCACTTTTTCTATTGGATTATATATTTTTCCTTTTTAATTAATTGTAGAAGCTTTTCACTTTGAATATAATTATCTACTATAAATGTTTAATTACTTTCCTTGTTTGTTAATTCTTTTTATCTTGGTTATGGCTATTTGTATTGCTTAAAAGCTTAAATTTCTAAGGAGCCAAATTATTAATCACTACCTTTATGCTGATGGTCTGCTGAATCTTTTGACAAAAGGTCTTCTTACACCAAAATTGCATGCATAGTTTCCCAAAATTGCTTCTGGGTATTTTTTTCCCCATTAGGTCCAAAATTCATCTGCATTTCATTTTTGGAAACTGTGTAGTGAGGATCCCTAACTACAAATGCATAGCTATTTGTTTTCACATGTTGTAGTGAATTATATAGGAATCCTGTAAGATAGCATTTATAAATCCAAACGTAGAGCCAATCATTTCTAAATTTTTTAATGTTTATTTATTTTTGAGAAAGAGAGAGAGAGAGAGAGAGAGAGAGGGAGAATATCAATGAGCAGGGAAGGGGCAGAGAGGGAGACACAGAATCCAAAGCAGGCTCCAGGCTCTGAGCTGTCAGCACAGAGCTCAACGCAGGGCTCGAAGCCACGTACCCTGAGATCATGACCTGAGCCAAAGTTGGATGCTCAACTGACTGAGCCACCCAGGTGCCCCAATATAGCCAACCATTTCTAAACAATTCATTCACTTTTCCAACCAATGTCTTAATGTTTCCCTTCACTTGAAAAGCTACTTGTCCCATATGGGAAATTATTATTTAACAAATTATTATTATTTATTAATTTGGACAGATTTATTATGTAAGTATTTCCCCAAAAGCTCTAAGTTTTTAGAACTCCTTAGAAATTACTACATTGCTCTAGAAACATGAGAAAAGTTATAAAACAGTCACTCAATTCTCCAGCCCAAGTTTGGTATGTTAGCTGTTTTGTCAGAATTAGCACATCAAACTGACGTCGTCATGAATGCAGCTGAGAGGCACAGGTTTTCATCTGACTTATTCTCTGGTCACAGTTACTAGCTGATACCTCCCCGGCGCTAGCTGGCTTTGTATCAGAGGCTAAGTCATTAAGCAGGGAGAGAAGTTATGATCAGCTTTCATCTGGGTCCTCTCACAAAATGCTGTAGACCTTCACTGTGCTGATGGCACTTCTCCTCTGGGTCCACTACATTGTCCATTGTCCATGACTTGGCACAAAGACTCTATCTGGCGTTTTATTCAACTATATGTTTCTTCTATAAAAGAACCCCTCCCTCTTTCTGCCTTTTCCTCTAATGTCCTGTGACAAAATGTTGAGAGACTTTGAGACTGTAGCTCTGATCACAACTGTCTTTTATATGTGAATTTCTAAGAACATACAAATTAAAAGAGCTTATTACATAGATTAGGATTTTACCTGCCTTCCCTATCTTTCTTTTCCACATCCAACATGTCCTTAAGTCCTACTGACCACTCTCTTGAAATATCATGTAAATGTGTTTCATCTTTTCAATTCCCAGGGACACTGCTTTTACTCAGCATCATGTCAAATTTCACTTACCTCAAGTATTTCAACATTCTCCTCAATAATTTCTCCCATTTTAATATCATTCTTTTTTTCTTTGTATTTTATAAAAGTTGTGTCTTTCTAAACCATAGACTGATTATGGTGTATGATTTAACTGTAATTTATGTCAGTCATGTAACTCCTCATTTTGTATGAAATAAAACCCTAAGTACTTTGAAGGGCAGTCAATAATCCCAATAACTGTACCTCAACTTAGTTTTTCTAGCATCCACTGTATCTCTCATTCTTCCCCAAACTAATATATTCTATACAGCAGCCACAAAGGGGAATGAGGCTTCCTTCCAGTCCATAAACATCTTTGACTTTATTATTCTTACTAAAAATACTGACAACTTTATTATTCATTTATAATGAAAATAAGCTCAAATTTTGAAAAGACAACAACCAACTTCTTTTCTATTGTCAAAAAGGACAATTTTCTCCCATTTCTATGTATTAAGTAAAATGTCTAGCATAGTTGGAAATTCTATCCTTACTCCAAAGAAGGACCATCTAGGGGCGCCTGGGTGGTTCAGTTGATTAAGTGTCCCACTTTAGCTCAGGTCATGATCTCATGGTTTGTGGGTTCGAGCCATCTGTGGGGCTGTGTGCTGACAGCTCAGAGCCTGGAGCCTGCTTCAGATTCTGTGTCTCCCTCTCTCTCTGCCCCTACCCTGCTTGCACTCTGTCTACTTCTCTCTCTCAAAAATAAAAATAAGTAGTAAGAAAAAAAAATTAAAGGAGACCATCTAGACTTCTATTTCTATGATTTAAAAGCCAGTAACAGAAAAACTCTCCATCTTAGAACAACTATTAAAATGGGATAAAAGTTTTAAAATCTACTTTCTAGAGGCACGAGTAAACAGCCAACCCAAAACTAGTGAGTGTGAAATCCTGGGAAGGAAGAAATGCATTGAGGTAAGACCAATATTTCTGCTGATTTTTCCATGAAGGGATTTGATGCCCACATTCTTCTCAACAATGCCTAACCGAGAGTCCATGTTAAGGTGTAAATAGGATAACCATCAGTGATAATGTATGGTGTGAGACCTATGCATGTTCTAACTTTTTCTACAAAAAACTCAAAACCTTAAAGAGCCGGAAAACAAAGAAGACTAAGTTGGCTAACTCCAAAAAGTTGAGTAAAATTGACAAGTAGGCTGAGAAGCATCAGTTCTTTTTCCCTAACTTACTAATCATAGACACAAGATAGAGTCTGAGGTTGGAGCCTTGGCCAGAGCAAAGGGCAAACCATAGGAGAATTTAGTGGTTGTGTGGGGCTCAAGTAACAAAATTGGAACTGTGAGCATCTTCAAACATCTGATGTATCCTCCCCTAGACATAGTGCCACAATTTAAAATTGTATAAGACAAGGGGCGCCTGGGTGGCTCAGTCGGGTAAGCGTCCAACTTCAACTCAGGTCATGATCTTATAGTTGATGAATTCGAGCCCCGCACTGGGCTCTGCTCTGATAGCTCGGAGCCTGGAGCCTGCTTCAGATTCTGTGTCTCCCTCTCTCTCTCTCCCTTCCCTGATCATGCTTTGTTCCTCTCAAAAATAAACATTAACTTTTTTTTAAATATTTAACATTGTACAAGACAAGAAGCTAAGCCGATAAGCCAAAATTTGCAGAAAGACAGAACTAAGTTTCCTAAAGTTCTGTAGAAGTGAGTATAAAATAACCTAGAAACAAGTGTGAGCCATACATAACCTCAGCCTTACTAAAATTTAAACCAGCTTTGACCTAACTCAGTCCCTTGCTGAGTTGAGGTCATCTCCTCTCACACCCCACTCAACACCACAACTGTGTTATTTATTTTTTTTTTTTTGGAAGATACAGTAAATCCTTTCCAGTAGGAGATTCCTTCATCTGAAACCTCTACACTTCTATCACAGTATCTGGAATGTGATGAAAAAATTAAGAATTAGGAGAAGAGGCAAGACGACGTGGTGGCAAGACAACGTGGTCAGTTACTAAGAAGAAAAAAATAAGCTATAGAAGCAGACCCACAAATGACTCATACATTAGTCATCTTGAAATAACTATGATTAATAAACTCATGAAAGGAAACAAGAAGGATGGAATGGGTGAAAGAATAGAAATTTCAACAAAAAAAGCAGAATTTGTGAAGATCAAGTGGCCACTGGAGTATTTAAAAATACTATCTTAAATTAGCAACTTAGGGGCGCCTGGGTGGCTCGGTCAGTTGAGTGTCCAATTTACACTACCACCTGTGATGCAAAAGCGTTCTTTTGTGCCCTCATCTGTGCTGCGGCTCAGGTCACAATCTCACAGTTTGTGAGTTCAAGCCCCACATCGGGCCCTGTGCCAACAGCTCAGAGCCTGGAGCCTGCTTCAGATTCTTTGTCACCCTCTCTCTCTGCCCCTCCCCTGCTCACATTCTTTGTCTCTCTCAAAAATATATAAAACGTTAAAAAAAATAAAATTAGTAACTTCCCAGATGACCTTAACAGCAGATGAGATGTAGTAAAAGAAAGAGTTAGTAAACTCATATACAAATCAAAAGAAAAGAGCCACAAAATGTACAAAGAAGAAAATATTGGGGTGCGAGTGCAGAACAGAGTATAAGAAAACCATGAGATTCAAGTAATTCGAAGTAAATGGAGTTCTAAAAGAATAAGAAGGTGCAAATGGGGCTAAAGCAACATTGTGATTGAGAATTTTCCAAAACAGATGAAAGATATCTATCTATCTACTGGCTCAAGAACTCTGGCACACACTTAAACAGTATAAACACAAAGCAAATCAAAGACCCATACTGGTAAAATAGTTTAAAAAAAACACAACTAAAAAGACAGACTTAAAAATAGCTAGAGAAAATAAAACAGCTATATTATCTACAAAAAAAACAGGAATAAAACTGAATTAAGCAAACAGAAAAGATGAACGTCAAAAGATATTCCACTGTTGGTATGGCATCTTTAATATGCTGTTTATGGAATAAATGCCAAACAAAATTTATATTTCCACTGAAAATATTCTTGAAACATGAAGATAAAAGTAGCTCATTTTAAGACAACAAAAATGAATTATGTGTTACATGAAAGCCTACACTAGAAAAAAAGAATAGAGTTCTTGAAGTAGAGGCAAAATGATCCAATTTGGAACCATGAAAATACAGAATGGTGCGAAGAACACAGAACGGGCAAACATCTAAGTAAATATAATGATTGATGGTTATACAAAATCATGATTGTAATTTCTTAGGGTATTTTAAACGTACATACAACTAAAACACAGGCAAACAGGATACAAAAGGAAATAAAGACCATTAATAGTTTCTTTGGCTTGGGAATTATTGATGAAAAAATATATACAAGAATTTTTTAGAGGATTCAAACAGTTATATATGTGCATTGTACCCTCTAGGGTAACCACTAAGAAAATAGAATAATTAATAAATAACACATTAGTAGATGGAAAATGAAAAAGAATTTAAAAATTCAGTAATCCAAAACAAGGCAATTAAAGAAAATAAAAGAATATAATGCAAGTGTATTAAAGTGAAAACAAATAGACGATAGAAACTTCAACATTCAAATGGACTAATATGAACACAAGTCTATGAAGTACAAGTTAACTTTTTATTTTTTTAATGCTTATTTACTTTTGAGAGAGAGAGAGAGAGAGAGAGAGAGAGAGAGACCGAGCTCAAGAAGGGAAGGGCCAGAGAGAGAGGGAAACACAGAATCTGAAGCACGCTCCAGGCTCCGAGCTGTCAGCACGGAGCCCAATGCGGGGCTCGAACTCACTAACTGCCATATCATGACCTGAGCCAAAGTCGGACGCTTAACCAACTGAGTCACCCAGGCGTCCCTATGATGTACAAGTTTAAAAAAAAAAAAACAAAAAACATTACTTAAGAATAAAAACTCATACATCTGAGAGTGAAGCATGGAAAACAGATGCATCGGTTATCTAGTATTGTACAACAATCCTCAAGTTGGGAAACCTCAAACACTAAACATTTATAATATCCCGGCTTCTGTGCGTTAGCAGCATGAGATGGCTTGGCTACAAGATTCTGACCCAGGGGCTCTCTTAAGGCTGCCATCACGGCCGATTGGGGGCTGTCTTCATCTCAAGGCTCAGTTTGGAAAGTACCTTGTTCCCAAACAATCCACATGATGATCTTTTCCAAAAGGCTGCTTTACAACATAAAAACTGGCTTCTTCTAGAGGACGTGATTCTAGACAAGAGTGAGAGAGCATAGACTACAGCCTTTTTATAACTTCACATTGGAATTGACATCCTATTAGTTTTGCTGCATTTTGTCCCTTAGAAGGGAGTCACCCAATCCAGCCCACAAACAAAGGGAAGAAATTACACACAAAAATACTCATCTACAGTAGATTGTGAGAAATTATGCACTCACATGGAATTGCAAAAGTAGCAGTTCTCAAAGCAGAATCTTTCAGGAGGTCTGTTAACTGACAATTATTTTCGTATAAGCATTAAGATATTATTTGATGGTTTGCTCTCATTTTCGTACAAGTATATGGTGTTTTCCGGAGGTAACATGACATGTGATATCATCCTCACTCGGATGATTACTGGGGACATGTGTATTCCTGTGTTTGACAACTTTCTCAGTTTTAATTTGTAATATAGTAAATACCAAAATATGTAGCCTGCATTATCAAAAGATCTTTGGGATCCTAAATAATTTTTAAGAATATATAGGAATCCTGGGGGGCCTGTGTGGCTCAATCGGTTAAGCATCCGACTTCGGCTCAGGTCATGATCTTGTGTCCATGGGTTTGAGCCTCACGTCAGGCTCTGTGCTGACATTTCAGAGCTTGGAGGCTGTTTCAATTCTATGTCTCCTTCCCTCTCTGTCCCTTCCTTGTTCATTCTCTGTCTCTCTCTCTCAAAAGTAAATAAACATTTTAAAAATTAAAAAAATAATAATATGCAGGAATCCTGAGACATGTTTAAGATTTATGGTTAAATCACTAAATCAATGTAAAAAGATAACTAAAAGGCATAATAATTTTTAAATGCTTGATTACTCAATAAAAAGGTAAAAGTGAGAAGATCAGAAAGTTGACAACAACAGCAAGTTTACTTAAATTCAAATAGATTTGTTATTACAATTATCAATGTTACAAATCACATATATATAATGTTCAGTGAAAGAAGCAAGAAAGATAGTAACAAATATATGATTCTATTTATAGAAATTCAAAAACAAGCAAAGTGATGTGCTGTGCTGGAAGTCATAATACTTGTCGCCTTTAGGGTGGGTAATATCTGGGGTGGGTATCAGGGAGCTCTGGGGAGGGACCTGTAGTGATGGTAAAATTTATTGCCCTATGTCCCTTTATGTACATACATTCACTGTGCAAAATCTCATTGAGCTGCGAACTTTGTTATGTACAATTTCTGTATGCTTACTATTCATACATAAAAGAGTTTACTTAAAGAAAACAGAAGCCCCACTTGGTTGGCTGTGTTGAAGACCAGCCAAATATTCAACAAATATTTGTTGATTTGTCGAGTATCTACTAAAAATCAAGCATATTAAAAAGTCCCTCCGGGGCGCCTGGGTGGCGCAGTCGGTTAAGCGTCCGACTTCAGCCAGGTCACGATCTCGCGGTCCGTGAGTTCGAGCCCCGCGTCAGGCTCTGGGCTGATGGCTCGGAGCCTGGAGCCTGTTTCCGATTCTGTGTCTCCCTCTCTCTCTGCCCCTCCCCCGTTCATGCTCTGTCTCTCTCTGTCCCAAAAATAAAAAAAAATAAAAAAAATAAATAAATAAAAAAAAAAAAGTCCCTCCTCCTCATATACCTTAGACCCCCAAGGTAAATTAATTAATCAGTAAATTTAAAAAAAAATACTGTATACAGTATGTTAAATAGGGATAAATGCTCTGGACTAAAAAACAGCCCATGGATTAACCTTCAGACACAGTGGCTTGCATGCTGCTTTGAGATCCCCGAGCTTACTGTAGAGAATCGTCTGGAACGGCTGTAGTGAAAAGCAGTGTTCAACTGGCCAACCTCCCCAACCACGCTTCATTCACAACACATGCTTTTATCTCTTTTACATAAAATGTTGCCACATAAAATTCCATTTGAACAAAACACTCCACAGTTGAAAACGAATTCAATAGATTTTTCATGTTCTAAAACATTTCAGCTTTTCAAAGGGACAAATGGTGTTTCTGGTTACATACAGACCACTGCAGATTTACTCAAACTCATTGTGTGTTTTACATTTTTGCTCTAGAATTATAGGTTGTATATAAGAAGGTGAGTTTATAGTCCTGAGAAGGACAGTCTAACCCTCATTTGCTCGACTCTAATGACTGCTGAGTGACCTTTCTAAAGATAATGGGGTGTCCTGTGTGCATTTGTCTGTATATAAGTAATAGAACCATTAGGTGATTAAGAGAATGGCTGTATTTCAATGATGATTTACTTTTGTGCAATACTGCTTAGCCATGTGGAAATAGGTTAACATTCTCCTGCTGAACCCTACACTTACTATCATCAGTAAGTGCTCACTCATTTCAATTAACTTCTCTGTCACTAATCTGGAGGTACCACCATGAGAGGTATGAAAGGCACAGGAAAATTAGTTGAAAGAGAGCAGATGTATTTCGAAAAGGAAAGGCGTCAGGGTTGAATAGCAACCAGAAACATAAGAGAAGATCCTTTTTTAATCTATGTATAATTGAATCAGCACCGAGACAGTTTTCATGATTGATGACTATGATATCAGTGATGGTGATGTAAAGGTTATTAAGTGCCCAGAGTGTTCTAGAAGTCACGTGGTACATGGTGCATTGAAAGATAATACTTTGCCATCAGGGATTTTTACCTTTTAAAAAGAAATGGGCAAGATTAGAGCATATGCCTGCATACATTCATCAAAAATATATTTGAATATCTTCCTTATTTGCAAACGTTGAATAACCAGAAGTAGGATAATGAAAAAAGAACAACAGATAAAGGACGGGGAAAGATGTGGTGCATACTCAGTAAACACATTTAGGAAGTGGGATGGGGTTGAAATTCCAGTAGAAGTAGCACAAACGTATTATAGAAAAGTCTTAATTTCTGTGTACAACAACGTCGTATACCTTAAATTAAGTAATCAGCCCAAGTCCATGCATCACTGGCTTTGTTTTGAATGAATTATGCATTGATAAGGGTTTTGAGTAAGTATCAGGGGAAACATCAGAGTATTTGATCTATTTCATCAGGTTTTGGGGGGGAGGAGTAGGTAAATTGTCCTTATTTTTCAGAAATGTGAACTTAAGCTAGTCCGACTCTTAAGTTTCAAAAGAAATTGTGTGTATTAAACAGGCACAGAGATGAGCTTTTCATTTGGAATACATTTCATATAGGAGCATGAAATATTAATGTCAGGTGGGGAAGTGGTAATTATCTAAAATTTAATTTGAAAAAATATTACATTTCTGACTTTTTTAAAAACTACAATTTCTAATAGTATTCCATTTCTGTTGGTGCCAAAAGCACGGAACTGAATCAGTGAATATTTTTGAATAATTTCAAAGACTTAACAATCCAGGATGTGATAAAAGGGAATTAAATTTAGCAACCGTGTTATTTGGATTTTTACTTCAAGGGGATACAGACAGAAGCCAAACAGTTGATTTAAACCCAAGACATTCTGAGAAAGGTATCGTTAAAAAGGTGTTTAGAAGATGCAACTCTGCTAAAGCCCAAATTACATGGTCACTTCTTTTTTTTTTTTTGTATTTATTAATTTTGAGAGAGAGAGAGACAGAGACACAGAGAGACAGAGCGAGCAAGCATGGGAGAGGGGAAAAGAGAGAAAGAGAGAGAATCCCAAGCAGGCTCCATGATGTCAGAGCCCCAAATGGGGTTCAACTTGGGGCTAGATCTCAGGGTTTGTGAGATTATGACCTGAGCTGATTTAAATCAACAGTTGGGAGCTCAACCTAATGAGCCACCCAGGCGTCCCTTTGAGGTCACTTCTAATGACTGTGCAAAGGGCTGTTACTGCCTCATAACAAATTGCCTGAAATGCAGGCCCCAGAACAGCAGCAGTAACTCATGGGGATTCATTACAAATGCAAACTCTCAGGTCACATTCTATACCCATTTAACCACAAACTCTGAGATTAAGGCCCAAAAATCTATTTCCACAAGCCCTCAAAGTGATTCTGATGCACACTTAATTTTGAGAACCCTTCTACAACCGACTGCGGGCTACAGCTCACTCTAGTCACTAAAAAGGTCTTGAAGAAACAACTCTGCCGAAATCTCTAAATTGATTGAAATCATTCTGAGAAATGTCTCAGGAATACCTCAAACCAGCTGTGAATCCCCGTGACATCTCATGCCTCAATCAACTCTACATTGACACAGATATTCAGCTACAAACAATTTTTGGAAAATAGGTTAACTCATTCTGTTTTCTCTATCTTCTATTAATATAAGCAAGACCTTGAAGTAGGTTCACTTTCTAAAAGTTCTTCAATAAATAAAACTTTGACTGTGGTGGGGTCAGGGAGAGGATGAAGAGGTACAAGAATTTTAATAATATATTCAGTAATAGATCTGGGGGAGAATGTGGTCACTTATGCAAACTAAAATTGTATTTCAGACTCTTGCCTTCAACCTCTATCAGTCGCCAATACAATGAAACCCAACACGGTATCAGCAAAATATAATGTTCAAATCAAGTAATAATTTCCTGAAATTTTTTCTCCTCTTATGAGACTTTTTTTTTTAATGAGAAGATTTTGTTAGGTTAACTCACAACCCCTTTCAAATCTCCCAGAGGAATGCTGATGGGAAATAATGGCAAGATGGGAATTCCTCTTTCTTTAGTTTGTAACATTATGTATGTATGTGTATATATACATATATTTTTATATATGTATATATATATATTGTATATATATATACATTGTATATATATAAAATTGTATATATATATATACAATTTTACAGAGAAAAATTGGTACTTCTAGTGTATTCTTGCTTTCCTCAGCCAGCTCTTCTGCAGTATGGGTCTAGGGGACTGGACCAAAACAATTTCAGCACTTGGATGTATGCAGAAGTTCATTTTCCTTTTTGACATGAATAATATAGGTTGAGTCACTGACATGAGGACAGAGATCCCACTGTACTGGAAAGAGACAGAATCAAGGAGGTAGACTACTCCTCTAACATAGTCAAGGGCTTAGTGAAGGTAGAAAAATACATACTAATTTCTTAACATGTATTTGTAACTTACATAAAACAAATATATGTAATAGGTGTTAACTTTGATTACTTTTTTTAAGTTTATTTATTTTGAGAGAGAGAGAGAGCATGCACACGCACATGGGTCAGAGAGGGAGGGAGAGAGAATAGCAAGCAAGCCCTGTGCTGTCAGCACGGAGTTCAACTTGGAGCTTGAATTCACAAACTCTGAGATCAAAACCTGAGCCCAAACCAAGAGTCAGGTGCTTAACAGACTGAGCCACCCAGGTGCCCAACTATGATTATTTTAAGTGATGTACTTTCATTAGATCTTAGAATTAAATATTATACCTCTAATGAGTTAAATCTAAGTAATTTACTTAATGTCATAATCATGGTGAAGGCAGGGATGGTGAGGCGTGCATTCTGAAATTACTTAAGCAAAAAAGCAGCGCATACAATGTGAAACAAATATACTGAAATGAACTTGGAACTATCCTGGAAGTGTTGAGGAGTTCAAAGTTTTAATACTGAATCTTATACATTGAAAGTAGTCATTTTAGATTTTAAGCTGAACAGTGAACTCTCACCAAAATAAAAAATAGAAACTATAGTCTTAAAAAAAAAAAACCCTTGAATGTAGAAGGGCCTGTTCCCAAGTTTTGTTCCTCTCGATTTAACTGTCAATAGGTTAATGAGCATCAGACACCCACAAAAGCTTTGTTCTTCCACTACTTAAATTTCTCGAATCATGCAACTGTACGGCCCTCGTAAGGTGCCTGCCTCATTATATGAGGCCTCCTGGTCTCATTTCCTCAGCTCTGGGGCTCTGTGTCACTGTAAGTAACTTGGACTAATATTTTGGGTAGATAACTATTAATATTCATTAGATATTCAAATAATGCCACAAAAGACCAATTGAGTAAAATTTAATTTATACAAGAAAATCCTCTATGTGCCTGCTTAATAATGGTTTTTCAAGTAACAGCTACTTCTAAAGAATAGACATGCCTCACCCTCTCGGAAAAATAACTGAGAGGTTATGTCATCAAACATCAAAAAGTTAAAGACATGGGGCGCCTGGGTGGCTTGGTCGGTTAAGCGTCCGACTTCAGCTCAGGTCATGATCTCACGGTCCGTGAGTTCGAGCCCCGCGTCGGGCTCTGTGCTGACAGCTCAGAGCCTGGAGCCTGTTTCAGATTCTGTGTCTCCCTCTCTCTCTGCCCCTCCCCTGTTCATGCTCTGTCTCTCTCTGTCTCAAAAATAAATAAACGTTAAAAAAAAAAATTAAAAAAAAAAAAGTTAAAGACAGCATGGGGCAACCAAGTTACACGGCATTTTAGTTCATAAGTTTGGGTTCAAATCACATCTTATCAACTGCATGTCAAAGATTCAGTAATTACTATCCAATTAATAATTAATTAATAATCATTCAATATACACATGGCTTTATCTTAAATGGTAAAACTGTAATCCACTTTTAGAAGGTTGTAATCCAAATAAAAGTATGACATATTTATTAATCCACGAGCATTCTAACTGAAGGAGGAAAAATTTATCTTTAATTAATCTTACAAAAACATACTAAATGTATTTTGGGGCACCTGGGTGGCTCAGTAGGTTGAGTGTCCGATTTCGGTTCAGGTCATGATCTCACGGTTCACAAGTTAGAACCCCATGTCAGGCTCTCTGCTGACAGCTCAGAACCTGGAGCCTGCTTCGAATCCTCTCTCTTCCTGTCTCTCTGCCTACCCACCACTCATTCTCTCTTTCTTTCTCTCTCAAAACTAAATAAAAACAAAAAAAACTTTAAAAAAAGATACTAAATGTATTTTGATCCCCAGTGGTTGGTGGTGATAAGTCAACACTAAACATTCCACTTTCTACTTCTACCATATGCTAAAATGTTAACTTCTGTGAGCACTAAATTTCCTGCCTCTATCAAGTGCACTGCCTCCAGCATCACTGTCCCACAACACAGTTACTACCATTGTCATGACTCAACATATGCTGTTTCCTCTTGTGGAACCACTAGTCTTTCTCTACGTCTGCACTACTTACCTTATTTTTTTATTACTTTTGATTTTTTAAGTAATCTCTACACCCAATGTGGGCCTGGAACTCACAATTCCAAGATCAAAAGTCACATGTTCTACAGACTGAGAGAGCCAGGCAGCTTTTCTCGTGCTCTACTTAAAACACCTTCTAGGGGCGCCTGGGTGGCTCACTTGGTTAAGCATCAGACTCTTGATTTTGACTCAGGTCATGATTCCTGAGTTCGAGTTCCTGAGTTCGGCCCTGCATCAGGCTCTGTGCTGACAGCTCGGAGCCTGGAGCCTGCTTTAGATTCTGTGTCTCCCTCTCTCTCTGCCCCTCCCCTGCTAATGCTCTGTCTCTCTGTCTCTCAAAAATGAATAAACATTAAAAAAAATGTAAGGAGTTCCAACTTATCAATTTTTTTCATAGATCAAACTTATGATGTCATATGGAAAAACTCATCATCAAATCCAAGGTCACCTAGACCTTGAATCCTGTTATCTTGTAGTAATGTTATACTTTTGCATTTACATTTAGGTTTGTGATACATGTTGAGTTATCTTTTGTCAAAGATGTGAGATCTGTGTATATGTGTGTGTGTGTGTGTGTGTGTGTGTATACATATATATGTATGTATATATGTATGTATATATATGTATGTATGTGTATATATGTATGTATGTATGTATATATGTATGTATGTATATGTATATATACATATGTACATATGTATATATGTATGTATATATGTATGTATATATATATATATATATATATATATATATATACACACACACATATGGTTTGTTTTGTTTTTAAGAGAGAGAGTGCATATACATCAGCAGTAGAGGGACAGAGAGAGAGAGGGAAAGAGAGAATCCCAGCCAGGCTCCACACTGTTAGCAGAGTTAGATGGGGGACCCAAACCCATGAACCGTGAGATCATGACCTGAACGGAAATCAAGAGTTGGATGCTTAACTGAATGAGCCACCCAGGCAGGCGCACCTGTGTTTATATTCTTTCTGTTGTTGTTCGTGTATTCTTTCTCCATTGAACTACTGTTGCTCCTTTGCACAGAGAAACTGACTGTGTTTGGCAGGTGTCTCTCCAGGCTCTCTATTTTCTATTGGTCTATGGATCAATTCTTTGACCAATGCCATGCTATCTTGATTACAATTGTTTTATTTTTATTAATTTTTAATTTAATTTAATTTTTTAATGTTTTTTTGAGAGAGAGACAAAGTAGGGGAAGGGCAGAGAGAGAGGGAGAGAGAATCCTAAGCAGGACCCATGTTCATCACACAGCCCAACGTGGAGCTCGGTCTCACCACCATGACATCATGACCTGAGCTGAAATCAAGAGTCAGATGCTCAACCAACTGAGCCACTGAGGTGTGCCACTTTTTTTTTTTTTTTTTTTTTTTTTTTTGAGACAGAGAGAGACTTAGCAGGGGACAGGGGCAAAGGGAGTGATAGAATCTTAAGCATGCTTCACACCCAGCACAGAGCCCAAAGTGGGGCTCAATCTTACGACCATGAGAGCATGACCTGAGCTGAAACCAAGAGTGGGACACTTAACAGATCGAGCTACCCAGGCCACCATAGCAAGTCTTAAAGTCAGACAATGTCAGTCCTTTTACTTTGCCTTTCCATATAATCTTTAGAATTATTTCATCAACATACACAAAACAACTTGCTATGATTTTAATTGGGATGACATTTGAATCAGTGCATAAAGTTGGGAAGAACATTTCTAACCACAAAAACAGAAGAGCTCTTCATTTACTTAGACCTTCATCAGAACTTCATAGTTTTTCACAAATAGGTCTTGTACAAAACTTGTTAGATTAGTATATAAGTATGTAATTTTGGATCTTTAATTTCAAATTCTAATTGTTCACTACTAGTACACAGGAAAGCAACAGACTTTTGTATATACACCTTGTATGCTGCCACTGTGCTATAATCAACTATGAGTTCCAACATTGTGTTTGTAAATTCTTTGTATTTTCTATTTAGACAATCATGTAATTTGCAGACAGTTTTATTTCTTAGCCTTGTCTTATTGCATTACTTAAAACAACCAGTATGATGTTGAATACGAGTGGTGAAAAAAGACATCCCTGTCTTGTTCACAGTGTTAGGGAGAAAACACTGAGTTTCTTACCATTAAGTATAATGTTACCTATAGTTTTTTGTTCTGTTCTGGGTTCGTAGAGGAAATGTTATTTACCAGGCTGAGGAAGTTCCTCTCTGTTCCTAGTTATCTGGGAGTTCTTCCTCAAGAATGTGTGTTGCGTTTTGTCAAATGTTTTTCTGCAGCTACTGATATGATCCTAAGAGTTTGCTTTTTTTTACCTGCTGATGTAATGGGGTATAATAATTTTTTTTTAATTAATTGATTTTTGAAGGTTGATAAGCCTTGCATTCTTGGTGAATTCTACATAACATTTAGGGGGAAAATGATAGAAATTATCTGAATTCTCTTTATGACAATACATGCAAAAGGAAACTTCCTAGGGGCACCTGAGTGGCTCAGCCAGTTAAGTGTCTGATCCTTGATTTTGGCTCAAGTCATGATCTCACAGCTCATGAGTTTGAGGCCCACATCAGGCTCCACGCTGATAGTGCTGAGCCTGCTTGGGATTCTCTCTCTCCTCTCTCTGCCCCACCCTTGCTTGTTCTCTCTCTCGCTCTCAAAATAAATAAACAAACTTAAAAAAAAAAAAAAAGGAAACTTCCTAAATCATCCTGAGGATAGGACTACCATCTTATTAGTCTCAGAGTCTCAAAATGAAAGCATTATTCAACTCTCCCACCATTTTCCTGCCAAACTTGGAACACTTCAGACACCACACTGACAACAGCGCTCAGCTTTCTTATACTTCAAGCCAATACTTAGCGATTTGCTTCTACCTCCAAATGCGAATGCTTCCATCCCCTTCTTTCCAGTCTCATTTCTCCAATAATGTTCAGTCCTCTCAGAACTTTTGTAATATCTACATGGCGATCTCCTTCAGTTTCTCGACTCCTCCAAATATCCTTTCTGTATCAAAGTAGAAATGTAATGCACAACTGGGATCATTTCACTTCCTCTCTCTCTTTTTTAAATTTATTTTGAGAGAGAGAGAGAGAGAGAGAAGGAAGGAAGGAAGGAAGGAAGGAAGGAAGGAAGGAAAGAAGGAAGGAAGGAAGCAAGCAAGGGGAGTGCACATGCATGTGAGCCAGTGAGGGCAGAGAGATAGAGGGAGAGAGAATCCCAAGCAGGCTCCACAGTGTCAGTGCAGAGTCCATGTGGGGCTCAAGGTCACAAACCATGAGATCATGACCTGAGCTGAAATCAAGAGCTGGACGCTTAAGTGACTGAGCTACCCAGGTGCCCCATTTCACTTCCTCTCTTGAAAACTTCCAGAGAGGGGTGGCTGGGTGGCTTAGTCGGTTAAGTGACTGGCTCAGTCAGTACAGAGCCTCCTTGGGATTCTCTCATTCCTTTCATCTCTGCCCTGCCCCTGCTCATGTGCTCTCTAAATAAACATCATAAAAAGAAAAAAGTTCCAAAGAGACAGAACAAAAACTAGCCTGATATTCATGGCTTTTTACAATCTAATGGGAGTTGTACATCTAGACTCTCCTAATTCCTCCATCCAGAGGGCCATGTCCCAATCATTCCCTCAAGTCCCAGTTTAATTAAAACCACCTTTACCAGGGGTGCCTGGGTAGCTCAGTCAGTTAAGTGTCTGACTTCGGCTCAGGTCATGATCTCACCGTTCGTTAGTTCGAGCCCTGCATGTGGCTGCTCTGTGCCATCAGCTTGGAACCTGGACCCTGTTTTGGATTCTGTGTCTCCCTCTCTCTCTGCCCCTCCCCCACTTGTGTTCTGTCTCTCTCTGTCTCTGTCTCTGAAAAATAAATAAATGTTAAAAAAAAAAAAAAAAAAAACTTTTCCAGAAACTTTCACACATGAATGTATGCATGCATATACGAATAACAGTATTGGGAAACAGTATCTTTCCTCCAAAAAATTTTTCTGTGGGCACACGTCCTTTTCTCTTGTGAATAATTTTTTTTAATCCAATAATTATTACCTCTGGTAGACTGTGATAGTCTTTGGGCACACTCATTTGTTGTTACTAGTTACCAAGTAAACTAGAGTAACCAGGACAGCTGTAAAAAGCACAATGAATATAATCGCTGCATGTGCTGACAAGCTTTTCCAGTACCACTACACGTCTAGACCCAGGTCCAAACCTCTCTCAGGAAACCCCTCTCTTTTCCCTGGCCAACATATTAAGGAAGCAACCCTCGTATTGCTCCAGTCCTGGATATTTTCTATTCTGTTCCCTTGCTTTATTTCCATCATAACCTTATTCCCACTTTCAATCATCTAACGATTTCCCAGCTCAATTGCTCTTTCTCTTGCTATCAACTAAAAGCCCCTCGAAAATAGGAAAGTTGGTCGGGTGCCTGCGTCACTCGGGCAGTTAAGTCTCCGACTTTACCTCAGATCATGATCTCAGGGCTCATGAACTCAAGCCCCGCAAAAGGTGAGCTTGAGCCCCGCTCCAGGCTCCGCACTCTCTCTCGCTCTCTCCCTCACTCTCTGCACTCATGGGATTCTCTCTCCCTCTCCCTCTCTCTCTCTCTACCCCTCACTCGCGCTCTCTCACTCTGATAAATAAATAAATAAATAAATAAATAAATAAATAAATAAATAAATGGATAGATGGATGAATGAATAGTTTTTAAAAAAGAAAATAGGAATGTTGCTTTTGTTCCAGTATCTCACATCGTTGGCAGTGGGTAACTGCTGAATAAAGAAGTGGACCAACACCTATAGGTGTTCTGTTCTGACATGGAAATGGAAAATCATGCAAATAAAAAAAAGGAGAAGGCGACTTCTTAAATGTGGTAAATCAAAGATGATCATGTGTGGGTTACAGGCGGACTGAGGTGCTATGATCTCTGCATCAAGGATGGGAAATCGTCCCTGGGCATGGCCCAATGCAACGCTACTCTTCTTCTAAGAGGCCAGTAAGTCCTAGAGGTGCCAAGGCTACACTTCATTTTCCCTGCTGGTATCATCACTTCCCAGCTTAAGACAGGATGTGAACAGCTACTGTTAGCAAATGAAATCCAGCTGAGGCAAACCGATGGGAAGTGACTTGGCAAAGAAAATGACAGCAATAATGGGGAATAAGAAATCCCAGGCATATGAGGGAAAAGGTTTCAGAGGCTAACTCCCAGGAAAGGATTTATTACCAAAATGATAAATTGATTCTCTTGCCAGAATTGCTATTTAACAAGCAGAAACAGCTAGGCCACATTTATTAGCACACTGAATCTAAACCATTTAGCCTTATTTCCTTAAACTCCATATCCTAACAAATCCGTGGTCCTCAGGCTTTGGCAGCATACCTAGGGAATGTGTGAAAAGTTAACACACGTGTGTCGAGTGTGTATGTGTCTATACATGTGAATAGGTATGCATGGAGTATATGAGTAGGTTTGCATGGAGTATATATATCAATATGTACATTTAAAACCTCAGTAAGTTATATATAGTCAGTTCTCACTATTTGTGGTCACCACGTTCTATCACATCATCACAAACAATGAATGAGTCAATACTGAATTATTGCCACCAGGGGAAATACTGGGTTCGGCTCCACTAAGTCTCTCCTCGTATTTTCCTCAAATGACCAATACTTAACCGTATTTTATGTGTGTTTTTGTTTAAAAACATCTTATTTAATATATACTGTTGATTCCTTACCAGTGAACTCATGGTGGATGCCTGAATGAAGCTTATCTTACACATTTCCTTCATGAGGCACATCAGAGCCTTCTTGCACTAAGGAATGCTAGACAGGATTTCAGCACTATATCTGGAGGCCATTTTAAAGAATGAAATCTTCCACAAAAAGTCCACAAATTTGAAAAATGTTGTCACTAAACAGATTGTGAAATGGACATTTATTTACAGTATGAGAGCCAAAAGAATAAGGTCAAGTCAAACCTTGTTTGACCATAGCTGGCAGTATATGGATGGGGCCACCCCAGATTTTTCTCCCCCCTGCAGAGGTATAGGTCCATGAATGATCATAAAAGCACTGTGAATATTAATGTGGGGGTTACAAGTACATTTTACCAAGTAGGTGAATTCATACACACAAAAATCCACAAATGACAAGGACTGAGTATATGCATCTGTGTGTGTTTATTATACATATTGCTGTGTGTGTGTGTGTGTGTGTGTGTGTGTACGCAAATTCAGAGAAAGAAGACAAATGATACATTTGAAAGTTGGCAAACTGGCATATGGGTTAAACAGAAAGCAGTAATTTTCCTTTAAAATTCTGTTGCTGATTAATTAAATAGGCTTTGTTTACAATTTAATTAGACATGTAAGTGATTTTTGAGAAAATGGCAAAATACAAGTACTAAGGGAATGAAAACTTAGTTACCTCCAAAATTACTCTCCGCTTCCAGAAATAGAAACAGGTAAAAATGGTAATGAAAAGAAATATCTATAGCCCTGCCAAGAACCAATCCAATCATTGTCAGTCTTTGTCAATTTTCTTCTTCTTCAAGAATTCATGCCACTGAATTTCTGCTTTTCTTAATACTTTGGATAGACTGTTATGGCACAGATTTCTAACTTAAGGTGACAATTTTAGAAACTGGACCGACAGAGTTGAGAATGTATTAAAATCAGTAGGCAAGACCTAAAAGGAAAAGCCAGAAAACAGATCATAATGTATAAGATGAAGTTCAAAAGGATAATACTTTATTCATTGAGTACAAACCATGGGCCTAGCCTTCGAATTTGAATGGGTAGTGAAAATGGATCCTTTTAGCAGTACAGTAAGAAAACAAATGAGGAAGAAGGAGAGAAGGAGGAAAGGTTCACTTTCTTCTCAGTCACAAAATCACAATTTTTTAGAAAAATAAAATACTAGTTTAAAAAAAATTTTTTTTTAACGTTTATTTATTTTTGAGACAGAGAGAGACAGAGCATGAATGGGGGAGGGTCAGAGAGAGGGAGACACAGAATTGAAACAGGCTCCGGGCTCTGAGCTGTCAGCACAGGGGCCCGATGCGGGGCTCGAACTCACGGACCGGGAGATCGTGACCTGAGCCGACGTCTGCGCTCAACCGACTGAGCCACCCAGGCGCCCCAATAAAATACTAGTTTAAACTCACATACTAAAAAATGAAAGAACCTTGGAAAACAGTTTTTCAGTTTCTTCTAAAACTGAACATACTCCAACCAGACAATGCCCCCCCTTGCTATTTACCCCAAAAGAGTTGAAAACTTATGGCCATACAAAAGCCTGTATGCAATTGTTTATACCAGCTTTGTTCATAATTAGCCAAACTCAGAAGCAGCCAAGACATCCTTCAGCAAGCGAATGGGTAAATGGTGATACATCCAGACAATGAAATATTATGCAGCACTAAGAAGAAATGAGCGTGGAAGAAAGTTAAGTGCCTATTACTAAGTGAAAGAAGCCAATCTGCAGATGCTACCAACTCTATGATTTTAACTATATGACATTCTGGAAAAGTCAAGAATAAGAGAAGGCGAAAAGATGAGAGGTTGCCAGTTGGTTGAGGGGAGGGATGAGTTAGTGGAGTACAGAGCGTTTTTAAGGCAATGAAAATACTCTGATACCATAATAATGGATACATGTCTATATACATTTGTCCAAAACCATACAATATACTAACACCAAGAGTGAACCCTAACATAAATTATGGGCTGTGGTGATTATGGTATGTCAGTGTAGGTCCAGAAATTTTTATAAATGTACCACTCTGGTGGTGGATGCTAATAATGAGGGAAACTAGAGGTGCTTGGTGGCTCAGTCAGTTAAGCCCCTGACTCTCAATTTTGGCTCAGGTCATGATCTCACGGTTCGTGGGATTGAGCCCCGTGTCATGTGCAGACCCTGCTTGGGATTCTCTCTCTCTGCCCCTCTCCCACTCATGTGCATGCTCTCCCTCTCAAAATAAAAAATAAATAAACATAAAAAAAATAATGAAACTATGCCATTGATGGAGCTGAGGGTATAAGGGAAATCCCTGGAAGCTTTCTCTCAGTTTTGTTGTTAACCTCAAAGTGCTCTAGAAATAAATTCTTCAAAACTTTTCTTAATTAAAACAAAAATGAAAGAATGATAAAAGTGCATCCAAATGAAGATATAATATCACTGGGAAGTTAACTTACTTTGTCGGTAAGAACAGTATTAGGTAAGAACAGTATGTTTCTGGTGAGCTTACATAGATTCTTTAAAAGGGAAATTAAAGAATTAAAGAATTTAATGAACCTATCAAGTGGACAAATTCTCTGCAAAAAAAGTCCTCAACAGTTCATGACAACTCCTTATTACTGTTAGAAATGCCACTTAGAGTCTCCATCCTGTTGCCATCCAGCAGACAGCTGAACTTTGCCAGGATCAGTAAATATCACAAATAAAATGGTCTACCCAAAGCAGACCTGTAATTAACCACTGAACTAATTGTTCTAAATCGAATACCCGCACAGAACTACGCAATCCAGAAGCTGATAGAGAAAGTAAGCATTGCAAAATAATGACCTGATCTTACAGTTCTTTGCTTCCTATGTTAGGATATTGAATAAACAAATTAATTCTGCAGAAAGAACAAGCCCAAATCAGAGTGACACAGTGCCACAAACTAGTGAAATTCTGATTCCAGACCAATCTCATGTAGAAAACCTTAAACACACACACACACACAATTCCTTTCTTTTTTTAATTTTTTTTTAGTATTTATCTTATTTTTGAGAGAGAAAGAGAGAGAGAGAGAGAGAGAGAGAGAGAGAGAGAGAGAGAAAGCACAAGCAGGGTAGAGGCAGAAAGAGCCAGAGACAGAACCTGAAGCAGGCTCCAGGCTCTGAACTGTCAGCAAAGAGCCCGACATGGTGCTCAAACTCAGGAACCGTGAGATCATGACCTGAGCTGAAGTCAGACACTTAACTGACTGAGCCACCCAGGTGTCCCCACATTATTCCTTTCTTAACTTCAGAAGTCTTTGGAAACTCATGAGGGAGGAGAGCTGTTTTTATTTAAATATGAAACAAATTGAAACAATACTGAAACACATTAAAGATTTTCACCAAGGTAAATCCTTCACTAACAACTATAGCTTCATTTTTAAATATTATAATAATGAAAATATTTGTTGACTGCTTATAACACCTAAGTCATTGTTCTGGGGACTTCACAAATAATTAACTGATTTGCTTCTTTAAAAAACACCATCATGTAGACGACACTATTATCCCAATTGTATACCGAAGAGAACTGAGGTTTAGAGAGTTTAAATCACTTGCCCATGGTCATGGGGGTCACGCTCGTAACCAGTGCCAGGACCACAAAAATTGGCTCTGATAAGCCACCCCACAAAAAGAGTTTTTTTCTAATGCTCAGGACATTTGACCTTCACTTGAAGATCATCTACCCTTTCTTTTTACTTGCATTCTTTTTACTGTCACCATTTTCTCTAAGACCATTCTTTTTCCCCCTCTCTTTTTTATCTTGATTACTTTCCCACTGTTTTCTTCCCTGTCTTTAATAGTTGACTACAGGAAACTAATGTGCATTTATCACATAAATTAAATGACTTTGTGGTCCATACTGTATTATTCACTCTCCAAAAATCTACAGGGCCATTAATCAGATTTCTTGTTTCTTCTTAACTTTTCAGGGGATCCCTAGTTAGCAACCTTAGTTAGGAAAAGATTCTAAGGCCCTATTCTAGGTAAATTATAGTCACCCACTAGACTGAGGTGAGATCATTAAGCAACAGATAATTAGCACCAACAATCATAGAACCCACTCATGGATATACTGGCTTAACAAAACAAATTAAAAACTGGTCTGATTTAGAGAAGCTCAGAGAAGTTTTGTTTGGCCCACGCTATAATTTAAACTGTATTAAATTAGGTTAAAATATTTATTAACCAAAAAAATGCATAGAAATCTGAATTTCTGGTTTACCTTGATAAGTGGCAATGCTATTCCTGATTTTTCAGAGCAACAAGCAGATGATGTTGAGTGACAATTTCTATCTCCCTCAGACAAGCTTAGGACTCTACAATAGTGTTCCTACACACAGTTCACTCATTTATACCTGCGGGCCCCGTGGGACAGTTGATACTGTAGACCCTTGAGTTTAAAATCTTAGTAAGCCACCCAACCATGTCTAGGGTTAGAGCAGCAAAATCAAAAATGTGCTTCTAATTTGGTTTATAACTTCCTAATTCCTTTTTTTTTTTTTTTTTTACCAATTATTTCAAACTAGTTCTAAAATTGACCTAGTTTGGAAATTCACTAGTTCTCTTTTAAAGACCAAAAATTTAAATATATGACACATAAGAACACTGGAATTGACATTTTTGTATAAAATAGGAAAAATCCAGAGGTCAGCCCAGAAGATACTGTGACTATGTCAAATCCAGAGCAGATAGAAATCTTAAGAAAGAAATGTCATGCCCAAATAATGAAAGTGAGTCAGCAAAGGCAGTAATTATAAATTTTCATGTTTTTCAATACAGATAAAATTCTCTTCATTTACCCCAGATGTGTTTTTCTATAAAGCATGGTTGAATGGAAGCCTACATGTTTTTGAATGGGTAAAGCTTAGAGATGATAACCCAAGTAACAGAGGGGAGGCTGGTGAACCTGTCCAAAAGAGGCATTTTCAGAACAAGCTTATGTTTTTATTTAGATGGTATGTTAGAGATCCATAAAAATAACAAAATTTCTAAAATCGCCTTTATTGATATTTTCGGTAAGGGTGATTGAAAAGACCTCAATTTACCTGACTTTGGGTAGGGAGATGAATATTACAGTATTTTTAAAATGATCCACCCTCAAATTACCTACCTGGAATACCACTGCCCAGGATTTGGAATTAAACAGATGTAGGTTTGAAACACGGTCAGCTATTTATTTTATAATAGTGAACATCTGGTAAGATAATAAACATCAGTCTCATAGCACAGTACCCAGGTTACATTTAAAAAAATGTATTCTCTGATACACAAATGTGCCTTCTGTGCCTCTCACACACAGCTGAGACATGCAGTCCTCAAAAAGCAGAGCTGAGCACGGAGGCCAAGTGTAGAGGCAGAGACTTTGATTCCGAAGTTCCATAATGTTATCTATTAGGATACTTTAGAGACAAACATTAAAAATTAAAACCATGGCCACTAGAAGAAGTTGCTATGGCTTTCAGAACTCATATAAAACAAAATAAGATGAAGTAATTTAAAAACTGCTGACATTTCTAATTAACCTTGCATTCTTTGGTGGTTCTTTATAAAAATTACTGAGAATATGCTCACATACAGCTCAGGGCTGATGCCAACATGCTCCTTCCCCTGGGACTGATCTAGTAGGGCAGTGGTTACCAAGATTTCTACCATTCTTTCATTTTCACTGGTATTTAACTAGTATTTCACTACCATTGCTCTGCCTTCTTGAAGTCCTATACCTCTACTTGCTATTGATATTAATCCTTAGCATTCTTTTGTTCTATAATAACCTCTCACTGAGTCAGGTCATTTTTGTCCTCCCCAGCTGCTGATAAAGCTTGCCCCAGGCAATTACTGTATTCACCTCAGACCATCAGAAGATTTAGTTTTCCTAATGTCCTTGAACCTTTGGAAAGAACCCAAGTCTGTAAGATGACTCCCAGAGCAAGTCGAGCTTAACACAGAGCAGAAGCCTCTTCTTTGGTCTTTCTTTCCAATTGGTATCCCCATTTGCTTGCTGGATCCAGTGTTTCTTAATCCCAAATTCAGGGCTTGATTCTTTATATTCATTGGATTTACATGACCCAATATTATTTTCCCAATGCCTTCAATTTTAACACTACACATCACTTAGTCCATTATACCACGAATCCTAAATAAGAGATGCTCCCACAGTCAGCTCCTATGGCAGACTCCCTGGCCACACAGACAGGAAAAGTATTCCAAAAAAGACCATGAAAAAATAAAGGGTAAAAAAGGATAAACATCAAGGCAAACTACAACAAAGCAACGATCAGGGCAGAAGGAACAGAAAGCAATGGACACAAAGAGAAAGAACTTCACATCTGCTAAGTCTTACGTTGTCAAAATCAGTGGTGGCCGCCCAGTCAAAAATATTTTACCTCCTTCAGGATAAATAAACTTCAAGAGATTAATAAATCTACCCAAAATTAGATACCCACCGACTTAAAGAACGAGAATTCAAATTCAGAACTGGCTACATTATCTACCAAAGCACGGGGCTCCCATAACACACAACATAACAACATATATGTATTTTTTTCAACAGTTTTAATGACATATTGCTTAGGATGTGAGAAGCAGAGCTTGACACACTGCTTTGAGCAGAATGGAATGAGGGGGTGTTGTTAGTACAAAGAGACTGAGGGAGGCAGGATGAGTAAGTTAAGAAGCTAAAAGAAAAAAAAATGTGTTCTTACCTGGGCCCTGGCTGCAGCCTGGTCCTGTGGAAAAGACAATGAGCAGTTAGCAACACCTGGGGGACAGGTGTTCTCCTTACTGGGATTAGAGCAGGCGGAGACCACAGTCTCCTAAAAGGCCATAGTTGAAAATAGTTCATCCAAAGGTAAGTTTTTCTTAGATCTTCCTCCTGAAACGGGGATACAATACTCTCGATGTGAATTTACCCTGGGGAACGCAGAAAATTACACTTCTAAATTACAGTTAGAAGCCCAACAAATAAATGTCACAAAGCTCCAACCTTGAAATGATAGGAAATCCTTGGAAATTAGAAATAGTGCTTTTTTTTAAATGATGGAAGAAACCAAGACTCAAAGGGTTTAAACACCCTAAAACTGCAGAGATAACAAGAAGCAGAGTTGACACTGCAACACAGTTTATCAGACTCTGAAGTTATTTTTCATCATAAGTAGGCTGTAAGTTTCCATTACAATAACACACTGAAAAATTACCTTTTGAACTGGCTGAATAGAAATACTGATTTCCTACCTGAGATCATTATTTCAGATCATAGAGCCAAGTCGTAGTTGATTCATGTTATTTGTTTTTCAAAATGGAACTTCAGAACATATATTAACTGCTTTAAGGAATGCTGAAACTCCACATTTAAAAAATGGTAGTTTAAATTGTGTTTTCTTTCTACATTTGCTCAATATGGAAATTGTTAACATTGTAGCTTTAGCGCCCATTTAAGTCTTCAGCTTACTTTTGCTAATTATAAGCAAATCAATTGTTATAAGAAGTAGAATGTGATATTATATATATATATTTTTCCTTTAGTCAAGAGAATCATCTCCTGGATAGTTAGATTCCAAATGACTTGGCAAGACAGAAAGTCAATGAAGTACAATAAATAGACCCAGCGGAAACATTTTTCCTAAACAGCCCAGTCTAAACCACTCATTCTTCAGATATTGTCAAGATTGGATTAGCCTGGTTTAGGGAATCACATTTTCTAAATGAAATTTTGCAGCTGAAATGCCAAAGTTTTTATCATGCTATTATACCCTTGAGAAAAATAACAAGCAGACTATTTCACTCTTTTCTGGCTATTTGCTATGAAGCCTAAGTCATTTCCATAAAAGAACCAGATTTCTCCCTGACTCACCAGTACGTAAATTGGGATTAGCAGACTCTCAAAAAGTAACTGAAGGACAAAGAATAAAACACTGTTGCCATAATCACAAACCTGCAGAGTCTTCAGTAATGAAAATATTTACACTTCAGACTTTAGAACACTAACATGGAAAGACCTTGTGGAGAAATAACTCAATCAACCAAACCACACAGTTAAGCACTCCTACTCCTCACCATCATACACGTACTGAAGCCATCATCAAGTGAGTCTGAAGACAGTGAATAACCACCTATATCTTCAGGTCCAGAGTTAAGAGTTTTGCTATGCTCACAAACTCTGTTTTGAAAGGCAAAAATCAGGTGGAGTCTCTTTAGAGCCAGGTGACGATGACAAGGGCTTTTCATAGGACTCTGGTGACTTCAAGGTCAACAGTAAAAGGAGTAGCAAAGGAGAGTGGGTAAGGATAGGGCAGAAATATTGATTTATGAACTTTCCACACCTCAGCGCTGTATTTCATGAAAGAAATGAACATAGGATTGTACAACCCCTATTTAATACTGACTTGTCAAGTCTTATAAAGTATTTGATTCTAGCTTGTTACCTCTAAGGGTCAGGTCTCTGTTTTAAAGAAACTATAACCAATATTGTGACTTAAAATTCCCAGGTAAAAAAAAAGCAGCTTGTCCATAAGACTGAGTGAAAATGTAAGATCTTCTACAATAACTGTATAGAAATTATATTTCTAGAAATACCTTGGGTAAAGTAGCAACAAAAGGTAAGTGGGCAACAAGGGGATTCCGTGTTCTCAGCCCCTCTTGTCCTTGTGGCACATTATATTTGTATATTCTGTCTTTCTGAGTATGGTAAAGATCAGTGTGATAAGGACCAAAACGTGCTGGTAAATGCATAAAGCTCTGAAGCATATAATATGGTAGTGCCATTATTATCATCATCATCACCATAATGCTCACCAATGAGTCAGGAAAGAATCCTAATTATAGGGTAGGAAAAAAAATCAAGCTGCCCTGCCAAGAGAAATGTAATAGATGAATTATTTTTGCAATGCTATCTTATCGTCAAGAGATACTGCCTTTAATCATTTCTTACATCTCTTACCATGAGGTAGAGTGAAGACATTTCCTTGAAGTAACTTGAAGGGAAATGTTTACATTACATACTTACAGCCTCACACTAATACAATTTTGTAAGTGTTCTAGGCTATTTTACAGAGGACAACCGCTACCTAATAGAGGAGCTAATTAATAGAGGAGACCTCCTGCAGAGGCATCAGAATTGAATTGTGAGACAGGGGTCCCAAATTTGAGTTCCAGGTTCTAACTAACACACCATAAAGATTTTGCCCTTCAAGACTTCAACCTTTTCTTCTATAAAATAAAATCTTTCTCTGTTTATGGCTAATTTAAGTAGCCTGTATGTACGAGGAATGAGGTAGGAACACCAAAGGTAGAGTCAGAGGGAGGAACATATAATTTCTTCTTTCAAGGAATGTGTAAATACTACAGGACACCACTACAGATATCACAGACACACACACACACACACACACACACACACACACACACCAAAATTAAGCATAAGCAGTGATAAGCTTTAAGGTTACAGTTGACCGATAAGATGTAGTAAAGGTAAACTACTAATGCAGAGATTGAAAAGTCTGCCTCAGTTATAAACATGTAGAATATAAACAGGTAGGACCGCATACTGTGGGTAATTGTAATGTGTAGACATAGGTCCATCAATGGCAACAAAAGGAACGCTCTGATGGGAGATGTTGCTAAGGGGGAGGAGGCTACACATATGAGGGGGTGGGGGTACTTGAGAAATCTCCCTACCATCCCCTCAGTTCTGCTGCAAACATAACACTGCTCTAGAAAAACAAAGTCTTGGGGCACCTGGGTGGCTCAGTCAGTTAAGCATCTGACTCTTGATTTTGGCTCAGGCCATGATCTCATGGTTCATGAGATGGAGCCCTACATCAGGCTCTGAGCTTAGAATTCTCTTTCTCCCTCTCTCTGCCCCTCCCCTGCTTGTGATCCCCACCCCCCCCCCCAAAAAAAAAATAAATATTTTTAAAAAACAAAAAATAATAAAAAGTAAAATAAAAAATAAAACAAAGTCTTAATGAAAACAAATAGCACGTGTCTTCAAAAGTTCATCAGAAGAAAGAGGACTTAAAAGACAAGAGTAGAGATGGACTGTGGAACTTAGGTTTGATATCTAAATTTTATTCAATATGAACAGGTAATGAGGATGTGAGTCTTTGTATTACAAGAGGATTTGCCTAAGTAGTGACTTGCCCACATATAATCCTTACTTGTTTTCACTGATACTTTTCAGAATTACTGAATTGTCTCCCACTTAGAATGCAGTAAACGCAGATATTCAGAATAATTTCTACTTCTCTTATTAAAAAAAAGATATGGCTCTATCAAATGACTTTTCTTAAAACAGAGGCCTAACAATCATAGTTATTCATTAGATATTATTGTTAGATATATATAGAGAGATAATTACATACATATTTTATATATATCTTGAAAGTTTGCAATCACTGAAAGTGATGCTCTTTTAGAAATGTTTACTGCATAATCATTGTGGCAGAGAAGGAAAAGTACTGCTTAAGAAGAAGATGACCTTTATTGTCATCAGTTTTTTCCTAAGTGACAAGAAAATTTTCTGGGCTACAGTTCTCGCTCCCAAAAATTCCTTTCCTTCTTTCTTCCTCTCCTCCATCTTCCCTCCGTCTTCTTTTTTCTTTTCCTTCTCTTTTTTCTCCTCCTCCCTCCCCTCTTCCCCTTTCCTTTTTTCCACCATTATATTTATGAAGTGTTAAGAATCATCTCAAAATACAGAGATAAAAGAATCAGTAATGGCCCTAAGAAACTTATTTGCTGGTTAAAAAGCAAATTAAAAAATTAGCAAAATATAGAAAATTCACCTGAAGTAAATTTTAAGAGCAAATAGGAATTAACCAGTTATTCTCATAGGCGCCGATAGAAGCAACCACAGATGACCATGGATGCACACCCAACACAGGATGCCTAAATAAAGATGGACAAGGTGAGGCACATGGAGGAACCATGTGGATAAAGTAGTATTTGAAATTGAAGGAAAGGTAAGGATTAAATAGGCATGAGATGGAAATAGGGGTGAAAATGTGTAAAGATGTAAGGAACATATGAAATCGCTTTAAAATGAAAGTGATGGGGTGCCTGGGTGGCTTGGTTGGTTGAGCATCTGACTCTTGATTCCGGCTCAGGTTGTGACCTCATGGTCCATGAGTTCGAGCTCCGTGTTGGGCTCTGTGCTGACAGCTCAGAGCCTAGAGTCTGCTTGGAATTCTGTCTCTCACTTTCTCTCTGCCCCTCCTCCACTTGTGCTCTGTCTGTCTCTCTCTCAAAAACAAATAAACATTAAAGAAATGAAATGAAATGAAATGAAATGAAATGAAATGAAATGAAATGAAATGAAAATGAGCAGGGTGGTACAGGAGTTCAAGGTACAGATGAGGGACAGTGTAAGAAATAAGGGTGCAGAGGTGGACAAAGGCCAGATTATGAGAATCAGGGTGAGCGATGTAATTGGGATTTTATTCTTTCAGTTTGGTTATGGGTGGTTCCTGAAGAATTGTAAATACTAGAAGGACTTGATCAGTGTGCCTTTTAAGAAAGATCACTCTAGCAAGCATGATGAGAAGGGGTTGGGAAAGGACCATACTAACATGGAGGAAATCAGTAATAAAATATAGTGTAGCTCAGTCAAAAGATGGTAATGGATTTTAGGTCATAGAGAGGTAATGAGAATTATAAGAGCTATCAAGAAAATAAAACAGTTAAGATTTAAATATTATTCCATGTGACTGTCAACAGAGGAAGAAGGGTCAGGGATGACTACTATGTCTCTCATTTGAGCTTAGTATGACTTGGCTTTGGCAAAAGAAGAGCCACTAAACCTCACTGGTGCACAACAAGACACAATTGTTTCCTGTTCATGCCATTGCTGCTGTTTCTACACTAGCCAAGCACAACTGGGCTTGACTCTACACTACACGTTGGGTCCAAGTCTGCTCCACCTCTCATCCTCGTTGGACCAACATATACCTGAAGCATCATCTTCTTATCAAGAAAGGCAGAAAGTCATAAGGAAGTCCATCCAACAGCCTTTAAACCTTACATTGTGTCATAAATACCACCACTGTCCTGGTGAAAGCAAGTCATATGGCAATGAATGGGAAGTGTACCCACCATGAAGCCATGGCAAGGGTGTGTACATATAATAATCCAGGGCAGTGGGCAACAGAGACTAATAATTCAATTTACCACAAGCCCACTGTGGATGGTGGAGGTATTCTTAAAATAAGGAATTATAAAAAAGAGAGCACAATATGGACACAGAAAAAGAGAATTTGGGTTATTGAAATGCTTCCAGCACTTAAAATCACTGGTGTTTAGTAGGTAGTATGGTATATAGATAGAGCTGTCAGGAGAATTATAACTGGGTTGGGAACACAAATGAGAAGCTCTCAGCATTGATATTCAAAAGGCACTGTGGGTCAAATAATGAAGAAACTCTAGGGGAAAGAATCCCAACATTTAAGGGTTGAGAAGCAGCAGAAGACTCATAAAGGAAAATGAGATAAATGGTAGAGATATAAAACCAAAGGAGAGAGTAATTTTATGTGCTAAAAGGTACAGAGGGGTCCAGAGAGGAAAGGACTCAGAATTCTTAATTGGATTTAGAATTTAAAAGAACATTAATGGCCTTTACCAGAACCATTTCAAAAACATGGTAAAGTTAGAATCCAAAGGCATCTCGAAAAAGATGACTGTTATCTTTCCAGTTGTTCCAGCATGATCTGCCATCCTTACCCCTATCATTCACATCCCTTCCTCTTTAACATAAAAGCAACTCTGTCTCTTAAACATGTGCTGTGTCAATGCAATTCTCTGTATCCCTGCTCAGGCCACTACAATAACTACCACATCCTACAAGAGCTTCCTGGCAGCTCTTCTGCCTCCATAATCCATTTCCACATCACAGGCACACCAATCCTTAAGACGAAAAAAAATCAGATAATTGTAGTATACTGACAAGTACAATATAGAAGGTTAAAATAGGTCTTAGTCACTTTCTGTGGCAAAAACCTACTTTAACCCTCTGTATTGTACTTGTCAGTATCTTATCTTTTTATGTATTTTCTATCTCCAAACATTACTGCAGATATATTGCCCTATGTATAAGTCACATCCATATTTTGCAAACATGGAACTGGACCTCAAAAGATGTTAGTAACTATTTGTTGAATAAATGTATATTATTGTCGATTAACTGAAGCGAGCTGAAGAATAAACAGGATAAAACTCGGAAGGTAAAAAATAAATTCTAAACCATGATCAAAAAAAAGGAGAGAAGATGCACTACTGTTGCATACTATGAGTCTGGAGTTCTCTCTTGTCCAGCAAAAGAACAGATGCAGAATTCAATACAAGGAAGGCTAATGTCCAGGAGGAGATAAGAGCCCCAAACAGGGGTTTCATCTCCGTATTTATTGAGCTCACAAGACGTTACCCACATAGTGAATGTGAAGAAAACAAGATCTTACACACATGAACATGGAGAAAAACATCAGGTAGTAATCATTAACTTGTGTGTGTAAGAAGAAAAGGGTCTGGGGGGGTGGGCAAGTGGAGTTTGTGATCAAGGTACAAGGTGTTCAGATGGAAAGTAATTTTACTCGTGATCCCATTACAATATCTCTTTAGCTAGCCTTGGGCGCTTTCACCCCGTGGTGGCAGCTTTCCACCCTAAGCTTTTTTCTAACCCATTTATGTAAGTAGAACCTATTTCCCCACACACTACTTGGACAGCATGGGTCTTATTAATTTGTTTGTAAATTCACTTATGGATGTATGTATGTATTTTCCTGCAGTGACTAAGGCATTGTTAAATACTGACAGGAGTGGAAGTTGGGAATGTAAAAAAAAAAAAAAAAAAAAAAAAAAAAAAAGCAGAAATCAGAGGAAATAATGGGGAACAGGGACTGAGAAAGGAAGTCTGGAAGACAGTAGATTTCAGATTGGGAGTGGAGTTACCAGCCAGGGAACAAAAAAGAGACCCTTTTTTCTACCTAAATTAGCAAAAGGTATGGATAATCAATGCTTGTTTGTTTTTTTTTCTTTCTTCCTCAAAACTACTATACCTACCATTGTATAAGCTACTCTCCTCATTTGGTATTTCATGCAGATTTTCCTCTCTCTTTAGAGATTCTGATACAGCATTACTTTTACTGGCCCTGCAAGTGCTCTTTTTAAGCAAGTGTTTATATAACCACTAGTTTATTTTTTTTTATTGACAATAGGATTTTTTTTAATTTTTCATTATTGTAAATCAAATTGCTATATGTGTATGTGTATGAAATAAATATATAAATCTTTGTGCAGGTCTTTGAATATTTCCATGGTAAAAATTCCTAGAGTTACTATATTTGAAGAGTTTAATCTTATGAAATATATTACAAAATTGGCTTCTATAACTTTTTCTACCACCCACTCTACTTCCTTCATGAACAATAAAAATCATGCACTCAAAATTTTTATAGTTTGATAGGTACTGAAGCTTCTTTTAAGGTAAATTTATTTGATTTCCAGTATACTTGAAGTGTTTGTACATGTATTCTCCATTAAGATTTCTTTTTGTGAGTTGTTTGCTCATGTCAGCTATCTAATTTCTTATTGGGATTTTTTTTTTTAATTCATGAGTTCTGGTAGCTCCTTATGTATTTACATGATATTTAAGGCTAGCATAAATAAATTACATTTCATAGATTCTAACAAATCATGGGAATATGTATTGTTATATACAATAATCAGTAATGTATACAATATGTATATTATATATGGCAGGAAAAATTCCTGCATATAACATTATGATATAATATTAATTTTAAAATTCATCCCATCTTAGGGATATTAAGTGGTGTAAAAAAAAATAGGGCACTGTTATAGTATGTAGATTAATTATCTTCAAAGATGCCCATACCCTTATTCCTAGAAAACATGAATATATTTTTCTCTGGAAGAAAAGACTTGGATGTTGATTCATTTTTGAGAGAGAGAGAGAGAGAGAGAGACAGACAGAGAGTGAGCAGGGTAGGGGCAGAGAGAGGGAGAAACACAATCCAAAGCAGGCTTCAGGCTCTGAACTATCAGTACAGAGCCTGATGCAAGGCTCGAACTCATGAGCCGTGAAATCATGACTTGAGCCGAAGTGGGATGCCCAAGTGACTGAACTACCCAGGTGCCCTGGAAAAAAAGGACTTTGCACATGCAATTAAGATTACTGAATTTAAAACATAGAGATATCTTAGATTATCCAGGTGGACCTAAACTAATTGCATGAGCCATTAAAAAACAAAGAACTTTGTCTGAGAATAAATGATATGTGGCAGGAAGGGATGTGAGAAAGATTCCAAGAGGGAGAAACAGTAGATGTGCCATCACCAGCACATAGACCCATGTACAGTGAAGGGAGAGAGAGATCTCTAGGAGTCAAGGGCAGCTCCCATCTGACAGACACAAGGAGATGAGATCAATGCCCTTCAAGTGCATTCAACATTTTCTGCCAACAACCTGAATGACCCTGGAAACTTCTAGATGAGAGCCCAGGATGATTAGTGCCTTGATTTTGGACTTGTAAGACCCAGATCAGAAACAATAGCTATGCCCACCAGACTTCTAACTTACAGAACTATGAGAAAATAAGCATATACTATTTGAAGCTACCAAGTTTGTACTAATCTGTGACAGCAGCATTGAAAACTAATACAATTATAAAACAAAATTAGGTATATGAATTCAAGAAGACAGTTGAATTCTAAAATCTAACATTCCCTAGATTTAGAACAACGTAATTTTATGAAACCAGAGATGAGAGAGAACAAACACTACATTAAAGCAAATGAAAGAAAACTTCTGGAGTTTTTAAATCCAAACATAATATTGTCAATTGTAAAGTTTTAATTTACAGTCTAGAACTACACCGGAAACTTCAAACTTGTGTATTCTTGAAATTTCTTCATTTTTTTGGTTTGCTTTTCACCATTTTGAAAATTATCCAGGGGTCTCTGTAAAATATGCCTTGCAGCTGACTGCATATTTCTGACAATCTAAACTAGTAAGTGAAAGGCTGTGTATTTTTACTTCAACAGATGAAAAACAGGAACAAAGTAGAAATAAACATTTCTGATACAAAATTCTAAGGACACAATTAAAACAACCAGCCACTATTATAAATTTCTTTTCCAGGTTATAATTTTTAAGATGTAGGAAAATTATTCTGAGATTGTAAGCCAAATAAAACAAGTGCTCATAAAAATATGAATATGTGAGCATGTAACTTGATTAACAGACCCAGGGAGTGATAAAATTTTCCAAATATCACTGCATCTTACTGTTTAATAACTACATTACTCAATTGAAGAAGTTGCAAACCATTTTTTTCTTCTATTTATCACCATAGTCTTAACTTGATATTATAATTTTATTTATTTTTTCTTTTTTTAATGTTTATTTACTTTATTTTTGAGAGAAAGAGAGAGAGAGCGCGCACAGTGCAGGGGAGGGGGCAGAGAGAGAGGGAGAGAAAAGAGAGAATCCAAGCAGATTCCGTGCTTCAGCACAGAGCCTGATACAGGGCTTGAACCTAAGAACCTCAAGATCATGACCTGATACAAAATCCGGAGTCAGATGACTAACTCCCTGAGCCACCCAGACACCCCACTATTATTTTAAATATGTGCTGGCTATGCCACTGTATCTCATATTTGACAGTGACCTAAAGACATAGTGTGGTTATGAGAAGTACGTTCAGTATGCCTGAACCAATCATTCAAATGATTATCAAAGGTCCAAATTGACAAAAGACAAGAACATAGCCCATCAATATGGGATTACTTTGAAAAAGAAGGTCCATACACAAAAGGATAATGATTCTACACTAGAAAATGGGGTAGGGATGGTCTCCAGTTTGATTATTATTCTAAGGACCTACAGTATACTGAACTGTACATTTGTTGCATGAGCTTTGCATTTTATTTCCACTCTTGCGGTGTACTTTTCTCTCAAGGTAGTTCAGGAAAGTATACCAGGGCAGGGAGTGATGAAGTCTTGCCTCCCCCTGCCCCCCGCCCCTTAAACTGAAGCATGTGACGAGGCATCTTTGACAAATACAGTTGGTAATTACAAAATTACATCCGGCAAGTTCAGTCTTCGCAGAAGTACTAACAGATTAAGGAGTTCAGAGATTCTTTCGAGTAATTTATTTAACACAGAAATCATACTAACTGGAGACAATCTGAAATTATCTTGTAACCAAAATATAAGATTATCAGAATGCAAACACACTGAGGGAAATTTCTTCCAGCCAAAAGATTTGCCAAAATATTTGAATACAAATATTTCTGTGGTAATGACACTTAGAGCAAAGCAAATGGGAAAATTGTTTTCACAAAAAAAAACTATGTAATCTTAAATTAATGTAATTATAATTATTTCCTTCTTAGATAATTTATTTATTCATTATTTTATCATTGGCACTTAAACAGAGTACCCGGCACAGAATGGATGATCGACACATGACTGCTGAATAAATGAATGAATGAATGAATGAATTGTTCTAGCCCTCCCTGTATTTAGGGAAATACATTTTATAAGCAATAGCAGGAGCAGAAAATACCAAGTGGGACAGGCCTTCCACACTATTGACCTTCTGGATCCACAAGCAGAAAATGAGCTAGAGTAGAGGAGAAAAAGGATAAAGGAAAGATGACGAACGAAGTATTAGATGGCAAAGTCACAGAGTATCTGTTGGAAGTCAGAGATCTGTTTCTATTTTTTTCTCTGCCACTTATTGTTGGATGATCTTGGGTAAGTAATTTAGCTCCTCAAGATTTATTGTCCTCGTATGTAAATGGTGATAAAATCATTCAATTTATTAGACTGTCATGAGGATTAAATATGGTAATATCACCATTGTCTTGCACTGTGACTAGCATAGAAGGTCAGAATAAATGGCGGTTATTATTATTATGAGTATGTTGAGCTAAAGTAGCAAAAATAGTTTTTACCTTGGTTACTTTGAAATGAATATTTAAGGAGCTGTCTTTCATTTCTTTCCCTTGTTAAGTGGAATTCTTTCATTAACTTCTCTTGGATCCTCACTGATTTGCATTATGTCTCACTAATACAAGATGAAACCAACCATCACTGATTGCATTATGATTAACTTCCCTAGTTTGTCATTTTCAAACAGTGAAGGATGACATGGCAATGATATCCCTTAATTAGTTAAACATTTCTCATTTATAAACCGGAAAGGATATTACATCTCAATGAATTTAAATGTGTTTTGACCCAAAGAAGCTAATTCTCCTGTTCGTGGATGTGGGCTGTTTAACACTGCAGTTAGTCAGGGGTTATCAGGTCAGGGAGAATTAGCACTTTCCTCAAAGGCGGACCAAGCAGTTCTATGAAAGGCTATGTCTGTTTCTGGTGTCTGAATTACTTAGTCAATGGCAAAGAAAAAGGTAAGAGCATAATTCTGGGTAAAAATATCACCAAGGTAAAAATACCTAAATTATGCTTTGAGCCTTCACTCTATTTCCCTCCTATTTTACTCCCCAAGAGTAAAAGAATGAATAGAATTCCAACATTCTACTATCGAAAAGGTTTGATTTATATTCGCCTAAATCTGTTTCCTAGAACATGTGCCTTACAGCAAGTTTTGTATCTAGAGTCACATGACTCCAAATACTGAACAAAATATTTTATCTAAAGAAACCTGAACTAGGGGCGCCTGGTTGGTTTAGTTGGTTAAGTGTCTGTCTCTTGATTTCAGCTCAGGTTGTGATGCCAGGGTCATGGGATCGAGCCCCACTTCGGGCTCTGCACTAGTTGAGAAGTCTGCTTAAGATTCTCTCCCCCCGCCCCTCTCTGCCCCTCTTCTGCTCATTCTCTCTCTCTCTAATAAATAAATAAATAAAATTTAAAAACCTAAACCACTTCACTCATTCTTACTCATTAGATGTGTTTTATCATCTACCAATATATGCATATGTGTGTATATAAATCTATAATGATACATGTATATATCACATATATCATATATATTACATATTATGTATTACCTGTATACAAATATAGATATAAAATTTGCATATATCTCTAATGTAGAAGAAGGTCAAAGAAGTGTGGGTTTGCAGAGAAGAGTCAGTCCATATAGATACATATTTTCCACCTAAATATGATGACACAGTCCCAGACTCAAAAGGCAAGAGCCAATTCATTAAGAGAAAATAAACTAGTTTAGAAGAGAACATTTAAAAATGAATACATATACTATCAAAATAAAGAATGGTTTTCCTTTTACATAAACTGCTTACCAAAGTGGTGGAATACATTTAAATAAAAGAGCTCTGTGACTAGTTAGAAACATCAATTAAACACATTGGCACAGCCTCAGTGTAAAGCTGAACTCTGTAAATTTGTCAGGTTCTGATATGATGTTTTCAGAATCTTTCTATTTGTAACTTTCATTTGCTGCAGTTAATTTCCAGATATAAATAGATAAAACTAAAAGGAATAACAGAGTGTGATGCTGTTTGACTCTTTTCTATAAGAAGTCTGCATCGTTTCCAGAATATTTTTTGTCCACAGAAATATAACACTGAGATATTAAAAGCCTATTGATTCAAATGCCTTATGTGATAGTATTCCAATGAGAGTACAATGAAAATTGAAAGTCAGAAATCTTAATTTTTAATTGTGAATTACAATTGTCGACCATAGGCCAAGCCATCTTGGGATAAATGTACTATAATAAATGATAACATTTAATGAGGGAAGAAATGCAATTGGTGTTACATTCTTTTTTTAATTTTTTAAGTCTATTTATTTTGAGAGTCAGAGACAATACAAGTGGGGGAAGGGCAGAAAGAGAGAGAGACAGACAGAATCCCAAGCAGGCTCTGTGCTGCTCACGCAGAGCCTAACATGGGACTCGAACTCATGAAACTGTGAGATCATGACGTGAGCTGAAACCAAGAGTCAGATGCTTAACCCACTGAGCCACCCAGATGCCCCAGTGCTACATTTAAAAGCTAAAGCATACACTAAACTTATATGAAAATGGATACATAATCTAAGCCTCAAGGTCTTGGACATGATATGCTATGGTCCTTTTCATGGATCATGTATCTGTTTCCACTGAATACAAAACTCAGATATTTGTTTAACCAGTCTAGCAGGATTCTGATTTGGGCATTAAGGGTGTCAGTATAATTAGGGCTTTGTCAAGTTAGACCTACTGAAGAATGCATTAGACTGATTTTATGAATTTATTCAGCAAGTTGGCTGCACTGTGTTTGTGTTCAGTCTCTGGCCTCCATTTTATAGAGACTGAAACTTCTTTATTTTTTCCATCACAAAATCAAAATCCTAAAAAGAATATTATGTTCCTCACTGTAAGTTCATCTCCTTAGCATAGAAATATATTTCCTGCAGGTTTTGACTAGATTGATATCAGAAATTCCAATACAGCACTACCATTTAACAAGGATTTATTACAGGATTTAATATTGAATTAAGGTGTGATTTATCTAAAATTTATTGAGAAAGTTATAACGAGTTGGAAGACAAATGTTAGGACCTCAGAGATAAATTGTAATACACAGACTTAATTTTGAGGATTATATGCGATATTACTTTGATATATGCTGTAAGAAAGAAGTCTTCTAAAACATATATAAAAGTTGGGCGCCTGGGTGTCTCAGTCAGCTAAGCGTCCAGTTTTGGCTCAGGTCATGATCTCATGGCTCATGGGTTCCAGCCCCACATCAGGCTCTGTGCCGGAGCCTACTTCCGATACTGTGTCTCCCTCTCTCTCTCTGCCCCTCTCCTGCTCATGCTCTGTCTCTCAAAAATAAACAAAAAATGTTAAATAAAAAAAATTTTTTTAAGATCTAGAAGAGATTTTACCTATCAGGACAATGAGGGCTGCCTACATCCCCTCATTTATTCTTTGCAGCAAAGAGTCTACTCCCTGTTTATTTGTAATTTCTAAATTATCCCTGATTTTCAGTAATAATTTAATCACAGCCACAGAAATTAATTATTAGAGAATCATTATAAAGAGAATTTGGGAAGAGACTAATATATTTAAAAGGTCTTAACTATTAATTAGGTATTTGAGGCTTTTCTAATGGATCGTCTGCACAAACATGAACAATACCTATTGTCAAGTTACCACAACGCTTCCTACAAAGAGAGTGGGGACTACGCAACAGTACTAGTCATATCCCACAAAAACTGATAAGTAGCCTGACATAAATGTAAATTCTTTTGTCTTTTCTTTGAATGCCTCATAAAATTGGAGAGATTCTTCTTATAGTTGAAGGGTATTAAATGACCAGTTTCTCTGGGCGCCTGGGTGGCTCAGTGGGTTAAGTGCTTGACTTCGGCTCAGGTCATTATTTCAAGGCTCATGAGTTCAAGCCCCGTGTTGGGCTCTGTGCTGACAGCTCAGAGCCTGGAGCCTGCTTCGGGTTCTGTGTCTCCCTCTCCCTATGCCCCTCTCCTGCTCACTCTCAATCTCTATCAAAACAAATAAACATTAAAAAATTTTTCTCAACCTTCATACTACATTCAACACTGGGTAGACATGCTCAATTCCTCTGGTAAGCCACCCCCAATATACTCTGCTTCCAATGCCTCATCACCCAAGAATGGCCTTAGCAGTACTTTTTTTTTTTTTTTTTTTTTTTGGTGTTGCAGCTGCTCCTTGCTAAGGTCTGTCTCTTACTCAGCAGGCTCTATCTTTAGTCCCATACTGTGAGAATAGGTTTAAATTTCATTACGCTTTGTGAAAAAAGACCACTTCTGCATTACTCTCCTCAAAAAACCCCTTGTATTTAGCAATTATTCCCTCATCTTTTTCTTCTCTAAGTGTATCTTTCTTCAGCTTTCTTAAGGAAATGATTTTACAGAAGTAACCGACATAAATACTCTCTTCCTAGCCGCACTAACACATTGTCTCCAAAATGGTGGACACCCAGCCCTTCAGCTGCACAGTGGGACTATTGGCTTTCTCTCCTCTGAAAATTTTAGTGAGCACCAGCTGTGTTACATTTGGGGAACAGTTATATGTCCTCACCTACAAGATGGTGAAAATCTAGAGCTTAGAGTTTCTTGGCTTAGCCTGAGTCTGACAGAGAAAGGGTCTTTCTTTTTTCCAGGGTCATTGTGCCCAACTAGCCAGGAAGGAAATACGTGCTTTTTATGCCTTTAATAGCCTCAAAAGGAGATAGGGGAAATATCAAGAAGAAAACAACAAGAATTACAGGAGAGAAATGTCAGTGAAATCGAGGAAGAGATTACAACTTCTTAATTAGAAAAATCCCTAATACATTTAACATTTGCAGAATTGTGTCATAATTTTTTGCACCCAGAGGTATATTTTCCCCGTTTTTACAAAGGGATACAATGCAATAGGAGAACACTGGTTCATGTTCAATCATTATGAACACCTTTCTTCCAAGTGTGAAAATATGTTCTTGGCAAACATAATTGTGGAACTCTTTTCACATTTTATGCAGAATGTTCAGCTTTGAATTTAAGTACTTCCTTCTTTCTGGCACTAAAAGATGTTCCAGGCGTATCTTGTCTATTTCTTGCCCCAGTCTTACAAGCAGCAATTTTCCAAAAGGTCCTGGAACCTTTTATTGGAAAAGGTATTAGAAAGCCAGACTGGGGATCTAATTGTGCTCATTAATACTGGGATATTGTTGCTTCCAGAAATTCATATGTGTATACTAACTCATGTATATGCGTGTATCTATAAAGGTTTCTGTGTGTCACCATTAGTATATACATATTGTTGACTTCATACTGATGTTTCTAACTGTATTCCCTTACCACATAGATCATTCTAATTCCCTCCACGTTTTATCTCTTACCTTCTAGTCCAACAGTGAGAAACCTGGCTCCATTCTTCATCAAACATTTACTTAATTGTTTAACTCCATTATACATATAAAATTATACCTAAACTGTTTAGGCATACCCCCACAGGGAAGCTTTATCAGCGAGGATACAGGTTTATGTATAGGTTCGTTTGCCTTTCATCTTACAGACTGCACTCATTTCCAAAGTTGCTTAGATCAGCACCTTTTCTACCATATCCCTTAGGGAGGTTGTTTTATATATTTGTAACACAGTTAGAGTTTCTTGTTGGTGTCCTCTCCTGGTATCCCCTGACCTCCTAAGGGATTTTTAAAATATTTTTTTTCATTTTATTTTATTTGAGAGAGATAGAGGAGGGAGGACCAGAGGAAGAGAGGGAGGGTGAGAGCAAATCCCCAGCAGGCTCTGTGCTCAGTGTGGAGCCCAACCCGGGGCTCGATTCCACCATCCTGGGATCATGACCTGAGCCGAAATCAAGAGTTGGACACTCAACCAAGTGAGCCACTCAGGCACCCCTCTCCTAAAGGACTTTTTTCTAATTTGCATACATTAAGGTTCACTCTTTATACTATAAAGTTCTGTGGGTTTTGACAAATGCATAATGTCATGTATCCATCATTACGGTATCACACAAAATAATTTCACCACCCTGAAAAATCCTCTGAGCATCACCCATTCAACATTCTCTCCAAGCCTCTGGTAATCACAGATCATTTAAATATATCTATTTGCCTTGTCTGGAATGTCACATAATTTTAATTATATAATATATAGCCTTTACAGATAGAGCTATTTCACTTGTAAGCTGCGATTTTATATTAATCTGTGTACCTAAGATGAATATTTTTTTTTATGTCTGCACAGATGATGTTTTGATTCTCTACTGATGTTCACATGTGAGAGATGGCCTGGCAGGAGCTAAACCAGCTAAAGTTGGTATCTGGTAGTATTCCTAAGAGCTGATCTAAACTAGTAGGCTATCTCTGAGAACCTTTACAGGAGATGGATGGAAGGAGAGTAAGTGAAAGAAAGGGAAATGGAAAGAGAGGGACACAGAGAGACTGAATAAACTTAAATATTAAAAGCAAGAGGAGCTGTATAATCCAACTACCGCAGCTCTCAGCAGTGTGCGTAAAATGTTTTATTGTTCTGTTAGTGCAAACACAGAAATATTCCCTGGTCTAACAGTGTGCTTACATGCCTGTATCTTTAATTAAAAAGCTACCAATGAGCTGTGGCAGAACAATCATTTCAACTGTATTGCCATATGTGACTAAAATATATTAACACTGTGTAGGGGGAAAATGGAGAGAGGGTGGAAAGAGACTGCCAGAGGGGTCTGAACTTTTCTACATGTAAAAATGGGGTCTTCCCAGAAAGGGAGATCTCCATTACCTGTCTAGCCATATATGCTTAACAAACATGCATGGAGCCTCATCGTTAGTATCACTTCATAACAATTTTTAAAAGTTCATGTTCAGGGCACCTGGGTGTCTCCATTGGTTAAACGTCTGACTTTAGCTCAGGTCATGATCTCACAGCTTGTGAGTTCGAGCCCCACATTGGGCTCTGTGCTGACAGCTTGGAACCTGGAGCCTGTTTCAGATTCTGTGTCTCCCTCTCTCTCTGCCCCAGCCCTGCTTGCACTCTGCCTCTCTCCCTCTTTGAAAAAAAGAAAGAAAAAATGAAAAAAATGAAAGAAAAAAATTATTAAAGGGAAAATTAAAAGAATACAAAGAAAATGAATATTCCTCAAAAAGCAGTAAGACACATAGGGAATGTATTTAGGAAAGTGAATAAAATTATGTAAAAATGAAATATTAAGAACAAAAGATGAAAACAGACAACTTTCGAATGCCTGCATGAGTTGTTGTGCAGATCCTGTCCCCAGTGAAACATAGCTGGTGAAAATTATTTAAAACAAACAAACAACCATTTAGTCTCAGGAAACTGTCCTAAGGACACGCAGAAAATTAAGAAACATTTACTGAGAACATCTATTAAATCTCTGTAAGAACAGTATGATTCTGTGGCACTTGGGCCAGGGCATTTTAGGCCCTGCCCCATGTCAGCATGACAAGTTTCGCTGTGTTGCGTGGGGCCAAGAAGATGGAGCCCTCTCTCTTCCCAGCTCCCAGTCAAGGTCTGAGGTCTATCCCCAGAATGAGAAGATCACCAGCATTTCTCAGCCTTCCTCCCAGCTCTGTGTTGTAAAGGCTTAATTCCAAGAAAGAACAGTTGAGAGTTTGGAGGTTCCCTCCTACACTCAGCCTCCATTCATAGAGAAAAGGCATCCCAAGAATGCTGAGTACCAGATTACCATCACCCCAGCTGGGGTCACAGGGCAGAGGTTCCAAGCTTGGAAAGGGAAGCCAGAAGGAGCAGAGGCCCCTGCCACACTCAATGCTTTGCTCATAAAGCAGATGTCTGTTCTAGAGAAGCAGGTGGTCGTTCATTGTTCCTGCCTCTAGTTCTGAAATAGTGAGCCAGAAATTATGCATGGGGAGACTGGCAGACCATGAAAACAGAGGACTCCAAAGCTTTCCTCAATGAAACCCATTTAAGTGTCCACAAGGGAAATTTTGCTGAGATTTTCATGGGTGTTGTCTCTGCTTTTGTCTTTTTTTAAATAAATTCTTTAGAATATGGGGAAACCCAAGCCTAAGGGAACTTGCATATATGCATATAGTGGGTGAGTGGGTAGGTATAAAAGAATTTAGGCTTTCCGTATTTATGAATCTCTTCTGTTTTGTCCCCCTCCTTGTTTTTATATATTTTTTGTTTCTTTTCCCTTATGTTCATCTGTTTTTTCTCTTAAAGTCCTCATATCAGTGAAGTCATATGATTTTTGTCTTTCTCTGACTAATTTAACTTAGCATAATACCTTCCAGTTTAGTCCACATAGTTGCAAATGGCAAGATTTCCTTCTTTTTGATTGCTGAGTAATACTCCATTATATATATATACCACATCTTCTATATCCATTCATCCATCGATGGACATTTGGGCTCTTTCCATACTTTGGCTATTGTCGATAGTGCTACTATTGGATGTAAATTTTAAAAAATTTTTAAAAATAAAATTAAAAAAAAAAAGAACATAGGCTTATCCCACCTTTTGGCTCAATCATATTTAACAAATAACTTCCATTCTCCAGATCATCTCCGGGTTCAAGAGGACTACTAGAAGCTCCTGCCAGCATGTCTACATTCCAGATGGAAGGAATAAATAAAAAGGTGAAAGGCAAGGAGGCCCTGTGAGTTAATTCCTTTAAGGCAAGCATCACAATTACATTTTATTGACAAGTATTCGGTAATATGGCCATACTATGCCACATAAGAGCAAGGAAAGTAATATATATTTCATTGGGTGCGTGTCAACATTTTTTATGAAATCCTCAAGTGAGTCAAAACCCAGAAATGTGAGAAAGATGAAAGTTCGATTCAATAAAAATACTCTTGTATATGGCAAGTACCACTGAGTAAAGTCAGAGACAAACAACAACCTTAGAAAGTATAGTTCAACCCATAATCCAGACATGGAGTAAATTCAGGTATATAGAGAGAGCACTTCAAAAATAACATGAAAGGGGTATGTGATTCCATTTTTTAAGTTTGCAAATTATATCAACAGTTGACAGAAAAATATGAAGACTTGGTTTTTAAACTTAAGAGCATGATAGGGGTGCCTGGGTGGCTCAGTTGGTTAAGCGTCCAACTTCAGCTCAAGTCATGATTTCATGGCTTGTGCGTTCAAGCCCCACATCGAGCTCTGTGCTGACAGCTCAGAGCCTGGAGCCTGCTTTGGATTCTGTGTCTCCCTCTCTCTTTATGCCCCTCCCCCAGTGGTGCTCTGTCTCTCTCTCTCTCTCTGTCTGTCTCTCTCTCTCTCTTTCTCTCTCTCTCAAAAATAAATAAACATTGTAAAAACAGAAAAGAAATAACAAGTGTTCATGAGGATGTGGAGAAAAGGAAACCCTCATGTACTGTTGATGGGAATGTAAATTAGTACAGGCACTGAGGAAAACAGTATGGAGTTTCCTCAAAAAATTAAAAATAGAACTACCCTATGCTCCAGTAATTCCACTTCTGCAAATTTATCTTCAAGAAATAAAGTCACTATCTTGAAAAGATAAATGTGCTCCCAAGTTCACTGCAGCCAAGATATGAAAACCTAAGTGTCTATAAACAGATGAATGAATAAGAAAATGTGGTACATATATACAAGGAGTGTCATTCATCCATAAAAGAGAAGAAACTCCTGCCTGGATGGAGAGAGAATTAAGACAGAGAAAGACAAATACTGTGTGGTCACACTTACATGTGGAATCATTAAAACAAAACAAAACAGACAACTTGTAAGTACAGAGAATATAATGGTGGTTGTGGGGCAGGGTGAAGAATGAATGAAGGGGGTCAAAGGCACAAACTTCCAGTTATAAGTAAATCCCTGGGATATAATGTACAGCATGGTAGCTATCGCTAAGAAATACTGTATCATATATTTGAAAGTTGTTAAAAGAGTAGATCTTAAAAGTTCTCATAACCAGATAACAAAATGTTTCATCAAGTGCAGTGACAGATTTTTAAAATATTTTTAAAGTTTATTTATTTACTTGAGAGAGACAGAGACAGTGTGAGCAGGGAAGGAACAGAGAGAGAGAGAGAGGGAGAGAGAATCCCAAGCAGGCTCTACGATGCCCATGCAGAGCCCGATGCAGGGCTGGAACCCATGAAACCGTGAGATCGTGACCTGAGCCGAAACCAAGAGTCTGATGCTTAACCAACTGAGTCAGCCAGGCACCCACTACAGTGATGGATTTTAACTAAATGTATTGGGGTGATCATTTCAGGCCTTCAGGCTCACACAGGACTACATCACTGCCTCTCCTCGGTCTCCAGCTGGCCTACTGCAGATCTTGGCACTTCTCAGCCTCCATAAACATATCAGCCAATTCCTTATAATAAATCATACTTGTATCTCTATACATACATATATGCTGGTTGTTTCCCTAGAGGATCCTAATACAATTTCCTTTTGAAAAATAAAATGTTTTTAAACGACCAAGCCCATTTTAATTACACTGGTGGACTTTATTCTGTAGAATATTAACAGGATGCTAGTAATTCTAGTAGAACCTCAAAGAGATTATGTTTCAGAGGCCTGAATCCTTCTGACAGTGACCATAAATTTGATATTTTTCTCTGCCTGGTGAAAAAAATGCAAAGCTAAGTTATGACCAGAGGCAAGTTTTACTAACATCTGCATTTATTCTCTAAAGAAAGAATTTACACAAGTTGCAATAAATGCAATATGGAATGCTACAGAATTCTTAGAATAAAATTCTGCTCACATGTTATGGCCTGTTGCTATTTTACAGCTTTCCTAAAAATTAAACAAACAACAGTGATAGAAACAGCAAATGAAGAATCATTTGCCCACTGAACACACCTCTAACAGTCATGAGTTCTGACTGGATGTTGGAACCACCCATAATTAATTCCTCACAAATGGTATAAAAAAGATTAGAATTTTCTTCTTCTTTTATTATCACAATGTGTGTCTACCCCTGACAAATCTTGAGGGTAGGACTCAGATATGCAAAATCCCATTAAGCAGAAAGCTGAGTAAGATGTGAGTATCATTTAAAATGATTAGGATAAAGAAAAATAGGGACTTCTTGAAAAACTCCCTTTGCCAGATTTTTATCTCCCAGCATTCTGAAAGTCTTATCAAAAGCCAATTAATTAATTAGAAGCTGAAAAAGAGAAGGAAGTTTTCTCGATCCAGGAAAGTGGTCTAACAAGATAGCTGTATTCTCTTTATTACAGAATAGTTTATGCAACTAATTCTTTAATACTTCTTATCTTTTATTAAGGGACAAAATATGCAATTGGAGATTGGTGGATTTTGAGAGGTGACAAGAAGTTGAGGATTAGTGGCAAGTGTAAATACACCTGTGAAATTCTCATATCTCATCTACATGAAATGACAGATTATTTCTCAAGACTACATAGTCCACATGGGCTTTAGGAAAAGTGGCTTTCTATTAGTGATTCAGAGATTCCGGCTCCTCTGTATAGGGTTCTCCTGTTTTCAAGATAAAGCTTCCAGTGTTGCCATAGGAAAAGGGAAGACTACAGAGGATCATATGAAAGAGCCTGCCCAGGAAGTGAATCAAGTTAATTTGTTCACATTCACTTGGCCGGAACTCAGTTATCCTGGCACATCTAACTGCAAAGGAGGCAGGGACATGTAATTGAGAGGGAATAGGCTGAATGTTGGTAGTAATCAACTGCAAGCATTGAGGCAACACAACCAGAATTGGTGGCCCTAAAGCAGAGAAGTAGAATGCTTTGGATGCCATGAGAGTTGGACGAAGAAGCTGAGACATCTGGGCTAAATAGTGAAGTGGAGAAAGCAAAACTTCAAAAGTTGACCATAGAGAAACTTTTCATTAAGACATGTTTTTAGAAAGCCTTAATGAAATTACAAAGGTAATGTACAAATCATGTCTATTCCCATGGGGCACTTAGGTGACTCAGTCAGTTAAGCAACCAACTCTTGATTTTGGCTCAGGTCATGATCTCATGGTTTATGGGATTCAACCCCACATTAGGCTCTGCACTGACAGCATGGAGTCTCCTTAAGATTCTCTTTCTCACTCTCACTCTGCCCCACCCCATTCATGTACCCACTCTCTCTTACAATAAATAAATCAACATTAAAAAAAAATCATGTCTAATTCCAGCATGATGCACCTATCAAGGCATGATATAGCACACTCTACATGCAAACATGGGCTCTCACCAACTTGAAGATCCTCTTAAAGTGTGTTTTCATATTTTCATTTAACTATGAAAAATTGCTGTTACTTGAAGTTAGGTAGGTAAGTTTTCCATGAGAAAAATCAGATGAAGTTTTGAAAAAAGGTAGGTCACCTTCAGAAACCAGGAATGGTATAGGAGAAAGAATTAAAATATTTTTCATTGAAGAAAAAGACACACACACACACAAAAACAACTTAAGAGAATAGAAGAGACAATATCTTCTCTCTGATTTTAGTATGGTAGATTTTTTAAAAATTAGTTCTTTGCTAGAAAGAAATCTCCAATGCTGCAGAAAGACATTGTTAACATCTTTTGAGTTTTTTTTCAAATGAACTTTATTTTCTCAATGGATGGATAAACTTTCTTGTTATTAAAAGATCTAAATTAGTTGGCTGGCTTTTAAAAATATTATTACCATAGAGGCTCCTGGGTGGCTCAGTTGATTTAGCATTCAGTTTTGGCTTAGGTCATGATCTCATGGTTGGTGAGTTTGAGCCCTGTGTCAGGCTTTGTGCTGACAGTTCAGAGCCTGTAGCCTGTCTCTCTCTACCCCTCCCCCACTTGTGTGCATGCTCTCTCTCTCTCTCTCTGAAGAAAATAAACATTAAAAATTTTTTAATAAAATAAAAAAATATTATTACCATAAATATTCTAAGGAATATTCTTATTCTCATGATGCTAAACTGTGATTAGAGAGAGAAAATCAAGAGGAAAAAAATGAAGAACATCTAATGATAATAAATAATTTAACAATGTGAAAAAAGGGCAATATTCTTTACACAGAGGAGGATGCTTCATAATTAAAAGTCCAACCACTGAGCTGATAGAGATTACATTTTTATGCAACCACTTCTATCCTTTTATTTATTAAAAATCATGAATACTAATGAGAGAACTTAAGTCTTTCTAAAACACCATAAAATGTAGTTGAGCTTGCTAATTAGATCTAAATTTTGGATAATCTTCACAACTTACATGGACAAATTTATTATATTTTCATTTTAAAGTAAAACATCAGATTTAATGGAAATATAACGAGAAGATTTTGTTATAACGTAACTGATACTTTTAGAATAGGTTTGTGAAATACCCTGGCATTTATAAAGCCAAACACAGGTGAATTTTTAGTTCAGAACCGGGGCACAGGCAACACCAGGCCAGCGGAAAAGCAGGCTCTGCTCATGGTACACACCTACCTGAGAAGCAACAGAAATGTATCTCCCTGAATACTGCATATCTCACCTTATCTGACTGGTGGCCCTAAAGCTACCAATAAGTCTGATCATTTTTGAGGGGGAGACAGAAAAGGAACATAGCCTTCCTCCCAGGTCCCAGCAGCTCCTTGGCTCAAAAGAGGAAGTCTGGAATTAGACTTTTTGAAAGTTCTGGCTGAGATGATTTACAAGAAGCTTTATTCCAGTGGCTGGGTGTCTATTTTTTTTTTCAATATATGAAGTTTATTGTCAAATTGGTTTCCATACATGGGTGTCTATTTTTATTTATTTTTAAGTTCATTTATTTTTGAGAGAAAGAGAGCACAAGCAGCAGAGGGGCAGAGAGGGAGAGACAAAGAGAATCCCAAGCAGGCTCCACACTGTCAGTTCAGAGCCTGATGAGGAGATCGAACTCAGGAACCATATCAGGACCTGAGCTGAAACTAAGAGTCAGACGCTTAACCGACTGAGCCACCCAGGTGCCCCTGGGTGACTGTCTAAAGCCCAACTTTGGGGAACCCGAAAGTGAAGAGTGGAAAGCAGTGATATCTGTGATACCTTTTTTTTTCAAATTTTTTTTTCAACGTTTTTTATTTATTTTTGGGACAGAGAGAGACAGAGCATGAACGGGGGAGGGGCAGAGAGAGAGGGAGACACAGAATCAGAAACAGGCTCCAGGCTCCGAGCCATCAGCCCAGAGCCCGACGCGGGGCTCGAACTCACGGACCGCGAGATCGTGACCTGGCTGAAGTCGGACGCTTAACCGACTGCGCCACCCAGGTGCCCCATGTGATACCTTTAAGAAAAGTCAACATTGTCCATTTCCCCTCCTGGTATTCCTGATCTCCCATTACTCACAAGATGCCAAGATGGTAATAAACAATGACTTAATTCTCTCTGTACACCAAGAACATAAGGAGCTTGAGGAGCAGAAAAGCTTCCACCTGGGAACTTGCCTGCTTCTTCAGGTGCAGCCTGTCACGACAAAGTCACCTTCTACCACTGGTAAAGATGCTACCTCTTAGAGTACTCCAGCAAGGGAATCTAAGCCCCAAGTAGCCAAAAGAGAAAAATGGCAGTGTATCTCTAGGTACTCAGAAGCTTGTGGAGTAAATAAAATCAATCAGAACATGAAGTAAAGGTCTTAGATGATTTAGACAGTGACTTTAAGTTTAACGGTGGAAGATGCATTTAAGAAAATTCAGGTATATAATTATCACACAGGGAAAAATGCTTTTCTGGATCTTAGGAGAACATGGATTCCCAACTAAACACTACATTAAAGAATAGCAGAATAACTTGTGGGACAACTTTAGATTGTCGAGTATGAAGCAGAAAACATTTCAGAGCAAACAGAAAAATACCGATATAGTAAACAAGAGGGAAAAGATAAACAGTTGAAAGAATGAGGCCAGGAGATGTGGCATGTAAATACAGTAGTATGAGATGTGAAAGCTGGAGGAGAGTTAATATTGCATGAAAAAGCCTGAGGAGCTTCAAAATTAACAAGAAAAAATTTAAAAGCATACTAATTGAAGTCAACAATGGTAAGAAAAAAGTGAACAGGGACACCTGGCTAGCTCAGTCAGTAGAGCAACTGACTCTTGATTTCAGGGTCATGAGTTCAACCCCCCTGTTGGGCACGGAGCCTACTTGAAAAAAAAAAGGAAAAAAGAAAAGAAAAAAGTGAACAAAAAAACATCCATGTAAAATAATATAGCAAACTCACAGAGATAAAGCCTATCAGTCATTACCCTAAAAGTGAAGCATCGAAGTTCTTTAATTAAAATACAAATATCATCATCGGGGCACCTGGGTGGCTCAGTTGGTTTAAGCGTCCGACTGACTTCGGCTCAGGTCATGATCTCCCAGTTTGTGGGTTTGAGCCCCACGTCGGGCTCTGTGCTGACATCTCGGATCCTGGAACCTGCTTCAGATTCTTTGTCTCCTTCTCTCTCTGCCCCTCCCCCACTTGTGCTCTGTCTCCCTCTATCAAAAATAAGTAAACATAAAAAAAAAATTTTTAACTTTATAAAAAAATAAAATAAATAAAATAAAATACAAAGATCATCATGGAGTACCTGGGTGACTCAGTCATTTATTTGGCTGACTTGAGACTTCTGCTCAAGTCATGATCTTAGGGTGCAGAGCCTGGTTGGGATTCTCTCTCTCTCTCCCTCTTTCTCTGTCCCTCCCCATTTGCATGCTGTCTTTCTCTCTCCCTGTCTCTCAAAATAAATAAAGATTTAAAATAAAATAAAATAAAATAAAATAAAATAAAATAAAATATAGATATTATGGTAAAAAACAAACAGCTATGTGATGTTTAAAAGAAACATTTAAAATAGATAAATTGAAAATTCAAATAGAAAGCATCAAAAAAAGTAGAATTTAAGGTTCAAAGAATTGAAGATCAAACCAAAGAGAACTCAGTAAGAAAATTCCCAAATTATTAAAAAAAAAAAAGAGGAAACAGATTTATAAAACTCTTTGTGCCAAAGAGAGCAGCAGATAAATATGGATGGCAAAACCTATCAAAAATGCCAAAAAAAAAAAAAAAAAAGCCTTTGATTAAAATTAGACTACAAAACGAAGATACCCCTCTTCCTGTCATGGACGAATCTAACAGGCAAAAATCAGTAAAGGTTGTTATGATCTGTACATTTGTTTCCCCTCCAAAGTTCTTACTTTGAAATCCTACTGCCCACTGAGATAGTATTAGGAGGCAGGGACTCTGGAGAGAGAGCCTCATGAATGAGATTAATGTCCTTATAAAAGAGTCCAAAAGAGCTCCTTCACCCCTTCCACCTGAGGTGGACCCCGGGAGAGATTGGCAATCTGCAACCAGGATGGGGACTGACCTCTGGCACCCTCATGTCCAATTTCCAGCTTCAAGAACTGTGAAAAATAAATTTCTATGGTTTAGAAGACACTCAGTCTATGGTATTTTGTTATAGCAGCTGAAACTAAGAAAAGGTATGTAAGAACTGAAGTTAAAAAATCCAATACTCTGGGGTGCACATGGGTGGCTCAGATGGCTAGGCATCTGACTAGATTTTCAGCTTAGGTGAAGAGCTCATGGTTTGTGAGTTTGAGCTCTGAGTCGAGCATCTGGAGCCTGCTTGGGATTCTCTCTCTCCCCCCTCTCTCTCTGACCCTTCCCCATTTGTGTTCCCTCTCTCTCTCTTAAAATAAATAAATAAATAAATCCAATTACCTTGAACACATACTCACACCCACACATGTACATAAAATCTTACATCCTTCAAATGGAGAACGGTTTTTTCTTATGTTTATACAATATGAAAATATGTAATCGTTTCCTTGGACATACATACAGAAACTACACAAATTAAAAAGCAGAAAATTAACACACCAGATCCTCTGATAAAAATCCCATAAAATTAGAATAATAAAAAAGGATGAACCTACCTAAGTCATTAGAAATTAAGAAATAGACTCCTTGGATAACTCATGTATCAAAGAGAAAAATCTATAGAAAACTGTAAAACATATTGAAGTCATTGAACAGACAATACTTTGTAGAGTCAATCTACAGGACATACTAAACACTGTGCTCAGAAAATGCACTTTTAATTACTTCAGCATTAACAAAGAAAGATTGAAAGATGAAGAAAACAAGTTTCATATAAACATTAGGAAAAAAAGGACAACATAATTGAAAGAAATTATCAAATTAACAGAGATAAAAGCTGAAATTAATAAACCATAAAATAATCAAATTACTTTTAAAAATTCAAAAGGTGGTTCTTTGTAATGATGAAGTTGTTAACCTTCTTTTTAATTTTTTTTTTAGAGAGAGACAGAAGTGAGAGAGAGAGAAAAACAGAGAGAGAAAATCTTAAGCAGATTCTATGCTCAGCACATAGCCTGACTAGGGGTACAATCCCATGACCCTGGGATCATGACCCGAGCCGGAAATCAAGAGTCAGGTGCTCAAATGACTGAGCCACCCTGGCGCCCCAACCCTCTTCTTATTCCAACATAAGAGAGAAGGAGAAAGAGAGCAAGAGCAAATGAGAGAGAGATAAAGATACAAAATTAAGAGAAAGTTGGTACAGGCACAGAAAAGGTGAAATCAAAGTAATATTTACAACTCAAAGGCAGTGTGTTTGAAAAGTTAGAAGAAATGATTTCCTTAGAAGAAATGGCCCAAAATGAAAACCCCAAGAAATGCAAAACACGAACAGGCTAATTAAAAAAATTGTTGTTCTTTTCCATTAAGTTACACAGAGCGTTTAACAGAAGAATAATGATGGGGCATACTACCTGCATAGCTCTGGCTTTGGGAATTTACAGATGTCCTGTTTCAGTAGTCTCTGCTGTAAACAAGTAGCATGCAGTATAACTGAAAATGTGAAAGCCACAATGCCCAGGACGCTAGGTAGAGCCAACAGCTGAAGGTCTTTGACACAAATCATAGAGAAGTGTAGAGTTTAAACAAACGCAAATTAAGTGCCAACTGGAAATACCCAGGTCATAATTTCCATCAATGCATTTTACTCAGGTTTTTCTGAGATTAAGGTGCTATTCAATTGTTAGTCCAAACCTTGACTGGTTTAATTTTACATGAGCTTCCTACTATGATGCTGGGGGGAGATAATTTTCATCATCCCACAAAGTTGACTGCCTTACTAGTTTCTACTGGGTAGATAAAAACGTGTTAATATTTCTCTCTGTTGTGCTCAACCCTCAGGTGAATAAAGCTGCCGGCCATTCACTAAAGAAGATGAATACTCTTACTCATTACTGAAATGGAATAATCAAGGTCAGCATGCAAATTTGATACCTATATTACTAGACTGGCACCTTGTTCTAAAAAGAAATAGTATTGGGGTGCCTGGGTGGCTTGGTCGGTTAAGCATCCGACCTTGGCTCGGATCATGATCTCACAGTTCGTGAATTCAAGCCCCACATCAGGCTCTGCGCTGACAGCTCAGAACCTGGAGTCTGCTTTGGATTCTGTGTCTCCCTCTCTCTCTGTCCCTTCCCCACTCATGCTCTGTCTCTCTCTCTCTCAAAAATAAATAAACATTACAAATAAATAAATAAATAAATAAATAAAAGAAATAGTATTTACAAGTCTTTATTTTCTCTTACCAAGAACCTAACTTAAATAGCTATCCCATGCCTTCTCCAACTCACGGAGTATTCATTACATTAATAATATTTCAGCACTCTGGCTGATCAAAGCTACCTCTTTAATAATACACTCTAAGCAAAGAAAACAAAGTTTAAAGTACTGCAAAAAAAATGCAGCCCCCATACTGAGGAATACCAACATACAACATCCTATGTTTCGATTGATCTGTTGTCAAATTCAATTTTGGTACATACCTGCTGTTGTTTATCTCGACTATCGAAAATGCATTTCATGTGTCATAAGCATATATATTTTTATGTGCTTAACAGCTTGACATTGATATTTTTCTGTAACATCTACTGTAATCTACTGTAATATCTACTGTAATGTTTTTCTGCAATATTTATAAAACATATAAACCAAAACAAAATTTTAAAGGGAGAAGGATTCAACCTAAACCCTGGTGCTCCAGGGCCTTGGCTTGTTCACATAGCCCACTCTGAAGACCGCATTCCTTTGAAAGTGGAGGGAAAAGAGTTTCCCTTCTTGACAGAAAGTCTTGAATATACTCATGAGCAAGAGTTCTCTAAGCAAGTGTGTCCTTGATAGAAATAAACTAACAGGTTTCCTAAGGAAATACCCTAGTCCTACCTAACAGCTTAACTAAAGCAAACACAGAGAGAACCAGTATCTCTAAAAAAAAAAAAGGTGGAGGGGGGGGAATTAAAAGTATTTCCACGGGAAGAAATACCTACCTAATTTCAGCTATCTTTTCACTTATTTCACAGGGGGAAATCTCTGGATTCTAGGTAAGATTAGAGAAGGTCAGGGGCACCCAGGTGGCTCATTCAGTAAAGGGTCTGACTTGGTTTCGGCTCAGGTCATGATCTCACAGTTTATGGGTTTGAGCCCCACATCGGGCTTTGCATTGACAGTGTGGAGCCTGCTTGGGATCTATCTCCTGCTGTCTCTCTGCCGCTCCCCAGCTCGCTCGCTCTGTCTCTTTATCTATAAATAAATAAATACATAAATAGCTTAAAGTAATTAAAGTACCACAGGCTGTAGTGCCTTTGAGTAAGCAGCTGGGACTGGGCTTTAGAAAGAAAAATTTGTCTGGACATAAAAACTGGCCAATGCTGGCTTCAACACAGTGTAGGCAGCAGAAGGGATGGGAGGGGAAGATACGAGAAGGTGTGATGGTGATTTTTCTACTTTTGTACTCTATCTACAAACACTAACCTTAATTTAAATTCTTTAAGTCAATTATAAGTCTACTTTCAATTGGTACCAATGTTTCTTTTCTACCAATACCTTTGTTTACATTTCAAACATTCTGTGTTGGGCACATTAATTGTATGAGCCTATTTTCATTAATGGGCTACCATTATGACATTCCAATGATTAAACAGTATTTTGTTGTTCTTCAGGCTCTGAAGTGGAAATTATCTATCTACGTTACTTATGTAAGACTCTGGAGCCTGAAATTTCACTATGAAGTCATACTGTTACATGTAGCCTACTGAATTATTCAAATGTCTGAATCAACTCTAAAGTTTTACAGTTAAAATGTATAATATTGGCCACTTCTCACACAACAACTTTCACACACACAAGTAATTTGCCCAGGGGTGCCTGGGTGGTTCAGCTGGTAAGCACCCAACTCTTGATTTCGGCTCAAATCATGATCTCACAGTTCATGAGTTCGAGCAACCATGTCAGGCTCTGTGTTGACAGCATGAAGCCTGCTTGGGATACTCTGTCTCTGTCTCTGTCTCTGTCTCTCTCTCTCTGCCCCTCCCTCCACTCATGCCTGCTCTCTCTCTCTCTCTCTCTTTCAAAAATAAATAAACTTAAAAAAAATGTTGTTTGCCCAATGTAGAGAAAAACTTCTATTGTAAAGATGAGATAAAATCATTCATATATAAACATGCAAAAACAACATTGTTTCCAGTTATGATGGAATTACACTTAATACATGGTTTAATATGCATGTACATAAAACAACTATTTGAATGATTGATGGAAGTAAAAGTGCTATTTTCTTTATACTTTTGCTCTTGTATTGTTTCATGAAAAAGTTATGTTCATTCTCTTAAAAAAAATACACAGTTATTTGAAAAGGATCGATAAGTTAATAATTAAGAATGACAAACTATGGAGCACCTGGATGGCTCAGTTGGTTAAGCATCCAGCTCTTGATTTCAGCTCGGGTCATGATCTGCCAGTTCGTGAGTTTAAGCCCTGCATCGGGCTCTGTGCTGACAGCTCAGACGGAGCCTGGAGCCTGCTTCAGATTCTATGTCTCTCTCTCTCTCTGCCCCTACCCCCCTCGCATGTGCACTCTTTCTCTCTTTCTCTCTGTCTCAAAAATAAATAAACATTAAAAAAAAATAAAATAAAAATAATGACAAATTATGGTGGTTTTTAAAAGTACTAGGAGAATTCAAAGGGAACGCAATAAACTTTACACATAGGCGAAACAATTGGTAGAATTCAAAGGGAGAGGGTGATATTTGATATGAGTGGGCCTGGCAAGATGAAAGGAAGTGGTGTTGTCTCTTATGAGCCTTATAATAACCCCACGTGGTTGGTTTCCCTGAATTCAAACAACTTTTCCAAGGCCCCACACTTTGGACTGGCAGACATGGTGAGAGTGTGGAAAAACAGTAGCCTTGATCAGCACATAAGTACAACAGGGGGCTACAAGGTGTTGTTGCTTATGATATTTCAGTAACAATAATGAACAGAGCAATCATTTGGGAAATAGCCTGTTAGTTTGCCAGTGAAGAGAGGGGAAAATACAGAAAAAAACTCGCAGCCTCAAATGTCTCCATGAAACACTTAGGATTGGAAGTTTCTCTAGGCTTTGGGTTCACAGTGCACTGCTGTGAGCTGTGGATGACAGCCATTAGTGGTCAAGATGGTAAAGCTAGTGACCAGTAAACATCACATGCATAAAGGTAAGCAAACCCTATAGACTGGTGTTAGGCAAGCAACTTGACTCTTCGGCAGGTCACTCTTAGCCCTAGGTTCCATGGTGTCATCTAAGCCGTGTTCTTAGCTAACGACCCACTGGTTCTGCTGAATACAATTGTCCTCTGCAGATGGTTTCTGCCAATTCTTTTATATGAGGGAGGGAACATGGCTCTGCTCTGGGATACCTTCTCCAAATAATATTAGAGGCAGCTATTCAAAGAGCCAAGTATGCCCAACTTCAGAGTTTCTACAGGGCTGATTTTCCAGGGAGCTCTCTATAGCTTCCAAATGTCACGGGTGATTACACCCACATCTCACAACTCTTTCATCATTTGAAGCATGTGGTGTCTCTAGGTCCAACTGGCTTTGATTGCAGTGACAAGTCCCTTTTATTGCCCTCCACGACACCATTAAAATCAACGGGCAGACACTTAATTCATAACTTCAAAACTAAGGTCAACCACTACAAAATTGAAAATCTAACCACAGCCTTTCTCGTCCTGAGAAACAGAGTATGCCCCTAAAAGAATCTAACAACTTAATTCTCTGCCCTAAAGGTAAAAATTGTTTATAACTTTGAAAGATGAAGTTTTACAAACATAGAATAAAGATCTAGTCAACTTGGCACCACATGAAAACACCAGATTTTTAAAAAGGAGATGTTTAGGTCTCTAATAAGTCAAACAGTGAACATTTCCTCTCTTTCAGGGTCTGCAATTTATTGACAAACATTGGGATCTTCTTATAATATCAGTCTTGTTCTTAAGACAGAAAGTTTTTAAAGTTCAAGATACAATAACTTAGCAAAGTCATGTCTAAAGGTTACGTGAATATTTAGATCTATAAGAAATGAATCTTAGTGTTTAGTTATTCACATTTTTACATTGTTTTCATATCAAGAAATCAGTACATTTGACTAAAAAGCTAGTTGCAATACAACTTTAACATAATTTTCCATAGCAAAAAATGGACCATGATGTTCCTTCAAGTGACTGATCACAGAATCATTATGAATACTTCATGGAAAAGTGTATTATTCACAACATTTTTCCATCCATTTTTAACATTTAAAATTACTATGAAAATATATGGGTATCTTAGTATCCTTATAAGAGTTCCAGGTGTTCTTAAAGCATATCTTTTGATACATTCTGCATCAAAATATTTTACAGGACACACTTTTATTTTGCTTATTTATTCTACTATGCCACATGGAAGCAAAAACTTTTTGATCCTCTTTTTTTTTTTTTTTTTTAGAAGTCAAATATAGGTCAGATGCCCATGTAGACCACTCTGCATGTGTTGCTGTGTTCAAAGGCCTCCAGATCAACAGCAGGAAAATATGTTATAAAACCTCCCTGGTCTCTCATCTCCAATTCTCTCATAGCTTGTAATTGCTCCAGAGTTTCTCAATCTTTAAGACTATCTTTAGGAACTTTCTCCCTTAAGCTCTCCCAAATACCCCATTCATAGGAACTCTTATCTCCTCTTTTTCCCATGTAATTAGTATCACTTTCCTATCAGATGGAGCTTCCCTGGAACTCTGGAATACATCTATAAGTTATCAAGCCAAAAGAAGGATGCCTGTATGACCACCAATATTCCATTTATCCTTACCAAAAGGTACCTACACTATGGGAAAGAAGTTGTTTCCTTATAACTTCCCTTCCACTATGAAATTCCAGGGGAGCAGTGCTCAGGAATGAAACTGACTACCTCTGCATTATTTAACTCAGTAAGTCGCCTCATGCACCTAACTGTTAGGGCCTCGTGGTTGGAAATGCACAGTATGTGCAGATACAGACACTGACAAACATTCTAATCCTGTGACCTGTGGATCCTGATAGAGTCTTTGAGCTCGGGTAAAATCCACTCACACTGCTCGTCCCTCAGCTCAAATTCAAAGGAGCACAAATTAGATTGAGGAGCTGTTCTCTTTCAAACTCAGGCCCCTGCAATTCACCAAGTTTGTTGACAAGTACATGAATCCAGCAGCTTCTGTGCCAGGTCAGAATTTGTAGGCCCCACACTTTCATGGGTTTTACCTGCAGAAACTCCACCAGGTTCCTAAGGTAAAGAGCCAAGAAAAACCACTTTGTGCTTCTGGCAAGAAGAAGCAAAAATAACCATTGTGAAATATGCCTAGATCGTTCTCCATAACAAAGGTCTATTCACTAAGCAAAGACTACCAGAACCTTATCCAACCTGGATGAAGAGTAATTAGTCAACTCAAGCTTCTAGTTTACATGTCTCATGTAAATGGGGGTGAGGGAGAGGAGCTGAGAAACACTTCTGAAGGCCACAGACCTGGAATTCAAGGCCCCACTAAAAAAGTGAGATTTAGTGATCACATTATGGACTGCTTCCCTTCCCCCACAGGTTCCATAACACAACAGGGCTCCTATAGTAACTATGGACTATATGTGAAATAGCTGTAAGATATAATCTGTTTAAGATTTGGTTCTAGGGAACCCAAACACAACAGGGATAAACAAGGATACTAGAGGAATCTGAAGTCACTGGTACCTATAGCTAAAGTAAACATTCAACAGAGCCAAAGTCCCAGCAAGTTTAACATAAAACCTCACATAGGTGCTTAAGTGTCAGTTTTTATTACCTAATAGATCATGGCTGCCTTTCCACCAGAAAGTTATAAGGCATGATAAAAAAAAAAATATGAACCACAGACTGAAGAGACAAAACAAGCATCAGAAGCTGACTCATCAATTTCGGAATTATCAAATAGGGAATTTAAGGTAACTATGATTAATATGTTAAGATTTCTAATGGAAAAAGTAGATAACATTCAAGGACAGACAAGTGATGTAGAACATAAAGGAAAACTCTAAGAGAGGAGGCTAGGATATTCATGTGGTAATGTATTACAGTCGGGAATATCATTAATACTTGATGCTTAACTTAATATAGACATGGATGGTTTGACATGTAGGAATGTTCATTGCTTATGTATATACATGAGTTAATATACACACATATCTGTCTTTGTTACATCAGCTGAGCTGAGAGGGCTTAAAATGATGACACCTCAAGCAACGAGCAAATCTGGTGCCCAGAGCCTGATTTATGATACGATTCTCTAGTAAAAAGAACCAGAGATCCTTGGAGAATTGGTTGACTCTAGGGCTAGGGGTAGACATACTCAACATGAACCTGGAGCATCTTCTAATGTGATAAAATAACAAAGGGCTCAAAGACACATTCAGACACATACAAAGATAAGGTATGTTAAAGGGGCATGGGAGCCACATACAGAAAAACTTGAGCAATAAAGTAGGCGTCATAATCTTCAATATAAAATAAATAGGAGTCCATACTAACTTATATAAAAGTTTAAATGATTAATGAGCAAAGAAAAAATGTCCATACAGAAGAATTACTAATAAATTATATAGATCCTCTGTCCTAAATGTAACCTTCTTCCAAAGAGCATAGTATGGAAGGGAGGAGACACAAGTTCAACTTTCTAGTGGAGCACTGTGCCAAGTACCACTTTAGCCAGCTGATCAAGGTAAATGTCAGCAGTCATAAATCATGCTCACAGTTTGCACCTTTGATATGATGTGATGCAAATGGCACTTTGCCTCTGTGGTCTTGCTCCCCAAAACCTATTTTCTCAGTCTAACCATGAAAAAGCTTTGAACAGATTCCACTAAAAGGGTATTCTACAACATAACTTGACCAACACTCCTCAAAACTGTCAACGTCATCAAAAACAAGGAAAACCTGAAAAACTGTCACGCTCAAGACAAATCTGAGGGGAAATGATGACTAATTTTAATATAACATGGATAGAGTCCTGGAATAAAGGATGGCATTGGGTATAATTAGTGGTAAATTAAGGAAAATTCAAACAACAATAGACTTTAGTAAATAATAATTTATCAATATTGGTTCATTGTTACAAATGTAAGATACCAGTGTAAGATATTAATAATAGTAAACACTGTGAGGCGGTTTATAGGAAACCTATTATCTGCTCTTTTTTTCCTGTAACTATAAAGCTATTCTAAAAAATAAGGTCTAGTAATATAAAAACAAGCAAAGGAGGAATAAATCAAGGCCATGATGCAAAGATGACTACTTTTCTCACAATCTAAATGAAAATAATACATTTTATGATTCCCTTTAATTTAATAACAGAGGCCTACAATATAGAATTAAATTCATGTTGTTAGGGCCAAAGAAACATGAATACAGTTAAGATTCCAAATGTGCATAACAAAAGAGAACTGAAATAAAGGAAATTATGCTTTTGGTGGAGAATATACCTTATTTGTGTTCCATTAAAAAAAAAATCACTAGCTGGAAAATGACCTGGAACAATTTAAAAACAATTTAGACAAACTATGTTATGAAATATAATTAAGCTTTAAAGAAGCAATTTTAAGACTGAATGAGGGCATCTAATATGTGTGTATAAATTTTGTGAGAACATACAGTATCCCCAATAATCTTTTTCAGGTATTACACTAAGATAAGAGACTGTGATATTTCAAAATTAACTACTTAAGGGATTTATAAGATGGGTGATTAGGAAATTCAAGAATTAAAATCAAACTCAGACTTTAGCAACTCTAAGGAGTAAATCTGATGAACTGGTCTCAAAGCACCCTGAGTTCTATATTGATTAAAGTGTTACGATTACTGCTGCAAAGTGAAAGAATGTATTTTTTTCATTAAAATAACCAATTTTATAATACTTAACACAATAATTATTTTCTTAACCAATGAAGTCTTTAACTCACAAAAAACCTTTTCAGAATGATACCAGGGGTGCCTGGGTGACTCAGTGGGTTACGTGTCTGACTCTTGATTTTGGCTCAGGTCATGATCTCATGGTCCTGAGAGCCCCACATTGGGCTCTGCGCTTGGGATTCTGTGACCCTGTCTCTCTGCCCCTCTCGTCCATGTGCCTACACTCTTTTCTCTTTCTCTCAAAATAAATAAACATCTTTTTAATAAACAAACAAACAAACAAATAAATGATGTCAGCATTGTGGCAGCAAAATATACCACTTATTCTGCCCCATCTCTTGAAAACAAAAAGTTCAGCATCCATACTGAAACAAAATTGCCTTTGAGGGAGCTACGGGACCTAGCATCATATGTCAAGGCATCTGGGAAGAGACTTGCTCCCCCATGCATCAGGAAATTGGCAGACAGGAGTCTGTCACAGCTAGGAACCCTCTAGTAGCCCATGAACCAACATTACCCACTCTAAGCTATGATGTATAAGCCGTTAGAGAACATGGATTTAAATAATCACCCAGACAAGACAACCATTGTGGAAATTCAGGTTTCCAGAGAAGAAGTTCCAGTACTCTTGTTAGACAAATAACATATATAAATATAAATATAAACACAAATATTATAAATATAAATGAATGTGTCAGAGTGAGTAAGAGAACAGGTTGACTCTTCCTGAGTCATCCCTCTCCGCAAGGTCACATAGCTTAGGGCCAGGCGAGATTTCCTTGGCCATGATTTCTTCTGTGAGGGGAAAATGAAAGCCAGTGAGTGTCCTAGATGCTGCCAAAGGAGACGTTTCTTTCTTGCCCTATCCGGAGTACTGAATCACAAGCTAAGTGGCCCATGTGGGGAGAATGATGGGGAATGGAGAAGACAAGACACTGAGGGGACATTAATGTGATGTGGACACTATTTACTGTGTCACTCATTCCATCAAGAAGCCTGCCCATGAGTCACACAGAATGCCTCACCCATGGATCCTCACAACTGGTCTATGTGTACCCCTGGTGCTCCAAAACCTGCACCCAAGTGCAGCCTACCCTGCAGCTGGATTCTTGTGCATTCTTCCAATGGTAGTGCTAAGAGAAGACTTTGGCAGGCAGCTAGTGAGTCCATGTAAAATCTGGACAGATCTTCAGGCTGGAAGAAGACCATAAACTTAAGTGTTAGTGTCATCTTTGGGAAAGCAAAAGACAGACTAGCAGCTCCAAGCCTGTGCATTAGAGGTTAAAGAGAAGGTATACAAGCTTAAGAATTATACCACACAAAGGAACAGTATGTATAAGGCAGTTGTACTGACAGAAGGTCTGAGAAGGCCTCAATCTGTAGCAGGGCTGACAGAAGGCATTTCTCCCCCAAAGGCAATTAGTAAAGCCGATAGGAGGTGACTACTACCTCATGTGAAGGCAATATGCAAAAAACATCAAGGAACATGAAAAAATCAAGGTAACATGATACTATCAAGGGATCACAATAAACTTTAGTAACCACACAAAAACACATGGAGATGTTTGATTTACCAAACTGAAAAAAAAAAAAATTCAAAACAGCTGTTTTAAAAAAGCTCAATGAGCTACAACAAAATATGGAAGGGCAATTCAACAAAAGCAAGAAAACAATATAAGAACAAAGTGAGTTTAACAAAGAAATAGAAATTGTAGAAAAGAACCAAACAAATTCTGCACCTGAGGGAAACAATAAATGAGATGAAAAATGCAAAGAAAGAGCATCAACAAAAGAAATGATGAAGCATATCAATCAAAAGTACCTATGAAATTGAAGATAGGACTTTAAAATTATGTAGTTGGAAGAAAAAAATGAATGACAAAGATGAAGAAAGCCTACCTTATTTATGGGAAATAATTAAAAGAAAAACTTTGTGTACCAGTGGAGTTCCAGAAGAAGATAAGAAGAAGTGGGCAGAGAGGTTTTTAAAGAAATGATGGCTGGCACACCTGGGTGACTCAGTCAGTTGAGTGCCCAACTCTTGATTTCAGCTCAGGTCATGATCCCAGGGTCATGAGACTGAGCCCAATGACAGGCTCTACACTGAGCATGGACCCTGGTTAAGATTCACTCTCTCTCCCTCTGTTGCTCTCCCTGACTCACATTCTGTCTCTCTTAAAAAAAAAAAAAAAAAAAAAACTGACAGCTGACATAAAAAAAAAAAAAAGGATGAGATTGTGCCATTTGTAACAACATGGATGGACCTAGAAGGAGTTATGCTAAAGAGCCAAGATACGGAAGCAACATAAATGCCCACTGATAGACAAATGGATAAGGAAGATGTGATCTATGTACATATGAGTGTGTGTGTGTGTAATGGAATATTATATGGTGATAAAAAGTGTGATAATGCTATTTGGGAGAACATGGATGGACCTAGAGATTATTATGCTAGGTGAAGACTTATCAGACTGAGAAAGACAAATGCCATATGATTTAACTCATATGAAGAATCTAAAACATAAATGAATAAACAAACAAAAAGCAGAATCATACCTATAAATAGAACAAACATATGGTTCCAGAGGGAAGGGTATGAGGATCTGGGCAAAATGGGTGAAGGGAAGTAGGAGGTACAGGCTTCTAGACATTAAATGAGTTAAGTCATGAGAATAAAAGGTATACTTTAGGGAATATGGTCAGTGGGGTTTTAAAGTTGCATGGTGACAGGTGGTAGTTACATTTGTGGTGAGCCTAGCATAATGTATAGAGGTGTCAAATTACTATGTGGTGCACCTGAAACTAAGTTAAAATAATGTCACCTGTACTCAAATTTTAAAAGTGAAAATAAAAAATTAAAGAAAAGAATTGAGAGATGATGGTGGCAAAGGCAAAGAAAGTTATTTTTTCCTTTACTGAGAGAAATGGCATTTGCTTAGTTAAAGCCAAAGGAATTCTCACAGCAAAAGATTTCCCCTAATAATTGTCTGAAGTTTCCACTTTGTTTCCATATATATGCTAAATGAGCTCATGACATTTCTCAAGGTAAAAAGTAATTTAAAAAAATGATGGCTGAGAACTTCACATTCTGGGGAGAGACTTGGATATCTAAGATCATGAAGCTCATGAGTCACCAAAAACAAAACAAAGCAAAGCAAACAAAACAAAACAAAACAAAACAAAACAAAAAAACCCAATCAACTCAAAGACATCCTCTACAAGGCATAGGTAGATGTCAAAAATCAAAGACAAAAAGAGAATCTTAAAAGCAACTATAGAAACAAAAGTTTTTAACTTATAAGACAACTCCCATAATGCTGTTAACAGAGGTTTTTTTAAGTTATTTAGTTAGTTTATTTATTTATTTGTTATTTGAGTGATCTCTAACACCCAATGTGGGGCTTGAACTTAAACTTACAACCCCAAGATCAAGAGTCACATACTCTTCCAAATGAGCTGTTACAAGCTAGGAGAGTTTAGGATGGCATATTTAAAGCACTAAAAGAAAAAAAAAATGCCAATCAAGAATCTTTCACTCAGCAAAACTTTATTTCAGGAATGAAAGAGAGTTAAAGAATTTCCAAGACAAACACAACTTCTGGAAATTTGTAACCACTAGACCTATATTACGAAAAAATGTTCAAAGGAGTTCTTCAGGGCAAAATAAAAGAACAATAATTAGTAACATGAAATCATATAAAAATATAAAACACAATGGTAAAGTTAGTATGTACTCAATTAAAAATGTTAATACTATAATGTGGAGTATTAAACACTTTAACATAAAGATTAAAGGACAAAAGTACTACAACATAACTATAACTACACTAATATGTTAGTAAATACACAAAATGACAACCTAAACTATGACATCAAAAACATAAAAGGAGTAAAAGGGTAGAGCTTTTCTATGCAACCGAAGTTGTTATGAACATAAAAGAGACTGTCATATTTGTAAGATGGACAAAAGATAATTCCATGTAAGTGACAACCAAAAGAGAACAGAGATAGCTATACTTATACATATATAAAGTCTATTATATGAATATTTTATATGTTATATAAAATATTTTAAGCCATAAACAGTAACAAGAGACAATAAAAGATCATGATGTAATGATAAAGGGGAAATTCATCAAAAGCACAGACAATGATAAATACATATGTAGCCAACATCAGAACAACCAACTATGTTAAGCATATACTAACAGATCTGAAAGGAGAAATAGACAGCAACATAATAATAGTAGAGAACTTCAATACCCCACTTTAAACAATGCATCATGCAGACAGAAAATCAATAAGGAAACACTGCATTTTAACTGTAGTTTAGACCAAATGGAAATTAGAGACATGCACAAAACCTCCCATCCAAAAGCAGCCAAGCACACATTTTTTTCAAGCACACATGAAATATTTTCCAGGATAGGTCACATATATCACAAAAAGAGTCTTAGCAAATGTAAAAAGAATGAAATCATACCCAGTTTCTTTTATAAATCTAAATGATGTGAAACTAAAAATCAGGAACAGGAGGAGAGATGGAAAATACGTCAATACATGGAAAAGGAATGACACAATCCAGAACAACCAATAGGCCAAAGAATACATCACAAAATATCTTGAAACAACAAACGGGAAACTCAACATACCAAATTTAGGGCTGGAGCAAAAGCAGTGCTAAGAGGGAAGTTTATAGTGATATGTGTTCACATTGAGAAAACCAAAACAACTCAACCAAATTTTACACCTCAAGGAACTAAAAAAAGAACTAAGCCAAGTGTTAGCAAAAACAAACAAACAAACAAACAAACAAACATCAGAGCATGAATAAATGAAAAAAGAGCAAAAAATAAAAAAAAATAAAAAAGCAAAACCAAAAAACAAACCAACAGAAAACAAAAACCACACAGTAGAAAAGATCATCAAAACTAAAAGTTAGTTTCTCGAAAAAAATATTTTAAAAATCAACAAAACTTTACCTAAACTAACCAAGAAAAAAAGAGAGGACAAGTAAAATCAGCAATGAAACAAAGGTATTATAACTACTATTACAGAAATACAAAGGATCATGAGAGACTGCTATGAACCAACATATGCCAACAAATTGAGCAATCTTGAAGAAATGGATAAATTCCTAGCAACATATAACCTATCAAGGTGGAATCATGATGATATAGAAAATCTAGGGGCACCTGGGTGGCTCAGTTGGTTAAGCGTCCAACTTCGGCTCAGGTCATGATCTCATGGTCCGTGAGTTCAAGCCCCGCCTCGGGCTCTGTGCTGACAGCTCAGAGCCTGGAGCCTGCTTCAGATTCTGTGTCTCCCTCTCTCTCTGACCCTCCCCCATTCATGCTCTGTCTCTCTCTGTCTCAAAAATAAATAAACATTAAAAAAAAGTTTTTTAAAAAAAATAAAGAAAATCTGAACACACTAATAATGAACAAGGAGATTTAATCAGGAAACAAAACCTCCCAGCGAAAGAAAGCCTAGGACCAGATGGTTCCACCGGTGAATTTGACCAAACATTTGAAGAAGAAATAATCCCAAACCATAAGAAGTGCATGCCAATCCTTTTCCACCTATTTCAAAAAGCTGAAGAAGAGAGTACACTCCTAAATGCTTTTTATGAGGCCAGTAATATCCTGACACCAAACCCAGATAAGGAAATTATAAGAAAACCATAAAACAATATCTCTGATGAACGTAGATAGAAAAGTTCTCAACAAGATTCCAGCAAAATGAAATCAACAACACATGAAAACGATCATACCACATCATGAACCATTTTTTTTCCAGGAATGCAAGGATGATTCAACATGTATAAATCAATAAATATGAGAAACCATATTAATACAATGAAAGATAAAAATCATGTGATCATCTCAATAAATTCAGAAAGAGCCTTTGACCAAATACAACATCCTTTTAGTATAAAAACACTCAACACATTGAATGTAGTAGGAACATTCTTCAAAATAAGGCCACATATGACAATCTCACCATTAATATCATACTCACTGGTGAAAACATTAAAAGCTTTGCCTCTAAGATGAGGAACAAGACAATGTGCCCCCTTTTACCACTGCTATTCAACACAATACTCAAAGTGCTGTCCAGAACAATCAGGCAGGAAATAGAAAAAGGCATCCAAGTCAAAAAGGGAGAAGTAAATTTATCCTTTTTTGCAAACAATATAATCTTTTATCAAAAATCCTAAACTCCAACATTAAAACTGTCAGAACTACTCAATGAACTCCCTGGAGTTGGATGATACAAAATCCACATACTAAAATAAGTTGCACTTCTCTACACTACAATAAAATATAAAGAAAAAAATTTTTAAGGGTGCCTGGGTGGCTCAGTCAGTTAAGCATCCGACTTCAGCTCAGGTCATGATCTCGTGGGTTGGTGAGTTCAAGCCCTGTGTCGGGCTCTGTGCTGACAGCTCGGAACCTGAAGCCTGCTTCAGATTCTATGTCTCCATCTCTCTCTGTCCCTCCCCCTCTCAGGCTCTGTCTCCGTGTCAAAAATAAATAAACACTAAAAAAAAAAAAAAAAAGAAAGAAAGAAAAAAAAAGAAATTTAGCCCATTCACAATAGCATCAAAAACAATAAAATATTTTGAAATAAATTTATTTTTTTTAATTTTTTTTAATGTTTGGTTTATTTTTGAGACAGGGAGAGACAGAGCATGAACAGGGGAGGGTCAGAGAGAGGGAGACACAGAATCCAAAACAGCCTCAAGGCTCTGAGCTGCCAGCACAGAGCCGGACGCGGGGCTCGAACTCACAGATCGTGAGATCATGACCTGAGCCGAAGTCAGCTGCCCAACCAACTGAGCCACCCAGGCGCTCCAAAATATTTTGAAATAAATTTAAACAAGGGGGTAAGAGATCTATCTGTACACTGAAAGCTACAATTCTGGGGAAAGAAATTAAATACATACAATTGGAAAGATATCCTGTGTTCATGAATAGAATCAATATTGTTAAAATATCTATACTACCCAAAGCTATCATTAGATTCAATATAATCCCTGTTAATATTCCAATGGCATTTTCCAAAGAAATAGAAAAATAAATCCTAAAGTTTGTATGGAACCACAAAAGACCCTAAAAAGCCAAAGCAGCTTTCAGAAAAAAAGAGCAAAGTGGGAAATATTTTACTTCTTCACATCAAAGTATACTATAAAGCTGTGGTAATCAAATCAGCATGGTACTGGCATAAACATAGACATTTAGACCCAAGGAACAGAATCAAGAGCCCAGAAATAAATCCCCACATGTGCAGCCAACTAGTACTTGACAAGGGAGCCAAGAAAGAGTAATCAATGGCAACAGGAAAGTGCATTCAATAAATAGTTCTGGGAAAACTGGGTAACTGCATGCAGACAATGAAATTGGAACTGTATCTTATATTACTCACAAAAGTTCGCCTGAAATGGATTAAAGACTTAAACATAAAACTTGAAAATGTAAACCTCATAAAAGAAAAGATAGGGAAAAGCTCCCTGACACTGGTCTTGGCAATGATTTTTTTTGATAGGACACCAAAAGTGCAAGCAACAAAAGTAAACATTAATAAGTGGGACCATAGCAAACTGAAAAGCTTCTGGACAGTGACAGAAGCAATAAAAATTAAATTAATGAACAGACTATAGAATGGGAGAAAATATTTGCAAACCATGTACTTGATAAGGGGTTATTATTTGAGATATATAAAGAGCTCATACAACTCAATTGCCAAAAACAATTGATAACAATTGACAGGAAACACCTACTCAGCAGTTTTTCTAAAGAAAACATACAAATGGCCAACAGGTACATGAGCAGGTGCTCAACATCACTAATAATTAGGGAGATGCAAATTAAAACCACAATGAAGTGCTACTTCACCCCTTTCAGAATGGCTCTCACCTAAAAGACAAGAGATGGGGCGCCTGGGTGGCTCAGTCAGTTAAGTTTCCGACTTCAGATCATGATCTCCCAGTTCATGAGTTTGAGCCCCACATTAGGCTCTGCACTGCTTGGAATTCTCTCTCCCTCTCTCTCTGCCCCTCCCTACTTGCACTACACACTCTCTCTCAAAATAAATAAACTTTAAAAAAAGAAGGAAAGACAACAGATAACAAGTGTTAATGAGGATGTAGAGAAAAAGGAACCCATGAAAAACAGTATTGTGGTTCCCAAAAAAGTTAAACAGAGAACTACCATATGTATAATCCAGCATTACCACTTGTGGGTATATATGCAAAGGAAATGAAAATGGAATCTTGAAGATGTATCTGCAGTCCCATGTTCATTGCTGTGTCATGTGCAATAGCCAAGATATGGAAACAACCTAAGTGTTCATCAACAGGTGAATAAAGATGTGATATATATACATATATATATATATATATATATATACACACACACACACACATATATATATACATATATATATGAAACACACACACATACACAGAAACACGCACAAACACAAATAATTCAACAGAATATTATTCAATGATGAGAATAAAGAAAACACTGCCATTTCCAACAACATGGGTGGACAATGAGGGCAATATATGAAATGAAACATCACATAGCAAAAGGCAAACACCCGTATGATATCATGTATATGTGGAATCTCAAAAAAAGCTGAACTCATATAAACAGATATTCAAACGATGGTTACCAGGGGCTGGGGGTTAGTGAAATGGGGAGTTTGTACCCTGTCAAAGAGAACAAACTTCTGTAAGACAAGTTCTGGGAATCTAATGTTCACCATGGTGACTATAGTAAATAATACTGTATTACATAGTTCAACGTTGATAATATGCTTTATCTTAAATGTTTTTACCACACAAAAAAATCTTAGTTACTTATGAAGTGATGGAGTTATTATCTAATGTGGTAATCATTTTTCCATACATAAATGGTTCAAATCAACTCATTGTGCATCTTTAATTTTTACAATGTTGTATGTTAATTATATCTCAGTGACACTGGGGGGGGGGCAAATTATATTTTCCAAAGGGAGGAGAATTATTTCTATTCTATAGTTGAGGTAACTACGATTTCAAAAACTATCACTTGCTTAATACTGTACCAACAGCTGAAATGAAATACCTAGAACACCAGAACATAGTGTATGCTCATTAAATACATACGATTCACTCTGTGGAGACCAGTATTCCAAACCATTTGCTCCAGTATAAAGCACATTATTGCATGCTTCCTACATGTTAGTCACTGTGCCCTTAGCTAGTAATACAGAGATTAATAAAATGCAGAATTTGTTTATCTATCTATGGTCTTCCCATCTGGCATACATGTTTGCTGAACGATGAAAGAAAAATAAGTTTCAGATACTCTGGATTCCTGAATTATGGGTTTCCTGATTCAGAAACAGGCGATGTGATGCTTCTCACATTATAATTTTATTATAGCTTACACTGCAGAGGCATTATTCTGTATATTTCTTGTTGAAGTTATGCTTACTAATAAATAATCAAACAATGCTTCTGCAGCATCATCCAATTAAAAATCTATAAATCAATACCTGGTGAGGGGAAAGTAAAATTGCTTTAGACACTTAAGGGAATATCTGTATTCCTTGGATGAGAAAGCAATAAAAGCTAATCAATTTTCTGATAATCCATTTAGAATTTTTAGCAACTATTTATATTTTTAAAGTAGACTATTACATGAAGTTAGCCTACAGAATTTTTGTGATTAAATGTATGCCTTCAGCACCACCACCTCCCCTACCACCAAAATAAATGCGTGTCTTCATGGTGATACAGTGAAAGAAATGCTTAATCTTGTCAAATTCCATTCAATATATGCAATGCCTTGGTATTGTATATTGTATTGCCTTTGTATGATTTCAAGAAGTTTCTACACAGGAACACACACATGTGAGCTCAATAAAACAACAAAAAAAGACTATTATAATCTTAGCATTGCCAATAGCTCTCTGTCAGAATGGTATCTTAACCTAAAACACTCAAGTTTTCGATTGTCTAGGGAATTAACAATACAGTGCCATCATTTTATCATAGACATATTGAAACCATTTAGGAAGGCAGAAAGGAACAGGGTTTGGATTAATTATCGTAGAAAAATTTATTGATGTATCTGGAAGGTTACGTCCCTATTCTAAAAAGTGCTAATAAGGAATATGTTACTGAATGGAATAGACATTCCCTTCTCTGTATGTTATGGCCCTTATACAGTGAAGCAAAAATTTTATTTTTTTTAATTTTTTTTTAACGTTTATTTATTTTTGAGACAGAGAGAGACAGAGCATGAACAGGGGAGGAGCAGAGGGAGAGAGAGACACAGACTCTGAAACAGGCTCCAGGCTCTGAGCTGTCAGCACAGAGCCTGACACAGGGCTCGAACTCACGGACCGTGAGATCATGACCTGAGCCGAAGTCGGACGCTTAACCAACCGAGTCACCCAGGTGCCCCTGAAGCAGAAATTTTATAAGAGACCTCATGCTACCATGCACATCTCTGCTGGGACCCGCACAGAATTAGCTGGCATTTTGTCATACCACACACTAATGGCTGAATGGTGTTGGCAAAACCCTAGCAGATCTGGAAGGTTTTCCTCCTCCATTTTGGCTGATGTGTCCTCAGAGACTTAGCCTATTGTGGTGAATCCTCTTCTGCTAGCCAGAAGATGTTTAGATTTACATGGGTGTGAATTTTTACTTTCTATTCCCATCTGTTTTCTTATTGTCTTCCCATGTAGAGCTGGCATATGTTCTGGGAATGTCTTGTCACTTCTCTGTGCATTTTCTCATTTTCTTCCTGAAACTAAGTTGGATCTTTTTTATTTTTTTATTTTTATTTTATTTTATTTTGTTTTAATTTTATTCCGTTTTATTTTATTTATTCCATTTTATCTTATCTTATCTTATCTTATCTTATCTTATCTTACTCGGCTGCAACTACTTCCTGGGACACCCTCAGAGGTTTTACCTTACCAGTAATTTAGATATCCTTCCAGAATTCTTTAAAATTAGCTCAGTAGTTGCAATTGCCTTCCGCATTTTCAGAACCAGAGATATGTTGTGTTGCTTTGTTTTGTTTGAACATGGCACATGGGATAAAATTCATATGTTTGTTTAATAACACATTCCAAATTTGCAACCATCAACTTTTTTAGTGCTTTCACTTTGTCTGAAAGCAGATGCAATTTAAGTAAATCGGTATGTTGGGCTAATTTGTCAAACATGTCATTACCTACATATAGGGCCACTTACATAATTCACAAGACCTTCCGTGCAAAATGAAAATGCAATACCCCCTTTTTAAAACATATTAAGAATCATGTTCTAGTGACATTAAAGCATTCAACAAAGCATGTGGTTCCTCGAAGCAAAGAGCCCTGTCTGACATCACAGGCTGCATACCATGAAGCCAGTCTTGTTTAAACATTTTTTTTTTCTGAAAAAGTGCTCCCATTAGAATAAGCAATCAAATTTTCAATATTTTTGATGTTTATGATGTTTATGTTTATATCTATGATCATCCTGATATGACCTCAGAAATATGCTCTTTTTCTATTCTCTAATATTCCTGAGTTGTAAAATTGTTTCCGCCAAAATAATGTTGTTCAATTTACTGTACGATTTTTTTAAATAAATGTAAACATTTATTTATTTACTTTTGAGAGACAGAGACAGCAGGTAAGGGGCAGAGAGAGAGGGAGAGAGAGAAGAATCATGACACAAGATTATGACCTGAGCCAAAATTCAAGAGTGGGCCATTTAACCAACGGAGCCTCCCAGGCGCCCTATTGTATTATTTTTTAATTCCTCATTTTGCATTCCTGTTTGTTGAGACAAAGAGTACTGGAGACAGAGTCATTGGGTGTTAATCCTGGCCCCACTCACTGGCTTCATGATCTTAGCGAGTTACATACTTCTGTAGGTCTCGACTTCCAGATCTATAAAAATGCAGAGGGGGATTATATGCATCTCTTAGGTTTTGTTTCTGTTTTCTAATGGGGCTTAAACAAATTAAATCAGCAATAACCTTAGTATATTTTCTGACACATAACAGCAGCTTACCAATGTTGAACATTAACATTTAAACTAAGTTCTTACTTTTTAAATAACCACTTTCCTATAATTCCTGGTCCTGATTTCCTCATGCCCTATTAAGTCTTACCGTAAGTGCGTCCCTTGCCTTTCTTGCTTTTCTTTTCTCTGTGTATTCTATCATACTATCTGGCACAGATGTTTTATTCTCTGCCTGCTTAATACCTAAGATCATTAGTCAGGAGTTCCCAACTCTCAAAACTCTTCTCAAACTGTCCTGCTAACCATTTAGGGGTCACTAGGAGATCCTAATGGCGAGAACAGTTTCAGCTTTCATGACCACTTAAATATTACAAGCTATCCTTCACAGCCTCTCAAATGTGGCACCCCTCTTCTTTCTGCATCTCCTGAACCTCCTTTATCAAATTTAGGCTATACGTAAACATAAAAGACATCATTTGTATTTTGAAAGTAATAATTCAGAACTTGAAAAGGCAAAATCACTTTCTCCTGTATGTAACTAACTTTATTCTCTCATGGGTCTATACCACAATAACTAAATATGGAAAACCCTGCCTTACATGGATTGTCAACACTCTCAAAGAAACTCAGATCAATCCATCTTCAGAGAGAACTGAAGTAAATATTTATTATTTTCCTCATTGTTTCAAACCTCTGTGCCATCTGGTGTCATTGGATTCGCTCACCCTTACTCAATTAGGACATCCCTAATCCTATCCAAATCCATTCCTCTCCATCCTCCCAAATGTTTTCAATATGTCTTCTGGAACACGCAGTTAGTGATTAAAAGATTAAAATGTTTTCAGTTTCTTTTTAACTATGACCGTGATGGGTGTTGAGGATTCAGCTTCTCATAGAGCCCCTCGAATAAGATGTATCTCTCAGATACCTCAGTTTTGTGGAGGAGGAATGATTGTTCCCATTAGTTTCTGAACCAATATTACCCGGGAAATGGGGAGCTTTCTTATTAATAAATATGCAACCTATCCTTGAATCCTTTACCAAATCCTTGGATTCATAGAGTTCCAAGTTTAGACTTAACCGGATTATGTTAAGATTCTGACACAGTTGAGTGAGTTAAAGACAATGAAGAGGATGTTAGTTTAACAGTAACCAAATAGAAGAACAGTGTTAGCATCACCTGAGAATGGAAGTGGTACATGTACAGGAGCTTTGGAGGGTTGGATATGACTAATTCAGGTTCTGGAAATTCAGTTTCTGAACTACTCTACTCTTCTTCAAAACACAATCCCATCCACTCACCTTTAATTTTCTTCTTTTTTTTCTCATCTCTACTGCCTTCCAGGAAACTTCTCCTAATTCACCAAAGATTTTAGTTCCCACACCACACCTTTTCTTTCTCTCTCTCTCTCCTAATATTCTTTAGACTTAACATGAACATGTATGACCCATGGAATTCCTTGGCTTCTCATTTCTTTGATATATTTAATATATCTTTTTTTTTATAATGCTCCCTTCCCAGTCACACTCTCCCTAAATCAGATGGTAGGCACCCTAGTTTCTGCCAACCTTAGTATATTCTCCCAGTTTGCTCACTCTAGCACTTTAAAGAATATTTGATTAAATCAATGCCCATAAGCCATTAATGCTGGTACTTAACCATTATTTACCATGCATATCCTACTGGCTTCTATTTCTACAGCTTAGATTGACTGAGTTTTCATCTCAGTTACTTCCCTGTGAGTACCTTCAACTCCCTTACCTGGCCTCTGTAACAGTGACTTGGAAACATCCCAACCCTGGCTGAACCCAAGTCTTCACAACTTTGGTTCCAAAGTCTGAATAGTTAGCATTCCAGTAGAAAACGATACAAGAAGGCCAACAGGTTTTCATGCCCCAAATGGATACAACGTACTACTTAAAAATCCCATTATGTGTCCCTAGAAAGTGTTCTTTTCTATGCTCGCAGTTCAATATTCTGCAACTTTTTATCAGTTTGCACATAATCTTTCTGCCCACCCTCAGTTTTTAGCTGCTGAGTTTTGTTGTTGTTGTTATTGTTGTTATTATTGTTGTTTTTACTTCATAGAATAAAACAAGAATTCCTATATCCCCCCATGACTAAACTTACACATCCACCAGCATTTATAGCCATATTCTCTGCCTTTCCACTGTCACAGTGGACGATGACATTCTTCATCGAAAAATGTTAACCCACAAACATGTGCTCTGGGTCCATCCTCTCCCACCATTTCTAAAGGGCTTTCCTTGTGAGTCACTCCCTCTCTCTGGAAGGTCATCACTCATCTCATCTCAACTGGGTCATTCTAAACCACATAGAAACTAATCATACTATTTTCTGTCTTAATCAAAAATGGCTGTCTGAAAGCACCACCCCTTCTAAGCACTATTCATTTCTCTCCTTCTTTCACAAAATCCTATCCACACCTGCTGCACGTCTCTTTATGAACCCATTCCAGTCTGGCTTCTGACCCCATCACATACTAAAACTGATCTTCATTAGGCTCTTCTCAGTGACATCAGTGTGGCCAAATCCACTGGACATTTTTCTGTTTTATCAACAATATTTAGCCCCACAGAATATACTTAACTATAACTCAATAAAAAACCTTTTGTTTCATGGATTTGCTAATATCACACAGTCCTGTGTTCTTTTTTTCTTCTTGACAAACTTCAGTCAACTTGACAGCCTTTGTTTCTTCTCCAAACATTCCCTACATATGAGCAGTCCAGGGCTCAACCCTTAGCTAGCTACATTCTCCCCTTAAGTAACCTTATTTAATTTCTAGGCTTGAATAGCCATATTTATTTTTATGATTTTCTGAATTTCTATCTCCAGCATTAATTCATCAGTTAAGCTTCAAACATATTTATCCAGCAATCTTACATGGCATGTTCCCTCAAAGACCTAATCACTATTCTGTATTTAGTCCATCCAAAATTTAACTTTTTATATGTCTCTCCCTGCTATTAATTTCAGTGGATGACAGCCACCCAAACCTAAGAGTATTCCTTGATAACTCCCTTTCCCTCTTCCCCATCTTCAACCTGTCAGCAAGACAGGTGAGTTGTCATCCAAAATATGTTCTAAATTCATCCATTCCCCTCCATCTCCAATGCCAACACACTATTTTAAGCATGTACTGTAAATTATATTCTATCCATCATTCTGTCCCTCTCTCCCACACTCTAAGTCGTGTCAAGGTAAAAACTTGTAAGTCTTCACTTCTCTACCTTCAGCACCTAGAAGAGTCCTGCACATATTCTACACACTTAGTAAATCAAGAAGTAATTAATTATTCCCCCTTGATTCTTCCTTGATTATTCCTCCTTGATAATTCAATAAAGACTCTTCTTCTTTTTTTTTTAATTTTTTAAATGTTCATTTATATTTGAGAGACAGAGACAGCGTGTGAGCAGGGGAAGGGCAGAGAGAGAGGGAGACAGAATCCAAAGCAGGCTCCAGGCTCTGAGCTATCAGCACAGAGCCCGACATGGGGCTCAAACCCACAAGCCATGAGATCATGACCTGAGCCAAAGTGGGGCACTTAAATTGACTCAGTCACCCAGGTGCCCCTCTTCCTTCCTCTTTAATGTCATCTCTACTTCCAGTCTTTCACCTAAATGTCCATTTGTTTTTTGTTTCACATGTTTACTTCCCTTCTTGTGCCCTTATTAGTTGACTGGGAATTTTTAATTTTCTAAATAAGTATTTTGCTACCTGTGTTTTTCAGTTTTTTTTAAACCAGAAAATGTATATATACAAGGAAAAAATTCATGATACAGATATCAACATTATTACTGTGATACCTATTCTCTAGACTTTCTTCTGTGCATACACACAAATGTATTTTTCTTTATTTTTTTTAACGTTTATTTATTTTTGAAGGAGAGACAGACAGAGCATTACTGGGAAAAGAGCAGAGAGAAAGGGAGACACAGAATCTGAAGCAGGCTCCAGGCTCTGAGTTGTCAGCACAGAGCCCAACGCGGGGCTCAAACTCATGAACCGTTGAGATCATGACCTGAGCCAAAGTCAATGCTTAACCAACTGAGCCACTCAGGCTCCCCAACACAGGATGTATTTTAAATGTTTATTCCTCTATGTATTATTTTGTAGCCTGTTTATATAAAACATGAACATATTTCCAAATTAATAAGTTTAGTTAATTGTAGTTTAGTTCAGATTAAATAACTTTAATTATTTTAATGAATGGATATTATTCCATTAAATGAATTTATTCAGTGACTCTAACATTGCTAAAGAGATTATTTTTAGCTTATTCTTTAAAAAAACATTTTGAATACAGATATATATATACGGCAGTTGGCATATATTAAGCACTCCTTCAGACTAGAGTTACAGGAGTGTACATATCTTCAGGGTCTATTCCATTTATTTTTAAGTTGGTCTAGAGATAAGTTTCAGATAATTATAATTCCTACTTTCTCCAATCCTGATTTTTCCCCTTCTTTTAGATCACTGTTAATTACACACAATATATATTTAATTATTATTTTAATATGTGATCTTGGAATCCCACTGTGGGAATGTTTTATTTTTATTTTTACATGTATATTCATATTTAAAAACTGTCTTTCTGCAGATCTAATCTTACTTTTCTATTGGAATTTTAACCATTCATCTTATTGAAAGCTGCCATATTGTTCTGAGACACACTGAATTTTTTTCTTCACTTTTGTGTTTAGAACCTTATTTTATTGATCATAACAATTTATAATATTTAAGTATTCAAGTCAGTACTTTCCTTTGTGGTTCTTAACTTCCATGTCATGTACACTGGTTTTCCTTCACACTTAGATATGTTTTCCTACCCCTTCATTATTTTATGTATTCCTTTTTCCCTGTTTAAAGTCATCGCTCTATCTGGAATTTACTTTGGCATGGGGTTGCACCTATTATTTTTGTCCTCCTAATGACTAATCTGGTTGATGCAGTACAATTACAACATCTTTCCCCCAGTTTTGCTGAAAAATAATTGACAAACATCATTACTACATAAGTTTAAGGTGTACAGCATAATGAATGGTATGATTTACATATATTGTGAAATGATTACAATAGGCTCACCTAACATCCATCTTCTCATTTAGATACAATAAAAAGTTTTTTAAAAAGGGGAAAAATTCTCTTTCTCTCATATATACATGTATATACATACACATACACATATATGTATATGTAGATACACATATATGTATATACACATATGTATGTATATCTACATATACATATATAGGTATATATTCATATATATATATATTCATTCCACATTTATATCATTCCATACATATATGAGATCATATAGTATTTCTCTTTTTCTGACTTATCTCACTTAGCATAATTCCTTCATGTTCCACGCATGTTGTTGTAAATGGTAGGATTTTTTCATTTTTTTGTGGCTGACCATCATCCTGCTTCAAATTTTGCAGATGATGATGATAATGAGGATAATGATTTTGGTATCTGAGGGGCCAAGACCTCTCATTAGTCTCTTTTCCTTTTGAGCTATTGTTGTTATTTTATAACTCTGTCACATTTCTGAATCAGTGCCCTGATGATACACATTTTGGTCAGAAGGGCAGTAATTATACTGTTAAACAATTAGCAGCATTACAGTATTCAATGTTTCTACCAAAGAAAACAGACCAAGCACTCCATTTATTTAGGTGTTACTTTATATCACTTTTAAAATAATTTTCTTGATTTTTTATTTATTTTAGAGAGAGAGAGTGAGTGAGCGCAAGTGGGGAAGAAGGGCAGAGAGAGAGAGAGAAAGAGAGAGAGAGAAAGAGAGAGAGAGAAAGAGAGAGAGAGAGAGAGAGAGAGAGAATCCTAACAAGTCTCCATACTCAGTGTAGAGCCCAACACAGGGCTCAATTCTATGACCCTCATTTCATGACCTGAGCCAAAATCAAGAGTTAGACTCAACCAACTGAGCCGCCCAGGTGCCCCTATTTTATATCGTTAGTAAGGTTTTATAATGTTCTTTATTGTACACTGATAATTACTAATTTATTTTATGTAATATTATATATTTTATACTTTCTCATTGCTGTATGTGTGAGCCTTCATCCACTGTATTTTCTATCTGGTAATAAGTATTCAGTAAAGCTATACATTTTTAAAAAATATGTTCTTTGTTACTTCCAGCATCATTATCCCCTCATTAATTCAGATAGATTCCAACTGATAACTCTGATTACCTCGATGAGAACATAGGCTAAAATGGTACTTTTATACCTTCCAAGACTATCTATTGGCTACTAAGCTCCTCTAATTCCCACTTTCCCTGGGAAATATTTTCCACTCACATGCTATGTTCGTGAGCTTGGACCACCATAACAAAATACCACAGGCCAGGTGGTTTAAACAACAGAAATGGATTTCTCCCTATTCTGGAGGTGGGAATGTATTTTGTGTATGTATATCTATCTATCTATCTATCTATCTATAGATATAGATATATATCTATAGATATATACACACACGTGTATATACACATATGTGTGTATATGTGTGTGTGTGTGTGTGTGTGTGTGTGTGTGTGTGTGTGTGTATAAAGGTTCTGGACATTCAGTTTCTGGTGAGCTCTCCTCCTGGCTTGTAGATGGCTGCCTACTTACTATGTCCTCACGTGGCCTTTGGACTGTGTGTATGTGCAGCCTGAGAACAAAATCAGGAGACGAAGTGCTGTGGTGTCTCTTCTTATAAGGACCCTAGTCCTATCGCATCAGGAATCCACCCTCATTTCCTCATTTAACCTTTATGACTTCATTACAGACCCTATCTCCAAATATAGTCGTAATAGGAATTACAGTTTCCACATATGAAATTTCCATTTTATTAATATGGACATAATTAAGTCCATAGCACATACCTCATAATTTAAGTCTTAAATGTAGCTTATCATCTGTATGTCAGCAACTTCCCATACTTATTGGAGGTGGTCATCAAGAAGACGTGACCTGAAAGCTGCATCTGGCCAACTGGAGGCTCCTCACTCCCTCCCCTGTCTTTGGAATATGCATTCTGCTTGCCTTCCCTGCATCTAGAAGCTGCCCGAAGAGTACAAGCTTCAGATAGCAAAGTGATGATGAGACCATCTGAATGGTGTATGTGACTGATCCTAGTTAAGGACTCTGTATAAACTTTTAAGAATGTGGTGGCACGTGCAGAAATGTATGCATCTTGAGGCTGCTCCAGACAAGCCTGGTAAATATGTTCCCTTGAAGATTAAACCTGCCACCTACCAACATGGAGTGGCCTGCCTCTTTCTCAAGTCTCTCTCTGGCCTTCTCATGAAGGCAGTTTCAGATTACACCACAGAAGCTCCTGGGGTTTCAAGCACCAACTCTTCAGAGACCTCTTGCATCCCTTCTACTGAACTCCAGATCGGTATCTCCAACTCCCAGTTAAATGATGGATTTAAATTTATCTTTGCCCATCCACCCAAATATACTACAGCCACATTTTGTTCAGTTGCTCTTTCTTCCTTATCCCTGCCAAATCTTCAAATCTCTCTCCATATGGTTGACTGCCTCTGACTTTACCGGGGCTTTCATTATGTTTTCCTAGAGAGGTGAAGGTGTCTTCCTCCAACTTCCCTTTCCTTAAGGGACCAGATTAGTTCTAATTAAGTTTTCACATGTCACTCTTTAAAGGACTCAGAGTGTGAGATTAAATGCTACAGTGTATATCTGAGAAAAGTTAATGCCAGTATTAGCCACAACCATAACTATCAAATTTTTTTTATCTTCTTAGGAAATTTTAAAATATGTTATGGTACATATTCTGGCCGTCTGTATCATGTGGTGCAAATTAGAAAACAACAACAAAAGTAAAAACAAAACAAACAATGATCAAAGAACTGGATTATGCATTTTGCTTAATCACTATATATTTTGAGACTTTCTTTTGGACATCCTACTTCTTTAGGGATATATGAGTTTTCATTAGCTGAGGTAGAGGACTAGGTATTTCTAGTGCTACTGGAGATGAGGTTCTGAGTCTCTGTACTTATTAATAATATGTTATAATAAAAAATATGACAGTCTCAGATATGTCTGTAAAGTCTAATTTACGTGATTTAAAAAAAAATGAAACCATGGTTGTCAGCACATAAAAGTCCTGCAAAGCTCAGGTTTCTGGGACTTCCTGGTTATTGGCTTAGGTTTGAAGCTACGATACAAATCAAAAAAAAAAAAAAAAAAGTCAAACAAACACAAAGGCAAACCAGAAAAAAAAAATGACTATTTTTTTGTTGTTTTAAAAGTACAGCACCACAGCACTCAGAGATCAGAGGAGAAAAAGCCTAAGAGTCTAACTTGCCCCAATATATTTTAATTCACCATTTGATTGCCAGGCAAAACATTAAAAATTCAGATTGTTTTCCCAGGTCTAATGAAGTCCATCTGTAAGACAGAAACCCAAAAAGCATGATAAAATTAGAAAAATGACAGACAAAAACACAACATAGTTACAAGATGTAACAGAGGCAAGTAGAAAACACAACTTTCCTACTTCTGTGACTTTTTTGCTTATACCTTCCCTTTCCGAATGATAGCCTCACCTTCTCCCAAATTTATTTCTATCTTTTAAAATGTTACCCATAGCCTTTGGATACACAAAATGAAACTTACCCTATTCCACTTATGTCTTCCCTCTTATTCTAAAATACCCTGGACCAAAGCACAAAAAAAACTAGGAAGTGTTTGAAAGGTAGAAGAATTTGGACTGCCTAAGGACTTTAGGATTTCCAGAACACACGGTTAAGTTCTCTGGATTTCTAACTCCCTCCCATCTCAGACAAGGCATTACAGAAGTCTCCAATTAGGAACTTATTCCTAGAAGCGGACAGAAAAATGTCCCAATGGCCTGTTTCTCCCAGCCAAAGACTCAGAAAAAGGGACCCAACAAAAGATAACCTTTTTGGTGATCCCTGCCCTTCTCCAGACAAATACCAAAAGAAGAAAATCTCTCTCTCTTAATGAGATGCCAGGAAGTAGAAATAGTAAACTCTCCACTTTTCCCATGTTTGGGGGTCAGTGGAGCTTAATGGGGAACTGAGTTTCCACCTTAAATCAGAGGCAACAATTTTCAGCATACAGATCTTACGAATGGATAAAGAAGATGTGGTCTATATATACAATGGAATACTACTTGGCAATGAGAGAGAATGAAATCTAGCCATTTGCAGCAACATGGATGGGACTAGAAGGTATTATGCTAAGTGAAATAAGTCAGTCAGAGAAAGGAAGATATCATATGTTTTCACTCATATGTGGATCTTGAGAAACTTAACAGAAGACCATGGAGGAAGGGAAGGGGAAAAAAAAAAAAGTTACAGAGAGGGAGGGAGGCAAACCATAAGAGACTCTTAAATTCTGAGAACAAACTGAGGGTTGATGGTGGGGGTGGAGAGGGGAAAGTGGGTGATGGGCATGGAGGAGGGCACTTGTTGGGATGAGCACTGGGTGTTGTATGGAAACCAATTTGACAATAAATTACATTTTTAAAAAAATCAGAGGCAACAAGTCTGTGCAAGTACTTTGGCTGCTTTCCCCCAGAGAGTGTGAGCGAGGCTGAATGGGGAGGTGGCCTTCCATCCCATCCGTGTGAAACAAGGCAGTACCCCACTTTCACCTGAGTGGTGTTGGTAACACAAGTTATGTTGAATATGCACACTTACCCAGCCCACAGGCAACAGCTCAACAAATGAAGTGCCTATAAAATACATATACACATATAATACATATTATATATAAATTTAAATATATATTAAAATATATTAAATAAATATTTAGTACATATTTATTGGATAAATACATTATGTAAATTTATATATTTCTATATAAATAAATTATATATATATATATATATATATATATATATATATATATATATCTTAATAGGGACCATTCCTGAAATGACAGAAATGTAGAACAGATTAATGGTCACCAAAGGTTACTGGGGGTGAGGGTGAAACTATAAAAGGTCAACAGAAGAGCCTCTGGTACATGGAAGGACCAGACATCACTTCAGCACTAGGCTTGGGAGCCATTTTAAACAGCTAAACTATAAACAAAAAGCACAAAAATGTGAAGTATGGCACTAAATAGACCCTGAAGAGGGCACTTGATTACACTATGACAAATGAACACTAAGCGTGGCCTTGCTTGGCCCCAGTTGGGAATACGTTCATCAGGCAACTCGAATTTTTATGAATGATAGCAAAAGCGGGGCCATAGGTGCCAGCACATAGGTGAATTCTCAAATACTGATTCCATGAATAATGAGAATTGACTGTAATTCTCGGGAAGCCCCCAGGTGTGGGCAAACTAAGTGATCGTAATGACAGTCCACATGGAGACAGGAAATCATATCCACAGCCAACATTTATATAAAGCAGCTTCTGAATCCAGCCTATTTATAATGTTCTCTTTCAAAGGATTACCACCTCCATCAAAGCAGCTCAAGATCTTTATCTCATCCCACTACTGCATTGTGAAGATGTCCTTCAGCTTTGAAATTTTGCCTTTCACTGTGTGCCTTTGTGCATAGTTTCTACATTTTCCCATATTCTGATATCATATTTTATATTTATTGACTGTCATTTTATACTACCCAAACCAGAAAAATTTACTTATCTTCCATTGTTTCGGCTATTCTTCGATGTCTGGTGGACCTGGAAGTGCTATTTATGCCCCCAAATTGACAGAATAATTCTCTAGAATCCCGAGAGGCCAACTCATCTTAGAGTTCATTGTAAACTGAGAAGGTTTTGTTCTCTATAGCATGACAGTTGCCAAGGATGCATTTTCCAGAAAAATGGGGAACAAAGACAGACTCTTGTACAGCAGGAGATCAGTCAAAAAAAGGGAAATTGTGCAGCCCTCAGTGTGAACTGTTGGCATGGGGCAAAAAAGCTTTTAGTTTTATCAAAAGAAAGGGCAATAATAAAACACTGGCATTTTAACAGAGGCTCAAAACTGTTTTCCTGTCTCCCCTCTAAATTTTTCTGATTGTTTGTAAGAGAATAAGGACAACAGAATTGCTAAGCCTTTCAGCATTCTATATGCATATTTCTTTTTAAACTGTCCCTTTCTTACTGATCTGTAACATTCTTAAGAGAGTAGTTTCCAGGGCAAGTTGGAGTTGACTTTGCAACTTCCAGCTCAACTGCCCATTTGTGTAACAGCAGTGTGGTTTGGGGATGGACCCACCAAGGGTAACTCTGGATGGTCTAACCCAGCCAGCTGCACAGTGTAATCACCTGTGGAGCTTTTAAAAAAATACATAATGTCTGGGTTTTGATCCAGATATTCTGATTTAATTGGTCTGAGGTAGAGCCCAGGTTTTTAAAACTCCCCACATGACTCTCAACTACAGCCCATGTTGAGAACCACTGTTTTAAACCAGCTATGCTAATCCCAGCTCCCTTAACAGTGACTGATTCAGACCAAGGGTTGAAACCACCAAAACATGGTATTTGAATCAGTTGTGATCAGTGTCAACTGTCAACTTAAAACAAAATTCTGCTGGTAGACAAACCAGGCATAGTGTGGCACAACTCTAAAGTCTTCAGAGATCTAGTTTATGTCCTTATTTCCATTTGTTAAAACTTTATTTGAACCGGAAAGGAGAAAGGGAGTAGGAGAGTAAGGGTTCAATACACTTTCTTTTACAGATCATTCCTGGGACCCCAAGTATTACCCATTATTGACAGGACTTAGAAACAGTGAATGCTCCCTCTCCATAGTGTACTTCAATGTTCCACACATTACTTGTGCTTGACAAAAACTTAATCATGTAACTCTAACTATCCACGAGGGAGAATGTAATTTTTAAGACAAGTGTGTTGCAGCCCTAAACAAAATCATATATTTTTTGTTATTTATAGGGCAAGGGAGAATAGACTAAGAATAGGCAAATGGCAGTCTTGCTATACCACTTTCATTAGCTGGGTCTGGTTCAGAAACGACCCAAGCTAGGGAAAAGGAGAGAATAAAAGAAATGTAGAAAGGAGAAAGAAACTTACTTCCTGGCCACATCATTGGGCCACTGAATCCACCAACCTGAAGACCTCTTATCTTGCATTCAAAGGTAAATAAATTTTCTTATTGATTCTGATACGAACACGTTTTCTGCTACTCGCATATTCAAAGCATCCTCATGTTTAGAAGAGCTAAAGATAGTTCACAGTTACTCACTTTAATTTACCAAAAGGGCAAATATATTTGCCTCCCAGGGAAATAAAAGTAGCAATTTAGCATTCTTAGGTTGTGTCAAATCTATTTGCAATTCACTCTTTTGGTGTAGAAAAGGTAAATGTTTGTATTGTCCCCTAGTAATCTAGTTGCTACGAGTTGAAAAATATGCATAAACTCAGTGTATAATAAATTAAACTGGGAACTCCAAATATTTGGGTTCAGTATTGTTTTTCTTGAAATAAATTCATTGTGAGAAATCATTATTTGTTTCTATTGGACCCAGAGAAGAAAGAGACTCAATGCTTCCGAGCTTCCTATTAATTTTCTTTTAGTAAAATGGAAAATATCATGTGGAAATTAATCCCCAAACACTCTATCCATTTTTCTCTTTCCTTATTTATTTATTTAGTGTGTGTGTGTGTGTGTGTGTGTGTGTGTGTCATTTTGCAGACTGGGGAAATACGTAATTGGATCTGGGAGCATGTAAGGAAAATCTAAACGAATTTTTAGCAGGCCAATCAATAACAAAGATGTCACTTGGAGCTCGTATCTTGCCTTCAACTTCAACTCACTGGAAGGTGTAATGATCTAAAAGGCGCCAAAGCCCAGAACAAATAATCAGAAAAAAAGATACTCTAGTTAGGTTTCTCCTGGGGTATTACATGTAAAACCATTTACTCTTGTGTTAAGCCTAGGAGTCAGGAATATTAACATCAGGATGTGTTCTCTTGCTATACCTAGCTATGTGACATTAAGCAAATACTTTAACTTTTTTGGTCTTGAGATCATCATACAGAAAATTACTAGCTCCGTCTAATGGTCTTATATGTCTGCGCTGATGCTAAAGTTGTCGAATTTAGTCTCAGTTTTAGCTTCTTATTCAGAAAACAGTGTTGGGCCACTTCATGCCCAGTCTCTTCTCTCTCATAGTCATTCATTCTCTCTCTCATGCCCAGTCTCTTCTCTCTCATAGTCATTCATTCTCTCTCTCTTCCTCCCTCCAAGATTTAAACTTTTTTTATTAAAGGGGATGGTTTTCACATAGACAGGGCTGGGAGATGGCATTTGTTAAAGATGATAAGTGGAATATATAATTGGTCTATTAAATGGGCCAAAGTAAGTAGGATATAAGCAGAAAACAGTCCATTTTTTTCCTGGTCACCCTCTTTGCCCCGTTCCTTGGTATTCCTTTAATAGATCCCATAGCTTTCTGGTTGCTTGTAGGTAAACAGAAGTCACTTGCAAGTGGTAAGAATCTAGGGTAATCTCAGTACTATAATCTCAGACCCAATATAAAAGTTCTCTCATCCTCAGACTGGACACAAATCTGGGCATCTGTATGAAAGAAGGGGGTTTGTGTCCTGTTCTCTCTCTTTTCTTGATCCAAATGCACTCCTAAGAATGGCTGCTTCTGATTCTTCCTGGATGAGGGATAAAGACAGAATTAGAGAAAAGAGGGAAAATTTCAGCTGTGCTTTTATCCTGTGATTGTCAGCTCTCTGTGAGGCAAATGCCCAAATGTGCTTCCTTGTGGGACACACAAGTGAGAACACCTGAGATTCCCCACTGAGACGTCCACCTCTGCCTATATGCTCACCATCTGATTCCTTACCAATAAACCCTTGACTTCCAACAGTAAATCCTACACTATGTCTTTCTCCTGAGGTCCCATCACACCAGGAAACATTCCTCTTGGCCAAAGTCCTTTTAAGATGGTTGTAGTCTGGGTACCTTTTAAGCATTCACTTGGCCCATAAGAAGGTATATACCCTCTCCCAGCTAATGAATGAAGCTTATTCCAAAGGTGGATGGATGTTCTTCTTGCCTTAAAATCAGAGGTGGCTCCAGTCAACTTTCTTCCTTCACATGTCTATAGATGAAATACAGCCTTTTCTTTAACCCACAAACTGTAAGGGACACATGTCTAATTTTCCCAATAATTTCCTCCTACCCTCCTACAGTAGGTCAGAACACCCTGAGTGTACATTTTAGTAGCATCCAGATGGAAAATAAGCTATGCCATCTGGAAATCTACGATACGCCATCTTGCCAATGGGTTCTTTTGTCACTCTTGGTTTTTTGCTTCAGAAGAAGCAGCTCTTTTCCCCACACCCACCCAAAAGAAAGAACAGAAAGTACTGCAATGCTCTTATTGCACATATTCCTGCTAAAGGATCTTCTCCTCTCACCACTGTCTGGACTTGAACTATGTAGACTGGAGATAAATGATGTGACCATGACCTCAGAGATGGCTATGGTAACGTATTAATAAGACTTCCATGTGTTGCTACCAGTGTTTCCATGTAAAACATGAAAAGAATTATTACCCATTATCCTCAGCTATAAAGAAAGATTTGTTCAAAGTTGCAAAACAAGTGAAAATATATCTAGATGGATAGATGATAGATAGATGATAGAAAGAAAGAAGAAAGAAAAAGAAAGCAAGAGAAAGAAAGAAAGAAAGAAAGAAAGAAAGAGAAACAGAGTCATAAAGGCTTGTATTTTATGAGCAAGGCTTAGAAATAGGAATTTTCTTTGAAAGAATATTTTGAGAAAATATTTTCTAAATTACTCATAAGTTTGGCCCATGTTGCAATAAAATTTGTGTGTGAAATATTCAAAACGCTACTGCTTTTCTCTGGATGACATGTTTTATGTACATCTGTTTAATAGAACATGGAAACTATTTTATGTTTTAATCACTTCCTTTTTCAGAAACAGAAACTTTGCTAAAACTCTCCTAGTAAGTTCTCAAGGGTGCACGTGGATTATACTGCAGCCAAACAAAACTGCTGTTGAATCGCCAACGTGACATTTATTTTATTTGGGATATGGGCTCTCTGGGAATTCCCCTTTATCCTGCTTCCTGTTACAGTACCATTTTTCTGCATGGCAATCACTGGTTATTACAATTAATCATATCATCTTCACCATAATTAACATTACATTTATTAATATACACATGGGAGCTATGCACATTATTCTCTAAGCAAAGAAAAGTGTGCTCTCCTTCAGGGTTTTCCATTTTGAGCCAACCAGTCCCAATAACCGACTAAATGGAATGGAGAGCATTTTATAGCCTTAATTATCATTCCCATAATCACCATCATCATCATGAGTGCCTACAATGTGCTAAGTTTACAGGAGGTGCTTTAATTATATTATCTGTAACTGTCAAGTAGCATGGTTGTGGGGGGGGGGTCCTCTCTATTTTCTTCTCTTACAGGTTTGTGGGGGTTTCATTAACTGATGGGTTAATTTAGAAGTTGAGCCTCCAGTCAGTTAAGCGGCTGACTTCGGCTCAGATCACGATCTCGCGGTCCGTGAGTTCGAGCCCCACGTCGGGCTCTGTGCTGACCGCTCAGAGCCTGGATCCTGTTTCAGATTCTGTGTCTCCCTCTCTCTCTGACCCTCCCCCGTTCATGCTCTGTCTCTGTCTCAAAAATAAATAAACGTTAAAAAAAATTTTTTTTAAAAAAGAAGCTGAGCCTCATTGGGTCTTCAGCTTAAGACCTCCCTGGGGCTTTCTGAGAAAGGAGGGTTCATTGATGCTATTCTGCCATTGCCTGACAGAGCTTAGAAGAGATGACATGGAGTAGACATTCTCCCTGGGACTTGTGAATCATCACTGGACCAACGTAATTAACCAATTTATGATTAACTATACTGTTCATAAAGTATATTGGGACTTTTTTTAAGAAAGGCAAGGTAATCTCAGATGGGTATAAAATGAAAGTTAACTAAGAGAAAAAATCCAATTAACTTAGTTATTCTTCTATAGAGGGCCAAAAGTGTGGACACACTTTAATCTCCTCAGATGGGAGTTTGATTCCTGACCTGCCTCTAAGGTTGGCCTCCTCACTCTTGCCCCACCCATATCTGTATCTATGTGCTTCCTGAGAATTCCAGCAGCTCACATAAGAAAACTCCAAACCTTCCACTGAAAATGTGAGTAGTGTGCACACTTATTTTCTGCCCCTATTCACAGGCTTAGAGGGGGTAACTATCTTTCCCATTGAGGAAAGATGAGCAAAAAACATAATGTCCCAACTCAGACTCCCTACCACAGTCATGGAGAGGTTAGCATACTCACAAAGACCAACAAATTTCTCAGAGACAATGGGAGGCTAATCCCACATAGAGGAAACAATATCTTACCATGGTTTGACCTTTCACTTGAGCAGTGAGAACCTTTCCGCTCTGTCCCCTTCTCCCCCCATTCCCGCACTGATGTAGTGACAATCACTTGAGTCTTACCTGCCTTAAAGTCAAACAGACTCACAAATAACCAAAACACCCTGGATATTAATTTCTCTCTTTATTCTTTGTTGCCCAGAGGAACTGTACTAAAGTGAAGCAATCACACTGATTGCCTAAAGTCATACAGCCATTAAGTACCAGCGATAGGATTCATACTCTCAGGCTCTTTGGACTACCCTGCAGAATCCCCACTACATATATGACCGAAGTAACTAGAGGCATCAATAACATCTAAAACCATTTCAGAAAAAGAGTTTCCATAGCCTCTATCAGTAATTTGCCAAGTGCTTCTAAATAATATCTGACCTTCTCACAGAGATATTAGATGAGAGACAGGAAAACTAGATACCACTATCCTGAGGCACGATCCTCAAAGCAAAAAATGGTAATTGGAGTATCCATCTTGGAAGGTTTCTGATGGTAGCCTTTATGCTACGAGGGATTTCTTTACAGGCATGAAACCAGCAAATCCTTCAATAGGGGTGAATAATATTCAATTTCATGACTTTCGTTTTTACATCTGATTGAAGGCTACTACAAGAAATCCTTTAAGTAAACAATTAAAAGGTCAGAAATATTAATATTCATAAATAAATATTAATAGATTAATAGATTTGACTGTTCTTTCCAGGTCAGTATTCTAAGAAGACCTACTATCTTTAGCATTTAGAAAAGATGCAGAAATCCTACTGGGCATACCCACACATGCATTTAGTTGGAATTCTTACAATTTTGGGGGAAGACTGTTTTCTTCTAGTCAATCATCAATATTATCTTGAGTTAATCATGTCCTACCACTGATACCATTTTCACTTTTTACAGAGCCTCATTATTATAAAATTATTTTATTCCTCTATTAATTTCCTACAGATGCATGCATCAGGAATAATTCTCTAACAAGTAGAATTTAAGATCATGTCCACTTACGTTCCGGAAGTATTTATACTTAGTTCTGTCACTCAGGCAAAGATATGCATAGTCCTCCCACCCCTCAAAATTTTATTATGTGGTTATATTTTATTATGAAAGTGCTGCCTTGGAGCCTGCTTTGGATTCTGTGTCTCTCTGTTTCTACCCATCCGCCACTCATGCTCTGTCTCTCTTTCTCTCTCTCAAAAATAAATAAACATTAAAAACATTTTTTTTAAGTCTAAAATCATGGCATCAGTAGTGTTATTTCCTTTTGTGGGCTCTAAGGGAAGAAATGTCTCATGCCCTGGTCCTAGTTTCTGGTGGCTGATGGAAGCACTTAGTATTGCTTGACTTTTAGATACAACACTCCCATCTCCACATCCATCATTATATGCCTCCATTCTCTTTGTCTCTCCTCTTTTTTTTTTCCCATAAGCTCCCACCAGAATTGTCTTTTTTTTTAAAGCTTATTTATTTTGAGAGAGGGAGACAGAACACGAGAGCCAGGGGGGGGCAGACAGAGAGGGAGAGAGAGAATCCCAAGCAGGCTCCACACAGTCAGCATGGAGCCCAATGCAGGCCCCGAACTCATGAACTGTAAGATCATGACCTGAGCAGAAACCAAGAGCTGGACGCTTAACCGACTGAACTGCCCCGGCACCCCATGAGAACTGTATTTGATATCTTTATTCCTACCAGATGCCATTTCAAGGTGTACTGCACATCTTTAGAACTTCTATTCCCCTAATGCCTCAACATCCCTACAAGCAGTCTGTGAATACTGTGCCCAGGTGACGAGATCCATCAGTGTGATTGGGCTGGTCCCTCCTACAAGTTCCCCTTCCTGTCCTCCCATGTGAGCCAAGGACATTCAAATACACCCATGAAATTAGCTCCTGCCTTTTGCTTGTGTGCTCTTCCTGGATCCCCAGTAAAGGCACTTGTCCCTGTACCCTCTCTTGGTCCCCTTTCCATATGGCCCTCTGGGGGCATGATATGCCTGGCCTCTTCCAGGATCTAGGAGTACAATAAATCCTTTAATTTCATCTGCCTTTTCAAGTGTAGTTTCTGTGGTTCCCACAATTAGGACTTACTTTGTCATTTACAACACACAGGATAATCTAGACTCTTGCTGTCACATGAATCAGAAATCTTCCAGCCTCTACACATTACCTGAATTCAAAGCCCCTTCCACATTTTTAGGAATTTGTAACAGTCGCACCCTACTTCCTGGTACCAAAATCTATAACCATCAGGGCTGTCCAGAGAAATAGAACAGAATACATTAAAACAGAAATTGGCAGGAGTGGTGGGGAAGAGGGATGGCATGAGGGGGAAAGAAGAGAGAAAGGGAGATTAATTTATCATAAGGAATTGGTTCAAGTGATGATGGGGGATGGAAAATCCAAAATCTGTAAGCCAGGCCAGTGAGCAGGAAACTTAGGAAAGAGTTGAAATTGTAGTCTTGAACTCAAAATCTTCAGACCAGGCTAACAGATGTAAACTTACACTGAATTTCGGTGTTAGAGTTTTGAGGTGGAATTCCTTTCTCTTGGAAAACCTGTTTTTGCTCTTAAGGCCTTCAATTGACTGGTTGAGGACTTTCATGTTACCAAGAGTCATCTCTTCTACTTCACGTCGACTGATTGTAAATGCTAATCACATCTACAAAATACCTATATGGCAACATGAAGACTAGTATCTGAGCAAACAAGTAGGCACCATAGCCCAACCAAGCTGGTATAGAGCATTAATCACCACAGGGTAAAATGTAGGCTATGAGGATTTTGTGGAAAGGACTAAAAATCTTGACAGCCATTTTGGTTAAGTCTAGAATATGAATGCAAATTTACATAGTGACTAGTTTACACACCCTCAGTGCATATGTGGTTAATTTAGGTTTCTCTTTGGGAGCTAGAGCAGAAGAGACACAGAAGAGAAATAGCATTGCACAAATCACATAAGAGAGATTAATCAACTGCCTGAGGTAATCCTGAAAGAAATGATAATTATGTACATGGACATATGTCAATTGCCTTAGCCTAGGGCCACATTAACTAATAATATAAATAGAGTCTAAATCTGTCTAAAGAGAAAGGTACAAGAGGAAAAAATTCCCATTTTCCCAATGTCTAGTTTTAAGGAGTGACCCAGGGTGGGGGCACTGCACCATTTGGACACACACTCTTGACTCACAATGGAGACATGGAGGGAGACTGAAAAGAAAGTGTGGAGAGAAAGAAACCAGAGCCAAGAAGACCAACTGAGCAGTCAATAATATGGGATGGGATGGGAAGACCAGGGTCCCTATCTTCTACCTTCCATTTCAGACCTCATCCCTACTAGCTCTGGGACCTTGGAGAAGTCCCTTAAACTTTCCTGGTAGGAAACAGAAAGGTGTGAGCCAAGGAAGCCAGATCTTAGCGATGTGGTTTCAAGTGGAAGGTAGAAGGTAGGAAGTCTGGTGAAAGGTAAAGCCTAAGGCATAAATTTGGCATGGTTTCCAGAGGCTTCTAGAAGGACTAGGTGAGAGTCTTTAAAAAATATAGATGTATACACAGGCAATATACAAATATAATAGAGTAATAAATTTGCAACAACCATTAACAGTTACTTTGGAGTGTTCTTCACACCAAACTCAAGAATGATTATTACTATCATCTTTATCATCCATCCATAAGAGGAAATTGAGGCATGGGAAGGCTAAGAGACTTCTCCAAGGTCATGAAGTTAGTAGGTGGTAGAGCTAAGATTTGAACCTAGGCAGTTTGGCTCCAGAGCCTATGCTCATAACCATTAAACCATTTACTAAGTGGATAGCTATAAGGTGTTACTTTCTTCTCTCTTCCTTTTGGCTTCTCAAGAAGGTGCCACTTGACTTTCTACTCCCTATATCTGCCTGAACAATGATCGGTGACAGAGGGAAGCTGATTAATTCTGAATTCACAACTTAAGGTATTTACAGACAGTGGAAAATAAGAACTAACACAAAAGACAAATTCACCTTATAAGATTAGGCAACAATGAAGCCCTTAGGGGAAAAAACTACAATAAAAAGAACATAAGGCAAAAACCATGCTTTGGACATCTGAACATGTATAGCTCAGCAGGTCGAAAGTGACTGCAGTCTAGGTAATAAGTAAATTGCATACTCACATTATGAACCGCTGAAGTAATTCAGTAATGTTTGGTGGGGGAAAAAACAGAGTAAGAATGAATTAAAAAAACAAACAAAAAAAAAAGGTTGGCGTCTAAACACCAAGAAAAGGTAGCACTCAAGCTGATAAAGTCAGTTTTCTAGGTACAGAAGAAGCAATATAAGAAATGGATAAAAAGCATCTGGAATTAATAGAAAAGAGCTGAAATATGTTGAATCAAAGTAAATTGTGCCAAATAAATACAGTATGTTTTGGGGAGAAAGGATGAACTTGAAGGAACAGGTGCTCTCTCAGAGTTGACTTGCTTTTTTTTTTTTTTTTAAGTTTACTTATTTATTCTGAGAGAGAGAGAGAGAGAGAGAGAGAGCAAGCACGAGCTGGGGAGGGGCAGACAGAGAGGGAAAGAGAGAATCTCAAGCAAGCTCTGCAACTCATCTCATTTTTTTTTACTTTCAAAAAATATATATTTATTGATCATCCACTTGCTGCCAGACACTGTGGGAGATGCTATGATGGTTCAGAGAATAATCACTACCCTTCTAGCACTCACATTATAGAGGCAACAATAAAAAATTATAAATAAAAACTGTGATGGTGGCGAGACTATAATAAATAAGAAAAACAAGCCGAGAGAACCCATGGAGAGTAGAGTGTAAAGGACCTGTGGGAATCTGACTGGAGTTCCAGAAAGGCAGAAAGAAAATGAGAAAAGAAAAACAAAACAGATAATGGCTAGGACACTTCTAGAATTGATAAAAGACACCCATCTTTATGTACAGAAGACTCAACGCTTGCCAACAAATAGCATCTAAGTCAGGAGGAGGCTTGGTAATCAAATATAAGTGTTCTAAGGTTCTTGTATTATTCATTACCAATGAGGAACTACAGCATGTGATAGGGCAACTTTTCTTCTTTTTATTTTTTATTTTAAAAAAAAATTAAAAATAGGGCAACTTTTCTAAGACAATCACTAACAAGTTCACATGTTAATATAGTAGCTACACAGAGGAGATTTTACATCACAAGACAATGAATCGGTGGTGTATTACAGCTGGTTCCTGCGTGTTCAAGGGAGCCCATTGTTAAGTTCTCAGGAATTTTGGCAACCAGTTATTGAACCATCAGCAGCTTGGAATCAGCCATGGTAGGAGTACTGACACCAGCGGTAATCAGCAAAACTACCACCAAGCGCGAGTCGTTAAACAGTGACCATCACACCACAGATTTGAAGGCTGTAATCTTATCTTTATGTCATGCTGTTTCATTTTGTCTTTGCAACTTAAGCTCACTGAATGCAAAGCCAAATTCCTTAAACACTCTTGTGGACCCTGTAGAACCTGGCACATGTTCCCCAAATACTGGATTGTTTGTTACCGGAAGCAAGACCGGGAGTGGTCCTTAGTTACTAGGAAGAAAGAGATGTCCGCGTTAGCCTAATTAGGTTATTTTCAGAAAACTACACCTCTAGAACTTCAAGAAATAAATGAACTACTAAAATTTCAAAGTGTAGTTAATATACATGTCCCTTACTTATGAGAAGAACTTGGTCAGATAATTTTTTTGGTGCTCCAATGTGAAAATATTGGAAAAAATTTCAAAGTAAATGCATAAAAGAATTAGGGTCTACTGACTTTTTGAATGGGAAGTAAATGTCTTCCTAGACTGGGGGAAAATGTCTTGGAAAAGGGAGGGCCTGTCTTCCCAAGCAGGAGTTCCCTCTTAAGCCAGACAGATGGAATTATTGATCTGTTTAGAGAAGTAAAAGAAAGCATAGGGGCACCTGAGTGGCTCAGTAAGTTGAGTGACAGACTCTTGATTTCGGCTTAGGTCATGATCCCAAGGTTTATGAGTTCAAGGCCTGCATCAGGTTCCATGCTGAGTGTGGAGCCTACTTAAGATTCTCTCTCCCTTACTCTCTGCCTCTCTCCCACCCGTCTCTCTTTCTCTCAAATTAAAAAAAAAATAAATAAATAAAAGGAAAAAATAAAACACAGTGCATGACAAAATACAAAGTGTACTCAAATATAATCAATAAATCAATCTATCTGTGGTGTAATGCCAATTTTATTTTGAATTATAGCCAGGATGACAATACTTGAGAGAACAGTGTAATGAGATCATTTTTGATCTCATACAGTTTTTTAAATAGTACATGTTGAAGGCAATCTGATGTATAATTGAGGCAAAAACTTTTTTTTTTTTTTATCAGAGTACAGAGAAACACTTATAGTTCAGTTCGATGGGGATTAGATAAAAAGTGGAAAGGATAGTTAGGATTCTGGAGAAATTTTAATCCAATTCAAAAAGAAAGTTTAAAACGGAAAGGCAGGAAAAATTTCCTTAGTCTGTCTCTTTAAACTCACAATGAGAAAATCTAGCTCAGGATGTAAAACTTAACTCCAAGAAGCTGAAAAAAATCGTGATGAACAATCTTGCCTGGTGAGGTTTAATTAGGAAAAGTTTGGCATGACTCCAATTGCCCCCTCCATTCTACTTCTATAACTCATCAATACACATAAGCTTCAGTTAGGACCACAGTCATTGTAAGCTGATACCAAGCTACCTTTTCATCCCATTTTCCATCTCCACACACACACACACACACACACACACACACACACTTGAGACTTTAGAAACAGTACTTGGAACTTAGACCAAGTTGAACAATCGATAATAAAATTTAAGGGCTTAAATAAAGCATGTCTACCCTTTGCAGAAAAGGATCCTTTCATTTTTTTTTTATGAAATAACAGAGGTAATGCTAAATTTAAAGGTGAAAGAGCCATTCTACCTAAATACTTCTTTTTATATGCTTTGAAGACGCCTGTGTAATGTTTATAGGAGCTAAAACTTCTTTTTCATGTTAACATAAAAGAAATTTTTCTTTCAATCCTAAAAAAAATCTATCTCTTGCTTTTGAATTAAGAAAGCATGAAAAAGAGATTCATTTTGTGCTCATAAAAAGTTGTTTCAACCTTTACTCAGGCATCTCCCAACCAATATTTTTAGAATTCCAAGCAAGCACATATAATGAAAAAATGGTATCACTTCCCAACCAGAAATAATTTATTTTTGAAATAACATTTTCCTTGTGAAGGTCAGATACTTACTGTGGATTTCAGTGTTCTTTTCCTTAGTGCCTTGAGCCCACCCCAAAGTGTGAGTCTCTGAAAACTATATTAAAATAATGTGGTCATATGTATTTCCACATGCAGGCAAAATGGATATCACAGAGACCTCAATTACAGATGCAGACAGTATATCAATATGATGTAAGTCACGACAGCCCCCAGAAAGGACTTGAGATTTTAGCCCATCAGCACCTCTGTCCCACCCCAAAGACACCAATCTTCTGGGAGAACCACTGGCTTCCTGTGCAAGTGAAGTCTCTAGGTAAGTTCTCTGGTTGACCCATCACACTCCTCCACCTAAAATTCAGCCAGCTTCCTACTCTGAAAACCTTCCTATAAACTCCTACAGCTTTAAGAGAATTTCAAATTGCCAGCTGTTTTTTTGATTATGAGGAAAGCCAGCACATTCTGTGAAATTAGAGATTTTCAAACCATCCAAAGAGCTGGTGTAGGATCAAAGAGTCATGAAGACAGGGTACACTGATTTGCAATGGATTAAGAAAAGTGAGGTTAGGTGTTAAGTGTGTGTGGGTGGATCAGTTAACAGTAGTCATATTTACTTTTTAATTAAATAATGGCAAGAGATCATGTTTTTGAATGTTCCTCCTTGAAAAATAAAATTTGGCAACTTAAGGTGGAATGAATTCAGGAATTACTTTCTTAAAGAATTCAGTTTACACTTTGGACACTCGTTTCTCTCCAACAAGAGTTGGGAAAAAAAATTTTTTTAAGTGTTTTATTTTATGTCAGTGACTTTTCTAGTAATATGCTTTTAGCTATTTACTATGAATAAATACCACACTGCTCCTGGCATAAGGGGGAACCACTGTAGAAAAAGCTGACATTCTCAAGGTCTGGGTTCACTTCAGCTGTTAGTTATGACCAGGTAGGAAAGTGTGTCATGAGAACTTTCTCCCAGAATTTTCCCCTTCTTTTCCTCCTGCTTACACAGACTCAAAGTTCCAAAGATCTGCTCCTCCTTTATCAAGAAGGACACCCACTTCTCTCTGTACACATTTCTGACCTCAACATATCCTGAGTGTAATGAGCTTAGGTGACGCAGAAGGAGAACGGTACACATGTGAGCACCAATAATGAAGAACTTGGGACAGATTATCTTTTATGGATATGAAAAGGAGTTGTAAGATGTGGAAACCAAGACTTTACAGAAGAAGTGGGCTTAACCAGAAGCGAATAATCCAAATTATTCTTCAAATAACCCTCATGTTAAGCCTAAGAGAAAGTTAACGAATGCCCTGCCAAGCAGAAGTGCTCAAGTGCCCAACTGTTCCATAGGAAACTTCTGTGTCATTGCCGTAGAAAAGGTGGGATCATTAACACCCTCACTGCTTTCTAATTCTCTTCCCTCCCTGCTCAGGGAGGCATGAGGGCAAGATCCAAATCAAAAAGTTCAGTGAGAAAAAAATTCCATCTGGGGGAAAAATGGTCAGTTCTCCTTATTTTGGTACTCTGACCTTTGTAAGTGATTCTCCTGAAGCCCACTCCCTTGGGTTCAAGTAGAAGAGGGAATAAATGCCTTTCTCCAAGAATGCTGTACTTCCTAAAAGACCAAGAATACCCAATTTTCCCTCAACACTCTTCTTATCTGGACTCTGAGAGTCATTTCTGTGATGGTGGCTTCTAGAAAGCCCTGCATGGAAATAAATGTCTGCTATTGAGGGCATCTGTCTTCAGCTTTGGATATTGGCCATTTTTTTTTTTCTAGAGAAGAGAAAAAAAAATGTCTACTGTTTTGTTTTATAGTATGGAAACTCAGCAAATAATATATCATAAGTTATGAATTAAAGGTTCAGTGGGGGTCATACAGCCTTGGGTACAAGCTAAAAAATTGTAGGAGTGGTTCAAAAAAGCCACAGCTACCTCACTACATGAACTATATACTCTTTGGTGTATTTTAAAAGGCATGGGATATTGTGCTGATAAAGGGTTGTCATGTCTTCTTTGCTATATTTTCTCTCTTATAGCCTCAAAATGCTAAGAAACAAAGTGTTTCATGTTCAGACTAGAATACAACTGTATCCAAGCTAATTCAAACTAAAGACTTTATTTCATGTCTTTTGCTGTCCATTCCTCCTATCATTTATCTCCAAATACTAGAGTGACGTAAGATATTTCTATTTCTCCTCTTTGCCTAGGTGATATCCTGATCCTTGAATAAGCTGATAAGCCCCACACTTATAAATTTATTTAGAACCTCAAGTTTATCAGACTTAGGAATTTTGATCACTCTACTAATCCCTAAGGATGGCCCACAAATGTGAAGATCATCCATGAATTTGCTTAGACCAAAAACTTGGAATTCCTCTCTGATTCCTTCATTCCTTCACATCCACATTTAATCCATCACCAAATACCAACAGCTCTATTCACAAATACATCACAAACCTGACTATACTTCTGACTACTTACAATCATTATAATTTCTTGCTAAGATTATTTCAAACACATCCAGTTTCTGTTCGTGCTTCTAAAATCTTTTCATCATCAGTAACTACAATCCATTTCTAACCCATTCTATGCAGAGAGTGTCCTCCTTGTACTAAAACCACACAGGAAGTCTTAGAGAACTCAGATGTTCACTAAAAATAGATTGTGATTTAAAAATATGACCCATAAGCAACTTAAAAGTTTCAATTTATTTTGTTCATTCATTTCTTCATTTAACATTATTTATTTAGGAGTTGCTATATGCTCTCATTCTAACGTGAGAGACTTAAAAAAAAAAAAACTAAGAAAATAAGTCAAGGTTATGACTTGCCTAGAACCCTAATTTAAACTGGACGATCTTCATTGAGGGATATTTAAACTAAGTTCTGAGTGATCCAGAGAGGCCTGGGATACTAAAATCTTGGGGAGAAGTGTTCTAGGCAGAGGCAACTATTAGTACTCAGCCATAATGCATGAAAGAGCTTAGTAACACATAAAAAGGAAGGAGTACCTAAAGCTTACCGACAAAGGAACAGAATGAGGGAAAAGAAAGTCACAAGGTTACACAAGATCAGATCAGCTGAGTGCTTGTTGGTCTTGGTTAGTTAAGTCCATTTTATGTAGTGTGAGATGAGAAACCATTAAATAGATTTAAACAGAATAGGGACCGTGTCTGATTTTTATCTTTAAAAGATCATAAGTTTTCCATTATCAAGTCTTCAAGGGCTGAGACATCAAATATTGGCTTCTGCTCTCCCCATGACTATGCTTATTTCCAAAAAGCAAAGCTAATCCGTGATTTTGTGGCTTCAGTATGAGCTTGTGACCCATATTTTAGGGAATGGTCTAAGACTCTTGCATGCTGTCTGGGAAGGAGGAAAAATGGAAGTCAACTTCTATTACTGAGCTGTAACCAATGAGCTGCGAATGCCCTTAACTGTGACAAGAGCAAGCCTTATTACACCATAAACCCACTGATGTGACTCTCTCCTAAAGCACAGATTATTTTATAGTTTCGCTCCCAGGCCATGGATACTGGTTCTCAGGACTGAGGGAGTTCATTCCAAGTATTAATTTACTTAAAACCAGAAGTTCTTGGGACTCAAGGTACTCTAAGCTGGAAATCACATGTAAATTGGATGCAAATTAGAAAATCCCCCCAAATTCTAGTCTGTCTTTTACCATACTCTAGTTTTAAACAACATTCATCTCTTAGACTGACTACATAATCTAGAAATCAGGTGATAAGGAAAACATACATGCCACTGAAGACCTACCACATTGGTAACATTAGGATGGCTAAGAATATTCTTTGATGATAGCCTACACGTTCAGTGCCATTGTGATATGATCAGAGAATAAAGAGCACATTATCCAAAGCTCTCCTATATATCCTGTATATAGCCAATCTAAGAAACCCTTCCCATACATAAATATGTCATCAGCCAAGGCAAAAATCAAGACTTCGCAAAGAGGATGCATTCTGTTCTAAGTGGACTCTCCATTGGGTCTTAAGTCAAAAGCCGAAATAATAAAATAAAGCAAAGCCAAGCAAACCCAATAGATATAGTATGCAGAAATTTTATCTCTTAAAAATTGCAGAGGGAGTTAGTTACTTTACAAGTCACTATGTTCAAATAGCAATAGGACTGAGTTTTAGGAGTTAAATTTTAAAAGAGGATCAAACATATTTATTTGTTGACTCAGACAGATCTTACAAATCATTTGAACCAGCTATTGTTTCACAAAAAGGAAAAAAAAAATCCAAGAGTTTCAGTATTTTTGAAAAGCCAGAGCAAGGAAAGGCCAGGAATAATACCCAGTTATGTGAACCTGGTCCAGTGGTGGTTCTACTACACGGCAAAGCAGAATTGGAAAAATGAACGGAGGCTAGCTCTTTTTGCATATTGCAAGAGGGAGCAATCAAACACTTTTGCTGAGATTTCTTAGAGCCAAGTTTTGCATGGCCAAACTAGAGACTGAGCATCTTTCTGTGAAAGGCCCCATGTGGCTTTGCCCTCTGCTAATTGTAAGTTGGACTGCAGAGCTACTATGTGGACACCAACACAGCCCCAGGGCAGAAGTGTCCAATTCTATAAAAATTTCATTGTTCCATGTGGACAGAGCACCCACGTACAGATAAGTTGGGTGTGTAGATCTGAAGTCATAAAACAGGCCCTTAGGGACATAGTCATTCTCCAGCCTTCCACAGTACAGACAGATTGCATATTACCCGAGGACATCACTGCTTGCCAAAAACAACACCATGGACTGAGATGAAATAAAATGACCAAACAGGAATCAATTAGAGAAACGTGCACAATTCTGTTTGTGCAGAGTCCACTGCACTCTGAAAGGGGAACTGTGGTTTCGATTATAACTCCTATGAGTCAGGGTACCTTCCCAAGTCATTTGTTGTCCTTAAAATATCAAAAGTAACTTGAAGTCAAAAATGGCAGGCAGAGCGCCATGTCAGAGACCATTTCATCATATAAATTTCATAATTTTCAAATCAAATAACATCTATCTCTTCATTACAATGTACTTTAGAGAGCAACGAGAGCTTCATCTTTATTTTATTTCCACAATCTCAGTTTAATTCCACTTTTTGTATGATGTGGAATATATAAAAATAAAAACAACTCTATCATCCTTATCAACTCTATCACTTGATATGTAAGTAGTTCATCAGCATTATTTAAATACAAGGGCTAACTCATAAGACACAATTCTTTGAAAACTTTATTTTTTATTTTTGCATTCTAATAACTCTTATTCCAAACTGAAAATTGAGTATAATCCTTTATAGGCTGGCTGGGCTCAATGATAATAGCTAATTTGCAAATAATTGCTATTACTATACCCATTTTATAGATGAAAAGGGATTCAATAAATTTCCCAGAGTTAGTATGTTTTAATTGCAGACAATTTAAATCAAATTTCATTTCCTTGAGCAGTTTTTCTGTATACATGGCCTGCGTTTGAGAGGGTAAGCGATTTCATGGCATTCAGCAGACCTTGAGAAAAGTTTGTGATGCAGAAACTTCTGCAGAGTTTGGTGATTTACTTAAACACTCCATATCTACAATAGAAAGATCCAGGTATCAAAAGAGACAGCGGTCAAGCACTGGGAAATTTAACCCTGAAGATCTCCTTTTGTTGCCTTCTAATAAAAATGCTATTTTCTTCTTTTTCATGACATAAGAACATTATGTTCAAAAGAGGCTCTTGGAACCAACATCAAAACAAAACAATTCACCAAAATACTAAAGCTCCCTATGCCCTCTGTCGTGACCAACCCACAGTATCAATTAGATTGGAAGTACTCGTTAATATACCCGTGTCTGCCTGTTCTGTTGGGTGACTGACTGGTGGGCTCACCTGGCATCACCCCAAGTATGTTTATGGCAGTAGTTGTACACTCATAACTGCAAGTAGGGAATTTAATTACAGTATGAGTATAAAAGGAAAGTAACTTAAGAGAAAAGCATTTAAAAAGAGAACAGCGAACCAGACAGGAATGAGAAACTGTTAATGTTTGAAGAAAAACTGTACAACTCTTAAAGGATTCCGCACTCAGTTGCTTTCACAAATACACTTCCTTCTACTTTGGAGAAACACAAACAAAATTCTGAGTAGGAGAGTTTCTACAAGGAAGATGTGAACTCTAACCTGAGGATTCATTCTTGAGTACTTTTTTAAAAGGCCTTGGATTACTATTAAAAAATTGGTGACAGAAACATATAGCTATGTTTCAAGTCCATATAACATATTTCATGTATGTACCACTTTGAAACAAAACTTCTCTTTTTAAATTAATACTGTGATACTGAGAAAGTAAGAGCACATGTTGTGTAATTTTTGCTGCTACGTTCCTTCAATACCACCGAAAGACTGATTTGAAGAGATCATCCCCTCACTCAAAATAAAAAGCACATGCAAAGCCTGTTTGTGAAATTTGTGACATAAAATTGGCAGGTTTCAGTAATGTCTGTGATGGGAATGGTCAGAAGAATTCAAAAGGAGCTTCACTTTGGTCAGGGTAAGAAAAGAATCCCCACAGTGCAGGGGGACCTCAACTGTTAGGGCATGTTCTCCCTGTAAGTAACTGGGTCATCCCAAATGATTTACATAAACTGTTTGTGCTTCAGCTACCTCATGTCTAAAACATAAGTATGTAAAGCTAACCTGTCACCACGGTCTAAAGTCTATGATATTCTCATAGGGTAAAAATTGTGACTGCATAAAAGCCACTAGTTTAATCCTTCAGAGGATATTTCCACTTATTTTTTTTCTTAATTTGAGAGAGAGCATGCATGAGTGGGGGAAAAGGGGGAGAGAGGGAGGGAGGGAGGGAGGGAGAGAGAGAGAATGAATCCCAAGCAGGCTCTACTCTCAGTGCAGAGCCTGATGTGGGGCTCAATCCCAGAGCCCTGGGATCATGACCTGAGCCAGACTCAAGAGTCAGATCTCAACCAACTGAGCTATCCAGGCACATCATGTTTCTTTTTTACTTTAATATTATACACAGAACTATTACTTTGCTGTGTACCAAAATTAGTCCACTCAAACTTTGCACAAAGTGGCCAGCAGTCAAAATATTAATTCACTTAGTTTTAAAACTTTCAAATATGAAATAAAAAGTATTACACAGAGTTGGCAGAAAATCCTATTTTAAAATATGTCTGACATTAAAATTATTCCAAGGAAGACTTGAGAATGAAAGATAGGACAAATTTAAAAGCAAACTAAATACATCAAAAACATCCAATATCTTCTTAAATGCCATGGGCCACATTAAGCTTGCCAACTGTAATTAGTAATTTCATTAACCCAAAAAGTGTTTGTAATTAAAAAATGTACATACATAGGATCTCCATATGTAAATGACATCAACTATTTAAGTGAAGTGACACATTATGTATTCAAATTTTACATCATAGGGCACTGATCAAAGGAAATGGATGACTTTCACTATTCCTTCTTGCCTTTGAATACTATCTGTGTGTGTGTGTGTGTGTGTGTATTTATTTATTTATTCATTCATGCATTATTTCATTCATTCATTCAGTGTATTTAATTTTGTGATTTGCCCACCGTGTCTCTTCCTTTCATGGCACACAGCAGAAAACCTCAGAACAACCATAAAGCCAAGTTTCAGAAAAAAACTAGGAATATTGGCCCATGCTTTCTCCTCAATTCCGTTCCATTCTGACCCATCAAACTTTATTTTCTAGACTTCTTTCTAGACTTCTCAAAATAAGAGCTTACTAGGAACATTTCTATCTGTCAAGTTAATGAAAGGGTTCAAAATTTATAGCACATTGTTGACATTCTTTTCATAAGCCTATACACAGGGACTCAAGAAAGACACTGGTTTCACTGGATATATGTGGTTTTCCAATGAAATCTGATAGCTTTTGACTTTCAAACTGCCGTCTTACAGAAGACATGCCTTTGTATATAACCTTGATTCAAAAAATGTGGTAGCTCAGGAACTACAGAATAGAAATACCTTATAAATACTGGTAACAAGAATAACTCTTTCTTAGGGTCAAACAATTTCTAAAGTGTTAAATTTTCAGGTTGTGTGCACAAAGCAATTAAGTTTCCTCAGTGCAATGCCTATTAAGGACCCAATTCTGTAAAATGGGTAACTGTGATACCAAACCAGTTAAGATAGGTGGAAACGAGTACCAAATGTAGATCTTTCATGAAAACAACCAACAAAGGATAAATGAATAAAGATGTTGTGATATACATATATGCAAGGGAATATTATTCAGCCATGAAAAGTGGGAAAATCCTACCATTTTTAACAACATGGATGGACCGTGAAGTCATTATGCTTAGGGAAATGACACAGAGAAAGAAAAATACTGTTTGATCTCACTCACATGTGTAATCTAAAAAACAAAAACAAAAAACCAAACTTATGCAAACAGGAGCACAATTTTGATTACACAAGGCAGAGGCAGGGAGGAGGAGGAATTGGAAGAAGGTGGTCTAAAGTTACAAACATCCAGTTACAAGATAAATAACTACTAGGGATGTAAGGTACACTATGAGTACTATAGCTAACACTCCTGTATGATATAAAAGAGACTAAATACTGAGATTTCTCATCACAAAGAGAACAACTTTTTTTCCTTTTTTCCCTTTTCTTTTTATTGTATTTACAAAGAAGATAGAAGTTAGCTGAATGGACTGTGGTAATCATTTCATAATGTATGTAAATCAAGCCATCATGTTATACACCTTAAACTTACACAGTGATTTATGTCAGTTATTCCTCAGTAACACTGAAAAAAGATGTAGATTTTTCTGAGACTGTGTTCATTTGATTAAAAAGAATGACATCTCCTATCTCTCCCATCATATTTCAAATCCTAACAACTGGATGGATATGGGAAAAGAAAGCAGGAAAATTGGCAAAAATCACTGTGAAAGTAAGTGACTCGTTATTCTAAAAAGTAGTTAGTCCATATGCTGTCAATATGGAATTGTCATTAATATGTTCATTTTAATTATTATGTTTTGTTTTTTAACTAGACTTTAAGCTTAAGTAGCCATTGTTTCTATTTTTTCTTTATTTCTCAAAATGCCTGTCCTAGTAACTTACAAAGAAAAGGTTCAATAAATATTGTTGATAGATTGAGTACTGATTGGTTGTCAGTGCTGAAAAGTATCTCCCTGCCCTCTGGGTAATGCCTGTGGTTAAAACAAAACAAACAACAACAACAACAACAACAACAAACAGGGTAAGATGGAAATGTTTGCGTAAGTTTTAAAGGCCTAGTCCCTGTCCTGTGACATGTAAGAGTGACTATTTACTTAAAGCTCTTAGTAGTACACAACTGTGTTTGGATTATATAAAATTAGTGTATTTTTTCTGCTTTCAAATGGACACTACTGTACAGCATTGTCTTATCCTAATTTTCATGATTCTCTATCTCAGCAAGAATTGGAATATATATATATAAAGCCACCATTATTTCTTCTAAAATAAAGTGAAAATCATCAAAAACTATCTACATAGACTGTGATCTGTTCAGTTCTCAATTCTCTAATTAATCTTCATCCAAGGATACCAAAATTCATGAATGGCTAGAGATGAAAAAACAAGCCTCACAGCCACGGAAGAAAAAGAACAGGGGCCAAGACATTAATGCTGCCTTCTTTGTGTACTTCGGCTCTTAAAGCTAATCATTTAGGTTTTTTTAGACGAAACTTGCAGACTTCTGTGAAATGTAGGCTCCTTCTAATCCACAACTACACAGTTTTCTCTGAAATATTCTGTAAGAGAGAGACTCTTATTTCAGTTAACAATCAGCAGTAAGAAAAGAAACAGAAACACAAATCTCAAATAAACTAATGGACATTAGCCAACATCCACACATTGCATACAAAATCAGAAGGCTTTGGATGAAAGAAAAAGGAAGGAAGGAAGGAAGGAAGGAAGGAAGAGAGGGAGGAAGGAAGAGAAGGAGGAAGGGAGAGAGGGAGAGAGAGGAAGGAAGGAAAGAGGAAGGAAGGAAGGAAGGAAGGAAGGAAGGAAGGAAGGAAGGAAGGAATTTTATATGCTTAGCCATGCCCTAAAATCAAAGCATACTACATATACAGTCTGAAATTAATGCTAGGTAGTTATCTATCTACATTATATATGCACGCACACACACACACACACACACACACACACAATTTTGCAAAGGATTTTAGTTACTAAATAATTCTGGAGCTGAGTCCCAAGCGAGCAATTTTATTCCAGGGAGAGCAAGTATCTAATGTTTGTTTAATGACCCAATAGAACTTGGATAATGAGACAACTGAGGGTTGAGAAAGGTACACCATCCATCACAGTGAGTCTAATGCTAGTGACATACTGTTTATTTACAGTGCAATATAGGAAGACCTATGGCTCACACTTCCAACACAAACAGAACAATAAAAAGTACTTAAAGCCATTTATATTCATTTTAAAATGAAACCCATGGGGTGATGTCAAGATTTCTACTCTTTCTGACAGAGATATAGTATTTATCAACAGCAGTATGCCTCGTTCTTCAAACAGAGCACAGTGGGGGCTTGGATTTCTATAACTCGTGTTCCACTCTAATGGAAAAACAATGAAGTTGGAGAAAAAGAAGTTATTTGATCATCTACTTTATCTCCATAGTTATGTCTATGAGACATGCTGTCTCAATTTTTTCCCAGGCCTGTCACTCACTGATGGTTTCCAAAAAAAATTTTCTCCACTTTTCTACAGCGTGGTACAATACAACTTATCTGTCACTGATTCCTTTTTCTCTTATTCAGGTCATCCCATTCTACTTAGTCAATTCTCTAGAGTACAATATTTGTGATCCTTTTCTTTGGCAAAAAATAATTTTGCTATGTGTAAAAAATGACATGCACAGTGGGGCACCTGGGTGGCTCAGTTGGTTGAGCGTCCAACTCTTGATTTTGGCTCAGGTCATGATCCCAGGGTTGTGAGATCAAGCCCCACATCAGGCTCCAACTGAGTGTAGAGCCTGCTTGAAATTCATTCTCTCTCTCTCTCTCCCTGTCTCTCTCTCCCTCTCTCTCTCTCTCTCTCTCTCCTCCTCCTCCTCCTCTGCCCCTCTCCCCTGCTTGCTCTCCCAAATATGTATTTTTAATTTTAAAAACTGATGTGCATATTAAATCCTACTTACTAAGCCATTCACAGGTGGTTGCATCATATACTACCTCTATGTTCTTGCTTTTTTCCTTCAGGTTTTAATGGCTACCGTACCAATGACTCACACTTTTACAAAGATCATTTATAAAGTGAGGAAAAATAATTCTACTGTACTGTATATAATTTGAAAGTGAAAGAAATGTATCCAGCTACATTAGGAACACATGTCCAGATGCACAAAGTTATATCTAACATTTAGGAAAGTCAAAGTGAGGAGGGTTCGGAGTTTCTGATTGCTGTCCTTCCACATGGTGAGCAGTTCAATTCATCAAATAGAGGAAAATTCCATTATAATTTTAGCACCAAGAGATCAGCTCCTTGTTGGTCTTGCTCACTGATTAACCCTAGTACTAAACCTAATGCCTGGCATGTGGCTGATGATGCCCTTGTTAGAAATATTATCTTGTTAGAAATACTTTGCTAATTTAAAACTGCCAAGTGTTAATGATAATAGAAATATTTCTGAAAATGTTAATCCATAAATATTAAGATTCAGCCTTTGGCAATCCCTTTATGCTCTTCATCTTTTTAGTGATGTTTTCAATAGCACCTACCTTCAAAATGATAGCAAATACAGAAACAATTTTTTAACTCGCCTTTAAACCACTAACTTTATTAGTTCTCTCCCAGAAAACTTATCTCATTTAACTGTTTTTTTATTTTTTATTTTTTTTTTTTTGAGAGAGAGAAATAGTGTGCACATGGGCATGTGCACACACAAGTTGGGGAGGGGCAGAGGGAGACAGAGGGAGAGAGAGAGAGAGAAAGAGAGACAGACAGACAGAACCCCACGCAGGCTCCGTGCAGTCATCATGGAGCCCGATGCAAAACTCAATCCCACAACTGTGAGATCGTGACCCAAGCTGAAAGCAAGAGTCGGTGGCTTAACCAACTAAGCCACTCAGGTGCCCCTCATTTCTCGGTTTTTAAATTTGGTTTTCTGGAATAATTTTCATAACCAGAACAATTTCAAGTTATTTTCAAAATTATTAATAGAGATACACTCCCTTTGTACTCACTGAGCAAAAGAACATCAAACTTTAGACATATTTGACCTAATAAACAATTGCTAGTGGAAAACATAATTTAATTTGCCATAATTCGTATTTCTAATATCGTACCCATACTTAGACTTTCACTTCATGATAATCTTAAACATAGAATGTGTTAATGCACTTTCATCTTTGGTCATATTTCCTATCTTGCTTTAAAAATCATTACCATGGTTATATTACCCAAGTCTTCCAACACTTTCAAATACTTCTATATTGGCTCAGTAATCAGCAAAGTGAAAATATAAAAATCAAGTAACAATGTTACTAGATCTTCTTGATAGGTATCCTCTGAGTACTTTAAATTAATTCATGCTTAACCATTACAACATAATTGCAACAATGACCTTATTATTTGGAAAAATGTCCATATATTGGTCATAAATTTTTAAAGACTCAAATAATTAACAATTTTGCAGGGGAAAATTTGAGATCCCATGGTCCTTTTTAAGCAACTCAGATTCTGATTCATGCATAATGATTTTACTCACCGGTTCATCAATTTAATGTTGAGCACCTACTAATTCCCCAGTCCTCGACTAGTGCTGGAGATTCAGAGGTAAAGACAGACAAAAAAATTTTTAAATTTTATTTTTGAGGGAAAGAGGGAGAGAGAGACAGAGCATGAGCAGGGGTGGGGCAGAGAGAGAAGGAGACACAGAATCCAAAGCAGGCTCCAGGCTCTGAGCTGTCAGCACAGAGCCCGATGAGGGGCTTGAACCCACGAACCTCGAGATCATGACCTGAGCCGAAGTCAGATGCCTCACTAACTGAGCCATTCAGGTGCCCCAAGTGCCCTCAATTCTTGGTGTGAGAATCTACCATGATATTATTCTTTTTCTTTCATTTCATTCTTTTTTTCATTCTTTTTTTCTGTATACCTAGACTGTGGTGTCATGTTTTGGGAAGTTTCCCCTTCAGACGGAGACCTCAGCAAAAACTGCAGGTTTGGTATAATAATATGACAGGAAGTGAATACAGGTACATAATAAATCCACAAGAATATGTGACAGAGTCCATGATGCCCTAACCCAAATCAACTTCCTCTTTTAGGCCCATAGCTAGATTACATTTTCCAGCCTCCATACAGTTAGTTCTGGCTGTGTGCATGAATAGGAAATGTGAACCAAAGTGAAGTGTGCTTCTTCCAGCCTTGGTCTGAAAATCTCTCTAGGGTATCTCCATGCTCTTTCCTACTTAGGACAGACTGGAATGAGGGGAGTGTTGTGTTACTGAAGTCCACTACGGTGAAAATGGCAACAGTAAGTGGGTAAGAAACAGTAAGCCATAAGTGGGTGGCTCAATTGGTTAAGTATCTGACCCTTGATTTCGGCTCAGGTAAAGATCCCATTGTTTGTGAGATCGAGCCCTGAGTAGGGCTGTCAGCACAGAGCCTGCTTGGGATTCTCTCTCTCTCTCTCTCTGCCCCTCCCCTACTCACACACTTGCTTCTTTGCTCTCTCAAAATGAATAAATAAAAACACCAAGGGTGCCAAAATGGTGACACCCAAATTAGCAACGTTTAATCAGCTGTGCTGGATATCTTCTGTCTCTTCACATCTATTTCCCACTGTCGGTGTGGCAGTGTTGGAGAAGCCAATTTCTTCAAACCCCCTAATAAGGGTCAAAACTGGAAAAAAAAAAGGCTTTGAGCACAAAGTCACAGTAAGCTTTCTCCATTAGACAAGGAACTGAGCCCTGCAGCAAAAATTAAGGATGCTGCCTTCTTACCAAAACCTCTTGTTCAGATGGCAACTACTACTATGTTGAAAGAAATAGGCATGGAAGTAAAGAAGCAGAGAAATAAAGCAAGCTAGAGAAGTAAACCTAAAGAAAAAAGGAAAAAGACATTGTCTGTGGTTACTAGCACTTGGAATATACGTAAACCACTAAATTAGAACCCCCCAAAACTTTTTTTGAGGTAATTCTACAGTCAAGAACTATGAGTTTAGCCCAAAAAATAAAATTAAAATTAAAAAAAAAAGACTGAATATAAAACAATCCTTGGGCTCCCAATTGCATAAGATTAAGAAATGGACTTTGGAAACTGCGCAGCTCCCTAAGAGAATATTCTCCAGGACCCATTTTACTTTAAAAAAATTTTTTTAAGTTTATTTATTTATTTTGAGCACACATGCTTGAGTGGAGGAGGAGGAGAGAGATGGGGAAACAAAGAATCCCAAACACACTCATCGTTGTCAGCACAGAGCCCAATGCAGATCATGACCTAAGCAGAGTTCCAATGCTTAACCCACTGAGCCACTCAAGCACCCCTCCAGGGCCCATTTTAAAAGTGTCTGCAGACAGGGGTACCCAGGTGGCTCAGTGGGTTAAGCATATGACTCTTGATTTGGGCTTAGGTCATGATCTCACAGTTCATGAGATTGAGCCCCGCATCGGGTTCTGTGCCGATAGCACTGGGAGCCTGGTTGGGATTCTCTACCTCCCTCTGTATCTGTCCCTCCCTAACTTGTGCTTCCTTCTCTCTCTCTGTCTCTCTTTCTCTCTCTCTCTCAAAATAAATAAAGATTTTTTTTTTAAATAAAAAATAAAAGTGTCTGCAGACGTAAATATAGAAGGAAGATCCTTCCAGAGGACGGGAGCTAAGTCCATGGAGATCAACTCACGAGGAAGCTCTTCCAGAACACAGAACCAATATCTAATCATGAAACTTCCTTGTCTGCCAGTGTAGACAAGTCTAAAGATTGCCTTTCCAGAAGGATTCCAGCATTTTTCTGCACTAAAGTAAGCCATGAGTTTCCCATTCACACATTGTCAAAGTAGAGGTTTCTTATGATTACTATGCACCTGCTTTACTAAAGTATGATATTTTCTAGGTCACAGGATTTAAAATATAGTAACAGAGGACTGGTCCTGACTGAGAGAAGTAGACATCTTCCAGATATCCTGTGAAGGACTGGGAAAGGGGGGCAGTGATGGAAAGGGGCTGTAGGTTGTCTCACTGGGAAAAGGATGGGTCTGCTTTAAATATGAGGCATAGGCTACTGATTAGTATTTCAGAAGCAGTAGGGGAACCTGTGGCAAAAATTGCTTGCTATTCACAAGTATATATATTCTCTTCTTCAAGGACACAATCAGACACTAATTTTTCAGCCTTCCTCACATTATCGCGTGACCATGAGATGGTGTTAAAATGCAATTTCCAGGCCTAGCGAACCAAAATGTCTCAAAATCTGACCTCATTTGTTTCACTAGGATTACTACCATGATGTCCTTAAGACCTCATCAGAGTTTCCATTATTATGAGCACCTATGTGACAGACAACAGAGAAGACAGCTGTCCCTGACAGAAGTCACAACTGCCTTGGATTTCTGGGTGAGAAAAAAATTGACTTATCCTGGCTAAGGATTCTTGGTAACAGTGGCTAGCATTGGGCTAACCCAAAAGCTAAGTTTTATTTTATTTTTTTTATTCTTTATACACATTCTTTTTATTTTTTTATTCCTTATATTAAATACAATTTATTTTCAAATTGGTTTACATACAGCACCCAGTGCTTATCCCAACAGGTGTCCTCCTCAATGCCCATAACCCACTTTCCCCTCTCCCCCACCCCTATCAAGTCTCAGTTTGTTCTCAGTATTTAAGAGTCTCTTGGGGCACCTGGGTGGCTCAGTCGGTTAAGTGTCTGACTTCGGCTCAGGTTATGATCTCACAGTTTGTGAGTTCAGGCCCCACATTGGGTTCTGTGCTGACATCTCAGAGCCTGTAGCCTGCTTTAGATTCTGTGTCTCCCCTTCTCTCTACCACTCCCCTGCTCACTCTCTGTGTCTCTCTGTCTCTCAATAATAAATAAATGTTTCAAAAAAAAGAGTCTCTTATGGTTTGCCTCCCTCCCTCTCTGTAACTTTATTTTCCTCCTTCCCCTCCCCCATGGTCTTCTGTTAAATTTCTCAGGATCCACATATGAGTGAAAACATATGGTATCTTTCTCTGCCTGACTCATTTCACTTAAACTCCACACCCAAAAAAACAAATAATCCAGTGAAGAAATGGGCAGAAGACATGAATGGACACTTTTCTAAAGAAGACATCCAGATGGGCAACAGACACATGAAACGATGCTCAACGTCACTCCTCACCAGGGAAATACAAATCAAAACCACACTGAGATACCACCTCACTCTGGTCAGAGTGGCTAAAATGAACAAATCAGGAGACTATAGATGCTGGAGAGGATGTGGAAAAACGGAAACACTCTTACACTATTGGTGGGAATGCCAACTCATGCAGCCGCTCTGAAAAACAGTGTGGAGGTTCCTCAAAAAATTAAAAATAGAACTACCCTATGACCCAGCAATAGCACTGCTAGGAATTTACCTAAGGGATACAGGAGTGCTGATGCATAGGGGCCCTTGTACCCCAATGTTGATAGCAGCACTTTCAACAATAGCCAAATTATGGAAAAAGCCTAAATGTCCATCAGCTGATGAATGGATAAAGAAATTGTGGTTTATATACACAATGGAACACTACTTGGCAAAGACAAAGAATGAAATATGACCTTTTGTATCAACGGGGATGGAACTGGAGAGTGTTATGCTAAGTGAAATAAGTCATAGAGAGAAAGACAGATACCATATGTTTTCACTGTAATGTGGATCCTGAGAAACTTAACAGAAGACCATGGGGGAGGGGAAGGAAAAAAAAAAGTTAGGGAAGGAGGCAAACCATAAGAGACTCTTAAAAACTGAGAATAAACTGAAGGTTGATGGGGGGTGGGAGGGAGGGGAAAGTGGGTGATGGGTATTGAGGAGGGCACTCAATACCCAGTGCTCAAGTGGGATGAGCACTGGGTGTTGCATGGAAACCAATTTGACAATAAATTTCATATTAAAAAAAGAAGAAGAAGAAGTGGTTGATATATACAATGGAACACTACTTGGCAATGAGAAAAAATGAAATCTGGCCATTTGTAGCAACGTGGGTAGAAATGAAGGGTATTATGCTAACCAAAAGCTAAGTTTTAAAATGCAAGTTTCAAAGTCATTCACCTATAGATTTATTAAGGCTGAACACATTTCAATTCCTCCTTTCATTTTTTTTTAATTTTATTTTTTATTTTTTAAAATTTACATCCAAAGTGGTTAGCATATAGTGAAACAATGATTTCAGGAGATTCCTCCTTTCATTTTTTTAAATATTTTTTATTTATTTTTGAGAAAGAGAGAGATGGAGTGCAAGTTGGGGAGGGGCAGAGAAAGGGAGACACAGAAACTGAAGCAGTCTCCTGTCTCCAAGCTGTCAGCACAGAGTCCAACACAGGGCTAGAACCCACAAACTGTGAGATCATAACCTCAGCCACTCAGTCAGATACTTAACTGACTGAGCCACCCAGGTGCCCCTCAATTCCTCCTTTAATGTGTACTACTGGACAAGACAACAGAGCCTGTTTCGGTTTTTTCTCAATTTCTTCAAAATTTTCGGTCACCGGTCTCATTTTCAGATCCCCTCTTACTGGTTTGCATGAGACCAATATAATAGGATATCTATTAAATGACCCACTAACTGATATGTGCCTCATTTTTCCTGTTATACAGATTTGGAAATGGAGCATAATAGGATAATGGAAAACCTTCCTCAAGATCACATTTCAGAACTGATGGACACAGGATTCAGACGTTATACACAGCCACTCATGGTTATGAGGAAATGCAAACCTGTTGTGAAATTTAGTCCTCCCACATGGCTTCCTTGAGTATTGTGGCTACGAACAGTGTTAGCAAAGAATGGCTGTAGTGTAGAAAATACAGGTGAGATTTGGGACATCCACATTACAGACGAATTTATTTTTTAGAAAGGAATTCAACAAATAATTCCTATAACCAAAGAGCTTGTGCTGATCTTCTACAAGGGTATACTTCAGACAAATGTAAAGATTCACAATATCATAGGCTCACATTTACTAGAACAAAAGTGAAGGGCAGGGCTTGATCTCCTCTACCCCAAAAATATGGTTTGTGAAGGCAAGGTTTGCAATTTTTCAAATATTTTCACGGAACGAAAATACTATTTCCTTCTAGTAAAAGGAAACTATTTCCAGAGCTCATAAAATAAAGCACTATTTTCTGTGCCTCAGTTTTTTCATAAAATATCTTATATTCATACCACAAATGGTTGGAAGTTCCTTCTAAGAGACTTTCGTAATAACATAGGATGTGGAATGTGTACTTGCTGTAGATACCTAATTAAAATTTTGTTCCCTTATTACAGTATGTTCTATTTCTATGTACATGTGCTTTATCATTTATTTACTTATTTATTCACTCATTCATTCATTCAGGAGGCATTTACTGGCTGTTTGAAAATCAATTCCAGTGGTCGATATCAACTACTAAAATCTCTCTCCAGCATTCAGAACAATGCCTGGAACACAACACACACAACACAGATATTTAGAGAATGAATGAGTGAATGAGTTAATAACGAGTGAATGAAGCATCTTAGTTTAGCATCTGCAACAAACTTAAACCTAAATATAAGGGAGACCACGGCATGCTCTCGAACCCATCTACATTCAAAACCTGAATGTAGACTTGAGTATTCAGAAGGCAATTCGATGAGAAGTGGATCTGAAGTTTAGACTCAAGCATGGGCACAGTGAGTTTAGAAAGACCTAAAACAGGACAATGAACAAACTACAAAGATATGGACATATATAGTGTGCTCAGCATCAATAAGACAACTAGTCGTTATTATCCAGATTCTTTCTTTATCATAACCACATAGCCTCAGTGTCCTAAAATGCTCCTGACAAATAGTCCTCCTAGTGCCTACAGTAGTCTGGGGCTCTTTTACTGCCCAGGGCATTCAAAGGCATGACTCTAGCCCTAATCTCTCAATGTGTCTCCCAACCTACCCTCCTCACAGAGAAATCCAAGTGTTGAAGTAAAAGGCTTACTCTAGACCTGAGGGAAATCACTGCTACTTAAATAAGAGCACATAAAATTGAGGGAAGAAACCACAGATGTTAAATACACGTGGTTTGAGAGAACTGTTTGTCCTTAGAGCCTCATGTATTCTTTTCTTACAGGATTATTCACTTCAGAAAGTAATCAATTCCAGTCTAAGGTCATAAGTGGAAGGTTTATGGTGGCTTCTCTGATAAACAGAAATGCCGAGGAAAGTTATCCATTTACTTAAATCACTCAGATGTTAAAGGGGCAAAACATTTACCAAGTTTACTTAAATAAATTTTTTACTGGCATAATTGAGGCTTGACATTATTTTTTTTTTAAATTCCATCCACAGCAATCCTCATTAGCCCTCTGTATTACTGGTGGCACTATCTATGAGATTTCATGCTTCCTTTCTGTGTGATACCCCTGAAATTCTTTAACACTTTGATCAGATTCCAAGACTCTGGTTCCACACTCTAATGTCAGAGAAAAGCCATATATATGTATAATATATAGTATATATAAAATAAAAATTTGGTCATTTTCTCAAGTTTAATTTTTTTCCTTCTTTAGATTTATATAATGTATTTCTTTAAATAAAAATACTGTTATACATTATTGAACACTATTACTAGAGAGACTGGATATTCAGAAATGGTGACTTCTGAATTTAATAAATATAACAAAGATTCTAAACACCTAACTCAGGAATGTGACAACAATACGTGTAGAATTCCATGTGTATGGTTTAAAAGGAGGAGGGAACCCCTCATTTAATGGAATATAGTTGTTACATTATGGGTGCCAAGTAGAATTTGACAGGCCATAACGAACACTGGCAATTGCTGTCCACAGAAGTTAAATGCTTAATCACAGACTTAACATAGATCACTTATTTTAACATTTAAATTTTCATGTTTAGTGTCTCACCAATACTAAGACGACAGAGGGGAAGCTTTTTCTATCTTTAAAAATAAATTCAAATTTTTATTAAAGAAAGTAGTTTTATGTGCATTCTTGGTAATATATTTGGACTACCTTCTTTTTGAAGTTAAACTTGTATCAAAATCTAACATGATAGAATGAGTCTATACACAGTCTATACGCAGTCTATATCTATACCCATGTATCACTACTTCCAGAAAGTGAACTCAGGTATCCAGGTTTTGGGTTCTACGTGTAACTGTAATTCTATAAAATATATTTTTGGAATGCAAGTGGAAGAAAAATACATAAAATGATAAATACAATTAAGGTGCAGGGCTTGGAAAGGGGCCCTTCCAAGCAAGAGGCTCTGACACTTAAGTTTCATATAGCATAATGCTAAAGTTCCCTCTAGGTGGACACCATGGTTGGTTTCCACATTAGCCATGAACACTCACACAATTTGCGAATACCTGGGGTTTTCATGATTGATATCTGGGCAGTCCTCTCAGATGAGTTAAAAAAAAAAAAAGTCCAGGGATACCTGGGTGAATCAGTGAGTTAAGCATCTGACTCCTGATTTGGGTTCAGGTCATGATCTCAGGGTTTATGAATTAGAGCCCTGCATGGGGTTCCACACTGATGGTGCAGAGCCTGCTCTAGAGTCTCTCTTTCTCCCTTTCTCTCTGCCCCTTCCCCACTTGTGCTCACACACTCTCTAAATAAACAAATAAATAAATAAACAAACAAACTTTAAAAAGAAGAAAGGAAGGAAGGATAGAAGGAAGAAAGGGAAAAATAGGCCAATTAGAACATGCACAGCCTGTTTCCCCTAAAAATGATGTTCAGAAATCTAATTTGGTATGTGTTTAAAAAGTCTTCTAACAATTCTGCATGTTAACCCCTTCAATTTCATTGTTTCCTTTCAACAAGCAGAATACTATGAGGTGGGGGAGGAGAAATATTAGGAACATAAGAGTATGCTTAGTCATGTAAGCTTTTACATAGGCAAATGTTTGGAAAGGGTTATAATCAACCATTAATAAGAGGTTTATGCAATACAATTGGTTTTCATTATAATCATGAAAATTACGTAGTTTCATTTCTAGAAAGAACCTATTAGTTCATTTTTTTTGTCCACATAAAAAAAAATTCATGATACTTCATCCTGCACCCACTCAACTCATTTAAGTCTTTCTGGTTGTGTATCTTTTCCAAATCAGAGGATAACATAGGGCAGTAAGACTTGCATTTTTTACTTTGCCTTCAAAGTAGCTCTTGCTAAATGAGTAAGTCATGGTGATGTAATATTAAGTGCCTCATGGCAACTATAGTTAAGAATACTGTATTGCATATTTCAAAGTAGCTAGGATAGTGGATCTTGGAAGTTCTCACCATAACAACAACAACACAAAAAACCTGTTACTATGTATGGTTATGGATCTTAACTAAATTTATTGTGGCAGTCATTTCCCATTGTGTACAAATATGAAATCATTATGCTGTTACACCTGAAACGAATATAACGTTATGTCAATTTTGCCTCCATAAAATTTTTGCAAATTATCTCTTGTTCAGTGTTTAGAAATGCAATGAGTAAATGTGTATACATTTTCTTCCATCTTTATGATAGGAAAACTGATAAAATCAACTATGGGAGGGTCCATCATATGGCTTTTGGAGTCCAAGAGAATTAAGTATGAATTCCAGATCTGGTAATGACTTGCTGTGAGATCTCTCTGAGCCTCAGTTTCTACATCTGTAATGAAGATAAATGAAGTGCATTGGGATGATTGCCTAGAGAGAGCAGGAAAATGAGAGAAGGGAAATAGGGTTAGAATGAAATAAACCTGTGCCTGGGTGATACATTTGGTTAAGCGTCCCACTCTCGATTTTGGCTCAGGTCATGATCTCATCATCTGTAGGGCTTGAGCCCTACATTGGGTTCTGCACTGTAAGTGTGGAGCCTGCTTTGGATTCTCTCTCCCTCTGCCCCTCCCCTGTTCATGCCCTCTGTCTCTCTTCCTCTCTCTCAAAATAAATACCCTTAAAAAAATCCCTAAGCCCAGTGAAAAGAGGAGAGGAAGAAGTTATCTTAAGAGAGAAAGAAAGAGATTTTGAGTAGAGAAAGCCACCTGGATAGGAGGGGTGGCAATTAGTGACGTGACAGGTGTTCTGATACAGCTTACAGAGCAACCACCAGATGAAATCATCAGATCTCACTCTCTTCCCTGCTTTCAACATCTCCATTGGCTTGAGGGTGTGAGAGTCTGTTGACACAAACCACACAGATCAACCTAATAAGAAGAGAGCCATGAGGAACAGTGGGAAATAGATGTGAAAAGACAGAAGATATCCAGCACAGCTGAGTAAACGATGCCAATGAGGCCACCTGGTTCAACAATCTAGGAACACACAGGGATTTATGAATAAAAAGCAACAACCTTTGCTCGATCCTCCGTCTCGAAGTCTGGACTGTGAAGTTACCATGTGAAACCACTTCACACTTGGGCTCTTCGAATGATGACTTCTGAACATCTGAATAACATCAAAATCCTCTTTCTACACTTATTCAAAGTGCCTACTTATTTTTGCTCTGGAAAATGAAGACTTAGCTAACTTAAACACGCATGCTTTCCTCGGCACATCCAAGTTGTTCCTCTAGTTCTCTGAAAGCTAACCTTGCATATTTAAAAGAAAGTTGGTTTTGTTCAAGATGCTGGACATCTTTCAATTATAGAGAAAGTTTATTTTATTTGATGAGACAGCTGATTAAGAAAGTGTATCTTCTCAAATATCCATAACAGTTGAGTAAATTCACCTATAAGCAAACTTGTCTGCTTTAGGAAAGCTTCAATGAAATATAATATGCAGTGAAGTTAATACTTAGGGTATAGTTTTAAGAGCTTTGATAAACGCATATATATTAAATAATAAAGCATTTCCATCACTCCAAAAAAATCCCACGTGCCCGTCTACAAACAAATTCTTTCTCCTGACCCTGGCCCATGGTGACCACTGACCTTATTTCTATCTTTGTAGCTAAGCCTTCACTAGAATGGCATATAAATAGAATCATAAAATATGTCGTATGTTGTATCTAGTTTCTTCACTAAGCATAAGGATTTTAAAAATCATCCGTGTTGCTGAATATGTCATTAGCATTTCTTTTTTATTCCCATTGTATGAATAAGTCACTCTTTATCCATTCAGCCACCAAATGTGTTAAGATTTTTAATTTTAAGAAAGAAAGTACACAAAACAGGGTCTATAACAGCTAATGTTCCTGATAGAAATATATGTGCTATAGTATGTAGCCCTGATTTTCAGTTGTGGTTTCTCTTCTGGATAATTTGCTTTCATTTGTATCTAGTGTATTCTTTTAAAAATCAGGTCATTGCTTTTTAAAATTTCTTTGTAATTTTATTTATTTTGAGAGAAAGAGAACATAAGCAGGGGAGGGAGAGACAGAGAAGCCCAAGCGGGCTCCACTCTGTCAGCGTGGAGCCCAATGCGGGCCTTGATTCCACATACAGTGGATGATGACCTGAGCCGAAATCAAGAGTCCGATGCTTAACTGACTGAGCCACCCAGGCGCCCCTGCTTAACTTTTATTTGAAAAGGAAAAGGATGTAATTTTCAAATGTAATTGAGGGAAAAATTTTTGTAAGACTCCAACACAAATTCATGGAATAAAACACAAATTCTGCAACTTACAAAAACAGAGACTACCTTTTTAAAAAATCTAAGAAAAATTTTGTAAACCTCTGATACAATTCCTATAATAAAAAATATAGCAAACCACAATTAAAAATTTTAAGAACTGAGAGCTAATTTTTATGCTATTTTTAAAACATACAGAGCATATTTTCCTAAAGCCAATTCATTTCATCAGAGTGGCAGATGTCAACACAGTGCTTTAGCTCAAAGAAAATTGTGCTATTTTTAACTTTTTAATTTATCAATCAGGGTAATAATACAAACAGGGCTCTAGTATTCACTACTGCTGTCTAGAAGGCTAAAGTGTAACCTTTTGTGGCAAAGCAAAACTATAATATCTGAAAGCAATTTGACAGAAATGACATGCTGAGTAACCAATGGGATGGATTTGCTAACCATTCATAAATAGGAGAAATGGAGAATCATTTTATCAAGAATCACTAAAATACATAAGAGAGAAAAGTAGCTTTTACTTAGACTTTATAAAAGATTCCTGATACATTAGGATATGAAATCTCATTTGGAATAAATTTTTATTGGTTTATCAAGATCAAAAGGAAATAAGAGCAATTATTCAAGCAGGATTATAAGCAAGACGTGTTTCCTCCACAGCTCATGATATTCTGGGAAGAAATTTCTGGTAGAGACGGAGACAGATGAAAAACAATTTGTTCTAATATAAAGATGAAATAAACAGCTTGCTAACTGCTGTAGAAACCAAAAATGTAACTATAGGAAGAATACAAGAGCAAGGGAGAATTTTAAAAATTTTTCTTTTTACATTTATTTATTTTTGAGAGACAGAGCACAAGTGGGGGAGGGGCAGAGAGAGAAGGAGACACAGAATCCAAAGCAGGCTCCAGGCACTGAACTGTCAGCACAGAGCCCCATGCGGGGCTTGAACCCATGAACTGTGAGATCACGACCTGAGCCAAAGTCGGACGCCCAAACGATTGAGCCACCCAGGTGCCCCACAAGGAAGAATTTTTTAAGTAGAAAGGCAATCATTTTTACAATTCTTCAGCATTCTTTCTTGTTTGAAATTTATCCTGAGGTCATGCGGTTTCTTTTTTTTGTTTGTTTTTTTTAATGTAATTATTTTGAGAAAGAGAGAATGAGGAGGGGAGGGGCAGAGAGAGTGGGAGAGAGAGAATCCCAAGCAGGCTCCGCACTGTCAACACGGAGGGCTCAAACTCATGAACCATGAGATCATGACCTGAGCTGAAATCAACAGTCAGACACTCAGTTGACTGTGTCACCCAGGTGCCCTGAGGTTATTCCTAATAGCATATTATCCTATTTACTACTGAGTGCATATTCCACTTCATCAGGAAATTCATCCACCCAGGTGCAATTCAACTCAATGCATACGATGTCTCTGTCAGATCCCCCAAGACTTAGATTTTATTTCATTGAACAATGTAGATAATAAAACAGCATTTGGGAAGTTAAGCCAGAAATAATAAAAAGATAGTTTCTCCAGAATAAGAGAGGTTTATGTATTTACAGACTTCGCAATAAAGAAGAGCCATAGGTGAAGCAATAATGCCAAAGACATTTACAATGTGAGAAAGAAATATGAAAGTTACAGGGTATAAAATAAAGAGTATTAGCAAACAAGTTTTGCTCTGTTTACTCACTGCCCAGCACCAAAATAAAGGAGAATACACAACAAACACATGGAGACAAGATAATCAAGATTGAACAAATATGCCATCATGAGCTCCAAGTGTTGTGAGTGAAAAGGGATTCTAGGTATTTCTAAATCATGGATAAAAAGAAAAAAAAGTATTAGGTAAAATATAAACGGGAACTTCATGTCTTATCCAACTCCCTTCACATAAGTGCAAATTATGCTAAGTGGTTGAAAAGGGTGGAAAGCATCTATGTTGTTTGTTTCAGTTGTTTTCAGTGTCAGGAATGAAAATGTCAGTTCCTCCTGTATTGGATCAGTTTATGTCCCCAAGAGAAACTTTCCTTTTGTGGCCAAAGATTTTACCTTTTGACCATAATCATCCATAACAGTATTCCTTTGATGTTATGCACATGCTTACCGGCAACAGTACCAACAGAAAAATTATACAATATTAACATCACAAGAGACTGAACATTGTGCTTAAGCAGTAACATGAATAGGAAGCAGGATTTTGCTAAGAATCTACCTTCAGGCCAAGAACAGACCCATCTGAGATTCATCAATGAGTTGGAGACATTGTTCACAGTATTCAAGGTGTGTCAGAATCTGGTTCTTCAGGGTTTATGCAGAAAAAACAAATCTTCGGCACAACTAGGGGAAGTCTGTTGAAGTAGTTGCCCTGACACTCCTGCAGATGGCTCATGGCTGCCTTGTAAACTAGGGTCTACGATGAATGCAACCTGAGTGTGTTCATTCATTCAACCCAAAACAGCCATCTGACAAACCACGTTACAAGCTGGGAATACAACAGTCAAGAGGACAAGCAAATTTTATTCTGTCTTGAAGCTCAAAAAAGTCAGAGGTAATTGGGGCGCCTGGGTAGCTCAGTTGGTTGAGCGACCGACTTCGGCTCAGGTCATGATCTCGAGGTTCGCGGGTTCAAGCCCCTCTTCGGGCTCTGTGCTGACAGCTCAGAACCTGGAGCCTGCTTCAGATTCTGTGTCTCCCTCTCTCTTTGCCCCTCCCCTGCTCACGCTCTGTCTCTCTCTGTCTCAAAAATAAATAAAAACATTTAAAAAAAATTTTTTTAAAAGTCAGAGGTGATAAACGCTATGAAGGAAATAATGTCACCATGAGTATCTGGAGCTCAGGAAGCAAGTGGAATTATTTTGATGGAGCCAGGAAAGTGGGACCTTGAATGGGAGCCTCAACACTGAACAAACAAGGGTCATGCTTGAGAAGTGAGGACATTCCAAGCTGAGAGAACAATGGCAGCCTTACTATGTTACTTAACCTCTAAGGACCTCATTTCCAAGTCCATGAAAAGGATGACAAAGCCTGTCCTCTAAGGTACCTAGAAAACTTAGGGAAAATGAGTCTGGCACATTCCGCAGTGAGGGCTCTATACCCACTCTCATCACTAACTCTCTGCATTGACGCTCCCTCCTTGATACACCCTGAGGGTCAGAATTGCATATCTACTCACGGTGAGGGGGGGGCAATATCAAAACTGTTTGAAGACAAGTAACATTTTAAGAAAAACAACTATGAAGAAAATATGTATGCATTCCAGAAAACTTACAAAGAAGGTGTTTTATACTTGCCAGTGAAACAATGTAGGGTCAGTGAAACTACAAAGCTGAGGTCAAAGTCCTGAGCAAGAGTCTTCTCAAGCTGCACATGAACAAAGACAGCCTCCGAGGAAAAGAATATTGGCTTACCTGCAGAACATCACCTGCCTGGAGCAAATCTCAATTCTCTTCCTAAACCGATTATCACACAAAGTAATGAGGTTTAAAAAAAAAAAAAAAGACCACTTTCACCTGTGTGTGTGTGTGTGTGTGTGTGTGTGTGTGTGTATGTGTATGTGTGTGTGTTTCCTTCCCAGAAAAATTAGTGTCTTTTTTCATTTTTCCTATCTGAGATCTCACCATGACCTTTTTTAAATGACATGCTACAAAGATAGATACAACAGCACAGAAGGAACAGGAAGAGCATTGGTTTTCTGGATCATGCTGGGAAGGGAAGGAGAGTCCTTTTCTTCCCAGCTTTCTTACTCCCCCCCTCTCCCCTTGCCCTGCCACAGATAGTTTGGGAGAGATTAAAACTAAAGAGATCTAAGTAGGTAATTTCATATAGTTAATACCACTCACCCAGCAGGAGAGCAAGATAAAAGATTCAAGATAGGGAAAAGGAAGGGCTAGGGAAGCCAAGTATTAGGATTCAGAGTGCCTTTGATAAAGAAGCTAGTAGGATCCAGTAAAAAAAAAAAAAAAAAAAAAAAAAAAAATTGTAGTCCAATTATCAAGCAAATTGCCAAAAGACATACATTCCCACAGAAGTCAGTATACTGTAAGTATGATCATTTGGGCTTTGAAATAGGAACTAGAACTCAATACCTGAACTAACAGTGAATGAAATCTGGTTTGGGAAGTACTAAGTGAAAAACTCGACATTTCCCTTTAACTGAAGCTATATTTTAAAATACTGTATTAAAGTAGAGATAGCCAGAGGATCTGAGTTTTCTTCAGTGGGATTTATACAAGCACATTTAAAAATAAAAAACCAAGAATACATGATATTCTCTAAGAAAACATTACTTATTGTTGGTCTGAAAGAGATACTTATTAAATTCCTTTTGGACTTAGGTTTGCTCACATGTTCATTTCCAGGAAAAGACTACTTGTGACATTAACAAGAAGCAGGCCTCTGTTTCCCAGTAACTGTTGGGAAACGTCAATGACTCATTTATGGGAGTAAACAAAAGGATTAAGGAGAGAAGAGCTATTTCAAAACTATAAATACATACTAAAGTTACAGAGCTCTCTCCCAGAAAAAGCTATAAAGAACACTGGGGAAAAAATGAAGAGTTTTTGCACAAAGTAAACATACAGGAAAGCAGTAAAAAGAAAAAAAAAAGTTTAGTACTTTTAATCTATGCTGAGTGAAATAAATCAGACAGAGAAGGACAAATACTATGCCATTTCACTCATACGCAGGATCTCAAAAATGAAACAATCAAAACAGAGAAAGATTCGTAGATAGAACAACCTGGTGGTCCCCAGCAGGGAGGGAAGTGGAGGGATGGGAGTAAGAGGCGAAGGAGATTAAGAGGTGCAAACTTCCAGTTAAAAAATAAGTACGTTGTAGGGTCATCTGGGCAGCTCAGTTGGTTAGGCAACCAACTTCGCTCAGATCATTATCTCACAGTCCGTGAATTTGAGCTCCGCTTCAGGCTCTGTGCTGACAGCTCGGAGCCTGGAGCCTGTTTCGGATTCTGTGTCTCCCTCTCTCTCTCCGTTCCTATCCCACTTGTGCTCTGTCTCTCTCACTCTCAAAAAAAAAAAATAAACATTTAAAAAATTAAAAAAGTAAGTACATCGTGGAGATGCAATGTACAACACAGGGAATATAGTCAATAATATTGTAAAAACTTTGTAGGGTGACAGATGGCAACTAGACCCCTAATTTTGTAATGCCTAAAAATATTGAATTATGCTGTATACCTGAAACTAATATAATCCTGTACATCAACTATAAGTCAGTAAAATAAAAACTTGAATCTAGATTGAAAACATGTGGCTTCCAGAGAAAATCAAGAGTATATTAGAATGTTTGGTTTGCTTTTGCTTTCATGCCAGCTTCCTTTAGCCTTTTGGTCTCTTTGTATTCAGTGTTAGAAAATGGCCATTAGCACCACCTACCACATCGATTTAATGAAAGAACCATTTCCTGAAATATTTAATTCATAGCACTAACAGATTTTTAAAATTTCTTTAGGTTTAACTCTTTACCAAAGATTATGCACATACTATAGTCTTTAAGTACAATGTACAATATTAGAAAAAAAGCTACTCAGGGAAAAGGATTCTTCTGATATAATAGTAAATCTTAGGCAAAATTTTTTTTGAAATTTTATGTTTTAAATTTTGAAATAATGGTCAACATACATAATAAATTGCAAGAATAGCAAAAGCAACCTCCATATCCTCTTTACCTAAATCCCCAATTGTTAATGGTTCACTGCATTTGCCTCATTACCTTCCCATTCTCTCTCTGTATATATGGACTTTTTTCTTCTATTGGATGGGATGCCCTATCACCTCTAAATACTGTAGTGTTTTCTCCAAAAATAAAGAATCCTCTATATGTTATGACCACACACCCTTTCTATTCAGTTAAATAACAGTGCTAACAAAATTGACCCAACACATAGATCCCAAAATTTAACATAACCTAATAATATCTCTTTAACCATTAAGTTCCAGCAACCTACCCAACAATACTGCATTTAGCCGACATGTCTCATCAGATTCCTGCAATCTGATTAGTTTCTCCTCATTTCGCCAGCGCTTGAGGGGCTTCAAGGCTTTCATGCTATAGGATAGCCCTTGGTGTCTGACATTTCCTCATGACAAGACTGAGCATCGCATCAAGAGGCACACTCGGGTAATGTCCCACCACTGGTGATATTCAAATTATCACCTGGTTTCTGCCAGTTTCTTCAATGGAAACACGCTTTTGCACAAGATGGCTGGGCCAGAAAGGATAAAGAAATACTATCACGGAAGTTGAGGTCCCAGAGTTGGATGGCAGTGCTGTTCTCAGCATCATGCACTGCAGTAAAGCTTCCTCCCCTTGTTTTGGTTACTATTGTATGGGGAGGTATTTTGATTACTATCTCATGGGGAGGTATTTTGATTACATCGATATTCTGTTCCTCATCAAACCCCTACAGGCAAGCCTTTAATTGATGGTTCTCACCTGTGCCTACTACCCAGGTGATAGTTGCTAAACAATGATTGTGTATTTCATCATTTCTTCTTTATCTATCATTGATAATCTACTCTGAAGTCCTTTTCCTTCTTCCTTATTTATCTACTTATACAAGTGTGGAGTGGTGGATTTCTCTTTTATTCATTAAGTAGCAATCTCACACTCTCATTATCTATTTTGATGTTTAAACTGTCATACGGTTGGTGAGCTCCTTCAAACTTACATCTGTGTTTTTGCTTTTGTTTTTTTTTTTGCCATGTTTCAATCAGCCTTTAACCATTTAATTATTTTATGCATAACAATATATTATATGCTAACCTTAATACCCCTGTTATATGCTCACCGGCTCCAGCTCTATAATCTAAGGAGCCTTGGTTCCTTTTAGTGGAAGATTGTTTCTAGAAATCAAATCCAAGTGTTTGGTGTATACATTACTAACAGAGTGTCATAGTTCATGGTCTTTCAGCAAACAGAGTTAGGAAATACAGGGAGCTATAGAGATATGTGTATATACAATTTTTATATATAATCTATTTGCAAAGTTACATAGATATAAAATCATATTCATATATATATATGTTTATGTAAACACACAATAATGCACATAAACCTATAACTCTCAATATCTGGGCATTCACAGTCCTGAGCTTTGTAGGTTTACAAGTATTGGTTCTTAAAGGAGCATTACGATACAGCAAGAATCCCACCGATCCTTAAGTTACAGCTACCTCCCTCGTCTGTTGGGGTCTCAGTGCCAAGGGATTAGGGGGCAAGAGCAAGAATCATCATGCTGGCAGGAACCACTGGCTCTTATCAGAAGAAGATACAGCTTCTGTCACCTGAGGAGGGTGGGGAGCCATTTTGGGGCACCAAAGTGAACCCTTTGAGTATCTCTTGGTATTCCTCTGTTAATTTTTTAAGTTACATGGAAAAGCTCAAGAGCCTGAGAAGGATGTGACAAGAACTCAGAGCCCTCAGTGTAGAGGGTCTAGATCACTCCACCGAGTAAACCACTTAGGACAGCAAAGTTCTGAGAGTGAGGGCAATCTAGAATGTCAATAGAGGAAGACGTTACTTACCACTCGCAGGCCTGAATCTTCAGTTGTGAGGATTATAGTTTGTACCACTGACCTCTCTCTTAGACATCTCCACCAGGAAAAGAGGCCCACCAGAATGCTGGAGTAGCTGCACAGAGAAGAAGCGGACAAACTGTAACAAGCACGGCATTCTCCCGTTCAGATCCCCCCATGCAGGGCTTTAAATTAGCTTTAAAAAGCTAATTCCCTGCTTTTGTGAGGATGGCCTACTGACAGGTGTCAGTACTTAGTCCTTCCCAGGAATTGCCCATGGCTGAAAGAGAGATCTATCACCCTCAAAAACCTTTCAAATGTATTATTTATTCCGAAATTTGAATTATACAAATTAATATAGGAATACATTCTCTTCATTAAATGCAACTACAAATAAGGTAATTAAGTCCCTTTAGCTCTACCTTAATACCAGTCACCTTTCCTCTCCACAAAGAAGCACTGTTCTTAGTTTGCATTTATCCTTCAAGACCTTTTCCTACACATGTGCAATTATCCCAGTTCTTATCAGTGACCAACATAAAATTATACATACACAAACGGATGCGAGCTGAGTCCATGCATGCTTGGTAGGCTGAAGTTTGTATTTCCATGCTTTAACATTCGTTTGGGTGCATTTTCTCATGTTTGATAGGGTATATACCCTTATTGTTTTACAGATGTATGCTATGTTTAAGGCATTAGTATTTACGTTCCAGTTTGCTATTTTTTCCCCACTGTTAGTAAAGAGTATGATAATTTTTGGAGATATTTTTAGGGGTGCCTGAGTGGCTCAGTTGGTTAAGTGTCCGACTTCAGCTCCAGTCATGATCTCGCAGTTGGTGGGTTCAAGCCCTGGTTTGGGCTCTGTGCTGACAGCTTGGAGCCTAGAAACTGCTTCAGAATCTGTGTCTCCTCTCTCTGCCTCTCTCCCCACTCGTGCTCTGTCTCTCTCTTCTCTCTCTCTCTCAAAACTAAACATTTAAAAAGAGTATTTTTTATAAGCCCAAGCAATATACAATATATAATACAGCTAAAATTCCAGAAGTCTATATTTCACAATTTACAAAAGACATTTGAGGGTCACCTGAATGCCTCATTCAGCTAAGCATCAGACTCTTGATTTCAGCTCAGGTCATGATCTTGCGGTTTGTGAGATCCAGCCCCAAGTTCAGGGGGTGAGGGGTGGGGGGGCTCCACGCTAACAGTGCAGAATCTGCCTGGGATTCTCTCTCTCCCTCCCTCTCTCTCTGCCCCTCCCCTCCTTGTGCTTGCTCACTCTCTGTCTCTCAAAATAAATAAACATTTTTTAAAAAGAAATTTGAAATCACTGTATTAATGTTAATTTCTTCCGATTATACAAGAGGATTACATTAACAAGTTAAAGAAATCACTTATAATCCAATTATTCTTTCATAACGTTTTAAATGTATATAAAAGAAAAAAATCTCCTCTTTCCTTTCTCCAGTGTATTTAGTATTTAGTATTGGTATTTAGAAGTATCAATACCTTATTCTATCCATACATCTATGTATTTATATATCAACACATTTTGTGTTTAATGTCATAGCTAGAAACTTAGAAAGATGAGAATAAACACACAAACATATGGACACAGCTAATTTTGTTTAGTTTTCTACCAAAAGAATGGAATTTTACAACATGCTTTGTTATAAATCCTTTATTATGAACTATCTTTACAAGTCAGCATATAAACATATATGTCATTTCCATATGAGTAGCATTCCATTGCATTAATCCCCCAAAACTGATGCCAATAATGCTTAAGCAGATTTATGCATTTTTGATAGAAAAAAAACTGCCATTTTGATTTGCATTTTATAGTGTTTATTTTTATAATATTTTTAAAATTTTTAATGGTTATTTATTTATTTTGAGAGAGAGAGAGTGAGAGTGCACAAGTGGGGGAGGGGGAGGAGACTGGGAGAGAGAGAATCCCAAGCAGGCTCCATGCTATGACCACAGAGCCCAACATGGGGCTCCATCCCAGGAACCTTGAGATCATGACTGAGCCACTCAGGCACCCCAGATGTTTTTTAGTCACTCCAATTCAAACGTGAACTATTACTCTTTAACTATTGTCTACTTCTGGTCTAGGCTGTTGAGGGTTTTTTTTGTCATATATTTTGTTGCATTTTTTCTATATAGTGAAAGTATTACACTTTTTCCTATTCAATTACCTTCTAAATGTTTCTACCCATTTTCCCTTCTAACTTTGTTAAACTGTCTTTAACCATTCAATGTTTTTAATGCTAATGTGCCCATATCTGTCCATCTCACCCCTTATGGTTTTTGAGGTTTATGTCATGGATGGAAAAGCTTTCCCTACTACAGAATTTATAGTTTCTGTTTTGGTCTACTTTTAGTAATTTTTTTGATCATGTGAAATACGGACAAAGTTTATCTTCTTCCAAGTGAATGGACAATTGCACCAATCCAGTGAATTGAAAAATAATTTTTGGCTTTCTTCCACTCTAACCTCTTTTTTTTTTTTTCCTTCCCCTCCCCCATGGGTTTCTGTTAAGTTTCTCAGGATCCACATAAGAGTGAAACCATATGGTATCTGTCTTTCTCTGTATGGCTTATTTCACTTAGCATCACACTCTCCAGTTCCATCCACGTTGCTACAAAGGGCCATATTTCATTCCTTCTCATTGCCACGTAGTACTCCATTGTGTATATAAACCACAATTTCTTTATCCATTCATCAGTTGATGGACATTTAGGCTCTTTCCATAATTTGGCTATTGTTGAAAGTGCTGCTATAAACATCGGGGTACAAGTGGCCCTATGCATCAGTACTCCTGTATCCCTTGGGTAAATTCCTAGCAGTGCTATTGCTGGGTCATAGGGTAGGTCTATTTTTAATTTTTTGAGGAACCTCCACACTGTTTTCCAGAGTGGTTGCACCAATTTGCATTCCCAAAGCATAAGAGACTCTTAAAAACTGAGAACAAACTAAGGGTTGATGGGGGGTGGGAGGGAGGGGAGGGTGGGTGATGGGTATTGAGGAGGGCACCTGTTGGGATGAGCACTGGGTGTTGTATGGAAACCAATTTGACAATAAACTTCATATATTGAAAAAAAAAAAAAAAAGAAACATACTCCTGAAATCATTGTTGCACCATACACTAACTTGGATGTAAATTAAAAAGAAAATGGTAATAAATAAATAAATAAATAAATAAAACATGGCTAGTGCAATGACCTAGATGAACGATAAGAACCCAAAACAACATGGTGGTGGAAGAACAGAAATGGAGGGGTGGATTCCACAGATATTTGGGGCAATTAATCTGAATAACCAATTTAATAGAAGTTGTAATATTATAATAAATATGTATTTCATCTTTGTTCCTGGTTCCTGGGACCGAGCTCCTACAGCTCTTGTAATCTGTAACTCTTGTCAACCCAGTTACATCTTTTGTTACTTATAATAAACCACTTCCAACCATAAAAAAAATAATTTTTTCCCAATGATACAAAATACATTATCATACCCTAAAGTACCCTTCTATATCTTATTTTGTTTATATAAAAGGGTAATATGATGTCTTTGGGGTTAAAAATGGTATGATGGTAAACTCAAAACTTTTACAGTGGAAACACCTGCATCAGGCGTTGTCACTGAAAATATGTAACTTGATCTAAATCTGTTTCCATATCCTTCAAATGGGGATCCTACCTTCCTCCTAGAGTTGTCTTGAAGATTCAGTGACATAAAAGTCAATTGCCTGAGGCATGACATGTGCTAGGAAGTTAATTCCTGTGGGTCCTCTTTCCCCATTTCCTTCTACTCATTCTAATAAACAGCTTTTATCAGGTTCTCCCAAGTAATATACTTGACGTTGGCTCATTCTAGTGGAAAACTTGAGGTGCAAATAACACATCCAGAAGTTTAGAAATTCTATGAGTCCCTCACCCCTAAATTTTATTTTCCTTTGTAGTTGCCACTATAGTGAAATAATATTCATAGCGCCTTGTCTCTGGGGAATCACAGGAGCTTATTGCAAGTGAACTAATAAAGAGCGGATGACTTTTAGTTCAGCACACCTGTCACATCATTTTCAAGTACAGGAGGCTTCTTAACAAACCTGCACTCTATAATAGTGTTTCATTTCTGCTAAGAAGTCAGTCTTCCCCAAACTGTTCTATTGAAAGCACAAAGAAACTCAATGTTCCAGAAGGTGAAACAGAGGTGGAAGTTGTCAGAGGAGTTGGTGATGGCAAATACACAGCATTTCAGTGATACTGATGGTGTTCATAATACTATGAAGAAGTCCTTAACAATTAATAGGAAAAAGTGTTATTAATTATACTTTCAATAATGGATGTAACATGGATTTTAGTATTAAAAACATATAAAATATGTGGTTACATATTAAACAGGGCAATTAAAAGAGAAGGAAAACCAACAGTTGACATCTTTGTTCCATGTTTTAAACAAGGTGAGGTCAACACGTATCCTATGAATGTCTTGCTATTGCCAGGTACTGGGCCAGGCTCTAGAAGTTACAGTCTTAGAAAAATACACCTTTACTGGATTTTTCCAGAAATACTATAAATTATAATTTCATATTAGTTTGCAAGGCTTGGGAAAGATTCCATGCAACTCAAAATATATGTGATATAAATGACTAAACATGAAACGATATTAACAATTTTTAATTATGATAATGGTATCTGTGTTCTCTATTTTTAAGAGATAAGATACTATAATATTTTGGTTTTATTTAAAATAATTCAGTTTTTTGAAGGGGTAGAAATGGGAGTACAGGTGAGACAAGATTGGACAGGTGTTGGTTATTACTGAAATAGCATAATGGGTACAAAGAAATTACCACTATGTTTGCATGTATTTGAAATATTCTCTAATAAAAATTGTTAATGATGTGATACCAAATAAATCCACAAATATCAGTGGCTAGATCACCTATCATAGTCCATATAGAAGAGTAATTCCTTGTATCATCATACAAATTCACTCTAATTAAGATTTTTCAGATTCAAAATCCAAGCCCTATCGCTTACTAGCTATGTTTTATTAGCCAGGTTAATTAAGCATTTTGTGTCTTGATTTTCTTATTTGTAAAAATCATTATAAGATTATTGCAATCATTGTGGTGCCTGGGTGGCTCGGTCAGTTGAGTGTCTGACTTAGGCTCAGGTCATCTCACAGTTTGTGAGTTCAAGCCCTGTGTCAGGCTCTGTGCTGACAGCTCAGAGCCTGGAGCTTCCTTCAGATTTTGTGTCTCCCTCTCCCTCTGTCCCTACCCAACTCACACTCTATTTCTCTGTCTCTCTCTCAAAAATAAACAAACATTAAAAAAAATCTTTAAAAAGATTATTGCAATGACTAAATCAGTTCATCCCATGTAATTGCTTAGAAGTAGTTGGAATATTGTAAATACTAAATATTTGCTTGCTATTTTTATTATGCAGTGACAATAGTTATATTTGGTCTCCAAGTGCATCATTTAGATAAGAAATACTGACAAATTACTCCATGGATTATTAGGCTTCCAACAATCACAATTTACCTGTCTTGTTAAATATCATCTGGTTACTCAAAGTCTTATTCTATGTAACAGTGAGAAGCAATAAATCCCTAAGTTTATATTATTAAGTTATCAAGCTCAATTCTTGAAATAGTGGCAAAAGATTATAAGCAATTTAGACAATCCGAGAAAAGAAAAACACTAATTCAGGCTCATACATTGTCTAAATAAATGGAAAAAGAAAGAAAACAAAATATATGATATATAGATAACATAGATAGGACTACTGTATTCACTTTGAGGCCCAGTAACCAAAAACTACACAGGTAAAATCTCAAAGCTACCAAATGGTAGTATTTCATGTCAAAAAAACTTATCCAAGAAAATGCTTTTATTACTTATTGATTTACTTATTGATAAACATAAATCAACAGGCTATATTAGATCATGTAGATATTCTTTTTATACTTAATAAAGATCTAGCCTTAAAATGTGGTCAAATTTGTCAAATAATTTCAAATAGGTCAATATCAATGATAAATCCTAAGATAAAAATTACTTTAATGTTTATTTATTTTTGAGACAGAGCATGAGCAGGATAGGGGCAAAGAGACAGACACAGAATCCGAAACAGGCTCTGAGCTGTCAGCACAGAACCCAGTGCGGGGCTCAAACCCACAAACCGTGAAATCATGACCTGAGCTGAAATCAGACACTTAACGGACTAAGCCACCCAGGCACTCCCATAAAATTACTTTAAAAATCAGCAGAACAGGGGCACCTGGGTGTCCCAGTCCATTAGGTGACTGACCCTTGGTTTCCACTCAAGTCATGATCTCACAGTTGGTGGGTTAGAGGCCTGCCTCAGGCTCTGCAGCTGGCAGCAATGGAGCTGCTTGGGATTCTCTCTCTCCTCTCTCTGTCCCTCCCCTGCTCACACTGTCTCTCTCAAAATAAATAAATAAACATTTATAAAAATTATTAAAAAAATAAAATTCAGCAGAACATATAAGGCAAGCATGAACAAAATTAAGAGGATGTACACAAAAAGGATAATGTGACATCCAAAATTAACAGTCAGGACTACCTTTAAATGAGTGTTTACAGACTAATGTGGTTCAAATCTAAGTACTCTTGATGATAACCCCAATATGTGAAATAAATAATACAAAGTGGTAGACACTGGCAAACTTGGTTTCCACTTACTTGGTGAATCTAAACAGATTCAAATTCAGTTATTTTCAGCGGAGTGAACCAGCACACATTTGGACCAAATAGTACTCATAAGTCACTCTGCAATCTGTCTTAGTGCAATATATTGATATAAAATCAACCTGTATCCATACAATTCAAAAGCCTCTTTCCAAGGATAAAATATCTATATCCATCATGGATACTGAAACCACTCACATGAATTATCTCCTTGGAATAATATTTTAGTGGGTTCCTACTTGTTTCTTTGCTTATAATCACATGAGCTTCCAATCTCTCCCCAGTATAGCCTAAGGTGCTATTTCTGAGAACCCAGTCTGGATTCCACCAATTTGCTTTAAATGCTGAGAACACTGCAGAAGTGTTCTCAATCAACATTCTGGCTTTTTCTCCAGCATTTCCCACACCTGCTTCCATCCTTTCGGTCATGGTGAAGCACTTATACTGCAATTTTCCTCATGTCTCAGGCTAACTCACTCACTGGTGTTTTGTATACTGTTCCCCTTCCCTCCTCTACTTGATTACATCCTACATTTATTCAACCTCCAATGCATGGGTCACATCACCTGCCCCCCCCCCGTCTTAGCTGCACTGCACATGCTCCTAAATGTCCCTACCATTCCCTACTCCTACTTCTTCCATGTCCTTTATTATGTTGTTTGTACTCTCTCAAGATCGCAATTTCTTATCTTTTATTTCTGTATTCTCAACTTTGTGAACAACACCAGGCACACAATTACACTCAATAATGTTTCCTTGAATAAATTAACCCATTAAAGAAGCAACACACAAACCAAGTCTGCTCTATTCTGCGTGCTGCTCTTTTTTGTTGAATTTGTTAAACACAGTATGGTTTGCATTTTTACTTAAGCATATAGATACCATGTTTTAAAACTAACCAAGTATACAACTACAGAAGGAAGGAATTATTTCTTCTACCTCACTGGAAACAAGACTACTACCAGCAAATTGAATACTGATTGCCTAGATCTATAGAAGCCAAATGTAAAGGAAAAAGGTTTTGTGTGAGAATTCTTACATGAAAGCAATAAATATGTACTGGTTTAGTTGTCTCCTAATTTCAAAACTCCTCTATGATAAAATCCACTAATTAAGAAATTCTCTTTTTCCAACAGCAAGGACATATTGTCATTTCACGGGTGTCTTGTTTCATCTTTTTTTTCCCCCACAGTGAGCCTTGAACTTCATTATTGTGTTTCCAAAGAAGTGTTTTTCTCATATTATTTTATATGACCTACCCATTCTAATTGGCAAACCCAAATAGTTTTTTTTAATTCCTGAGAAGACACAAAAATATGTCTAATTATGTCACTCATTGTCATTTTGGGTTGAATTCAGAAGCACCTCATATTTGGGATCAGGGAGGTGGCAGAATTGTCAGTGCTTACTGATGTCAATGCCCTCAGGGACATCTCTGTTTAGTTCACCTTTGCATCTCCATGGAAACGATTTTTTTCTCCATTTCCAGAAAATAAATCGTGGGGAACACCTATTGTGTTCCCATGGAGATCTGGAAGCCCATATTAATCTTCTCCTTTGAATAATAACCAAATATGTGATTTTCTCTCTTTTAAAAGGTAAATAAGCATCCATGAATGTTACATAAATTAAAAAAATCACTGGAAGCTTAAAAATGAAAATAATGAACAGATAAAATAATTGAAGATGGGAGTTTATACTAGAAAAAGTTAAAGTTAAAAAAAAGGTAAAGAAAATCAGAGTCTACTTTAAAATTACCTTTTTTTTCTTTAAAGCACACAGAACATCAACTTGATATTTATAGGCCAGAAGGTAGAAAGGTGGAAGAGAAGTTGTCATGTAAACAGAAATAAAGAATTTCTTTGAACTACTGGAAAGTAATAATTTACTCCTTATGAGACTGGTTCACATAGTCAAGTCAAGCTGCCTTCACACAGGCAGGCAACATGAGTAGGCTTATGACCAGTCATAGCAATTTAAAGAACTGCATACATATCCTTGCCTGGTCTAACATGAATATGCTACTCAGGTAGCAAAAACGAGCATTTGGCTCAAATGTTTTAAACATTTAAAGGGAATAAAATATTGGAAGACGTTAACTGTAGAGGTATTGTACAGGGTATGCCTGAATTATTGGTATATTCGTGTCCAGAGGAGAAATTAGAATGAAGGTATTTATGATTCCTATCCTGTATTCATTATGGGTGTGTTCCAAAATTCTCCGCCTAAGTCCTAAACATTTAGCCTGAACAAGCTTAGGCTTTAAGTATAGCAGCACAGTGGCATCAACCTCTCTAGAATCACAGGGATACCTGGGATAATCAGCAATGCTAGACAGTGGCAAAGTGGCAGAGGAAAATGGGAGAATAACCAACAGATATCCTCACCCGTTCCCAGAGTTGGGCATTCTTTCCTCTGTATTCCTTAAGCACCCTGTGCTGATGTGTATAGTCACAGAAAACACATTGTATTATAATGATTTACTTACTGCTTCCTTTATTTTATCTGCAGATCTTTAACAACTAGCACAGTGGTGGATACAGAGTAGAGGGGTACATAAGTATTTATTGCTATTGAATCATGTTTTTAGAAGTGGAAGTGTCCTTAGAATTTGTTTAGTTCCTTATTTTTTAAAGGTGGATATAAAAAGATCGGAGGTGAAATGGTGAATCTGAAGCCACAGTTGGTTCCAGAAAGGAATTTAGGAGCAAGTTGTAGAACCCCTAATTTTGTGTTCATTAAACATTGCCCCTTACATGCTTACTAATATCTTTTCATTTTCCCAAGTGAGTGAACTGTACAAAGCCTAACCACTAGGACTCACACACAGTCCCTCTTAATAGTATACTGGTGGTTCAGGCAGTTAAAAACACCTTTACATGCAGAGCCTTCTAAATAAGGACTCATCCTAGAGAAACAGTGTGGCAAGCTGAACCCAATAATAAAATTGAAGTCATGAGATGTCAACCCTCTAGATTTGTTAATGTTCCAGCCTTAGTTCTAGATGAAATATTGTGAAAGGTTTAAATAACTGAGTTATTTTTCACTCTTTGAAAAATTGACATATAATAAATTGCACATATTTACAGTGTACAATCATGTAAGTTTCAATGTATAGACAACCATGAAACCATCCCTCCTCCAAAGTTAGTTCATGTTCAATTATTATCCCTAGTGTCTCTCTTCCATTTGCCTCAGGGAGACATTGATAAACATACTGTCACTATAAATTAGTTTGCATTTTCTAGAATTTTTATTGTTTTCAGTTTTAGAATTCCATACAAACAGAAGTAGACATTATTTATTTTTTTGTTTTTTTTTCACTCAACTCAATTCTTTTTAGATTCTCCCATGTTATTTCTTGCATGGAGAGCTATATACCAATAATGAAGCAACAGAAAAAGAAATTAAAAAAAATTAATTCCATTTACAATTGCACCAAAACCAACAAGGTACCTAAGAATAAGTCTAATCAAAGAAGTAAAATATCTGTACTCTGAAAACTAAAGAGGAAGTCACAATTTCACTCTTCACAGATGACATGATACTCTATGTGGAAAACCCAAAAGACTCCACCAAAAAACTCTAGAACTGATACATGATTTCAGCAAAGATATAAGATACAAAATCAATGTAGAGAAATTGGATGCATTTCTATACACCAATAATGAAGCACAGAAAGAGAAATCAAGGAATCAATCCCATTTACAATTGCACCAAAACCATAAAATACCTAGGAATAAACCTAACCAAAGAGGCGAGAAATCAATATACTGAAAACTATACAAAGCTCATGAAAGAAACTGAAGAAGACACACAAAAAAAGGAAAAATATTCCATGCTTATGGGTTGGAAGAACAAATATTGTTAAAATGTTGATACTACCCAAAGCAATCTACACATTCAATGCAATCCATATCAAAATAACACCAGCAGTATTCACAAAGCTAGAAGAAACAATCCCAAAATTTGTATGGGAAAAGACACCAAATAACCAAAGTAATGTTGGAAAAGTAAACCAAAGCTGGAGGCATCACAGTTCTGGACCTCAAGCTGTATTACAAAGCTGTAATCATCAAGACAGTATGGTACTGGCACACACACACACACAAACACAACACAAAAATAAACAAAAAACAAACAAACACAGATCGTTGGAACAGAAGCAAGAACCCAGAAATGGACACACAAACGTATGGCCAATTAATTTTTGACAAAATTGGTAAGAATATCCACTGGAAAAAACACAGTCTCTTCAGGAAATGGTGCTGAGAAAACTGGACAGCAACATGCCTAAGAAAGTACTGTCTTACACCATACACAAAAATAAATTCAAAATGGATAAAAGACCTAAATATGAGAGAGGAAAGCATCAAAATCCTAGAGGAGACCACAGGCAGCCCCCCCTCTTTGACCTTGGCCAGAGCAACTTCTTACTAGACACATTGCAGTAGGCCAGGGAAACAAAAGCAAACATGCACTCTTGGGACCTCATCAAGATAAAAAGCTTCTGCACAGCAAAGGAAACAATCAGCAAAACTAAAGAAACAACCGATAGAATGGGAGAAGATATTTACAAATGACATATCTGATGGGAATGAAAGCTGGTGCAGCCAGTCTGGAAAACAGTATGGAGGTTCCTCAAAAAACTAAAAATAGAACTACCTTACGACCCAGCAACTGCACTACTAGGCATTTATCCACATGATATAGGTGTGCTGTTTCGAAGGGACACATGCACCCCCATGTTTACAGCAGCACTATCAACAATAGCCAAGTATGGAAAGAGCCCAAATGGATGGATGAATGGATAAAGAAGAGGTGGTATATATATACAATGGAGTATTACTCGGCAATCAAAAAGAATGAAATCTTGCCATTTGCAACTACATGTATAGAACTGGAAGGTATTATGCTAAGTTAAATTAGTCAGAGAAAGACAAAAATCATATGACTTCACTCATATGACGACTTTAAGAGACAAAACAGATGAACATAAGGGAAGGGAAACAAAAATAATATAAAAACAGGGAGGGGGACAAAACAGAAGAGACTCATAAATATGGAGAACAAACTGAGGGTTGCTGGAGGGCTTGTGGGAGGGGGGGATGGGCTAAATGGGTAAGGGGCAATAAGGAATCTACTCCAGAAATCATTGTTGCACTATATGCTAACTAATTTGGATGTAAATTAAAAAATAAAAAAATAAAACAAGTTAATTTAAAAAAAAAGAAAATCTATCTCCCACTTGTCACATAAGGTTCAGGACACTAGGAGACATATGCTGTCCTCACGGCACAAAGTAGATAATGATCACAAGGGACTGTGTATCAGCATGCTTGTCTTGGGTAGTACTTACTCAACCTGTAAATTTAGGTAAAAGAACTTGACCATTGTTAAGATATTGTTAGGAATTAAACTCTAAGCAAGAACTTCCTGTCATTCTTCCTTTTAAAAAAATAGTATCAACTTAATTTAAGAATAGTCTATACTGAGCATAACAAACTATGATCATGTACAGCTACTTCTAAATCTATGAAACTGAAACAAAATACCAAAATAAACTGCATCATCAAAAGCTGATGGAGATCCAAAAGTCTATCTGTAATCCCCCATTTCTTTTTGTTTTTATCCAACAACCTCACTGCTGTTACTAATGTTATTCCTTTTAATGGCATAACTGAGAACTTAAAAAATAAATTTATAATAAGATAAAAACAGAAGAAAAAGAGGAACCAGATAAGGTATCAGCATGACTTCTCAATGGGAAAACTAGAAGTTTGACAGGCAGTAGAATAACACCTTCAAAGTTCTGAAGGAAAACTACTAACAACTTAAAATTCTATACCCAGTCAAACTACCAATCAAAATCAAATATAAAGGTAGGCCGAAGGTATGTTCAGACAAGAAAAGCCTTCAAATCTTTACCCGCCAGATAACATTTCTGAGCAAGCTACTGGGAGATGCTCTCCACCGAAATGAAAGAGTAGACCAAGAAAGAAGACAGCATGAGCTACAACAGGGACAGTTCAGCACAGGAGAAAGATGAAAGGAGATGGAGAAGAATGATGGGGAAGACCCATCCCAGGATAACACCTTGCATCACATCAGAGGGCACCCACACTTGACTGAAACAGCCAGAAGGCCTGGGAAGACTTCTTCAGGAAGAAGAAATTACTAGAAATACCTGACGTGTCACAATGTTTTGAGGGAAGCTTTAGTTCAAATAAGGGACAACTGGGAGAGAGGGGGTGAGTTAGTACTGAGCACATACAAAACTAAGCAAAACAAAAATCAAGACTATTTTTAACTCTGTAAGGGAAAAAAATGTGCAGGAAAGGAAAGTACTTCCATATATTTGTTGTGAATAATGTTTACATTATCATAACGTAAACACTGAATATTGATTCAGCTGGAGTTACAACGTAATCTAAATTGGGGGACAGGAAAGGGTGCATGTGGAGAGGGGAGAGCTACATACTTACCCTCCATGATAGTAGATTGTTGATAAAGCCTAAAATCAGAAAATCAAGTAGCATTAAAAGTGTGATAATTATAGATGTGAAATAAATCCTAAAATAATCCACTTAAGCCGGCAAACACAGTTGTCTTCAGGGAGGGGAGGAAATGGAGCACAGAGGAGTAATTTTTTTTAATAATAAAACATAGGCGATTTGACCTTTCAAACTATATATGTATAAAACTTTATTTTAAAAATATAAAAGAAGAAAAAGAAAAAAAATGACATATCTGATAAAGGGTTAGTATCCAAAATCTATCAAGAATTTATCAAACTCAACACCCCAAAAACAAATAATCGAGTGAAGAAATGAGCAGAAGACATGAATAGACATTTTTCCAAAGAAGACATCCAGATGGCTAACAGACACATGAGAAGATCCTCAACATCACTCATCATCAGGGAAATACAAATCAAAACCACAATGAGATAACACCTCACACCTGTCAGAATGACTAAAATTAACAACAAAAGAAACAAGTATTGGTGAGGATGTATAGAAAGGGGAACTCTTTTGCACCGCTGGTAGGAATGCAAATTAGTGCAGCTACTCTGGACAATAGTATGGAGGTTCCTCCACAAGTTAAAAATAGAACTACCCAATGATCCAGCAATTCCACTACTGGGTATTTATTCAAAGGGTACAAAAAATACAGATTCAAACGGGGTACACACACCCAGATGTTTATAGAAGCACTATTAACAACAGCCAAACTATGGAAAGAGCCCACATGTATAATGACTATTGAATGGAAAAAGAAGATATGAAAATGAAATATTACCCAGCCATCAAAAAGAGTGACATTTTGCCACTTGCAACAATGTGGATGGAGCTAGAGTGTATCATGCTAAGTGAAATAAGTTGGACAGAGAAAGGCAAATACTATATGATCTCACTCATATGGGGAATTTAAGAAACAAAACAGATGAACATATGGGAAGAGAAAAAAAAGAGAGGGAAACAAACCATAGGAGACTCTTAATAAGAGAGAACAAACTGAGGGTTGGTGGAGGAAGGTGGGTAGGGGATGGGCTAAATGGGTGATGGGTATTAAGGAGGACACCTGTCCTGTTGAGCACTAGGTGTTACATGTGAGTGATGAATCACTAAAATGTACCACTTAAACCAATATTACACTCTATGTTAACTAACTAGAATTTAAGTAAAAATTTGAAAAAAAAATGTTCATTCCTTTTACTGCTCTGTTATATTCCACACGATGTTTTTTTATCCAGCCAATTGTTGATCAACATTTAAGTTGTTTCCAAGTTTTGGCAATCCAAATAAAATTGCTATGAACATTCATATACAAGTCTTGGTACAGACATGTGCTTTCTATTTTCTTATTCTTAATATCCAAAGGTGAAATGGCTGCAGATTAGAAATATATGTTTAACTTTTTAAGTACTTCCAAACTTGTTCCCTAAGTGATTATACTAGTTTATATTCCCATGATCAACATACAGGAGTTCTGAGTGCTACACATTCTTGATAACATTTAATATGATCAGTCTGTTTGTAGGCATTTTGATGGATGTGAAATGTCACCCCCTTTTTTGGTCTGCTCATACATTTTTAAATGAATGTTGGGTGCATACATATTTAGAATTGTTTTATGTTCTTGGTGAATGGACCCCTTTATTATAATGGAATGTCCCTCATTATCTTTGGTTATGTTTCTCCTTCTGGAGATTACATATCTGAGATAGACATATCTACCTTGGCTTTATTTTACTTTATGTTTACATAGTATACCTTTTTTCATCCTTATACCTGTTAACTATATGTGTCTTTATGTTTCACTTAGGTTTCCTATAGGCAACATATAATTGGCTCATGCTTTATTTAGTCTAATTTCATAATCTGTGTCTTTACATTGGTGTGTTTATATTTATATGGTTGATATAATATGATTGATTAAAATTTACCATTTTCCTACCTGTTACTTTTTTCCAATTTGTTCTTTTTTTTCTGCCTTCTTTTGAATTAATCAAGCATTTTTTAAGATTTAATTCTATTTCCTCTATTGACTTTTATTAACACCACTTTAAAAATTGTGTTTGGAGTCTCATAGGGTTTACAATATGTATCTTTAACTAATATATTATTTCACATTTAGTGTAAAAACCCTACAAAATATAATTCCAATTCTCACTTTCCATTCTTTGTACTACTGTTTTCATACATCTTATGTTTACATGTATCATAAATACTCAACACATTGCTACTCTTTTGCTTCAGAGAGTCAATGAATTTTTAGAGCATTTAATAAGGCATCTCATCTCTCCCTACATCTGAAAAGAACCCAACATGACTTTGTTAGAAAATTCCTTTCCTAATACCTACCTGATACATTGTAGGCACACAAATAAGTACTTGGTGGGTGAGTAAATTAAAACATTCTTTCCTGAAAATATAATTTTTGTAGTTTTTACAGAAGAACTCATAAAAATCACAAATAATTCACAAGTGTATACATTACTTCAATTAAGAAAATATTCACACTACAAAGAAGTACAGTTACCAAAACTCACAGGAGGGGTGGAAAGGGGGGAAGGTAGAGAAACAGAAAAGGAGAATGGGAGACAGGCTAATTCAACTCCTACTAAATTATATAACAGAATTAACATATGTCTAAGGAGGTTAATATTCAAGTAAGTCATATTAACAGAAAAAGCTTACTTTCAATCCTGTGTGTGTATTTTTTTTCTCAGAATAACTTCAACTTTTAATCTGGAGGATGGCTAACTGAAAGAAGAAAAAACAATCCAATTATATATTCTTGTTTTTTACTGCCAAGCTTGCATTTGTAAATTAATATAATGTAAATTATCATTTTATATTATCACTATTCTACCAAAGATTTATGCACTTAAAATGTTGCATTCAGGGGCGCCTGGGTGGCCCAGTCGGTTAAGCGTCCAACTTCAGCTCAGGTCATGATCTCACAGTTCGTGCGTTTCAGCCCCGTGACGGGCTCTGTGGTGACAGGTCAAGCCTGGAGCCTGCATCAGATTTTGTGTCTCCCTCTCTCTCTGCCCCTCCCCGTTCTCACTCTGTATCTCTCTCAAAAATAAATAGACATTAAAACATTTTTTTTTCAAACTTTAATGTTGTATTCAGCACAAATATTACTAAGTACATAATATATATTATATCATGTGGGTCCTAGTCAACAGTAGTGCTTGTTATATGAAATGAATAGCATTTCATATAACTTATAACATCTTTGACATTAATTGTCTTTTTTAATCCTCTCAGTAATCTTGTGAAGTAACTATGATAATTTCATTGATTTGTAAATCTAAAGCTTGGCGATTTTACTGCGTAAACAATAAACTTTATCAATGAATGGGAACACCGAGAACAAACCTCATCTCTGCCCCCTGCTATATCTGGGATATGTATCATCAGCCCTTCCTGATGTTCCATTTCCATATTGCACTTGACTCCTAACCATTATCAGCCATAGATGAATCAAAACAACCCAATTTTTATTATAAAAAGATAGCTGCCTTTTCCATATATTTAAAGAGATCTCAGTTTAGGTCTATTTGACTTACTATACAATGACACCCTTTTCTTTCGCATCTTGGGAAATTAAAAATTCCACCAAAAAGTCCATTTTTTCTCCAAAATTAGATAACCATGCTCTAACTGAATATACTCATATGGTTTATTAAAAAGTCTTAAAGACCACATGATCCCCTAATTAGCGATTGTAAGCAAACTGTGTGCAATGAATATTAATGAAAATTAATAAAGTATTAACATTACTTAAATGTAATAAATATTTCATTTAATGAAGTGACAGGAACAGAAAAAATTAAACCAAAGATTCTTTTGTAGCATATTCTCTGACTTTATGATCTAATTAAAGCACATAAATTATCAGAGATGATCTAGCTCAGTAGCATTTCAAAAGAAGAGACTCTATCACTTGAAAATAGGGTTTATGAATGACCTTCAGTGACACCTGCCACAGATGATTCACAAAGTATGATGGTAGCCAGAAATTTTATATTGTGATACAGAGGAACAGAGACCCATAACTCAAAATGTGTATTATATTGCCCTTAGCTATATTTGACTGACAATAAATAATGCCAACTTTAGAAGAAATGTTTCTCATGATAATGAAATCATTTAGAACACAGAAGAAATTGTCACTTTTAGAGTAGTATGCACTCAGTTTGCATGGCTACATCTAGATTGCTTCTCAAGGAATCTTAACATAAAAAGCTCTCCTGGTAAAATTAATTTCTACTGATTACCTTATCCAATTATTTATTCTTATAAATATAATTATTTGATTTATCCTCATTTGCATGTATAGAAACAAAAATGTAAACTACTCTCTGAATAAACTTCAGCACAATGTGAGAATCTACTTTCTTTGGCATTTCCAAAAAGCTCTCAGTGGTTTTGCAGTCATGTGTGTTTCTGTTTTTAAAAGTTAAAAATATCCTGAAAATACTTCCCAAAATACAAGTGATGAGTAGATATCATTAAGAAACCAACAGCACTACTCACTCACATGTCCTCTAATAAAATACTTGACTCATTAAGAGAATGGTTACCAAAAGGAACCAGATAACATGGGTCTTTAATGGATGCAGAACACTTAAAGCCTGGCCATGATATTTATGTCTTAAAGGTCCAAGGAATGTATAATGATTTTCTATTTCATGAGTGGAAAAGCCCTCTCCATCTATCTTATAATGCCTGGGATGAGAATGGGGAGAATGGAAAAAGGAGGACACAAAAGAAGACATTGTCTGGGTGATAGAGGAGGGGGATAGAGACAGAGAAAGATGGAGAGAAAAAGAGTGAGAGAAAATTCTAAGAACTTCTTAGGCTCTAGGCAATTATTTGTGACGCCCTGTGCTGCCTATAATATCAAACATCAAAATACATTCACATCCTCACTAAATACTGTTTCTACATAACTATTTAAAACTGGAGTATAGAATAAACCTTGATTTGCAAGAATAATTCATTCTGGAAACATGCTTGTAATCCAAAGCACTCGTATATCAAAGTAAATTGTGTCACTTGTGATCACATGATGTTCAGCACCACGTACCACTCGTATTGCAAGACATCTCTCATTTGTCAATTTAAAATTTATTTAAAATGTTTGCTCATCTTGCGGAACACTCACAGAACAAGTTACTTGCAATCCAAGGTTTTATTGTCTATTGCAACCAACTATTATCAGTTGCCATTGCTATGCATTGTGTGTCTTCAATATGAATCCACTTTATACATTTTTATGCATTTTTTATTATTTATTTTTGAGATAGAGACAGAGCATGAATAGGGGACAGACAGAGAGAAAGGGAGCCACAGAATCAGAAGCAGGCTCCAGGCTCTGAGCTGTCATCACAGAGCCCAATGCAGGGCTCAAACCCACGAAACACAAGATTGTGAGTGAGCCAAAGTCGGATGCTTAACCAAATGAGACATAGGGGTGCCCCTGAAACCATTTTAAATGTAAAATTTTCTTTATGTACTTTGGAGCCAGTAATTTTTGGGTCTCCACTATTTTCAGTTTCTTGAAAAGCTAGTAGGACCAAGGAACTGTGACAGTAGGAGCCAGTGGAGACCATTGCCCTGCTAAGGCATAATTTTACTATTCGCCATGAGGCTACCTGTCTTTGAATTGCTCATCTTGGGGAAATGTTCAGTGCTTTGTATTAATCTTTAAAAATTTTCAGTGGAACTGAATGCATATCTTGGAATACAGTCAAGGTGTACATTTCTTAGAAGCTGTTTTAGGATACTATGTGAGCTTGAGTTTAGTTTTGCTATTTTACTCTTTGTAAGATAACAAAGGCATTTTTATCATAACAGCCTATGACTAACACGCATAACTCCCAAGTGAGTCCACCCTGACTTCCAGAGCTATCCTTACATGATTTGTTCATTTGCATATAATTCTTTCATTATTCCAATTGAATTAAAAGCACTGTCCAAGATTAGGATTAAGTAAGAGAGAAAGAGAAAAATTAGGATCAATTTGGATAATAACATAGTCATCACTAATATAACAATAACATAAAATTACTCCGCAGGGCCCATGGCCCTGTTGTCAGGATAAATGATTACCTTGGTTTTAAACACCAAACATCTGTCCTCAATTTTAATTTCCCCTCTCTCAAATAAGTGACAATTCTTCCATGTCTGTTACCTAACATGACAATTGTTTACCAAAATAAGAAGTCAAGGATCACTTAAATATTCAAAGTTGGCTTTATCTTTGACCTTCCCTGACCTCACCACCAGATTCCCAGGATACAATATGCTCTTCATCTTTGCTCCTCCAGGTCCTAACAGCCACACTCCTCTCCAAACCTTTGTCTGGAGACCCAGCTTTACTTCCTGATGAAGCCTGACAAAATAAATTCTTAATAATATACTATTTTTTGAGAGATAACACTACTTTAAGCTAGGGTTCCCAGAAACTTAAATGTCTTCAGGGGCACACATCACAAACATATGAAGGAGTCTGGTCTAAGACAGAGATCTGAAGAGCCTAAATTCCAAATTATATTTACAACATTTAAAAACATTCTTAAAACTGCTGCATGCATCTATTTTCAGACCCTACCATAACTCTGTACACACATTCATTATGGAATATTCTCTAATACTGTAATTACTCAGTAAATAGATCAGTAGATTGAAGGATCAATACAAGGATGACAGAATGATTACGTGAATGACTTTTTGTTTAAACAGTTTTTCTGTTTTCTTTTTCTGAGTACAGACACTCAAAATTAAAAAGGTGAACTATTTGTTTTGCCTCTGAGTGAAACTAATTCTCATTAGAAGTTTATTTCATGCCAAGACTATTGAGAACACAATAAGCATTTCACATAAAAGCAAAAGAAAATCACAAATTACCCTTTCCCAGTACTACTGCCTAAGCAAGACTGTAACTTTTCAAACTACCTCAGGTATTTCCACTAAGACCAAAGAACACGTGAGAGCTGGAAGCATTCACTGTGACCATCAGACCAAATGTCTAATTTTATAAAAAGAAAACTGAGGCCCAGAAAATAAATACTTCTCCATCAACTGTATCAATTGAGCAGGACAAATACTAGAATTCTCTGCCTAGGATTCTTTCTAGAACTTCTCACTCTTTAAGGAAGGAGAAGGAAAATCACCTATGGTGACTCGTTTTTTGTTTTTGTTTTCCATGAGAAAAGACTTTCCTCAATAGTAGCATAAACACATCATGTTCTAATTAGTACAATGAATTAGATCTATATTAAGCTGCTGCCATTAAATTTTTGGAGGTCTTTGGAACTAATTTCAGTAATTTGAGCATTACTGGATTACTTCATAGCAGGCATTTATGAAAACTGTCAACTTTCACATTTTTTAATTCCCATCAAAGCCATGGTAAAGACTATCTCATTAGTGGACCACAATGAACCACATATCCTTACATTCATTCCTTTATAGACCACTCCAGACACTGACTCTAACAATGTAGGATGCACATTGGCCAGTGGTACAGTAGCAAGCATGATGCAAACAGGGAATTGACAATTACTTTCTCACAAGGTCAGGTTATCTTTGAACTCTGTCCAAAAGCTGAACTATGCTCTAAGCATATCAAGGCCATACCATAGAAGAAAGGTAAAGAGGCCATATGGCAAAGCAATGAGACACCACACAGGTGAATGATTCCAGATTCCCAAATCCCCAGCTGAGTCCTGTTCAAGTACCTGATGTACAATATTGTGGGAATATTGTTGTAGCTTTAAGTCACTTTAAGTTCCAAAGTGATTTATTACACAGCAATACATATATACCTACTCAAAAAAATGGGTGGAGTTATTCACTAGACAAAAGATCTAAGGCATGTAGAGTGGGGGAAGGTAAGAGGACAGCCTAAATTGATGCCAAAATATGACTGATAGACACATGTTAGGATCGTTAAAAGAATCTGCCTCACATAAGCACCAAGAATACAGCAAAAAGCATAACCTTATCAAACAACATAGGGGGAGATGCGAAATTTTAACAACCTTAAAATCTTGACTTCAGTGATTTTTACATTAAAGACAATAAAGATTAAATATAACAACAAACTTCCAATAACCTTCTAACAGTGTATCTTATTATCTCCCATCATACAGCTGAGGAAATGGGGATCCAAAGGGACGAAGCAATTTGCCTCAGGTCTCTTGGGTGTTAGGGGACAGGACACCAAAACAACACAGGTGACTAGACAATGATTAGACAGCTTTCTTAGTATCTGGTGGATAAATGAACGAAGGTACATCTTTCTAAATTAGTATTTCTCTTAGTAAATTTTATTCATTTTTTTCAAAAGTGTCAATATACTGTCTGAAAGGAATACTAAGTTTGGGGGGTCAGATTAATTCAGATAATGCTATCATATTACTTTCATATTGGAACAATAGTTCAAATCACTTTTTTTTTTTTTAATGTGAAGACTTTTTTCCTTTGTGTTTCTTTACAAATAAAGTTTTATTAAGATTTTTTTTTTAGAGAGGTAGAAGTTTCATAGAAAAATTGAGGGGAAGGGGCGCCTGGGTGGCTCAGTCGGTTAAGCGTCCGACTTCGGCTCAGGTCATAATCTCACGGTCCATGAGTTCGAGCCCCGCGTCGGGCTCTGTGCTGACAGCTCAGAGCCTGGAGCCTGTTTCAGATTCTGTGTCTCCCTCTCTCTCTGCCCCTCCCCCGTTCATGCTCTGTCTCTCTGTCTCAAAAATAAATAAACGTTAAAAAAAAAAAAAGTTAAAAAAAAAAAAAAGAAAAATTGAGGGGAAGATACAGAGATTTTTCCCTGAATCCTCTGTCCCCACACATATATAGCACCCCCCATAATCAATATCCCTGAAGTGGTACATTTGTTAGAAATGATGAGCCTACATTGACACATCATAATCATCCAAAGCCAGTTCACTCTTGGTGGAATATATTCTATGGGCCTGGGACAAATGTATAATGACATATATCCATTATTGTGGTATCATACATAGTATTTTCACTGCTCTAAAAATCCCCTGTGCCCTAGCTCTTCATCTCGCCCAGCCCTCACCATTCACCAAACTGTGGGAACCACTTATCTTTTTACTGTATCCATATTCTGTATTTTCCAGAATGTCATGTCATTTAGTTGAAATTATACAGCATATAGCCTTTTCAGCTTAGCTTCTTTCATTCTGTAATATGCACTTAAGGTATCCCCTTATCTCTTCATAGCTAGATAACTCATTTCCTTTTAGTGCTGGAAGGTATCCCATTGCCTGGATATCTGCTTTATCAATTCACCTACTGAAGGACATCTTTGTTGCTTCCAAGTTTTGGCAGTCATGAATATAAGTGCTATTAACATCCACGTGCAGGTTTTTAGTGTGGATATAAGGTTTCAATTCCTTTGGGTAAATACCAATGAATGTGAATACTCTATCATATGGTAAGAATATGTTTAGTTTGCTAAGAAACTGCCAGCTGTCTTCCAAAGTGGCTTTACCACTTTGCATTCCAATGAGCAGTGAATGAGCATTCCTGGTGCTGCACATCCTCACCAGCATTTGGTGTTATCAGTGTACGAGATGGAAGCCATTCTAAAAGGTATATAATGGTATCTTTAATTTGCATTTCCCTGATGATATATCACATGGAACATCTTTTCACATGCTTTTTTGCCATCTGTATATCTTCTCCCACTCAAGTACTAACCAGGCCCAACCCTGCTTACCTTCCGAGATGATGTGAGATGAGAGTAGGCAGGTTCTGGGCGATATGGCCGTAGATTGCCATCTGTGTATCTTCTTTGGTGAGATGGCTGTTATGATCTTTAGCTTCTCTTTTAATCATGTTGTTTTCTTTTTGTTCAGTTTTAAGAATTCTTCGTGTATTTTAAATAATAGCATTCATCAAATGTATCTTTTGCAAATATTTTCTATCATTCTACCATTTCTATTTCTACAATTCTACCATTCTTGTTGTCTTATTCTCTTGAAATTGCCATTCATAGAGCAGACTTTTTCATTTTAATGGCGCCCAGCTTATCAGCTATTTATTTCATGGATTATGTCTTCAGTGACATATAAAAAGTCATGACCATAACCATGGACATTTAGGTTTTCTCCTATGTTACCTTTTAAGAGTTTCATAGCTTTATGGGGGTTAATTAATGTTTATTTATTTATTTTTAAGAGAGAAAGCAAGAGACAGGGTGCCTGGGTGGCTCAGTGGGTTAAGCGCCTGTCTTGATCTTGGCTCAGGTCATGACATCATGGTTCCTGAGTTCGAGTCCCACATCGTGCTCTGGGCTGGCAACCCAGAGCCTGCTTGGGATCCTCTCTCTCCCCCTCTCTATGCCCCTCCCCAACTCACACTATCTCTGTCTCTCTCAAAATAAATAAATAAACTTAAAAAGAAAGAGAGAAAGAGCAAGAGAAGACACAAGTTGGGGAGAGGCAGAGACAGGAAGAGAGACAATCCCAAGCAGGCTCTTCGCTGACAGCTGACATGGGGCTCAATCTCATAAACAGTGAGATCTTGACATGAGCCGAAATGAAGAGTCAGATGCTTAACTGACCGAGATCCCAGGCCCCCCACAGTTTTGTGTTTTATAGTTATATCTGTAAATATATAAATATAACTGTAATTCAGTTAATTTTTTGTGAAGGGTATAAGGTTTGTGTCCAGATTCATTTTTTGGCATGTGGTTGTCCAGTTGTTCCAGCATCGTTTGTTGAAAAGACTGTCTTTACTCCATTGTATTGCCTTTTTTTCCTTTGTCAAATAATAGTTAACCATCACTCCCATTTACAATTGCACAAAAAATAAAATACCTAGGAATACACTTAACCAAAGAGATGAAAGATCTGTACTCTGAAAAATATAAAACACTGATAAAAGCAATTGAAGACAACACAAAGTAATGGACAGACATTCCATGCTCATGGATTGGAAGAACAAATATCATTAAAATGTCTATACTACCTGCAGCAATCTACAGATTTAATGCAATGCCTATCAAAATACCAACAGCATTTTTCACAGAACTAGTACAAATAATTCTAAACTTTGCATGGAACCACAAAAGACCCCCACTAGCCAAAGACAACTTGAAAAAGAAAAATAAAACTGGAAGTATCACAATTCTGGACTTCAAGTTATATTACAAAGCTACAGTAATCAAAACAGTATGGTACTAGCACACAGACACACTGATCCAAAGAACAGAATAGAAAACCCAGAAATAAACCCCCAAGTATATTATCAATTAATCTTCGACAAAGCTGGAAAGAATATCCAATGGGAAAAGATAGTCTTTTCAACAAATGGTGCTGGGAAAACTGGACAGCTTCAGGCAAAAGAATGAAACCGGACCACATTCTTACACTATACACTCACATTAAAAAAAAAAACAAAAACAAAAACAAAAAACACCTCAAAATGGATCGAAGACCTAAATGAGTGACCTGAAACCATAAAAATCCTAGAAGAGATCACAGGCAGTAATTTCTCTGACACTGGCTGTAGCAACATTTTTCTAGATAGGTCTCCTGAGGCAAGGAAAATAAAAGCAAAATTGAACTGCTGGAACTACACAAAATAAAAAGCTTATGCATAGAGAAGTAAACAATCAACAAAACTAAAAGGCAACACATGGAATGGGAGAAAATATTTGTAAAAGACTTAACCAATAAAGGGTTAGTATCCAAAATATATAAAGAACTTCTGCAACTCAACACCCAAAAAACCAATGATCCAAAAAAATGAACACAACATGAATGGCTATTTCTCCAAAGACGACTTGAAGATGGCCAAGAGACACATGAAAAGATGCTCAACATCAGTCATCATCAGTGAAATGCAAAATCAAAACTACAGCGAGATATTACCTCATACCTGTAAAAATGGCTAAAATAAAAAACACAAGAAAGAACACATGCTCACAAGGATGTGGAGAAAAAGGAACCCTTGTGCACTGTTGGTGAAAATGCAAACTGGAGCAGCTACTCTAGAAAGCAGTATGAAGATTCCTCATAAAGTTAAAAATAAAACTACCCTATGATCCACTAATTGCACTACTGGGTGTTTATCCAAAGAATACAAAAACACTAATTCAAAACACATGCACCCCCCTGTTTACAGCAGCATTATTTAGAACAGCCAAATTATGGAAACCACCCAAGTATCTGTTGAAAGATGAATGGATAAAGAAGATGTGGTGTATATATACACAACATCAGCCATTAAAAAGAATGAAACCTTGCCATTTGCAACAATGTGGATGGAGCTAGAGAGAATCATGCTAAGCAAAATAAGTCAGAGAAAGATAAATATATGATTTCACTTATATGTGGAATGTTGGGTTTTTGTTTCTTTTTTTTTTTTTTTTTTGAGAAAGGGGAGGGAAGGGGAGAAGCAGAGAGAGAGGGAGAGAGAGAAAAATCCCAAAAAGAGTCTGCCCCTTGGCAGAGCAGAGCCTGAGGTGGGGCTCGAACTCACCAACCTACGAGATCATGACCTGAGGTGAAACCAAAAGTCAGATGCTTTACCAGCTGAGCCACCCAATCCCTCTAGTCATAGGTGGAATTTAAGAAATAAAACAAACAAGTAAAGGGGCAGGGGGAAGACAGAAAAAGGCAAACCAGGAAACAGAATCTTAACTACAGAGAACAAACCGATGGTTACCAGAGAGCAGGTGAATAAGGGGGATGGGTGAAACAGGTGAACGGGGTTAAGAGGACACTTATCATGATGAGCACTGAGTAATGTAGAGAATTGTTGAGTCACTATATTGTACACCTGAAACTAATATAATACTGTGTTAACTATACTGGGATTAAAATTAAAAGCTTAGTTTAAAAAGATGTAAAAAAAAAAAAAAAAGATTAGTGACCATCTATTATGTGGGTCTACTTCTAGGCTCTCTGTTCTGTGATCTATTTGTCTATTCTTTCATCAACACAATACTGTCTCAATGACTGTAGCTATCTAATAAATCTTATAGTGTCACTCCTGCAGCTTTGTTCTTCTCATTCCATATTATGTTGACTATTCTGGATCTTTTATGGATGCTCTCCCATATAAACTTTATAACCAGTTTCTTGAGATCCAAAAAATAACTTCCTGGGATTTTAATTGGGACTGTATTGAATCTATTGATTAAGTAGGGAAAAACTGACATCTTTACAACACTGAGTCTTCCTACCCATCAAAATGGATTCTTTATTTGTTCTTTGATATCATTTTTAAGAGTTTTGTATTTTTCCTCATATAGAATCTTGTACTTTTTGTTAGATTTATACCTAAGAATTTCATTTTGGGGGCATTGTGGTTTTGGAAGCGGTATTGTGGTTTTAGTTTCAAATTCCACTTGTTCCTTGCTAGTATGTAATACAAGAGTTGACTTTTGTATATTAACCTTATATCCTAAAGCTTTGCTGTAATCACTTACTAGTTCCTGTAGTTTCACCAGTTCTTTCAGATACTCTACATAAAGAAGCACGTCATCTTTGAACAAAGATAAATCAATCTGTTGAGAGAGATTTGAGTTGAATATGAAGCTGTACTTCTGTAGGGCAAGGCTCTAAGTGACCAAGCCAAGAGCACATACTGGGAAAAGCCTACCTATGAAAGCATGCAAAGGGCTCTGAAAAAGTACAAGAGCAATAATGCAAAGGATTAGGAAGGACCCTGCTGAACACTCAGGCATTTACAAGAGAGCTTTAGGAACCACACTGCATATGTAAATCTAATATAGCCCCAGTTAAAGGGTATTTTAGATCCTTCATAAAGAAGCTTTAAAACAACCCTGAAAAGGCACTGATATGCAAGCAAATTAACTGCTAGCAGAAACAACACCCAAAAAGTCATTAAAATACGAAAAAAAAATCTAGAAGCTCAACAAAATAAGACTGATAATGTTACATATAAACAAAAATTACCAGAACAAAGAAGAAAAATGATGCCTTTAACCAGAAGATAAATCCATGAGTAGCAACAAACCTAGAAATCACAGACACAGGAAATTTGTGCTTAACCCCTCCTTTGAGTTATTCTTTATATTTTTAGTTATCATTTATATTTTTCATTCTAATATTTTATTATATTCAGTTTTCTGCCAAAGTCACCCAACTTATCTTTAATTCCTTATATTTTTAATCATAATTATTTTACCATTACACCTGATAATTTGATGATCTGGATTCCCTTTGAATGTTTCTATAGTCACTTTTTGCTCCTGGGCTTTTGATCATCTCTGTTTGTGAACACCTGATTGTTTTTGATGTAGTATTGAACAGTGTATACAAAAATTATAGACATATTTTTCAGACAATGGAAGATGTTCTTGCTGGCCAAGATTTACACTGCTTTCTGCCATGCAGGCCAGAGACCTGTAACACTGGGGACCATTAGCATAGTTTCTGATTAGACTTAATCCTAGGACAGAGCCTTATGGAATCTCCTTCAGAAAACTGTGGCATTTACCAAGACAACTCCTCCTTGGCTCTCTCTAAATTCAATTTGTTGTCTTCTAACCTCCTTGAAGCTGCTCAAAGTTCTGCTCTGCTTCTCAGCCTGTCATCTACTGATAATTCTATGAAAACAGCCATTTAAGTGCCTTAGAGAAGAAATCAGTAACCTTTATCTGTAAATGGCTAGATAGTAATACATTTCAGACTTTGAAGACCAAGAGTAGAACTTGAGTATATTGTATAGGTAAATATATAACAAGAAAGAAATCCCCTACCCTGTCCTGATTCCTAGGGAGGGCCATCCCAGGTTGTTAGCACACTTTAGGCCCAACTACCATATAGAAGAGGCATTCTCCAGATGAAAAGTGACTTCCTGGTGGACTACACAGGGAGAATAAGCTGCAAGGGCCCGAAAGTCAGTATTCATCTCTGCCTCCCTGAAATTGAGAACCCCATTCTCTCCCCTTAGAGAGCCAAGCCATGTCCACTTGAGTAGCTGGCCAGAGTGGAGCCAATTCATGGAGCTCAGGTTCTAGGTTCCTGGAAGTTGCCAAAGGCAGAGTTCTCAACTTTTAAGTCAAGACCAACATGAGCCATGGACAATGGCAACCCACAGTTATTGGCTGGGGAGGCAGAGCTGGGAATGAAGCGAGGAGTGGAGGAAGATGTCTTAGCCTGGTCTCTATGGCTCACAGCGCCAATCTGCTCAAGAGTACTTGAAAGCCACACAAAAATTCAGCAAACTAGAACAGGTAACAGTTTGCCAACCCTCGCTTAAAAGTCAACAATGACTCCTGATACCAGACTATCTACTCTATGCCCTTTTTCAAGATTTTAATTCAGAAAATTCTTTTTTTTTTAAGAAAAACACTTTACTAAAATCCAGTGGGAAGATAGATTGTAGAAACTGCATACAACATAAAACATCCAGTTACAAAGCTGCAATCTTGATAAACAACCAGCCACAGACATACTACCGAGCTATCAGTCCCAAATCCCCTCATTTGTATTGGAGGGGCTGGTTCAGCAGAGGTTCAATTGGGTCAAATTTGGTTTCCTGATTCTTTTTTTTTTCCAATCGTTGATTTTTCATAGAGAGAGAATGTGCATGCCTTAATGGGGCAGAGAGACAGGGAAACAGAGGATCCAAATCCAGCTCCACACTGGCAGTATAGAGCCCAATGTGGGGCTTAAACTCACCAACCATGAGATCATGACCTGAGCCGAAGTCGAATGCTTAACCAACTGAGCCACCCAGGTGCCCTGGTTTCCTGATTCTTCAGGGCTGGTCAAATGAGTTTGCATGGCATGGTTCCAAGCAAACACAAAATGACCCTTCTGAAACCATCAAGGGTTCTGTGTTTTGTTTAGTAGTGAGGATTTATTTGTACTCCTGACTCTGACCTATCCCTCAAGTACCCTGGAATTTGTGATGTCTCTAGTTCTTCTGGCCGCTGATGGCCCAAGTAAGACTGTGGTGCCAGAACAACAGCTCTCCTGGTCTGTGGACATAAGCAGTAACTTCTCATGGGGGAAAGGACAGACTGAGCAGTCTACCACAAGGACCTCCTGAGTGGCCAAAGACCCTGTGGCATTGACACAGGGCCATGGGGTAGAGGGCATGGCAGGCAAAGGTGCTACTCTGCAGCAGGTGCAGTGGGGTGTCGAAATTTGGACATGAGGAGCACATGAGAGAAGAGGAAGAACATTTCGGCAAAGTTCCCCATCGGAGGCACTATCAACAGCCAAACATGGAGTACGAACCAGCCACCTGAGGTAAGCCCCTCTTCCTGGCAGTCACTGGCCAAACTAGAGGTGCTGCTCATTCTTCTGTTTCTGACCAAAGCTGTGGATTTTCTGCACAGTTTCAGTGAGCCAGGCAACCCTGGTGAGTCCCTTGGTGGTCAGGGCTATTGGGATCTGTGTTTTCAGCCAAAGCCATGACAAGAATCTCCTGCTGCTGGAACCTCTGCAGAGGCTGAGGGAGCAGGTCCTGAAGATGAAGGCTCACAAATTCAGGGCTGACTTCCTGAAGTCGTACAAATCTCCAGAAACATTTTTCTCTAAGTTGTTCTTGCAGGGTGGTCCAGGACCTCTACATGTTGGCAGCAAATTGAAAGTAGAGCTCTAGGTGGGGGCAGAAGCCTTCCAGCCCCTGTCCCCAGTGCCCTACTTTGGAGGTAGGGAAGCAGCTCTTAGCTGGTGTCATAAATGAGTTCCCAGGACCCAGAGTGGGCCTGGTGCTTTGCTAGTTGTAGAGTGCCCTTGGCTCTTGGAATTCCCATGAAATACATGGCCACCACCAGCTCTGGCTGTTCCTGGTAGTACCCTCGGTCTCCATCAGCTCCCAGGCAGTGCAGGCACATTTCGGCTCCCAAGCGCACACTGCTATAGCACCTGGCCTCTCCTGCTGGGCTGAGTGGTCAGTGCTCTAATCCAGAAACTCTTGCTTCCAAGATAGCTTTCTCACTTCTAAACATTTTTTTTAAACGTGTGTGCAGATTTTTCTCAGTAGATTTAGTCTAAAACAGAGTTTCTCAATCTCGGCACTCTTGACATTTTGGGTCAGACACTTCATTGTGGAGGACAGTCGGATGCACTACAGGATGGCAGCAGCTTGCCCACCTCTATCCACTGGGCGCCAGTATCACTTCCCCAGTTCTGACGACCAAAAATGTCTCCAGACATTGCCAAATATCCCCTCGGGAGACTATTGCCCCACTTCGGAACTACTGGTAAAAAATAACTACTTTTGCATTACCAGAAGAGGAAACTGAACATATTTAAACTCCTTGAATTCTGGTTATTTTTATGCAAAAAATAAAATGCAGCATTATAAGGGTTATATAACCTAGAAAACGCTCGACTTAGTGTTTCATATATAAGAAACTATTTTGGGGAGCCAGACATGTGCCTAAAGATATAAAGATAGTTAATAATATATTTAGGATGGGTCAGTAAATAATAATTATTAAATGTGTCCATAACCCATGCTTGTTAATAATTTGAATCTATTACATGTTTATGAAGTTACCGGGATTTTTCTCAACTTATTTTACATTTATTATCCATTTCACTCTCAGAATAATCCAAGGAGATAGGTACATTGTTGTTCTCATCTTTAACATGTAGAAAATGAGGTGCAGAGATGTTAAGTAACTTGCCCAGTATTGACAGGAGATAAGTGACAGCACCAGAATTCCAACTGAAGCCTTCAGTCTCTAGAGACTCAGCTTTCATAGTTTGCTATTTTTAAAGGAATGAAGCTTAATAATAAAAATGTGCTTTGAATTCCTGGTTGCAAGGATTTCTGGATGTGATGGATTTTATTGAATTAGTCACTGTGTTTCTCTTCGGGGTTCTTTTAATGCTTGCTCATAGCTCTTTTAAAAAGGATGAAGACTGAGTTCATTTAAGACCATTTTGTTCAGTACTTAAATAAGCTGAATGATGTTCATAATAATGAGATTTTGGATTATATGTGCAAAGATTTAAAATGTCCCAGGAGGAATTTAGTATAGAATTCATAAAATATTTCTTGACAGCTAGAGTTCTTAAGCACAATTGTGGCCAAAAAGTAATAGAATATCGAAAAGTGGAAAAATAAAAAACAGCTAACAATATGACTGCTATAATTTACCAGCATAACTTCTTAATGGGATTCAGGTCATAAATTCAATTTCCAGGTGAAAAGTCACTATTAAAAGTTGTTGAGAACCAAGCCAAGATTATTAGGATGATACAGAATGGGTAGAGATAAAGGAGAAGAGCAGACATGTTTAAGTAATATCCTCTGTTCTAAAAATCAACTGTTATTAGTTATACATTAATATGTAAAGAAGTATAAGGTGTGCATACTACTACACAATTTGGACCTCAAAAGTTCAAATAAATGATCATGTACCTGAGGTGAAGCAGGGAAGATATGATGCAAGAAGGAGAGATATTTTACTAGTGGGCAGGCAAGGACATGGGCATATTTAAATTTGGTAAGCAGAAAGAAATCTTTATTAGCGCTTATACAGTTAGAACTAGGTATGTCCAAGTACACATGCACACATGTTTACATATATATTCACACACATTTTTGTCTGATCTAGTTTATTACCTGTTTTTTTTGTTTTGTTTTGTTTTTAATGTTATTTATTTTGAGAGGGGAGAGAAGAGTATATATATAGAGAGAGAATCCCAACCATGCTTCACACTCAGCACGGAGCCTGACATGGGCTTGACCCCATGAAACCATGAAATCATGACCTGAGCCAAAATCAAGAATCAGACGCTTAATTACCTGAGTCACCCAGGCTCTCTGTTTATTATGCCCTAAAGATGCACTCAACAAGCACAGACATATTTGTCTTTCTAACAATAGTAGTATAGTTATGGTATTAACATAATCTATTCCCCTAAAATACACATAGAGAGTGATTCCAGAACCCAAATGTGGGTCATCCATGTTTAACTTGGAAAAACTTTATGTCATACTCAAATAGCATATAAGATGCTATTAGATCACGTTCTCATTAATAAATTATTGTTTTATATCTCTATGTTAAACACATAGAGAAAGATAATTAAAGGAAGGAGCCTAGATTTTAAGAAATAAAATTATTTAGGGTTTCCCCAAAGCTTTGTAGCCTATGTAGAATCATGACAATATAATTTGACATTGGTCCTAGCCATGATGGTATGACCAGTACTAGCCTAGCTCTTCAAAAATAAAACAGAAAGTTTAATGAGGCAATTGTTTGCCAAAAGTGGATAAAAGGGACAAAGAATTGCAGGTTTTGAGAGTCTGGGAATACATGGAGTAAGATCCACAACATCCGTGGCTTAGTGTGTACAGGCACTTTCTAGAACACAGGAAAGCCAGGGACAAACAGACCACGATAGTCTTTCTAAACTGAGGAAATACAGATAGGCGATATAAATCATTAAACTGACTGGAGGTTGTGGATTAGAATAGAAAACAAAAGGGAGGTGAATAGAAGACAACTCCCAGAATCTACATGGAGTTCCTCTTACTTTGCTGGTCAAATACTATGCTGTGTGTATTGTGAGTGAGACTCTGGAAGGTCTGGAAGAGAACAGATGCTAGCCGTAAGCTAGCTGGACATTTTAGCACCTGTGCTGTCTAGGAGACACAGAGGTCCAGCAAGAACGGAAAGTCTCTGCTGAACACTTGGTACTTTGCCTGACTCCCAGGAAGTCACTTACTGATCCTAGAATAATAGGTAATACAGACTCACTCTAACATAGCTTTTTATAAGCATGGTTACCAGTAAGGGGATGCTTGCAAGAATGAAACTAAGCACTTCCCAGAGAAAGGCAACAGAAACTGACCACAAGAAAGCCTAGATGTTGGAATCAGTAGATGAGGTGCGTATGTATTTACATATGTCCAGAGACTTAAATGAATGTGTGTTCATAATAAATAAACAGATGAACCTGAAAAGTAAAATATTTGAATTTTTTTAATGTTTATTTATTTTTGAGAGAGAGAGAGACAGACAGAGTGTGAGCAGGGGAGGGGCAGAGAGAGGGAGACACAGAATCTGAAGCAGGCTCCAGGCTCTGAGCTGTCAGCACAGAGCCCGACACGGGGCTCGAATTCATGGACCATGAGATATGACCTGAGCCAAAGTCAGATGCTTAACCAACTGAGCCACCCAGGCACCCTGAAAAGTAAAATATTTTAAAAGCAAAAGGGGGTGAGTGAATGGGTTAACAACAGCTTGGAAACAACAGAAGAAAAAGAAAAAAATAGAGACTCAAAGATGCATGAGTCAAAATTAAGTGGTAAAACATAAACATAAATGGTAAAATAGAAATATAAGTATAAAACATTAAATATATATATATATATATATATATATGGTCCCAGATAGAAGGACAAGGGAAAAGAAAAAATGCTTGAAGAAATGAGGGCTCAAACTCACCATAATTTGGTAAATAAATAAATAAATAAATACCAAGATCCAGGAAGGCCAGCAAATCTCAGAAAGAATGTATAGAAATAAAACACATTTGGATATGTTACCTTCTAACAGCTGAAAATGATAAATCAAGGTAAAATCTTGAGAGCAGCAAGAAAAACAACACATGCAAGAGCAATGAAACAAATGACAATTGACTTTTTTTAATGTTTACTTATTTATTTTTGAGAGGAAGAGAGAGAGAGAGAAGAGAGGAGGGGCAGAGGGAGAGGGAGAGAGAAAATCCAAAGCAGTCTCTGCACCCTCAGCACAGAGCCCAACTTGGGACTCGAACTCACGAACCATGAGACAAAATCAAGAGTCAGATGCTTAACCAACTGAGCCAACCAGGTGCTCCCAAGTGATGACTGATTTCTAATCAGGCAGTGCAGACCAAAAAGAACATAATCTTAATAGTTAAAAAAAAAAACTTGTCAACCCAGAAATTTATATCAAGTGAAAATATGCTTCAAATATGAATGTGATAAGAAAAAAATTTTTAGATAAAAAAAAAACATGAAGCAAATTCATGTTATTCAAACTGAAGGAAAGTGACCAATATGGCAACTTCAATATACAGGAAGAGACAAAGAACAACAGAGATATAAATATCTGGGAGTGCCTGGGTGGTTCAGTGGGTTAAGCGTCACACTCTTAACTATTCTTACATGAGAGTCCAGATGGAGGCATTTCCAAACCTTAAGCTGTTAACATCCTTCTACTCTCTGAACCTTGATATGGTGACATCTGTCTCACGGCTTCCTATCCTTATGCATCATAATAACCAACTCCCCTTTATGCAGCATTCTCCTTCTCAAGGAAGAAAATACAGTCCCAAAGTTCCCAGCCCAAGTGTGACTACATCTCTCTGGCCAAAACGTGGCTACACACCCACCCTAGACTGAACGTTGGCAAAGGAGAACAGGCCACCAATATTAGACCTGACCTGTCATGATTTAGACATTGGGCATTTTACTGTTGCTCAACCATGGGTCTATTAGTTAAAAAAAAAAAGCAGAGGGTGGGGAGCACTGGCTATTGAATAGACAACCAGTAGAATGTACCACATTTGGTAAGACAAAATTAATCTGGAATTAGTGTACAGAATGGATGAGGGAGTGAGTTATAAAGGGAGGTATTAAATAAAGGAAGCGATGGACAGAGCATATGGAGGCAGATCATTAACCAGAGCACTGCCACTAAGAGACTGCCTCAACAGTGCATGAGTATAACCTTGGAAGACATAAACTACCATCTAATGTGAAGTTATAAAAAAGAGAATGCGAGAGATCCTATTTGGTTTGTACTCTGTGTTACCAGATTGTTTAATTGCTTTAATTTCTTCATATCCCCAGGAGACCACTTAGAATTGTCTCATGTGTCTCCCAATTTAATTTCTATCGAATACTTTTAAACCTCCTTCCTATACTCTTCACCTACCCTCTGGCTTTTCTGGCAAAGGAGTACTGGCAGTCTTGCTGCTATCTTTTACTTATTAAAATGTCTTCGTTTGCAGCAGCCTAATGCAGCATTCAGCACTTGGCATGCTGCCATGTTGGTTATTCCTTTTAGCTTGGGTTTTCAATTCCTGTTTTAAAAGAACATAACACCCAGTGGGCAATATGGAGATTAGAAGCAGCAAATGACATGACAAGGGCAAAAAACATATGTTATAAACATTATAAATTTCCCTACAAGGGTGGGTATGAGTGGTAGCAAAGTAAACACAGACAATAAACACTCTGCTTCATTATGCTTTCTTTGTCGCATACATTTTATTTACTTATTTATTTAAATTCAACTTAGTTAACATTCCATATAGTATTGGTTTCAGGAGTAGATTCATCACTTACCCAAAACACCCAATGTTCATCCCAACAAGTGCCTTCCTTAATGCCCATCACCCACCTAGCTCATACATTTTTTTTTTAATTTTTAATTAGGCTCCATGTCCAGCCCAGAGCCCAACATGGGGCTTAAACTCACAACCCTGACAACAAGAACTGAGCTGAGATCAAGAGTCAGATGCTTCATCGACGGAGCCAAGTAGTCAACTCCATACATTTTTTTTTTAATCCATAATCATGGCTTGTGCCTAGGTCCTTCCTGTCTATTGTCAACCCACAGAGCTATAATACAGAGAACAATACTCAAACAGGACACCTGAAGTTTTCTAATCAAATGGGAATAAGACTTCTGGAACCAGTGCTTACCAATTTATCCAGAAATTGCACTATGTCTACACTGCAGCAGAATCAGTCCATTTATTTTGCACACAGTGCTACGTGTGGTCAAGTACAGCTTCCTAAAACAAAAGCCATCTCTGAACAAAACTTGATTCATAGGAGTAATCAGATTTCACCATTAAATTTATTGAGCATGTAATTTATAGGCACAAACCACAGCCAATATTGTAGGTGTGGCAAATAGTTTTTAAAAATCAAAAATTAACGACCAGAGATTAAAACATACAATGGTAGCAGACACATTCTGATAAATCATAACATACATTTCTCAGTTGATATTAAGTGCTCACTTATACTTTAAAGCAATACCTGCTCTGCTTTTTTTCTTTTTTTTTTTTTAACTGAAAAGTTTCTTCTTAACTTCATGACAAGGGAGACCTACCAAAGCCTTCCTATCTACTCTGGAACGTTAACTTCAAAGAAAGGGAACAAATTCTAGGTCGGTAATGATCAGCTCTTCAATGTCCTTATGCTTAAAAAAATACAGTAATGCTTAAAAAAATAAATAAATAAAAACAAAAGCAAAAACAAAAAAAATAACTTAGGTTCATTGTTGAAGTCTCTTCCAATTGTATTAAGAAATAGGTATCTGGGGTGCCTGGGTGGCTCAGTTGGATGAGCCTCCGACTTCGGCTCAGGTCATGATCCTGCATCTCGTGAGTTCGAGCCTCATGTCAGGCTCTGTAATAACAGCTCAGAGCCTGAAGCCTGCTTCAGATTCTGTGTCTCCCTCTCTCTTCCCCTTCCCCGCTCATGCTCTGTCTCTCTCTGTCTCTCAAAGATGAATAAACATTAAAAAAAATTTTTTTAAAGAAATAGGTATCTCATTTCTTCATTTTCCTCAGACCATAGTAATGAGCTCTGAAAAAATTTATAACAAATATTAACTTAAAATATAAATTCTTGCATAAAGATAGACTAACATACTTAATATAATCATTTTCTTTGCTACATGACTTTATATATATTCAATCTACATTTTATATGATTTTAATATATTTTTTAATGTTTTACTTCTAGAAATTGGAAGATATTATGTCCCAAGTTGCCGTACTGATTAATTTTTCTTCCAACAAATGGAAAACAGAAGATGGAGAGTAAAATATGTCTTACAGCCATGTAGCCACGTTAGCCATATCCTGGGTGAAATATGTGCCTTTTTAAAAGCAGTACTAATGATCAATATGGGGGTTTTGTACATTATCAATAGGGTGGTAACCCAAAGCTTTCATCAATTTACCTTTTCCTGATTCCAATTACAATACAAAAATATACATAATGTACTAATTCAAAAGCTCTCCATGCCAACAAAAAATATCGATGTCTAAATACATAGCACCAAGACTAAATACCTAACACCGACTAAAGGTTAAAGAGGTATCTTTTGTTTTTCCCCTGTTGAGAAAAGACCCCATCTGCTGGTTTCTATCATCAAAACAGCTTCCAGACAATTCATTAGGAAAACTAAATACTTACCAACCCATACTACTTTTGTACACAGATATATTGACTCCTCCTCCAGCACCGTGTCCCTGGACACCTAAACATTATTGAAGTCCTTTATATTACGCATGTTTAAACAAAGGTATGTACGAGTCTAAGAATTTCCCAAAAGAATTCACAAACCATTTCAGTGCAGCAATTAAACTAAAATGGAAAAGCAATAAAAGATTTTAGCCATGTGATCTTGTGAGCCTTACAGGAAAGGAGGAAGTTTCAATAGGAAGTGACTTAGACACTGCAAGTTTATTCTTCCTCCCTATGTACCATGTTTCATATTCTGGAAAAGAAGCATCAACTTCAAATATAAATACTATATATACATATATATGTATGTACTATAAGTACTAGAATAAATTTCATGTTAAATAAAAATGTTAGATCACTTCAAAACAACTCAGAACTCAGGGGAGATGATGCACAAAAGAGCATACTTCTACTCACATTGTTTATTCCTTTAAGACATATTTATTGTGCAACAAACACTGAAAACTCTAGAGGCCTAGGGAGAATATACGACGAAGAGGTATGACAATTGCTCTCCAAGGACTCTTCACTTTGCCTTCAATTTTATACAGACCCCTTTCACACATTCTTAAGGTTTGCAACTTGAAGTTCTTGAAGCACTAGCCAAAATGCTGTCTTTATTAGCAGAAAAATATTATTGTAGCCAAAAAGTTAAAACTACGAATTTTTTAAAATTATCTATTTCCCCTTCTTGAGTGACCAGAGAATAAGGAATCAATTTATTACTTCCTTTTGCAGTTTCCAGAAGCCCCCCCAAATTATCTTCTCAATTCTAATTCTACTTTTGTGACGGTTCTTTTTAAACTCCTACTTCAGCTTCACTACACCAAACACACTCCTCCAGTGTTGCTGTCTCATGGCTCAAGACGGATTTTCTACACTTTTCCTTTGAACAAGTTCCGGAAATTCAGAGGGCTCATGATCTTAAATCAAGTAACTATCCCCATGGCTGTGGTGTTGGAAAGCAAGACGATCACTTTCTAGGAACTTGCTTTTTGTCACTTTCACAATACCTAGTGTTTGTTTATCTGAAGAAAGTTTAGGGACTCCTGGGTGGTGCAGTTGGTTGAGCTTCTGACTCTTGCTAACGGTTCAGGTCATGATCTCAACAGTCATGAGATTAAGCCCCGTGTCAGGCTCTGAAATGAACATGCAGCCTGCTTGGGATTCTCTCTCTCTCTCCCCCCTCCTCTGCTCATGCTCTCTTTCTCAAAATAAATAAACACTTAAAAAATAAAATAAATTAGTAAGTTGTGTAAGAGACTTCAGATGCCTAAATGTCAGATGTGGTCCTTTTTTACAGAGAAAATAAAGAGTATTTCAGTAGAATGATAATCCACTTTATGCAGAAACTAAGCAAACACATGAAGTTCTTGTAAGCAAGTGAGGGAGTGAGGTTCCACTGGTAAATAAAATTATTTCAAATTGCTCAGATTTATTTTAGGTCAGCTTTGGAATCATTTAAAAATCATAACATATGCAAGTCCTGCGCTAGTCCAGCTGCTTAATTTTCCAGGATTATTTATAAATCACTTTTGTTCAATAAGTAAAATTACCTTCCCTGCTAAATTTGAATTACCAGACACTTCCAAAATATTTCTCAAACCAGCAACTGTTTTCTCATTCGCTACTTGGCATGTCTTCAACAACTTATTTAACACTTGTAGCAGTGTCTCAAAGATCTGATCCATCGTGTTGGAGTGATTTGTTTTCCCACTGCAGCATCGTTTGATTTCCAACAGACAGTATTTCTGCAAATAAGCTTCAGAAGTGTGAAGCGCCTCCATCACAGTCATGCACAAACGTGCCCAAACCTAACAGGCATGAAATAGTTAAATGGCAAAGCCCTAAGCAGCTGCAGCCAACAGCGACACATGATATGGTCCAAGAAATAACCTGAGAGACACTCCTTTGATTAATGTACTGAAAGATACTGAAATAGTTGTTCTCTTTCTGCCAAAAGCCGGAATGGTTTAAGACTGTTGGTCAAACTGAAATGATCATAAGAATCACCTAGGCAGCATTTTACATCTAGAGATTCTTGGGTTCCATGCCCAGCAATTTTGTTCAGTGGCATTGGGGGCAGGGGGAAATCACTATTTTTTTTTTAAGTGCCCCAATTAGGAAACTTTCTCCAGTCCTCTGCTCAGGCAGGATTAGAATAAATGATAGAACCATACATCAATACCAAGTGTTCTATATAAATACCAATTGTATTTTGGTATATTTACTTTCAGAAATCATTCATGTATATACATACACTCAGTTTAGTGATCTTGGCTACAGTTCATTTAATTATGTGTCTAGAAATATTTTTTTAATTGGACACTTTTAGATATTCTTGCACAGAAATTTCTGAACTCAGTGGACCCAAATGATCAATATTCTCACGCATTAGAGTAAGTAGATCCTGTAATCAGCAACCCTTACAGAAAAAGACAGAAACAAAGTCTATTTGGATTTTAATTTCCTTCATGTGAAATGTGATGAAAGAACCATGTGAGCTGTGACCATAAGGAAACCACTGATCTACACCTCTCCTTCCTCCTGCCCCTCACCATCCCTTCTAAGGAGAGGAACAGCATTCCCAGGAAACTGTACTAGGCCATTTTGCAAAGAGGAAAGTGCTATCACTCCCCTACCTTCTAAATTCATATGGATAAATGCCATAGCATCTAGGAGCAGGAAGAGCCAAAGTTGTATATATGTGGGAGGCAAATCTACATTCTCTAGAGGCTATGTAAGGGGTGGTTAGAGCCTACTCTAGACCTGTGTCCGATCCTCATGATGACACTTATACACTTTCTACTTTGTCTACGTATTTAACCTCTCTTTGCTTTACTCTCCTGATCTGGAAAAATGGGGTACACTTTAATATTTACCCCGTTATCACCATATCTGTGATTGCTACCTTAGTATTCAGAGGGCCAACAGACCAGCAGCATAGGCCCTACCTACAGCCTGTGAGAAACGCAGGACTTAGGCCCTGTCCCAGAATATGCATTTTTAATAAAATTTTCACACGTGGCATCCGACAGTTTGAGAAGCACTGACTTAAGACATGTGAGGATCTTAGAATTTTAAGGAATTTACAAATTTGCTGTTATTATTTAGTTTAAATCTGAACATTACACAAAGCCAAGAATTAAAAATTCTGCCAACAGGTATATAGATCTGATAGAAGCAGTGCCCAGTACGGTCTGTTGGGGACAAATCAGAACCAATAGAAACCAGTTTGGACCAGCAAAGAACGTGTACAGATGATGGCAAAACTAGAGACTGAGAAAGATGACATAGGAAGAACTACAAGAGAAATCTATCTCTGACAAATTTCCTTCAAGATTGTCTCTCTGGGAAGGGAGATAGAAAAGTCAATAAATAACAGTGAAGGTTTAATAATGCATGCACACAGAACAGAGATAGGTTAAAAGAGAGAGAGAGAGAGAGAGGTGCACTCTGCCTGGAGAGGTCAGAGAATGCTTTTGCAGGGGACCCACATCTGAACTGGGTTTTAAAGAAGACATGTAGACAAAGAAAAAGGCATTCTGAGCTTTGGAAATCTCAAATACAAATGCTTGAGGTCTTCACTGCATGGTCGCTGAAATTCAACGTCACTACACCTTGCATGTGGGTGGCATGGCTCTGTGTTTATGAAGGAGAAAACCAGAAAAGGGTGTTGAAATGCTGCTAGATAGATGCTAGGGCCTGTCCCTCTGCCACACAGTTCTGTTGTTCAGGATGGGCCCAGAAATCTGCATTTATAGGCCATCCATCATTCTGCTATATTTGATAAGACATGATACTGGTGTGTGACTTAATTATGAAATGTTTTTATTTCTTTTTAATAAGCATAACTGTGTCCCAGGCCAAATGAGCTGCCAATGAAGGGTTAAACTAGTGAAGTGACCAACATTATTGTTTAAGTGGATAAGTTGGAGAAATGTGGTTATGCATTTATTTATAAATGGACAGTTAAAGGTATTGACTCTGGAGCCAACGTTCCAGATGTACTATGCAACCTTGTACAATCACTTTAATGCCCTGTGCCTCCTGACTTATCTCTGAAATGGGACACATAATGAGGCAGTTGAGGATCATGAAGCATCACTAACATTGTATAACATACAGTAAACATATAGTAAAAATAAATGCTTAGTCATGACCATCATAACCATGCTACGCCAGACTTCATATGGTAGAGTTTTATGAACAATGCATCTGCCCCAAGTAAAGATTACAGAAGGATATATTTAAAAATCCTGTTAATGGGGGCACCTGGGTGGCTCAGTCGGTTGAACGTCTGACTCTTGGTTTCGGCTCAGGTCATGATCTCATGGTGTCATAAGTTTGCGCCCCATGTCAGGTTCTGCACTGGCAGCACAGAGCCTGCTAGGAATTCTCTCTCTCTTGCTCTCTCTCTCTCTCTCTCTCTCTCTCTCTGCCCCTCCTCCACTTACAGTCTCTCCTTCCTAAAATAAATTAAAAAAATTTTTTTAAAAGAGTGGTTTAAAAAAATCCTCATACTCAGTGCCTTATGCATAGATAGAAGTTCATACTTATTTCAAAACTTCTCAGTACCCTTTTAAAAAGTAGAAATATTTCCTTGTACAAGTCTTCTTTTGTATTTTGAAGCATACATGGAATAGTGGCTCACTGATGTCAAATCTAATCAGAAAGATGAATGCTTGGCTACCATAAAGCAGCAAGACTTAAAAAGTCTCTTGAGGCCAAATGTGTTCTTTCTCAAACCAAACTCACTGAAACAATGCACAGACTCCAGACTTAAACCAAGACATGGGCAGAGAAAAGTCTGAAATACTTTAATACAGTTACCACATCGCACAGAATTCCATCTCTCTCTTTTTAAAAATAATCTAATACAAGAATAAGTTAGCCAAGCCATGGCTCATTATAACAACAGATGCATCATCTAGGAATTCACAATCTGTTTGTACATTCATTCTTTTTTGGAATCTTGAAGTTAACACAATACTGTTGAAAGATGTTGAGGCTTGGTAGATTTGAAATAGTTTGGTGATAGGCATGCTCATTCCTTATTAGCAGCACTATGAATCAGTAACGACTGACATGTATTAAAATTTTCAAATAATTTCTTTTCCAGTGATTATACATTCCAAACTTAAATGCATTAAAAGATCACTATAACTTTCTCTTGATAACTCTGCTTTTCAAATGGTATATAACAAGATACGAATACCTAAAACTATGGAAACATATGTATAAATTGAAACTAACGTGTACTTATTTAACTCAGGCCTTTTTGAGGACATAATTTATCCTGGATGTGCTGCTTTTTCTGAGTAGTAAACATAAGCTGACGATATATATATATATATATATATATATATACACATATATATACACACATATATATATATGTGTATATATATATATATATATATGTATATATATATATATATATATATATATATATATATATTCTGTATAGCTGGTATTCCAGGAACTTAAAATCTTGAAATAAAGAAATATAAAATGATATCATTGGGATAAAAGACAGGTTTAAAACTCAATAGTTTCTACATTTTCTTCAATGTTGAGGATATCCACAGAACTTGCTGTATACTCCTCTCAAACCAAGACGGTTTTAAAATGCCAAATAAATTCAATACAACCACAGCCTATTCTATCCTGCAGTCCTCCCAAGTGCCCTCCCCCAACTTGTCCTTCCACAGCTGGTATCTCTGCTTTCCTCTCCTGGCTGCAGGATGATTCCACCTTGTCCTCAGCATGCAACTTGAAGACCACTTCCACAGATGAGCCTCCCCTGACTTCCAGAACTAGGTTAAATAGTCTACTGCAGACTCACCTCACATTAAGTACTTCTCCATTCTAGCATCTGTCGATATGCCATTGTATGGTGTGTGTGTGTGTGTGTGTGTGTGTGTGTGTGTGTTTAATGTCTGCCTCTCCACTATCTCTGTGGAGGTAGAAACTTGACTTACTAGAGTCAGCCTCAGTGCCGATCACACAAAAGACACTTAAATACTGATTGAATGAATGAATACATTTTTTAAAATAAATATTTTATTATTTTATTTTATTTTATTTTATTTTATTTTATTTTTCAATATATGAAGTTTATTGTCAAATTGGTTTCCATACAACACCCAGTGCTCATCCCAAAAGGTGCCCTCCTCAATACCCATCACTCACCCTCCCCTCCCTCCCACCCCCCATCAACCCTCAGTTTGTTCTCAGTTTTTAACAGCCTCTTATGCTTTGGCTCTCTCCCACTCTAACCTCTTTTTTTTTTTTTTTTTCCTTCCCCTCCCGCATGGGTTTCTGTTAAGTTTCTCAGGATCCACATAAGAGTGAAACCATATGGTATCTGTCTTTCTCTGTATGGCTTATTTCACTTAGCATCACACTCTCCAGTTCCATCCACGTTGCTACAAAGGGCCATATTTCATTCCTTCTCATTGCCACGTAGTACTCCATTGTGTATATAAACCACAATTTCTTTATACGTTCACCAGTTGATGGACATTTAGGCTCTTTCCATAATTTGGCTATTGTTGAAAGTGCTGCTATAAACATTGGGGTACAAGTGCTCCTATGCATCAGTACTCCTGTATCCCTTGAGTAAATTCCTAGCAGTGCTATTGCTGGGTCATAGGGTAGGTCTATTTTTAATTTTCTGAGGAACCTCCACACTGTTTTCCAGAGTGGCTGCACCAATTTGCATTCCCACCAACAGTGCAAGAGGGTTCCCATTTCTCCACATCCTCTCCAGCATCTATAGTCTCCTGATTTGTTCATTTTGGCCACTCTGACTGGCGTGAGGTGATATCTGAGTGTGGTTTTGATTTGTATTTCCCTGATGAGGAGCGACGTTGAGCATCTTTTCATGTGCCTGTTGGCCATCCGGATGTCTTCTTTAGAGAAGTGTCTATTCATGTTTTCTGCCCATTTCTTCACTGGGTTATTTGTTTTTCGGGTGTGGAGTTTGGTGAGCTCTTTACAGATTTTGGATACTAGCCCTTTGCCCGATATGTCATTTGCAAATATCTTTTCCCATTCCGTTGGTTGCCTTTCAGTTTTGTTGGTTGTTTCCTTTGCTGTGCAGAAGCTTTTTATCTTCATAAGGTCCCAGTAGTTCACTTTTGCTTTTAATTCCCTTGCCTTTGGGGATGTGTCAAATAAGAAATTGCTACGGCTGAGGTCAGAGAGGTCTTTTCCTGCTTTCTCCTCTAGGGTTTTGATGGTTTCCTGTCTCACATTCAGGTCCTTTATCCATTTTGAGTTTATTTTTGTGAATGGTGTGAGAAAGTGGTCTAGTTTCAATCTTCTGCGTGTTGCTGTCCAGTTCTCCCAGCACCATTTGTTAAAGAGACTGTCTTTTTTCCACTGGATATTCTTTCCTGCTTTGTCAAAGATTAGTTGGCCATACATTTGTGGGTCTAGTTCTGGGGTTTCTATTCTATTCCATTGGTCTATGTGTCTGTTTTTGTGCCAATACCATGCTGTCTTGATGATGACAGCTTTGTAGTAGAGGTTAAAGTCTGGGATTGTGATGCCTCCTGCTTTGGTCTTCTTCTTCAAAATTACTTTCACTATTCGGGGCCTTTTGTGGTTCCATATGAATTTTGGGATTGCTTGTTCTAGTTTCGAGAAGAATGCTGGTGCGATTTTGATTGGGATTGCACTGAATGTGTAGATAGCTTTGGGTAGTATTGACATTTTTACAATATTTATAAAATAAATATTTTAAAAGAGAGAGCGTGTGCACGCATGCAAGTAGGGGAGGAGAAGAGACAAGAAGAGAGAGAGAATCCAAAGAAGGCTTCCTGCTCAGTGCAGAGCCCAGTGTGGGGCTTGATCCCATGACCATGAGATCATGACTGAGCCAACACCAAGAGTTGGACACCCAACCGAAAGAGCCACTGAGGCACTCCTACATGTTTTTTAATTAATAATTGTCAAGGCTCTTTTTTTTAATAGATTTTTTAACATTGTTTTTTGAGAGAGAGAGAGAGAGAGAGAGAGCAGGGGAAGAGCAGAGGGTTCTTTAAATACTTCTACATGTGCTAAACCCAAGAAATAAACATACACTCTTCCCTGGACAGTTTACAGAAAGAACAAGTCTTTATATTACATGATAATAGACGGTGACTACCCTCATCATGGAGAGCACTGAGTAATGTAGAGAATTATCAAATCACTAAGTTGTATACCTGAAACTGATAGAACATCATATGTCAACTACACTTCAATAATAAATATGTACACACATATATACATCAAACAAAAAAGCAAACACAAAACTGTGGATCCTGCCAGATGATGGAAAATTAAGTTGTCCATTTGCATAAAATGTTTCATGGCTTATTTGAATTGAACCAAACTTTTGAGCATCAAATCAAGAACAATTTTTAGCTGTAGCTGAGAAGCTGGGAAAGAAAGAATTATTCTCTACCTAGGGTTTCCTTACTCCATTATATATGCTGATTGTTATCTTGAGGGAAAGGAAATGCCCAAGCATAGCAGGCTTGTTCCTCACCACCGTGTCAAGATTCCATTTCACTCCTTCCTCTGTCATCCCACATAAGCAGAGTTTTCCAGTCACCTGTGGGTGATGGAGTCTGCTACTGAAAAACCCAACAGAGCAGTGAGAGTTAGCAAGCACAAAATGTTTTCATGCATTGGACCTAAACACAATTTAGGTCAGTTCAGATCGCCACCCTCAAGGAAATGAACAGTCACAGGAACTTCTACAATATTTCTTCATTGCTCTTGGTATAGATACATAATTTCATAGATAAATTGTTCCCTCTCTTCTACACCCAACCCCCCTGAGTTTCACCACCACAGCTGAGACTTCAACATACTTCCAAGATTTAGTCATGCTGCTTTAGTTATGAACCTTTTATGAAAAAGTTAGCTTGTTGTGAATCAGACCTTCCCACACAAGGCCACAAAAATGTGTGAGTTCATTTCTGAACAAAATATTTAGCTGAGTTAGGGTTGGTTTGCTTGTATCTCACATAAGACATGAGAACAGAAATCTTATTTTTGCAACAAGCGATCCATGATTTTTATTTATAATATCATAATCATCTTTGCAGATGACTAGATCTAACTCACTTTTCACACTTTTCTTCTTTATGTGTTCCTACAGGTTATCGAATGAAGTTTTAAAAAAACTTACTTGATTCTAATTTTCACATTGGAGAACATAGCTCAGGTTGTTCTATTCTAAAAAATTATATAGGAGGATGCTGTCCTATGTCAAAGGGGCTGAAGCCCATACAAAATGTGCCATTGCCAGTGAGCCTGTAGTGGCCGGACGATTGGCTCACATTTATGAGTCAGGACTGAAATCCCTCTTTGGTGCCAGTCATGGTGCCTGGTCAGCATGGGCCTCTGCCCAGGGTCAAATGAGGTTTTACTCCCTAAGGACAATGACATGAATCTTATTCATTAAATCTGAGGCTTTTCTGCCCCATAAAGTGATTCACACACTCAAAAATGAATATTTTAATGCATACACACTTCAAATAGCCTCACATCTTTAAATGGGAATTTGAATGGTTAGAACTATACACACACACACACACATAAACACACACACCACTTTTAGTTTCCAGGACTCAGCAGAGCAGATCAAGATCGAGATATCAAAGTCCTGATGACTGTGTATTTCCAGCGGGCTGGTCTCCTACTTCCCATTTGGGAAGAAGGGCTCTAAGAAGTACAAGTCTTCAGAGACAAACAACAGTGGCCAGAACTCAGGACTTACTGAGACTATATGATCAGCTTTCCTAAGCAAGGTTGTCTTATTCAAGAGGTTTGTGATACAAATCTAATTATTTAGAGACAAATGCTATACCCCAGGCTCCAAAGTATGGTGATTGCTTTAGAGTATTTTACATGTACTATCTCACAACAAAGCTCATTTGAGTAAACATTTAAATCACCATTTCGTCCGGATGCGTACTTTAAAACTAAAATTCAACACTGGCAGCTATTTCTCCACCCGAAATGAAAAACCTTCTCCAAGTTATCAACTAAAATCATTTCTTTCCAACACAATTTTAACCACCTCCTCAAAAAGATGTTGAAGTTAATTATACCTGATAATGACTCTCACCTCTCAGGAAGCATCAGAGAGTCTCCCAGGACACTCTAAGAAGGTATTTTCTAGTCTTGTCCAACCAGAAGCAACTAGGATGTGAAAGCAAAGTCGTCCACACATGGAGAAACCAAAGAACCAGTTCAGGGACAGAAAACTCCCCAAAAGTCCTTAGATATGAGGCACAGTGTGTCTGAGAGACTGAACGCCAGTAGTAAGAACCCTTGTGAATCCATTTTCAGACGTCCTACCAGTCTCATAAGTAATTTGAACTTCATTTTCCTCAGATGTAAAAGGTACAGAATAAAGCTGAGCCCACAAAGTTGTGAAAATCAAAACAAATTCCACATTAAAAAAAATTTTTAAAACATTAAATCCTCATGTTAGGGTGAGATACTGTTTATTAACTGGAGTTGGAAAAAAGAAACTTATGTGATCATGAAACTTAAGTATTCTATAACTAGTCCCAAAATAGCCAGAGATACTTCCACGAAAATGTAAATCCACCCTCTATATCAATTAAGCAAATAGTCCACAGAATATTCTCTCCCAGAGAGAAAGTAGTCACTTTTATGATGTAGATAGATATAAATTCTATTATCAAAAGTATGAAATTCCACACAGATAATATTATGAAATACTCACAGCAATCAAAGTTAGAATCAATCTGGTTCTATCTAGACTGATTTCTTGCCTTAAGCCCTCATAGCTACTACCGGTCAAATGTTTGTTTACACATCAAAAGATCTAACGTTCACAGATCTCAGTACATTTTTATTTCTATCTTGGAACAGCAACTCAGGATTCTGTAACCTAAAAGCCATAAATACATGAACTGAAAACCCACATACAGACTGAATAATAAATAAGTGTTTGATCTCCTAGGTTTTTTGCTTATCTAAATACATTAAAAATTTTTTGAACCCATCGCTCTGTTATGAACTCAAAGCAGTGTAATTTCACCCTTCAGTTAAATGGAAATAGCTTTCAGTCATCCAAGTCAAGACTCCAAAGTTAAATCCAGAAGAATAAAAAAGGAATTATTTAACTTTGAAATTGTGTCATCTGTGCAGAGTAACTTTTTAAATCACGCTGCTTATAACAAGTGTAGTTTACTGGTTTAAAAATTTGTTTGACTCTATTTTCTGTGGTCTGTGATAAGCAATACATAGTTAAAGCTCTGATATCTGTATATAAAAGGCATTATCGAGATCACCCCTCAGCCACGTGCAAATGAGTGTCACGTCATCTCCTGGCTTACTCTGCCCCGTCATTCCTGCTGCAGTTCTTGCGTGATTGACAGTGGATGGTCTTTGAGAGCAATGTTGGCAATTCCTCCGTGTGTCCTAATTAAACGATTCTGCGGGAGACAGAGCGGATCTCTTCCCTGTGCCTGCAAATGTTCCCTTGGAATCCCATGAGGGTGGGCCTTCCTGAGATATCCCAACAGTTAATGCTGGTACCTCCATCTTTTGCCTGTTTTAGAATCACTGGAAACCCAGGTAGCCTCCCTTCCTAGCACTTGCCCTGTAATAAATGTGGGAGAGAAGGAAGACGTTGTTATGTCAGTCAGCAGTCCCCTGACATTTCTTTCTCCAGTGGCACAGGAATGGCTGTACTTCCTGTGCACTTCCAAAATTACCCTGTGAAGAAATATTCCAGTCTCTGCATCTTGCAGAAAGCTACAAACATGAGGTGAGAAATGGTGACATAGCGAAGAAATGTATTTTTAAGTTTTTGTCTTGTTTTGTTTTGGTTTTGGTTGTTTTTGTTTGTTTTTTTTTGTGTGTTTTTTTTTTTTTTTTTTTTTTTTTGGGAAGGAAGGGGCAGAGAGAGAGAGGGAGAGGGAGAATCCCAAGCAGGCTCTGTGCTGTTGGTTGCAGAGTCCGACATGGGGTTCAATTTCATGAACTGTGAGATCGCGACTTGAGCCAAAATCAAAAGTTGGCTGCTCAATGGACTGAGCCACCCAGGAGACCCAAGAAATGTCTTTTAATATGTACTTTTTTTGGTAGCTTTTCTCTGTAAGATTCAATTATTTATCTCATTGCTTCTTTTTGTCCCTCTTATTGAAGGGGGGGGGGGAAAAAGCCACAAATAGGGTAGGCCACCTTCAAAACTTGATGCTGTTAGGAAGGTCTCAAACTATGAATCACACTCATTTGGATTGGACTTCTTTTCCTTCAGGAGCTATCTCTCTCTATATATATATTCCCTACCAGATGTACACAAGTTACCATTCTATTCATCCCATAGAATTGTTCACGAACAATTGAACATACGATGATAAATACTAACCTATTAGCCTACTTGATGCAAAATGATGTCAAGAGAAAAAAAAATGCCTGGAGATTCTGAGCATTGTGGCAAGTCTCATCTTGGAGAAGCAAGCCTCTACCACTCTAAAATTAGTTTTGTTCTTGAATTATTCCAATTGTTATCCGAATGACTCACTATACAGGGCTCAGATAGATGCAACCCAAGGGCCAATCTTTGAGGCTCTATTTGAGCACTGATATCCTACTTTAGTTAATCAGAAAAGGAAGTGAAAATAAAGAGGACAAAGCCTCAGCTTTAGGGAGTACTACAGGTCAACCCAGAATACTGGTGAGGCCCTGAGGCAACAGGACAAGACATAAGGGTTAACATGCCTCAGCCAATTTCACAGAGGCTGGCTTCCGCAAAATTCTACAGAAACCAGCCCCTGCCAAATTCCTGAGGCAACCAGTCCTAGGCATAGCTGAGAGGGCAGCTCAGCCCACGGGTTCAATGAGGCTGCAACCGCAGGTCTCAGACCCCATCCCCCTGATCATGCGAGGAGACGGACATCAATCAATAAATGCTGAAATAGCAGAAAAGGGACAGAGGACAAGCTCTGGCAGTTCATACATACTGCTACTGTGACACAGGGCTTGGACCCAAGGCTTCGAATGTGGCTGATTAAGGCCTGGCACTCCTTCAATTATGTTGCTTAAAAACTCCACAGCACAAAAGCCAGGATTCCTGTCTTGTTGTCTAGCCAACTGGCCTTTTGTGCTCAACACATATGCAATTTGTTCCGTGTTGGTAGAAGAAGAAATTGGTACAAACAGAACCACCTTTGTGTAAGATATTTTAGCACTGTCTAGCAGAACTTTTATATTTTGACCCAGGATTTCAACTTCTAGAAATTTGTCATAAATACATATTTGCAAAATGATGTTTGTACCAAGTATTCATAGCGGCACTGCTTTTTTTTTATAGCGGATTATAAAAAGAGTAATGTTCACCAACAAGGTGTTGGTTAAATACATAATGCTACATCCACATAATGGAATACTCTACAGCTGTTAAAAAAAAAGGATTAGAAAGCTTGCTTTGCATTAATATAGAAATACTCCAAAATACACTGTTCAAAGTGTAGGCAAGGTGTAAGTGTATTCATTTGTTCCCTTCCTAATATTTGAATGAGAGGGACATAGTGCAAACTATTAAATGCATCAAGACTGAAGTGATGAAGGATAAATCTTCAAAAGCATAATATTTAGCAAGTAACCACAAAACAGAGCACTAAAATGCAGTATCACTTGTAATTCTGAGAGTTTTCAAGATGAACTTCAACTGGTACCTCAAGCTACTTATGTAGGCAAGACTTAACTGAGCACATTTGTGGAAGTATTCAGTTTATGAAAAAAATGAGAAATGATACAAGTAAGGTCAGTCTACTGAGTGATTCACAAAGACTTTTCAGATTATATTCCAGGATTATCCCTAGTCTGATTAGTTTTTAAAACTTTTCAATTCTTTATCTATAATTACAAAATTGTGGAAACTGATGCTCAGAAACATGGTCTTGTGGTATGCAGCAAAATAAACAGGCTAGAACAACATAGTATCAAGTTTAAATCAAAGCTCTGATTTTTGACCAATCATTTGGTTTCTAAGGACCTCAGTTTCCCAATAAGCTAGAAAACAAAAGCTAGGCATAATTATGACCAAGATTCCTTCCAGCTTTACTATTCTAGAATTCCATTCAATATGACTATCATATGGCACAAACTCTAAGGTTTCGAAAATACATTAAAGAATCATGATACAAATAATAGAGTGAAGTCAGCAATTAGCAAAGAAGAATATGCAGACAAAATACAGCAAATGAAGGGTTCAATTGTGTCATCTTGATGACAATTTGACTATTGAGAGGTCTGGGTGATGAAGAACCTACTATAAAATGAAGCCTAGTATTTTCCCAAAGCTGCACAGTGTTTCAGAGTGAATATTATAACCTTTGTAGACAGAGCATGAGATGAGTATCTTAAGATCCAAAATGGTCACCATTTTGAATGAGCTTTGGAGGTACCACAGAGTTCCATCTCCCAACATGAAACATCACTCTAGAAGTTCTAGCTTCCTGGGGCACCTGGATGGCTCAGTAGGTTAAGCACCCAACTCTTGATTTCGGCTCAAGTCATGATCTCCCAGTTTGTGGGTTCAAGCCCCGCACTGGGCTCTGTGCTGACAGAGTGATGCCTGCTTGGGATTCTCCCTCCTTCCCTCTCTCTGCCCCTCCCCTGCTTGTATTCTCTCTAAAGAAATAAATAAATAAACTTTTTAAAAAACTTCAAATATCAAGCTATAATTCTCATCACTTACAAATTCTTCTACAGACTAGGAAAATCCATCTATTAAACAAAAGCCACATGTTCCTATGGCCCAAATTTTCTCTAGTAAATATACCTAAGGGAAGAGCTGTAAGACCATGGTATATGTACATACTTGGTTGAGTGAGTTAATGCTAAATTGTTTTCCAAAATGCTTACACCTGTTTATACTCCATTTGGTGGTATGGAAGAGCTCCAGGTGTGTTATCTTCTTGGCAATATCTAATATCATCAGCACTCTTAATTTTTCCAATCTACTGCCTTTAAATTATTCATTCTCAACTTCCTTTCCTTTCCTTTGGTTTTTCCAAGTTTAGAGTCACATGAAAAGCTTGTGCTAATAATCCACCACCACATTCACCCCTATCAGCTCTCCTATGAGCCTTTACTCTTTCCTTCATTTCTAACAACAACTCGCTACCCTTCAATTTTAAGTTGTTTATTTTTTTCAAATAATACATCTGAAAGTTATTACTGTCAGGACCTGGATATTCGGTGTTATTGATAACTAACATGTTTGTTGGCTGCCACATAGACCTCGTAGCTCTCCAATATCATCCACTGGAGCCAAGTATCAGAAACCATGTGATAAAGTTGGATGGTTAGTTGTACCATATGGTTATTTCAAAAATGCAAATTTGTTCCAAACGATTGAAATATTGGAGAACTCTTTCAGCCTCACACAAATTTTGCACTTGCCTATGCACAAATTCATTCGTGACAAATATTAGGTGAAGAAAGAAAACTGTACTCAGATGTGGCAAGTCATGTAGGAATACACAAAAACCAAGCTCAATTTCAAAGCTTCAAGCCAGGATGTCCACCCTCTCTTTACACCTATATTTTCACATCAGTTAACAAGTAACTATTGTGCTCTTTTTACCAGGCACAGTGGTAGACACTAGTCATCAAGGTTTCTGTGGTCATCAAAGTCATAAATATGCACAAGCTCATAAAAGCTATTTTTGCCACAATAATTACCAAAGCCTAATAGTATTAAGTGCTACAAAGAATAAGTGCATGATGTTGTGAACATGTGTTACATGAACGAAGTTCCAACCAAACTTGGAAGCTACAATTCAAGGAGAGCAGACAAAGCTGCCTTAAGAAAGTGACCTTTCAAATCAAACAGCAAAAGTGAATTCAAGTTAGCCCGATAACAGATACGAATGAAAAGAAGGGAAGGCTACATGGGAAGGCTCTGAAATCAAAAGAAATTTGTCCCCTGGAGCACCTGGGTGGCTCAGTCGGTTAAGCATCAGACTCTCGATCTTGCCTTAGGTGAGGATCTCACAGTTCGTGAGACTGAGCCCTATGTTGGGCTTGGTGCTGACAGTGTGGAACCTACTTGGGATTCTCTCTCTCCATATCTCTCTGTCTCTTTCTCCCTCTCAAAATAAGTAAACATTAAAAAGAAGAAGAAAACAGAAATTTGTCCCTGAGGAGGAATAGAGAGAAGGCCAGTTTCACAGAAGCACAGCAAATGAGAAGAATAATGATTTGGTAAGAGGATATGGTGGGTTGGGTGGCAGCCCCCCAAAAAATATGTCCACATGGAACCTGTGAATGTGATCTTGTTTGTAAAAAGGGGCTTTGCATATTTAATTTTGCAAAACATCTTCAAGATGAGATTTTCATAGATGCACTGCATGGACCTTAAATTCACTGACACATATCCTTATAAGGAACAAGAAAGGAGAAAACAGAGAGACACACAGAAGAAAAAGTGATGTGAAAATAGACTCAGAGATGGAATGATGGATCTACAAGCCAAGAATGCCAAGGATTTCCAGAAGCCACAAGAAGCTAGGAGAGAGGCATGAAGAGATCTTCCCTCAGAGCCCACAGATGAAACCATCACTGGTGATACCATGATTCTAGACCTCTTCAGAACTCCAAGTGAATAAATTTCCATTGTTGGAAGTCATCCCAGCTTGTGACAATCCGTTGTGGCAGACCCAGAAAACTGATACAGAGGCCAAATCATTCAACGGCCTTATAACTTAGGTAACTATGGCAGCCGGATTCCAAGAAGGCTCTCATTCATCTGTGTCTCCAGATATTCACAACCTTGGGTCATCTGCTGCCCTTGAATGTACCTTGAGATCAGGCACATAGTTCAGGTTTTTCTGGATCCTTGTTTTATATTTTCATTTTATTATTTCCAGGGCTTAGCATTGGGCCTAGAATATAAGAAAAGCCCAATAAATATTTAAGAAATTACTACCTGACCACTTTAATTTAGATAACAAGAGAATTGGAGGATTGTGTAATTTGGGAGAGGGTCTAAAGAAAGGATATTTAAAATTACCAATGTTTAAAGGAGAGGAATTCTTTGTGAAAAGAGAGAGTACACACAAAAAAATAGTCACCACAGTATTGTGGCCTGCTATTGGATCAAATGATAAATTGCAATTCTACTCTTAAAAGATGGCAGGGTATTTCTTCACTTTGTTAACTGTGCTCTGTGAACTTGAACATATAACTTAACCTCTCTGTCGATTGTCTTTCTCATCTGACAAATGGATATAATAACTGTCCAAGCCTCAGAGGGTCTAGTGAAGATTAAAAGGCAATGTAGATATAAAAGGCTTAAAACTGTACTCAAAGTATTATATAAACTCAATAAATCTGACTTTTTATTAACATTAATATACAGAACATTCCATTCAACAGCAGCAGAATGCATATTCTTCTCCCGTGCAAAAGGAACATTCTCTATGAGAACATTGCAATCACATCAGGGATCTTTTCATATCACAGTGATATGAAACTAGAAATCACAGGGGTGCCTGGGTGGCTCAGCCAGTTGAGCTTCCGACCTCGGCTCAGGTCATGATCTCACGGTCTGTTAGTTTGAGCCCCAGGTCGGGCTCTGTGCTGACAGCTCAGAGCCTGGAGCCTGCTTCAGATTCTGTGTCTCCCTCTGTCTCTGACCCTCCCCCGTTTATGTTCTGTCTCTTTCTGTCTCAAAAATAAATGAACATTAAAAAAAATAAATTTTAGAAACTAGAAATCATTAACAAGAGAAGTATCAGAAAATCCATGAGCATATGGAAATTAAACAACACCTTCTGGAACAACCAATGGGACAAAGAAGGCAATCAAAAAGGAAATTAAAAAAAAAAATCTTGAGACAAAGATGGAAGCTCAATATATCAAATGTACACAATGCAGCAAAAAGAGTTCTAAGAGGAAAGATTATAGTAATAAAAACTTACATTAAGAAAAAAGAAAGATCTCAGGCACCTGGGTGGCTCAATCGATTAAGCATCTGAGTTCAGCTGAGGCCATGATCTCACAGTTCATGAGTTCAAGTTCCGAGTTGAGCTCTATGCTGACAGCTCAGGGCCTGGAGCCTGCTTCAGAATCTGTGTCTCCCTCTCTCTCTCTCAGCCCCTCCCCCACTCGCACTCTTGTCTCTCTCTCTCTCTCTCTCTCTCTCTCTCTCTTTCTCAAAAATAAACATTACAAACAAAATTTCAAAAAAAAGAAAAAAGAAAGATCTCAAATAAATAACCTAAGTTTATAATTCAAGGAAGTAGAGAAAACAATAAATGAGGCAGAAAGTTAGCAGAGGTAAAGAAATAGTATTAGAGCAGAAATAAATAGCATAGACAATAGAAAGAGAAATAGAAAAGTTCAACAAAACTAAGCCCTGGTTTTTTTGAAACGCTAAACAAGGTTTACAGACCTTCATCCAGATGAACTATGAAAGAAAGAAGACTCAAAGAAGTAAAATTATAGATGAAAGAGGACACATTACCACTGAAATACAAAGGATCATAAGAAATTGCTATCAATAATCATGTGCTGACAAGTTGGGTAATCTGGAAGAAATGGATAAATTCCTGGAAACATACAACATATCAAGAAGGAAACATGAAGACATAGAAAATTCTGACATAAATAACAAGTAAGGAGTTTTTTTAAGAAGAAAAAAAAAATTAAGATTGAATCAGTAATCAAAAATCTCCCCTACCACTCCCCCCACCTCACACACACACAGGACCAGATGATTCCAATGGTGAGTTCTACCAAACACTTAAAAAGTAATTAATCCAATTTTTCTCAAGTGCTTCCAAGAAATTAAAGAGGAAGGACCACCTAAAAACTCATTTTATGAGGCCATTTTATTATTTTATGAGGCCATTATTATCATTTTAGTACCCTGATAACAAAGCCAGATATGGACACTGCAAGAAAATAAAATTATAGGTGAATAATCCTAATGAATATATATACAAAGTATATATGCAAAAATTCTTAACAAAATGGTAGCAAATAGAATTCACACACTGTAAAGGATGATACACCATTACCAAATGAGATCAAGTCATAGGATGTAAGAATGGTTCAACATATGCCAATCTATAAATATAATATGCCATATTAACCAGAATGAGGGATAAAAATCTCATGATCATCTCAATAGATGCAGGAAAATTCATCTGACAATATTCAACATGCTTACATGTTAGAAACTCTCAACAAATTGAATACAAAAGGAATTTAGGTCAATATGTTCAAAGTCCAGTTATGACAAATCTACAGCTAACACTCTACTCCATGGTAAAAAGCTGAAGGCTTCTCTTCAAAGATTAAGAACAACACAAGAGCACTTACTCTCACCACTCCTATTCAACATATTACTTGAAGTTCTACCTAGAGATAAAAGGCATCCAAATCAGAAAAGAAGAATTAAAAGCGTCCCTGTTTGCAGGTAACGAGTAACATGACATCATATATAGAAAGCCATTTTAAATACACACACACACACACACACACACACTTGCATACATAAATATAATAGATTCTTATTCAACTATAAATAAGAAGGAAATCCTGGCATTATAACAGATAAACCTGGAGGGCATCTTGAAATAACCTAGACAGGGACAAATACTCTCTGGTAGTACTTGTATGTGGAATCTAAAAAAGTTGAACTCATGGCAACAGATGGGCTGGCAGTGGCCAGGGGCTGAGAGGTGGGGGAAATGGGGAGGTAAGATAACTAAGTTCTGGGGATCTAATGGACAGCATGGCAATGATGATTAAGAATACTTTACTGTATACTTGAAATGAGCTAGGAAGTAGATCTTTAGTGTTCTCACCACCAAAAAAAAGGGTGGGGGGACATAACTGTGAGGTGATAGATGTCTTAATTAACTTGATTGCAGTAATCATTTCACAATGTAAACATATATCCAATCATCATGTTGTACATCTTAAATATTGTACAATTTTGTTTCTCAACTATACCTCAAAAAAGCTTGTGGGGGGGGGAGAAGTAGTAATTTTTTGTGAAATGATGCTTGTGAAAACATTTAGTGAAAAATAAAGTGCAATATAGGGTGCCCGGATGGCTCAGTCGGTTAAGCTTCCAACTCTTGATTTCAGCTCAGGTCATGATCTCACAGTTCATTGAGATCAAGCCCCAAGTCCGGCTCTGCACTGAGAGCTCGGAACCTGCTTGGGGTGCTGTCTATCCCTCTTTCTCTACTGCTGCCTCTCTCTCTCTTTCTCTCTCTCCTCTCTCTTGCTTTCTCTATCAAAATAAATAAGCATCAAAAAAAGAAAATAAAAAATGAAATGCAATACACATAACAGAAATTATTATTATAAAAATTCACTAACCTGATGATTGCAATTTCTTGAGTTCCAAATAATCCCAGCTTTTATTAGCTGGTCTTCCATCTTACACAATGTCCTCACACCTCTCACCTCACCTCTTTTGCTTCCTCAACCTCAGATTCTTAGCATGTGACCTGTCCTCCACTTCAGAAAGAAAATTAAAGTTCTTATATGCAATTACTTAAAAGGCCACCATATCCATAACTTCCTCCATTTCTCTTTTCTTCGCCATAGTGCTCAGTTTTTCCATAAATGTTCTACTAAAGTTTCTGCCTTGTCAGAAAACACATGCTGGTGATTAGTCCATGTCTTGTGCACTTTGAAACTTTATTTTCAGATTTAGTCACTTTGACCAGCATGTTAAAATATTCTGGCTCCTTGTCATAAATACAACCAGAACCAGAACGATAATTTCAGATCACGGTGAAAACCTCCCTCCCTAGTTACCTCTACTCCACACTGTCAAACTTCTCCAAAGAATTGTGTATGTTCACTGTTTGCACTGTCTTTATTCTCTTTCAGTCTGGCTTATAACCCTACCCCTGGACTAGCCACTGTCCTCTCTGTTACAAAGGTCACCAATGGCCACCAGGCTGCCATCAATAATTAAACTTGTTATCAACAATCATCTTCATTTTTACCCAGTTCTCATCTCACTGGACTTCTAAAAAGTCTGAGACACACACTATTCTTGCCTTCTTTTCTTCACTTTTAGGGAGGAGGAAGAAGTAGATGCCTACTTTTCTCTATCAAAACACAAAACAATAAAACTGTACTTTGCCATGTAAAACTATCATAGACAAAAACAGAACAGACCTGTTTTACTCCTGTTTTTACACATAAGTCAACTGAGGCTTAGACAGTTTAAGTCACTTTCCCAAGATTATACAATGTGTGAATAGCTCACATTCAAAGCTTTTTGAAATTTAAGTGTAACTCAGCTAACATGGTTTTTGATTTACCAAAACTTTAGTAGACTTCTACTCAGCAATCCACAGAATCTCATTTCCTCCTTACCTAATCACCGTTTATTGACTAAAAGTGTGACTACTGATCTGTACACATCAATAACGAACAAATCAAACTTGCAAAATCTATTTTCAGAGTTAACTATAGTAACATTAACCATAATGCCAACTAAAGGCGGTGGTTAATTAAGCACTCATAGATGTCCAGAAACTATGCATTTTTATAAATGTACCTTGTTGCTAAGCACCAACCAGCCATAAAAAAGAAAGCGAATTATTGCATGGTATTAAGCCACTTTACAAAATGGCACAGTAAGATTCCAAAAGGAATCATGTGTGGAAAATGTAATCTCAGTAGTTAAAGCTGGACATTTTTCACAAATTGATAATGCCAGGGTCCTGGATTAGAGTCTGTATACCCAGCTATTAGACAGGCTTTTAAAAATTCTCTAACAACATTCCTAGGGACCACAACATGTGTCACGGCATCACTAGATACAGGAAGCAGAACATGGCACACAAAAGCACCACACAGCCAGCTACATGAAGAACATGAAAATGCAGTCTGATAAATTAATGTGCAAAAGAAAAGTGGACACAGCCAGTGATACATGCCAGGCAGACCTCCAGGGTGAGGTCTGTGTGTGCAGCTCGATGAACTTAACAGAGCCAGGATCAACGGCTAGGGGCTTCCACATGAACCATTTTGTCCAACTTTACCTTTCTTTCATCTTGTTGCTTTAGTTGGAGATATTTCCCTTGAAACAGTTATTAAAGTTAACTGCATCCTTTTCAAGAGTGAAAGAATAAGCATTTACAGAACTGAGCTAATTCTAAACCAATTCAGAATCAGTAGAGAAAGGTATATAATAGAGGTTAAAATATCAGATTTGCTGCTGTTAAAGACCAGGTTGGAGAAAATGAGTTAGGTGAGCAGTAAAAAAGGTTTTCTGAGGCTTAACTGTATTTTCATTGGTTAAACCCTGAAAAGAAGAAAGCCACATTCAAAATGCAATTTTCTGATTATGCATCATAAACTGAGTAGTCGCTTGCAAATATAGTCAGATCTCTGCTTTTTCACGGAAACATTTCATGAAGGAAGAAAAAGCTTACAGAGTGACCAAGAAGCTCACAAGGAACCGAGACAGAAGCAGTGCCTTTTTGGCTTAGTGCCACAATCTGAGGGCAGCCTTTGCAAGGTGTTGATTGACACCAGTTCCAATCAGTATCAACGTGTGTGCAATTTCAGACACAAAGTGCATGGGATTCACAGCATTCCCCTCGGTGCTGCTTAGAACTGAGGATTCTTGCTCCAAAAAGATAGAGGCAGGTATATACTCCTCTAAAGACAGATAGATGCCTATCTCTCGTTGATGTCATTCAGCTCTTCATGCAATTTGACATAGTTTAAATAAGGCACAGAATCCTACTTTTTGAAAAAAAGACGAGTTATCTTAAAGTAGCATGACTCCGAGTGCTGTTAAGTCAGAGAGAACCGACTGGCCTCCCTCTCAATGCCAGGTGGCCCAGGAGATCAGAGACCAACTGGAAATAAGTTTCCTAGTAAGTTTTCTGAATTCCATAAACATTGCAGGATTTTTTAATTAAAAAAGAACACATTATATTCAAATCTATCTCATCTCACTTTTTCATCATTTTTATGAATGGTAGGGAGGACTTCATCCCTGTCATGTGCTACTTCTCAAATTCTGGCTCCAGACATCTGTAAATAACAAAGGCCATAGATATGCAGCCACTGACTCGCTGTAAGAAAGCACAGTGTCTGATGCCAGAGGCCTCGGCTCCGTGTATGTACTCTCTCATCTCCGAAAACGATGAGCTCCTGGAAGCCTGATAAATCCCTTTCTTGGGATACCTCATCATACTCCTATACCCGTATCTTTCCCTTTAAACGAATCTAAATTCTCAAAGGAACGGAAGATTTTTTTTGTCCATTTTACTGGAAGACAATCCTTACGACCAAATTTTATTTATGTCTTAATTCCAAAGTGGCTTTTAGAAAATGTACCACGGACAGCACAGATATCAGTATAATAAAATTTTTTCAATGTAAGGACCAAGGGCAGAAAGAAAAATGAAATCACCTGAGCCAAACTCTGTATTTGTAATTGCTGTGGTAATGCTATGTGTGACTCTGTGATTCAGCCAGATGGGAGAGAAATGGAAGACTGACTGATTAGGTTTCCGTTATCAAAATGAAGGGTAGGTCCAGACTCTAGGTAGTTGCTCTACTGTGTCTAGGAATAAATTAACTTAGACAATCAGAAGTCTACCTTTGTTTTGTCTCCTGAATCACCTAAGATGTACTTTAATCGAATGCTCTTGATTTTTCTCATGGTTATTTGCAGAAGTGCCCACATAAAAGGAGACCCTTTCTTTTAATACACATTATGCTCCTAAGAGTTTGTTATTCAAAGATAAACGTAAGGAGTTTATTTTAGATTTTAGTATCATGAAAGTCTTTTCATATGAGAATGGTCATAATAAATCAGTATGGGTCTTTGAGTTTGGAAATGAAAGGATTGGATGTTGATGGCATTCTATTATCTATATTGTATATTCCTGTACCATTAACCACACTTCACAGCCATACTCCACTTTCACTGGATTACTGTCAAAGCTTTTAAAAGAGGTTAATAGGCTTCCATTTCCAAAGGTTAGCCAACATAGCTAAAGTTAGAGTTTCACAGGAAAACATTTAGCGTATTACAAGAAAACATTGCAGAGAGGAAGAGAAAAGACAATCCCTAAAGGAATAAGATTTTAATATGTGGCTAGTATAGAGTGATGCTATATATCTTGTAATTTCCAAACCCAGAGAATATTTTTGCTATAAGGGAATCTTAAAACATGAACACCATCTCCTCAATTTACAGAAGAGAAAAAAACATTGAGGCACAGAGAAGTTAAGTACCTTGCCCAAAGTTCCGTAAATGACCAGAAGGAAAGTTCAGACTAGACCCCAACTCCCTCTATTGAAGATCAACATGTTTCCCACTGAAAAACTGCCCTAAAACACAAAAATTCTGTCCTAACAGAATGATCCCATGCAGCTCAAATCTAAGTATAAAGGACCCCTCAGCTAATGTGACTTTTTTTTTCTTCACATTTTAAAGTGGGGCTGCTTACTAACAGTGCTATCTCTTTTGAAAACCTTGGAGATTCAGTTTTAGAGGCTCTTAGATTTTTAGATTTAATAGGGTTAAAAATTAACATGCTATATTCTTTTGTCATAGACTCTGGGTCTGGAGTTCTCTCTTGTCCAACAAGACAGCAGATGCAGGATTTAAATGCGAGAGAGGCTAATGTCCAGGAGAAGATAAGAGCCCCAAGTAAGGGTCCTTGCTTCTTTTTTATTAGGATCAGAAGGCTTACAAGCATGATGGACATGCACAGAGAGACAATGAAACCATGAACATTAACTCATGGGTGTGGGGGAAAAGGGGTTTTGAAGATACATGGTATATTAGGGGTTTGGGTCAATACAAAACAAAATCCTGGCACCTGGCAGATAGTTAATTACAGCAGACATGAGGTGCCACCTCTGTTTACCTGACTGGGTCTAGGGGACAAGAAAGACAGAGCATGCTAACCTCAGAGTCAAAAAGGCACCTTTCTTTTGCAAATTAGCTCCACTCTGGGCAACTTCTCCCTGCTGCAGTCTAAAGTCCTGTTTTCCTGTTTTTGACCTTCCTTCCTGTGAAAGCAGCTTTCTGCTATTGTACAAAGTTCGGGGACCTTTCCACCCTGAATACCTAATCTTATTTACCTAATCTTGGATGTTTTCATCCTGAGATTTTCTATTCTCATACCTTTGTCCTATACTGGGGGCCTTTGCCCTATTTACCTAATCTTGTTTACCCAAACTTGGGTGTGTTCATCCTGTGGCTTTCTAATTCTTTATGCCTTGTTAACCCATCCATGCAGGCTCAGGGAATTCCTAAGCTTATTCCCCACATTCTTTGTAGTTGGACAAGATCAATATGTTCTCTCTAATGAATCAGAGAAGACCCAGAGACTACAGCGGTAACTTGTTCAGTGATTTTTATCAAATTAACTTAAGTAATCAGATGGTTCAGTCAATGTGACTGATCAATTTCACTCATCATGGAAGGGAGTAAAATGGATTTGTCACAACATGTATGTCACCCTTCCTTTTGTCTCTTTCACGAGGCTGTTCCTTGGTACTGTGTCCATGCACCTACTACTGTACCTACCACACTGGTTTATAAAGGTTTATCATTCTACTAAAAATAAAATAATATTTACACAATATCATGTCATATTTTTCAGTCTGATCATGCTCAAAATACTTAAAGAGTGCCTACCTCATTTGGGGTACCATGTTAGCTTCTGGGTTTACGAGGTTTTTAAGGAGACATACATGACATTTTAGTTTACAATATTGCTGTCTCAGAGGAATGCACAGGAAGTGCTGAGAAAGACCTTGTAGGGTTTGGGGGTCATAATTACAGAAGTAATTATATCGGAGCTGAATGGAAGCAAGCAGAACTAGGTAGCTAGTAAATAAAGGTAGGGAAACTGCATGAGAATGCTCCTGGAAAAGAAAACACACACACAGAACAAAAAGGAAAGAAGCCTGAAAAGTCATTTTACAGTGCGAGATGGGGCAGCTTCTCTAGAAAGGCAAGAAGCTATCATTAGCATGAGAACAAAAATTATCAGTCTTTGATATAACAGAATCTGTTGGAGAACTAAAAAAGCATGTGAAAGACCAAGGCTGTCTACGTAAAAGAGGCATTTTATTAAGTCCTCAGGTGATAGTAACACATACCAAAGTTCAAGAACTACTGTATTGGAGCATCAAGTGCTAGACGAGAAAGATGCGTGAAAGGACAAGGTGGAAAAATCAGGGTAGAGAGAGAGAGATCAAGACTATATTCAAGGTTACCCTAAGTCACAGGTCAAACCCCATGTTAAGAAGAAGTCTACCTACAGCATGGGTAACAGGAGTGCCACAAAGATGCCTGCACTTTAAAATAATTACTGTCGGTGCGCCTGGGTGGTTCAGTCAGTTAAACGTCTGACTTTGGATCAGTTCGTGATCTCAAGGTTCAAGAGTTCCAGCCTCGCATCAGGCTCCCTGCTGTTGGCGCAAAGCTCACTTCAGATCCACTCTCCCCCTCTTATCTGCCTCTTCCCCACTTGCATGCATGCACACACTCTTTCTCAAAAATAAACAGTTAAAAAATAAATAATTACTGTCGACAATAAATAAAATACATACATGATGGAAAGAAAAATAAGAGAATGGAGTAATTAATATTCCTTTTCAACAGCACAGGTGAAAGAGGCTAAGGGCCTATGCTAGAATTCAGGTTGTAGGGATGACAAAGTGGGAAAACATTACAGCAATATCCAGTCATCAACTTGTATTTAGTAAACATTCAAGAGAGGTTCATGTAATACAGGTCATGAGTGGGCGTCAGTAAATTAGGAAGAAGAAGTCCTCAGTTTCCCCGATCATACAGAACTGACACTAAAAATGTACCAACAGAACAGATGTTTAGGAAAAACTCTTGAGTCCATTACAATCAGCCTGTAAGAGCCACTGGAATACACTACAACATGATGGAGTGGAAACTGTTTTTGAAGTTGATTTTATTAAACATTTAATGCATACAAACAATAGGTCTTCAACATATAAAGAACAATAAAATGAAGATGCACACAAATCCACAAGTCTACTTAATAGATTCCCAATACACATGAAGATGATGTTTCTCCCCAACCATGTGCTTTCACTTTCCCACCACCCTGCGGTCCTCATTCTTCTAAACCTTGTGCTTACCACTTTCTTTTCTTCATGGTCTAAGTACAGTGGATGTAGCCGATATAATGTTGTTTCGTTTTATGTATTGTTTTACAAAATTACTGCCTTAATGTCTTCTACAGCTTGCTCTTTTCTTTTTTCTCAACATGTGTTTGAGATGACTAATTCTGATGTGCAACGCTTCAGTTCATTTTCTTTTTTTTTTTAAGTTTATTTATTTATTTTGAGAGAAAGACAGAGAGCACGAGCTGGGGAGGGTCAAAGAGAGAGGAAGAGAGAGAGAGAGAATCCCAAGCTGGCTCAAGGCTGTCAGTGCAGAGCCCAATGCAGGGCTCCAACTCACGAACCACCATGAAACCATGATCTGAGATGAAACGCACCCCCACACTTAACCAAATGAGCTACTCAGTCACCCTCTCAGTTCATTTTCTTTCTGTTGAGTGGTCTACTGCATCAAGAGACCACTACTTAATCATTTGCCTGCCGGGAGGCATTTGAGATGTTTCCGGTTTTCTTCATCAGAAACAATACTTTTTGAAATATTCCTGCACATGCGTCTTAGGGAACAATGAAAAATTTCCTCTAGGATGGTGGCTTTTATTTTTAAATGGAGACCCACTGTATGGCAGCCCAGTACACATATATGTTCACACAGACACATGTACGTGTGCACACATATAACACAAGCAAGTATTTCTCGAAACAACATTTAGCCTATTTCTACGTGACAATATCCTTTAATTTATTGCATTGTACTGTATCAGACACTATCATATTTCATTTTAACATGTTTATATTTGGTTGCTGAATTAACTTTAAAATCCCCTACAAAGTGGCAGCGACCTAGGCTTTAAAAATCACTGCTCAGGGTGTAAACCTAGAAAAAGAATTCGGGGAGGTAAATATGTGTCCATCCCTGGATTCCTAAGATAATACCAAACTGTTTCCCACAAGGCTTCTAGCAATCTACTCTCCCATAATTGATACATGTTATTGTTCCAAACATACACTACAACTTGTTTTATCCAGTCTGTTTAGAGTAAAATATTATCAATTTGTAGTTAAGGTAGAGGTTGATTGTGTTTTCCTACTTGCCTTGGCAATTTTTGTTTCTTCTTTTTTTAAATGCCAAACCCATTTTGTGTTGAGCTGCTAATTTATCTCTTGTTGTTCTATAGAAACATGTTTAAAATACATACTCTTAAGGTTTATTTTATTTAATTAATTTATTTATGTATTTATTTACTTATTTACTCACTCTCCTTACAAGTAGGGGAGGGGCAGATAGAGAACAGGACAGAGGATCTGAACCAGGCACCATGGGGAAAGCAGAGACCCAATGCGGGGCACAAACCATGAGATGATGACCTAAGCGAAAAGGCAGACTCTTAACCGACTGAGCCATCCAGGCTCCCCTCAATACACACTCTTGATACAAATCTTTTGTTGCTTATCTTCACCTATATGGTTTATCTTTTTTAGGGTGAGCTTAAGTGTAAGAAGTTTCCATTGTAAAGTGGTTAAATTTATGTATCTTTCATTATTATCATCTTTTCATTAATACTAATGTTATGTCTGTTTTAGAGCTATTAAAGGCGAAATCAGAGGTGTCTGGGTGGCTCAGTCAGTTGAACACCCGACTCCTGATTTCCGCTCAGGTCATGATCTCACAGTTCAAGCCTCATTTTGGGCTCTGCACTGACAACACGAAGCCTGCTTGGGATTCTCTCCCACCAGCCTTTCTATTCCTCCCCTGCTCATGGGTACGCCCTCTCTCTCTCTCTCTCAAAATAAACTTAAAAATATATGTATTTTAAAAAAGGCAAAAGGGAGCATGGGTGGCTCAGTGTTTTAAGTGTCCGACTTCGGCTCAAGTCATGATCTCACAGTTCGTGAGTTTGAGCACGATGTCAGGCTCTATGCTGACAGCTCAGAGCCTGAAGCCTGTTTCAGATTCTGTGTTTCCCTCTCTCTCTGCCCCTCCCCTACTTGCACTCTGTGTCTGTCTCTCTCTCTCTCAAAAATAAACATTAAAAATTTTTTTTAAATAAAATTTAAAAAGGCAAAATTATTAATGATCAAAACAGGATAGACAACCTTAGCCATATACAGATATAATTCTACCTAAGTAAGACTTGGTTACCACCAAAGAAATCTGTTAACTTAATCATTTATAAGGCTACCCATTCTTGTCCCAACATGTTTGCCTAAGAGGTCTTTGGCATGTATCTAGAAAACTAAACTGATAGTAAGATTTTGTTTCAGCTTATTGAACTGTTAGAGAAACAGACTCTTTATTCAACAGCTCTTGGTCCGTTAGTCAACAGAGGGGTGGACCTTTGTGGGCAATCTGCCCTTTTTACAATTTGCTAAATAGATTTAATGACTATCCAATTCTCTTGGGATAAATCATTGTTCACTCAAGAAATTCATGCATAATGATTTCATTTCCTCAATATCTTAATTCGACAAACAGGGTATCTTGAATTACTGACACCAATTGTTTGATTAATAAATATGTACCCCCATTGGAAGGTAACAGACTATATCCTGGTTTAAGAATTATTTCTACCAAGTTCATGTTTGTCCCAAAGCTTGATCAGGTTGGCGTTCACCAATAAAGCTGAGTAAATTTGGGAACCAAAGACTGGATTCACGTAGAACTATGACTCCCACAAAACTCTTTCTGAAGAGCTTCTAACCACTGACTCTGACATTTCTACTATTTATTGAGGTTCTCAACTAAAATGACATTTGGGACCAGCATGTGACTTACAAGTATGAGGAATTGTGTAAGATTCTAGGAAACAAGAATTATTTGGAGGTGCAGTTATCATCTAAATATATTCAAATTATCGAATTATTTTTTCAGCCTTCTGCTTTCCAAAGAGAAAAAAAAACAATCTGCAGACTAGGTTCTTGTCTCAATTCACCATTTCCCCACTTTTATTTTAAATGTAACACCACAAAAGTAGAGAGAAGCATATATACTCTTAATCATCTATGTTTTTGCAGAATTAGGAGACATTCTATTTTAAAAAAAAAATTTAACGTTTATTATTGAGAGACAGAGAGACACAGAGCGTGAGCAGGGGAGGGGTAGAGAGAGGGGGAGGCATAGAATCCGAAGCAGCCTCCAGGCTCTGAGCTGTCAGCACACAGCCTGATGCGGGGCTCGAGCTCACAAACTGTGAGATCATGACCTGAGCCGAAGTTGGTCACTTAACCAATTGAGCTACCCAGGCGCCCCAGGAGACATTCTATTTTTAATGATAAACCTAATTTTTGTTTCCATTTTCAAAAATATGGTTAGCAAAGCTCCTAAATTTTTTATGTCTGTAAGCTGGAAAATTTTTCAGTATGTATGTTTTGTTGCATTTTGCATTTTAAGCACTTTGATTTTTTTTTTTAAGTTACAGATTGTATAGATTCTGTCGTGAATTTCTGGATTTTACAAAATTGCACATCTCAGAATGCTGAAAGTCAATCCCTTATAATCACTTACAACACTCTGGGAGAAAAGAGGATTTATGTATAAATATATATCTGGTATTCTGTACCATATAAAATTATTGCAGTAATTTTATAGACTGTATCTCTAACACACATGTGTTTAACTGAATAAAACTACAAATGTCAGTCATAGAATTTGATGATGATTCTTTTTGTTTGGTTTGGCTGACAATTATATACCATGTTACCTGCATGTTTAACTTTCCAGAGTTTGCTAGGAAATATATACTTCTTACTTGTAAATACAATTTTGTCTTCTTCTCTGTCTTACTCTGTGTACGTACAAGCGTGTGTGTGTGTGTGTGTGTGTGTGTGTGTGTTTTCAAATCAGCATCTTTTGAATAAGGTAGAAATAAAAAATCTACTTGGTAGTATTTAACTGTTTTAATATCCTCATAAATAAAATTTTAAAACTCTTCTTTCTCAGTAGCTTTCTGCCCCCCCCCCATTTTTCTCTTCTTTCCATAATGGAGTCTTATGCCTCCACATCAACATTCTGGCACATCTCTAATTATAAGGAAGACTACTGTTCTTTCTTTGCTTCATATTTAGAAACTATTTTTAGATGCTGGCTTTCACATGCATGTCTCTCTTTTTCTAAGTAATTCTTTCATCTAAAATCAGAGATAAAATTTCAAGCTAATGTTGCCTAACTAAAAATACAGGGGAGTGCAGTACTTTATATTTACATCATATGAAGTAACAGAAAACATTTCACTGGATGGAAAGTGACCAGGAACCAAGTTAGAAAATTGGGAGAGAAAATGTTTCAGATTTTGTAAAACTATACTGTGTTCACATATACTAACCCTTTTTCTTTTGGGAATGCAGGTTGGTAAATTCCAAATCAAAATAGCTGAGTGAAATTTCAAAGTTAAAATTCTGTCTTAACAGAGAACAGTTTCACATTTCCGGATTCAGAAATTTATTTCTGGATTTTGGATATTGACTGCTTTTCTCATTTCCAAAAATACTGTGTTTTTGTTGAAGGTTCAAACTGCTTCCTAACAGGACTAAGGAGCGCTCCTGAGGTTATGGCAGGCTCAGGAATCAATCAAAACTAAGACTCTGTACATGTGGATTAGAACAAAGCAAAGAGGAGAATTATCTGCTTGCATCTAAGAATACCTTTAATCTAACTAAATTCCCCTGTAGTGCAAAAGTTGGATTTGCTTTCTGGTTTACACCAGTATTCTAAGCCATTGCCTTTTATCTTTTAGTTCATTGTACAGTTTCAATCAACTTTATACTTGCCTCTTCAATGGCGATACCCTGCTGGGCAGCCTTTGAAGACCCTTGTCAGGACAGAATGAGGTCAGAAAAACATGCTAGAAAGACACAGGGCAGTGATCAATAGTTTAAATGAAGAAATGAAACTGGGACAAGGGGAAAAAATGATCTAAATTTAATCAGTTCAGTTTAATTTATTAGATGAAATTTCCAATAGCAATTGAGTTAAATTCCATCACTATCAACGAACCTTAAAAAAGTTCTCCAGGTTCAATATGCAATCTAAGCTTCAAACCAGAACATAAATTAAATTAATGGTATTCTTTTCTCATTGCATTAGTTTGATTTAAGTAGGATTTGAAGTATTTCTTATAGCAGATGATTCCAGTTCATCTTCTCAATGTGCAAACAAAACTGAGTTCTTTTGTCAACCTACACCCAGTGACACATTTATGGTCATCATACATTATTCAACTCGTGTTTCTTTGTTCAAATATTAGATCATCCCCCATTACCTAACATAAAATAGATGTCAGCTTTATTTTGACTGTGGGGTAGCAAATTAGTATAAAAGCAAGTTATCAATTCTCCTGACAGGTGTCTCACTTCCAAAGGAAAGCAGAATACTTTTCAAAACACATATTTCAAACTTGTTTTATCAGTTTCTAAAAGTGCCATCTCCTTAATTTAAGGCTATTATTTCAGTGACCATTAATCAGCTCTCCACTTCCTGTACAAACTCTGGTGACACATGGTAGGCCCAATCACAGCTCTGTATCCTTTTGGCATGTTTCTCTGACCCCATTCTGTTCTGTCAAGGGTCTTTAATGGCTGTCCATCAAGGTACAGCCATTGAAGACCCAAGTGTGAAGTTGACTGAAACATTAATGTGTTCTAAGGAAACCAAAATCCAGAAGTATTCCACTAAAAACAAAACAAAATAAAAAAATCCTATCATTATCTCCCACTTACATTAGGCTTAAGTTGATATGGAAGAAAGGTGTGTAACTACCACCTAATTAATGGTATTACTTACCATTAAAATAAAAAGGTTTAAAGTGTCCTCTTTCCTGTAATACAAAAGAAAATCACGAACAACCTGGAAGTCTAAATGGCAAAATACAGCAAAGACATTTACTAAAACCAGGCTACCTGGCATTCAAGACATTCTTTAGTTTAAGAATCCTATAGGAGCTCCTCAGGTGAAAACAACAACAAAACACATCTTTAGTAACAGTCCTTAAAGGTATCACTTTTATTCATCATGGAAAAATAGGTTATCACGACTGATTCTCTTCAGTTGTTAACTCTTGCAACATTCTGCATAATTGTGTAAATGCAAAGTGTGTATTTTTTTAAGTAATTTTTCCTATTGTATAGAAATTTTCATGACTCAAGTAGAGAGAGAACAATGTTGGATGCAAAACCACTTTTTCAAATAGACAATTTTGCTGCTACCAGATCTTCTATGGTGACCCCTCTTCTTGCCCAAGACCAACATATAAACCCTAAAATCAAAACTGCTACAGTATGTCCAGAACTAAGCTAGTTAGAATTTTTATGGTCAATATTGTCTTGCATATTATTGATTAAGAAAGCTCATTAGGATTTTCATATTAAATATTATCCTGTTACACACCCATCATTTCCTACTAACAAGCCCAAAATGCAGATTCAGGGAGCCATTTATGTTGGTACAGTCTCCTCTTTTCTCTGCACTTTACCACATGACCTCAGAACCATCTACTCCTGACCTAGTCCTCCCTCACCAGAGCATAGCCTAACCCTCAGGAGCCCTTTCTCATTCCATTAAACTCAACATTGAGATACTTTGTCTACTTGACTTGAATTTGTACTGTCTTCCTTTTAGCCAGGGTTAAGATTCTTCTCTATGACCTCTGTTTTCTTCCTTCTCTTCAGCCCCAAGAATACCCCTACCCAACCTCAGAAAAACCGCACTCTACTCTACTCAACACCAGCCTGACAGATGTCCATAGCAGCTTATCTCTCTGAAGCACTTCTGAGGACAAAGCCTAGGAAAAACGGGGTCCCTGTCTTATATAACAGGGTCTAGGGTTCATGGAGTGCCAGAGACTTGACCCATTGCCTACATAATAAGATTTGAGAATATACTCCAAGATTTTCCCTAGCCAAGAATATTCCCATCTGATCCAAGAAGCCAGCTGATCAGTTCCTCTTGAGCAAGAGAAAACTTTGTGTCACAGAGAATGCCTGACATTGAAGTTAGTTCTGGTTGTGTTTGAGTCCCAGCTGCTTTGCTTACTAGCTGCACAGCTTCAGACAAGTTATTCAACTTTTGAGCGCAGATCTGTTTTCCAAAAACTGGAGATTATAATCCCCAATTTGCAAATTGGGTACAAATGTAGGCAGTAAGTTTAACTACAAGGTGTATGCAGTCCTCAGTAAACTGCAGCTCTTATATTATTACTTGTATTGTATACTAACACCTTAATAAAAAGGAGTTTATAGGATTCCTTTTCATGCATCCATAACGGATTTGAAGCAATAGAAGATCCCTTGGCAAATGGCAGTAGGAGCAAAGTATTTAACAGTGAGGAAAAGGGAAATATAACAGCTCAGAAAGTTACCGAAGACTACAACATCTCCCATATCAGTCTTACAATAGAAATAAAAACAGAATAAAAACAACATTTGCAAGTTCCTAATAGAAGCCAATCATGTTCCTAGGAATTTTTCTTGTATTTCTGAATTTTACAAATAAAAGTATCTTCAATCTCAGAGAATTTATTTAACTTTACGAGTTCACACAGCTGCTCCAAGTCCAGGTCTTTCTAACTCTGACACTCGCTACCTTTCTGCTTGGTCATGCTGCCTTCCAGCTTGGAATTAAATGTTGGCTCTGTTTGAACTTCTGTAAAGTATTTATGATGGTGTTTGCTTCATTTGTAAAATATCTAGAATACCTGCCTATTGGGATTATTTAAGAATAAACTTATTTATACTACATGAAAGACAAAGCTACAACTATAGAAAACATTAATACCATTAACATAAAAACTTCAGTTGCCAGATTCACCAAATCCCAAAGTCCCCTGATCTTCTATTTTATGTTGTGATCCCTTCCCTCACATACCATTTTAATCCTGCTATGGTGACCTGTTCATTTAGCAAATATAGTCTGACCACCTAGTATATACTAGGGAATTGCGTCAAGACTACCTATCTACCTTCAGGGAGTTCAAATCCATGAATGAGAGCAAATACAGAATTAGAAATTACAGCTCAAAATGTTAAAAGATATAAAGAGACATGAACTACACTTTGTGAAAACACAGTAATCTCTGCCTGAGGAAAGGACGGAAGTCTCTCAGAGAGGGAGACACATGTCAGATGAAGGAAGATTAAGTATTTGCCACTTAGATAAGAAAAGGACATTTTTGGTTAAAACTAGGAAATCTCTTTTCAAGAGCAATTTTGCCCCTGGCAAGAAATTCTGTGATACTTTCCCTAGTGATTGGCTGGGAAAGGTGATTACTTTTGAAACACCCTGAAAACTAAAATCCAAGTATTTTGAGGGGATAATTAATACTTAATACTAGTAAAAGTGATTGTTTCCTCCTTTATTGGGAGGGATAAGTGACCAGGGTACATATTCTATCCCAAGTGATAATCAGCAAGGATCATAACATATCCATAAGAGTAGCCAGTAGGGTCTGTCTTCTTCCAGCCAAATGGATGTGATTTAGAGTCTGGGAACCCAAGACTCTCTGGTCTAATGTCATCTGCTCTTTGCCACTTCCTGTACCAAAAATGCAAAGTTAAAAGTCTGTTGTGGGTGGAGACTTTTAGTTTCAGTGTATGTAATTCAGTATGTTTTCCCATGGAAATCATCAAGTTACAATGTCTTGGAAAATAGGAACTCAAACACAAGTTTCAAAAGACCTGTGAATTGTGTCCAGATTCTCCTTTTGATGAAGCCTAAGACAAAAAAAGAAAATTTCAGGTAAAGGAAACAAAATAAGCAAAGCATGAAAATGATAAAAAAAAAGTATACTCTTCATGAAATTTTAAAGAAATTGGAATGGACAGGCAGCTGGGTGGCTCAGTTGGTTACATGTCCAACTCCTGATTTTGCTTCAGGTCATGATCTCAAGGTCGAGTGATGGAGGCGTGCACTGGCCTCCGCACTGAGCATGGAGCCTGTTTGAGATTTTCTCTCTGCCTCTGCCCCTCCCCCACTTGCAGACTCATGCACTAGCTCTCCATCTCTCAAAAACAGAAAGAAAGAAAGAAAGAAAGAAAGAAAGAAAGAAAGGAAGGAAATTGGAATAGAATGTGGATAAGAAGATAAAGAATGAGGTCAACGGGTGGCCAGGGGAACAGATCATGCAGGTCTTGAAAAGCAATGGGAGTCATAGCATCCGATTTTCTTCAAATACAACATTCTGGCCATAGTATGTATATTTATTTATTTATTTGTTTGTTTGTTTGTTTAATGAAGAGGGACAAGAATGAATGAAGATAAGTAAGAGTCTATCACAGCCATCCAGACGAAAGGTAATGTTGACTTGACCTAGAAATGTTTGAAATGGTCAGAAGTGGTCTCATTCAAGATGTATTTTGAAGGTGGATCTAAAACTACTTGCTCCTAATCAGTTCTTCCCTTCTTTCTTGCCCAGCATCCCTGTGGAGGGTATACTGCAAGGGAAATAGACTGGAGAGTAGGACTCTAGCCTCAGGACACCATTGATAATTTCTGGGCATGGGACAATGAGAGCTAGCACTAACAAGATTTAATTTCATTTTTTCAAGCCACCCTACATCCTGCCTTACTTTTTCAAAGTAAAGAGCTAACAGGTGGTGTTACCTGCCTTCCTTCTCTGAGTCACATAATGAAGACTTGCCCATACTCTCCATTGGCAGTTTGTTTTTCAGTGACAACGTGACAGTTTGGGCTCATTTAAAAATAACCAATTTCCAACCACTGAAAAACCATCTGGGAATGTTGTTCTCCTGAGATAAGAAGATTACTTTCTAATTGGTCTGTTTGATAGAAAATGTTTTCCTTCATTGTATACAACACTCACACTCATGTCTCTCCTGTGGCCACAGGGATTCTACAGGTTGACCTCCAAGATACTCACTTTGGATGCCTCTGCAACCTGATGAAAGGCTACTGTCAGGCATTCCAAATGGCTCCTGAATTCATTGTTTTTAACATCCTCCACAGGAAACGCTCAAACACACATAAATGCAACTGTGCAAAACACAGCTTTGAGGACTAAAGCCTTAAAGTCATGAAGCACTATTCTTCATGTTGACTCTTAGATTTGATAATTAAAAATCATTTCATGTCTATTTTAAGCTCAGTATTTACATTGCAGTCTCACATGGAAATGTTTTTATCATTTCGATGTATTAAGACATTGATAGCAATTCATGTCTAGTCATTAAAAAGTGTGTTGCCTCCTTCCTGTATTGTTATTTATCTGTTCACATGTTCAATTAAAAGTACCAAACACACACCATCTGTCCTGAAATCAGTCAGCAGAATGAGATGAACACGAAAAAAACGACCCCACTCTAATATAGCTTATAGTCTACTAAATTTGATTCAACAATGATGCAAAAGAGCACTGTATTTGGAATCGAAAGATATGCCTTATGTTAACATCACTGCTCTTCCATTTTAGGCCCTAGCGTTTGTAGACCTTCCTGACCCCACATTGGAAGGAGAAATGTAAGTCAGAGAGCTGGGACTAGAAATCACAGCTATGAACACTGTTGGCTTCACAGCTTTGACTCAGACCCATTAGAGCTCACGTAAAGGAAAGAGTGTGGCAACTCCCCTTAGAAATTTGCATGAGGCCTTGCTTGCCTTGATTGGTCAGATTCTCCTTCACCTGTGGGGTTAATCATGGTTCCTAACTGACTTCAAATCTAGTAGCCCATATAGCATTACAGGCAAACAGAAACCCCATTCTCAATCTCTCTCCCCTCCTCCAATACCCCTCCCCACCTCCAAATACACACAGCCTTCTCTGGAACCACTGGCCATGAAGTTCCCTGGGACACACAGCCTTAAGTATAGATCTTCTAGGTGGAATATCATATTCACATTCTTTCCGATCGTATATGCCTTCTAACAACCCAAACTGATTTTAAATGATGCAGGGAGCTTACAAATTATTCTTCAAATACTGCTCAAATACCCCACATAGGGCAAGGGAATACACGCATACACACACACATACACACACACACACACACACACACACACAAGCAAATGGGCCCTATATTCGCAATCTGAGCCCTAATAATCTGCCTATAGACAAAGTCGAATAAAAGTTTAGTTGTGGCATATTAAGCATCAAACATCTGTAGACTGTCAAAATTGATTTAAAAAAAACCTTTAAGATCACACACTTGCTTAAGCTTCATTAAGAAATTGTGTAAATATTCTACTTTCCAATTTCTCGTGCAACAGAAAGATCTTTACACGATTATTTAACTAAAGAATTTAAAAACAGATCTAAAAAATGAAAAATTAATGTAATTTAAAACATAAAACTGAATATAAAACTTTTTTTCACTTACTTGGCTTTAAAAATATTTACTGTGTATAATAGTAACATCTGTTTTTGCACAATTATAAGGTATCACAACATACAATACTGTACCATGTTCTGGTAAGCATTATGTCTCTTAAATGCACTGAATGACTCTAATTTTAGTGGAATTAATTTTAATTAATTTCAGTGAAACATCTTTGACTTTATTAACAAATATATTATCAGCAGGCTCCTGACCTAATTCCGCACTGTTTGCAAATGTATATGCAAAGGTATAACTATATGTATACATTATGTGTATGAACTTAGAGATCCTTGGAAAAATCAAATCTAATGTTCCAGTTTCCCAAGTGAGAAATGAAAGCCCACGTAATGCAAAGTAATTACTTGCCTAAACCACAAAATTGGTTAAGCGATAGAGTACAGATCTCCCACCCACCCTCTCTCTACTTTACTAGAAGAAAACTAACTATAGTGGTTATCCACAAGAGCACTAAAGAATAATTGCATCTAATTAATGCAAATAAACTTTGTATTTATTGAAAGAAAAAGATTTGAATTAAAATAGGCAAAGTGGGGTGGGGATAGGCAGAAGAGACAACCTCATAAAATACTGATAGATGTGTCATTGATAAGTATCTCTATAGGGGGCAATAATTCTAAAATTTCAAAATGGCCCATACTCTTTCAACTGGCAGTTTTACTTCTAAGAATTTATCTTAGGGACATACACAGGTGACCAAATTCAAGACCAAGAAGGTTCTCTGCAGCAGTGTTTGAAACAGAAAAATGCTGGAAAACACTTACATGTCCACCAACAGGGATCAGGTCATATAAATTATGGAAGCGCCATAAAATGGAATAATCTATAATCTATTATAGATTATAACTATAACTATATAATCTATATATTATATATAGATAATAGATATATTATCTATTATAGATATAGATAGATATAGATATAGATAATATATAGATTATATATAATCTATATATTATAACTATAACTATATAATCTATAACTATTCTGAGGTTAAATGTCACTACACCAGCTCCCTAGTTACTAGTAAGCTAATCACCAAAGCAGTTTCCTCTTCATATTGTTAACAGAATTAGACTCTATATCCAAACTGCTCTGACAGACAAGTGAGGTTATATACAAGAGGTTAGTGAACTGTGAACAGAATGAGTATGCGTCCTCAGGTCCTAGCCCTCACAAACCTCCCATTATACCTCTATGCTCTGTTTCATACAGAGGGATCCAGGTAGCTTGGAAGTCATGTGTTCAAGGCTGCTACAAGAAGGGCCATGGAGGAAAGGTTATTCCTCATCAGGTGAACAAGAGATAAGCTTTTAATGAGCTAAGCCACTGAAACTTCTCTGTCACAGAAGCTAACATTACAGTAACTAAAGTAGCATACTCATTTAAAAGGCAAAATCAGGGGCGCCTGGGTGGCTCAGTCGGTTAAGCGTCCGACTTCGGCTCAGGTCATGATCTCACGGTCTGTGAGTTCGAGCCCCGCGCCAGGCTCTGTGCTGACAGCTCAGAGCCTGGAGCCTGTTTCAGATTCTGTGTCTCCCTCTCTCTCTGCCCCTCCCCTGTTCACGCTCTGTCTCTCTCTGTCTCAAAAATAAATAAACGTTAAAAAAAATTTTTTTTTTTTAAAAAGGCAAAATCAGGGTGCCTGGGTGGCTCAGTTGGTTAAGCATCTGCCTTCAGCTCAGGTCATGATCTTACAGTTCGTGAGTTCGAGCCACACATGCTTGAGATTCTCTGTGTCCCTCTCTCCCTGCCCTTGACCCACTCACACACACACACACACACACACACACACACATACACACACACACACACACACATACACACACACACACACTCTCTCTCTCTCTGTCTCTGTCTCTCTCTCTCTCTCTTAAAAACAAACTTAAAAAAAAAAGAGATAAGAAGAATATATTAGAGGGGAAGTACAAGGCATGACAAGCACTATTTCACATTTGTGCTTAGTATATATACATAAATAAATTTTCCATGTGGCTTTCCAAATGGCTTGTTAAGAGTTTAACATTGTGGGGTGGCTGGGTGGCTCAGTCAGTTAAGCCTCCAACTCTTGATCTAGGCTCAGGTCATGATCTCATGGCTCTTCAGTTCCAGCCCCACAAGTTGGGCAGGCTCCTCACTACTGTGCAGAGCCTGCTTGGGATTCTCTCTCTGAGTCTCTCTCCCTCTCTCTCTCCATATATATATAAATATATATATATATGTTTATATATATATGTAAGTTTATATATATATAAGTTTATATATATGTTTATAAACCTATATATATATAAGTATATAAACTTATATATAAGTTTTTATATATATATTTATATATATATAATATATATAAATATATATATTATATATATAAATATTATATAAAAAAATTATAAATATATATATATAAAAGTTTAAGTTTAGCATTGGGTAAAACAGGAATATACTTCATGTTTCTGTGCTTGTGGTGTCATTTCCTATCACCCCATAGCTTCTGGATCACTTGCGATTCATGAAAATGGTGTTTTTAATAATTACATTTCCTAACTTTTCATACTTTTCAAAGAACTCTTCATATGACTATAAACTAAGTCCATTCTATAGTCCAAACCACATCTAAGGATACAGTTCTTCCCTATCCCCCACCTGCAGTGTGTGTTGTGTCTTGAAGCCACACAATCAGGATGGATGCTGACTCTCCTCTTCCACTCCCTCTTGATAGTTTATCACACCCTCCTCCTCCTACACCCTCCTCTACTTTGGTGCTTCTGAGCATCCCTCACTATCAGAGGTGAGGTTCAAAGAACAGAAGCTAAAGTCTCTTATAGGACTGACGACATAAGCTCTCAGTACAGCAAGACAGCCAAGTGTTGAATGTAATGTTGGCTGGACGATGGCTCTCTGAAGAAAACCTTCATGCTGCACAATCCCTGATGTGCACCTTGCTTTCTCCAGTTGATGTCTTGTTAGACTTGCTCATTTGCTACCCCTACTACTCTACTCAAAAGCCTCCTCTTACTAGAGTCCTCTCATTACCATCCCCAAGCAATTTTTGGGAAAAGTTCATAAAGACGCTTCCAGCCAAGTTACCTCCTTTGTCTATTTGGCTTGTGATAAACTCACACATCTTCCCAACCCCAATTGGTAGTAATTAAGGTCTGTTCTACAGAAACTTCCTCTCCTTTTTCTGCCTTGAGGAAGGTCCAGGCAAGAGACAGGCTTCTCTGTCTGTGTTTATGAGCTCCCCATCTCCAAGCGATTCATGGAAATTTGCTCCATGAACATTCTCTCCCAATAAACATAGGTGCATCCTGTCTAGGAAACACTGAGCTGAGGACTGAGGTAATTACCTCCTCTTTGTGAAGACTCCTCCTAAAACTGAGAGAGATCTTCTAGAAATATACATGGCTTGGCCTGAGGATAAAAGGGTCCCTCGTACCATCCTTCAAGGAAGACAACAGAGAAAAGACAACATTCTACACAAGACCCAAATGTCTTGACTCTCTATCGTGCAGACTATCTCCTATCAAAGTCTCATCTCCTTTGAGAGACGGTGAAGGGGGAGGTGGGTGGACTTAAGGTTGTTAGACTAGCTCTTCTCTATTTTAGAAATCTAACATAACAATTACAGGCCTATCTCTTCGGAAACTAAAAACTTACACTTATTTCCAGTTTGGAAGCTATATTAAAAATTCAAAAATTCAAAATCCAAGTTGAGTGTGTGTGTGTGTGTGTGTGTGTGTGTGTGAAATGTCAGCATCTAGGGTGGGAGAGACAAGCATTTTTCATCATAAATTCTTTTACCCTGTGTAATGATGTGCTAGTTTTTTAAATTTAAAATTCCAGGGATTTTTTTTTTTAGATAAAGGAAATTAGGATTTCACTGGAACTCCTACTTACTGAGTTACAAGAAATATCCTTAACCATTTTACTCAAAAAAAATAAGCACTGAGAAAATCATCGCTGGATCCAAGTCTTTATTTAATGGCAGGTTTTTGTTTTGTTGTGTTTTTTCTCCCACAATGAAGTTTGACACTGTGGTGGTGACTGGAAAGTACCAGAACTGTCCCATAAAATCATGGAAAACATCTGAAGAGGCTCTTGAGAGTCTGTCCTCCAGACAATCTGACAATTGCAATCTTCGCTACTGCCAAAGCAGGGCACACAGTGTATGAAGGTAACTGTTTTATTCCCTTCCACCAAGGGTGCCAGGCCACAGAATGGCAGAGCAAGTGGCACCAAAAATTTCCTTATCTGGTGCCATCAAAGAAGACCTCACACTTTCAGCTGTCATTGATTTGGAACAACACATCTGACTGACTTTTTTCAGCTAAAAATACCTTGCACTCTACTCTGAAATTTGAAACCTAATAAAATTTTTGTGATGAAGTATGATTTTGCCATCAACTCTACTTGAAAATTCAATTCTTTCTTAGTTTCTTTTGTACTACTGTGTTATTGTGAATTGGCCTAAAATTCATGCAGAAATTTACACACACACACACACACACACACTCATATAATATAATTTAATTTGTAATTGATAATAGCTAAAGAGCTCAGTGGTAGGACTTTCACTTCCCAGTAGAATGTAATTAATAACGAGTACGGAGGAGGCAGCTTCAAAAATTATTACAAAGATTTAAAAGAAAGGCTTTAAAATAACATCCAATCCTCAATCTGAAAATAAATCCATTGATCTAATTTGAGTGACCTATAAAGCTAACAAGTAGGAAACAAAATGTAGAATGCACATACTTCAGAGAGGAAACATTTTTTTTAACGAATTCTTCATACCTGGTAATTCCCAGCAAACAAGGAGGCAGGAAGGTGGGCCCAAGTTGCTGATGAGTGACCACTGTACCTTAGGATAGAGAGTCCACATTATGCAAGAGCCGGGGATGAAACAGAGAGAAGACCCTCAATCCTGGACCAGGCTTGTGGTTGTAATTGTTGAGCTATTTCAAAGGGTACATACTGTTAGCCAGCACACCAGATGTGTTTTGTTTGGCTCACATAGTACGTGTGTTTGTTGTTTAACTGCTTTAACTGACATTTACACATCTGAAGTTCCCAAAAAAAAAAAAAAAAAAAAAAGAAAAGAAAAGAAAAAAAACTGGCTTCACCATAAAACAAGACAACTCCGATGAAAATCTCATGGTTTGAAGTGGGACTTTATAAAACCGCACACTGATGTTATGATTAGAAACTTATTTGGGGGATTCATAATGATAAAAAGGAAAAATGGTACATACAGTTCCCTACCTTTTTTTTTTTGGCCAAAATAATACATAGAAAATGGTAAAGTAACAAGCTAAAATGCATTGCTTTTTCAATCTCTCTTGTTACATGTAAAGACATTGCCAATGATGTAATAGTATCAGTATTCAAACAAGCAGTATGCTATGGAGAGACTTATTATACAGCTGGATGAAAATACTGTCATTTCTAACACCTCAGCTTCTAATATTTACCAGTTTCTGTGTCCACTATACTTGCAGAACTTCGTAAGAACATACAGCAGAAGACATATGCTCAACAACAAAAACAAAAAAAAAATTTTTTTAAGAATAAACAATGTTTTATAAAAGTAACTGTAAATATAGACAGTGATGGAGTGACTACTCTGGCATACATACATTAAATAATTTAAAGAGAAGTCCAGGTTTAAATACAAGTGCTTATAGACAAAATTCATTGTTGCATCAGTCATAGTTAAGATACTAAGCCAACGATATAAAAACTATGAGTCTCCCAAGTCTTATGGGAGGACATCAACTGGTTAACTTCATACACATAAACATTAGCAGTAAGTCTAGTTTTAGGGCTGATAAACCCAATAACTGCCCCATTCCACTGTGTTTTTCTCTACTCTTTTTATCTATAGGGGTTGGTAACAACATGGATGCAGAAATATCGGGCCTTATACCATACAAATGATGACACTCAGACACATTAGAGATCAAATATTTCAACAGCTTTCTCTCTAAAGTGAGGAATTTAAAAAAATAAATAAAATTAAGTGAGGAATTTTTACTCAGAAGTGCATAGCAATTTCCTCTATGGTCCCATTTCCTAAACTAGATCATCTGTGCATTCCTGAACTGTACTTGTGGCCAGGACAATGCTGTCAGTAAGGACTTAGGCTTGAAAGCTTGAGCCAAGGAACCTAAAACTAATAGGTGTCCAAGGTTGGTTGCTCTTAACTCTGGCTGCACTTAAGACTCATCTGTGAAGTATTAAAAACACAAACAAACAAACAAACTGAAACCTCTATAATCAGGTCTCATCTCTTTAACTGGTGCTCAGGTATCTGTAATGTCAGCAAGCTCCCAGGTGATTATAACATAAGAGCTGGAAATGAGAACTACTGGCTTAGACTCATTAAGATCCACCACTAAGGGTGGACTCAGCTCCCAAAACTGCATGGTTACTACAGCAAGGAATAAAATGATGCTTGGAAATCAACTTCTGTATCCAACAAAATACACCAAAAACAATGAAAACCTGATTACATTTCAAAAAACAAAAATATACACCAGAATTAATGTAGGATTGCCAAATTACATAAGGTTTAGGATAAACTATGTTACATTAGTGTCCCAGGTAAATATTTGTCAAGAAAGAAAACAGAAAACTAATTACAAATAGACCATCGGGAAAACAATGAGTATCAAAAGAATTACCTATCAAAAGAATTTAATCTATCTGAACTTGATATTGGTGCATATATATAAAGTTCAAAACTGATTATTTTGCCAAAAAGGTTTTCCAACATGCATCATATTTTCCAACATGAAACAGCATTCAGAGAATATTCTTTCCTTTCTCCCTGCCCCTTTCCAATAGAAGCTTTATGGAATCCTATGTTTTAGATTTAGGACACTTACTATTTTCTTCCCAACCTGGGGTAATTCAGGTTCATCATTTATATTTTTGATAGATAACAATTTTTTATTCCCATAGTATGCTGTAGTTATTAGGTAATAATTATTGGGAAAAAGAGAGGGAAGGAAAAGAAATCCAAGGAGGAAGGGATGACTAAGAAGTCTTTTTTTTTTTTTACCTTTTTAAATGTTTTATTTATTTCTGAGACACAGAGTATGAGTGGGGGAGGGGCAGAGAGAGAAGGAGACATAGAATCCAAAGAAGGCTCCAGGCTCTGAGCTATCATCAGACAGCCAAATGTGGGGCTCGAACTCATGAACCGTGAGAACATGACCTGAGCTGAAGTCGGATGTTTAACGAGTGAGCAACCCAGGTGCTCCAAGAAGAAATTTTAATTACAAAGTCACATGACATCTGTTCTTAATTTGATTAACACTTAAAAATCTTGCCATACTTAAACAGACTAGCTCAATTATACTTCTCAGGGCATTCAGCCCTGAGACCTTGTGTCTTCTTTGATAATGACTGAAATTAACAAATAGAAGTCAAGAAGAAATGCAATGCAAACCTTTCCCAAACTGTTCTCTCCAACAAACTTGGTGACTGCATAAAACAGTATGTACTATACAAGAGACATCAAAGTAAAGAAAGTTATCACGGGTAAAGAAAGGTATTACGTTATGTTAAATGGGTCAATTCTCCAAGAAGACATAACAATACTTAATGTGCATGCACCTAATAAAAGAGCCTCAAACTCCATGAGGCAAAACCAAAAGAAATACAAGGAGAAAAAAATAAATCTACTACTAGAGTTGGAGACTTCAACAACTCTCTCTCAAAAATGGACAGATCGATCAGGCAGAACATCAGTAAGGATGTAGTTGAACTGAACAACATTATGAATCAATTGTATATAAGTGAAATCTATAAATTACTTCATCCAAAAAACATCAGAATACACATTTTTCACTAGCCTCCATCAAGACATTCACCAAGATAAATCACATTTGGGCCATAAAACACACAAGTAACAAATATAACAATGAAAAGATTTAAAAAACAGAAATCATAAGCAGTATCTGCTGTCAGACCACAATGGAGTTAAATTAGAAATCAGTAACAGAAAGTTAACTGGATAATCCCAAAATACAGCATGATTCAAGTATACACTTTTAAGTAACACAGGAGTCAAAGAATAAACTTCAAGAGAAATTTAAGAATATCGCAAAGTGAAAATGACGTCAGCATCATGGTACTATTATATATCCCTCATTCCATCCCCCACCCAACAACATTCAGCATGACTGATGGACAAAACTGCCTTCAAAGGAAATGTGAAATCCAGCACAGCATGCAAAGAAACCTGGAAGGACTGTCACCTGTCCACTTGCCAGGTAGCTGGCAAACAGACCTCATTCCTGGCTGTGGACCATAAACCAGGGTCAGCCCTCCTTGCTGTGCTCCCAGGAGCCCCTGGAAAACCCTGACTTAGACAATAACCCACACATGAAAGAGCCTTTGTGAAGGACCAGGTTTTCAGAGAGGCTCCCACACACCACTGGAACAACAACAAAAAAACGTACGTATGAGTTCAGACACACTGGAGGAAGCAAAAGAAAGAGTTTGACTTTACCTGCATCACCCCTTGTCCAAGATGGAACAGTTTTGAGCCAAGGGAGATCTTCCTCAGCCTGTAACTTCTCCTGTGGGGGAAAAGGAAACCATATGAGTGAACAGCTAGCTTCTTCATTTCCCTCTTATTCCTTCCAAAGTAATTAATCATGACTAGGGAGTGGATAGAGCAACAGATAGGGCCCTTGGGAGACACTGGAGGAACAGAGATCCTACAAACTGCATGACAGACTCCATCAAGAAGCTTGCAAATGAGCCACTGGGAATACCTCAACCAAAGAATCCCCAAATTATCTATGTGCACCTTCAGTACTCTATATGCCTCACTACTCATGCCATCACCCTGTGCATCCTCCCAGTGGAGGAAGTGAAAGTAGGCTTTAGCAGATGGCTACAGAGTATGCAGAAAGCCAGCTGAATCTGTGGGACAGACACAGACAACAAACTTAAGCTCTAGCACCATGTTTGAGAAAACAAAAAGGAGGCTGTCAACATTTGGCCCTGGACATTTCAGGATCCACAGAAGGCATACAAGCTTAAGAATTATCCTCAAAAGATAGAAAGAAGCATGGAGCACATGTACCCATATAAGTTCTGAGAAAGCCTCTGAACATCTATTAAGGTTAACAGAAGGTATCTCTCTCCCAAAGTCAGACAGTAAAGACTGGAGAAGGTGACTACTACTTCAAATGCAAAGACAGAAAAACAAAACTTTAAGCAACATGAAAAATTAAGGTAACAGGACATGAATGAAGGATCGTAATATCTTGCATTAACTGAATCCAAAGACAGAGATCTATTATTCACCAGATAAAGAATACCAAAAGAAACAAAAAAAAGTGTGTCTGAAGGAACGCAGTCTGCTACAAGAAGACACAGAAAGACAATTTGAAAACTCAGAAAACAATACACTAACAAAATGTGAAGTTTAACAAAGAGAAAGAAATCATAAAAAAGAATCAAGCAAAAGTCTGGAGCTGAAAAACACAAAGAATGGAATAAGCGAATCAACATCAGACTTCATCAAGAAGAAAGAATCAATGATATTGAAGACAAAAACTTCCAAACTATTCATTTAGAGGGGAACAAAGGAAAAGGAATGGAGAAAATGAATGTTAAGATGAAAACGATAACTAGAGACCAAGATGATTGCATAATGATTAAAGGGGTCAAATTATCAAAAAATATATCAAAATTATATAAGCACCCAATATCAGAGCACCTAAACATATTAATCAAATACTAACAGATCAGAAGGGATAGACAACACAATAACACTAGGCAACCTTAATACCCCACATTCAACAATGGAAAGATCATTCAGTCAAAAAATGAGCAAAGAAACATTGGACTAGAACCATAATTTAGACCAAATGGACATAACAAATATATACAGAACGTTCCATCCAACAGGAACAGAATAAACATTGTTGTCAACTGTACGTGAAATCTCCTTCATCATGGTAGGTTACAAAACAACTCCTAGCAAATTTCAGAAGACAGAAATCATACCAATTTTTTTTCTGACCACAGTGGTATGAAACTAGAAATCAGTTAACAAAAGGAATGATGAAAAATTAACAAATATGTGCAATTTAAATAACACAATCCTTTACAACTGAAGGGCCAAAGAATCACAAAGGAAACAACAACAAAAAAAGAAAACACCAAAACAAATTAAAGTGTAAACACACATACCAAAATGTAGGAGATGCTGAAAAAGCAATTCTAGGAGAGATGTTTATAGAGGTAAATACCTACATTAACAGAAATATTTCAAGTAAACAATCTAACTTTACACTTCAAAGATATAGAAAAAGAAGAACAAACCAGGTCAATATTTAGTAGGAGGAAGGAAATAACAATGACCAGAGAAGGAACAAAATAGACCAGAAAAACAATAGAAAAGATGAATGAATAAAACTAATATTTTTTTTGAAAAGGTAGGAGACACTATGACTGTTATAAGAGAAATACAAAGGATTATCAGAAACTACTATGAACCAATATAAACCAACAAATTGTATTAACCTAAAGGAAATTAACAAATCCTTATTAATATACAACTTACCAAAAGGTAAGTATGAAGAAAAAGAAAATCTGATCAGACCAAACCTAAATAAGAAGTTTGAAACAGTAACCAAATGTTCCCCAGCAAAGAAAAGCCCAGGATCATATGGTTTCACTGTAAATTCTATCAAATATTTAAAGAATTAACACCAATCCTTCTCAAAGTCTTTCAAATTCTTCCAAAATATTGAAGAGGAGATAATCCCCCATATTCATTTTACAAGACCAGCAATACCCTGATGTCAAAGCAATATAAGGACATGACAAGAAAGTAGACCTAAAGACCAATATCTCTGATAAATATAGATGCAAACCTTCTCAACAAAATGTCAGCAAACTGAATTCAACATCACATTAAAGCAATCATACACCATGATCAAGTCATTTATCCCTGGAATACAGGCTGGTTCAATATATGCAAATCAATAAATATAATACACTGCATTAGTATAATGAAAGATTAGAAGTGGTCTGATCATCTGAGTAGCTGCAGGGAAAGCACCTACAAAATGACAAAATGGTAAATCCTCTCATGATTAAAATAAACACTCACAAATTGGGAATAGAAGGAACATAGCTCAATATTATGAAGTCTACATAGAACTAACCCACAGCTACCATCATATTCAACAGCGAATAAATGAAAACTTTTCCTCTAGGAACATGAACAAGAGAAGGGTGTCCACTTTCACCTTACTATTCAACACAGTACTAGAAGTTCTAGCCAGAGCAATGAGGCAAGAAAAAGAAATAAAAGAAATCCAAATCAGAAAGAAGTACAATTGTCTTTCTTTGCAAGTGCTATGACCTTATATATAGAAAACCCTAAACTGTCCACCAAAAAAACTATTCAGTAAATTGAAGGATAGGAAATCCACATGCAGATATCAGTTACATTGAATATACTAATAATGAAATATCTGAAACAGAAATAAAGAAAATAACCCCCTTATGATACTATCAAAGAACAATAAAATAGTTATGAATAAATTGAACCAAGTAGGTTAGAGATTAGTACACTGAAAACTATAAGACTTTGATGAAAGATAATAAAGAAAACACAAATATAAAGCTATTCCCTGTTCACGGACTGGAAAAAATTATATTTTAAGAATTTCCAAACTGGCCAATGCAACCTACAGATGCAATGCAATTCCTATCAAAATTCTAATGGCATTTTCAAGGAAGGAAGGACGGGAAGAAGAAAAGTGAAAGAAAGAAACAAGAAAGGAAGAAAGAAAGAAAGCATTCCTAAAATGTGTATGAAACCACAAAAGAAACTGAATAGCCAACACATTCTTAAGAGAGAAGGGCAAGCCTGGAGGATTGACACTTCCTGATTTCATACTATGTAGCAAAGCTATAGTAATCAGAATAATATGGTACTGTCATAAAAACAAACACATAGATGAATGAAACTGAACTGAGAGCCCAGAAATAAAACCTCACGTACACAGTAAATTAATGGGTGACAAAGGAGCTCAGAATAGTCAATAAGGAAAGGAAAGCCTCTTCCACAAATAATAGAGATAGTCACATGCACAAGAATAAAACTAGACCCCTATCTTATAACACTTACAAAAATTATTCAAATAAATAAAAGACTAAAATTTAAGTCCTGAAACTGTAAAACTCCTTCACATAAACAAAAAGAAAAAGCTCTACGGCACTGGCGTTGGCAATGATCTTGTGGATACGACACCCAACACACAGGGAATAAAGAAAATGTTAGGGAAACTACGTTTAAAAAAGCATCTGCACAGCAAAAGCGGGGAAAAAAACATCAACAAAATGAAAATACAACCTACAGTATGGAAGAAAATATTTGCAAATCCTATTTGTGAAGGGATTAATATTCAAAATATATAAAGAACTCATACAACTCAATACCAAAAATACAATCTAATTTAAAAAATTGGCAGAGGACATAACTAGACACTTTCACAAAGTAGACATGCAAATGGCTGACAGGTACATAAAGAAGGGCCCAACATTACTAATCAGCAGGGAAATGTAAATCAAAATCACAATGCAGTATTACCTCATGCCTGTTAGGATGGCTATTATCGAAAAAAGTCAAGATACAAGTATTGGCAAGGATATGGAGAAAAGGGGATGACTTTGTTCACTATTGCTGGGAATGTCAATTGGTATAATCACCAAAGAAAACAGTATGGTGGTTCCTCAAAAAACTAAAAGTAGAACTACCATATGATCTAGAAACCCCACTTCTAGGTATATATCCAAAGGAAATGAAAATAGGATCTTGAAAAAGCATCTGCATGTTCACATTCATAGCAGCATTATTCACGATAGCCAAGACATGGAAATAACGTTAATTGTCCATTAACAGACAAATGAATAAAGAAGAGGTGAGATGTATAAATACACACACACATACATACAGACATACACAATGGAGTATTATTTAGTCATGACAAAGAGCAACATCTTGCCATTTCCAACAAGACAGATGGATCTTAAGGGTACTAAGTGAAATAGACCAAACAGAGAAAGACAAGTAGTGTATGGTATCACTTACATGTGCAATCTAAAAAAGCTTCTCACAGAAACAAAGAGTAGAGCGGTGTTTACCAGGGGCAAAGGGGGTGGAAAGGGATGGAGAAATGCTGGTCAAAGAGTATAAACTTCCAGTTATACGACAAGTTCTGCCAATTTCAAGTACAGCATGGTGATTACTGTTAGTAATACTGTATTATAAACAAGTTGGTAAGAAAATATTCTAAATTGTTCTCACCACAAAAAAAAGGTGTTAACTATGTGATGAAAATATCAATTAACACTATGGTGGGCTCATTTTGCAATATATAGGTGTATCAAATCAATACATTTTGTACCTTAAATTTACATGGTGTTATAAATTCTATGTCAAAGCAAGGGAAAATTCAACTATTCTTTTTTTTTAATTTTTTTAATGTTTTATTTTTGAGAAAGAGAGTTATGAGTGGAGGAGGGGCAGAGAGAGAGAGAGAGAGAGAGAGAGAGAGAGAGAGACAGAATCTGAAGGAGGTTCCAGGCTCTGTGCTATCAGCACAAAGCCCAATGTGGGGCTCGAAACCATGAGCCATGAGATCATGACCTGAGCTGATGTTGGATGCTTAACCGACTGAGCCACCCAGGCACCCCCCAACAATTCTTAAAAATGAAGAAGCCAAGGGGTGCCTGCCAACACTCAGTTGGCTGAGTATCCAACTCCAGCTCAGGTTATGATGTCATGGCTCATAGGTTCAAGCCCGGCATCGGGCTCTCTGCTGTCAGTGCAGAGCCCGCTTCAGATCTTCTGTCCCCTCTCTCTGTGCCCCTCCACCGGTCATGCTCTGTCTCTCTCTAGCGCATGCAAAAATAAACAAATAAACATTAAAAAAAATTGAAGAAGCCAATAACCTAATTTAAAAGTGGGTAAAAGACCTTAACAGATACCTCATCAAAGAAAATATATAGATTGTAAATAGGCATATAAAAAGGTGTTCCACATCATACGTCATAAGGGCAATGCAAGTTAAAACAATGAGACATTTCTGTAAACCTATCAGAATGCCCAAAATCTGGGACACCAACACTATCAAATGCTGATGAGGATGTGGAACAACAAACAGGAATTCACATCCACTGCTGGTGGGAATGTCGAGTGGTCCAGACACTTTGGATGACTATTTGGTGGTTTCTTACACAACTCCACACATTTACTATATGATCCAGCAATTACACTCCTTGGCATTTACCCAAAGGCGCTGAAATCTTATATCTGCAGAAAAACTACACATGAATGTTTAGAACAGTTTTATTCCTAAATGCCAAAAGATGGAAAAAACGAAGGTGTCCTTCAGTATATGAATTATACATAAACTATGATCCACCTAGACAATGGAATATTATTGAGTGGTAAAAAGAAATGAGCTGTCAGGGTTCCTGGATGGCTCAGTTGGCTGAGCATCTGACTCTTGATTCCAGCTCAGGCGGATGCAAGTATCATGGGATAGAGCCTGCATCAGGCTCCACGCTGAGCCTGGAGCCTGTTTAAGATTTTCTCTTTCCCTCTTCCCCCTCCCCCCCTTTCACTTACACTGCTTGTGCTCATTCTCTCTCAAAAAAAAAAAAAAAAAAAAAAAAAAAAAAAAAAAAAAAAAAAAAAAGAGCTGTCAAACCATTAGTACATGGAGGATCCAAAAATGCATACTAATAAGTCAAAGAAGCCAATGCAAAAGGGTACATACCATGCAATTCCAACTGTATGACATCCTGGAAAAGGCAAAACTACAGACACAATAAAAAGATCAGTGGTTGCCAGGGAGCAGGTGGCAAAGAAACTAGTTTGCAGGGCAGAGAGGACCTGTAGGGAAGTAAAATTGCTCTATAGAATACCGTAATAATGGATATAACTCATCATACATTTGTCCCAAACCTACAGGATATACAACACCAAGAGTTAACCCTAAAGTAAACTTACAGACTTTACATGAGTATGATGTGTCATTGTAGGTTCAACCTTGGTTTAAAATAAATAAAGTACCATTCTAGTATGTGTTATTGATAATGCAGGAGGCTATGCATGTGTGGGGTCAGAAGGTATACAGATGGGAAATATGTACCTTCCTCTAAACACTGTTATAAAGCTAAAATTTCTCTTTAAAAAATTAGTCTTTAAAACAGTATGTACTTACTTAATTTAGGTATGCTTCAAACTTTTTCCCCTCCCCCATTCAACAAACTAAATTAGATTTAGTCTGATACTATTCAACTTTTATTATAATATGAACCCTTCTTTTGCCAATTAACTTTCACCTTGCCTCCTTTACTTTTTGCCCAAGTACTAGTATTATTTCAGTAATTTTTGCTGCTCAAATATGCAAAGACTCTCCCCTGGTGCAAAATAAATAAAAGCAGATTTCCCCAATGTTGAATTATTTATTAAACAGAGTATTTTGTATTCAGAGTTTAACTACCTTTGCCTATCATATTCATTATAGGACAACTTCAGCCATGTCATTTAAGAAGTGTGTATTAAATACTTGAATTTATTAATGATGGAATTCTGAAAGTTGCAATAGGATTGAGGAAGTCATTTAGTCACACTGGGCCTGAATTTTCTCTAAATGAGAAATCAAAGTCACTGACTAGGACAAGACAATGTCTAAGGTGGAATCCACACCTAATGTTCTCTGCTAGGAATCTAACTTTGGTGATGTTCAGTTACTGGAAATGCAATCAACCAAGATCTGACCACTGTAGTTCCCTAGCTCAGACTTTGGTCAAGAAGGCAGAATATAATTAAGATGATTTAAAATGCACTACACATGGAAGAGACATTAGTTAGCCTGGAAGGGGCTAGGAAGGTCAAGGAGAACAAAATGTGCGGGCAACCATATTTAATAAAGATCTAACCCCACAAATGCAACAGGATAAGAGGAAACTATGAAAGGCTACAAGGCAAACCCTGAAGTTTTAAAGTAACCTGATCATCCTTTTTTATTCTGAGAATTAGTGAAAGATAAATACTTTTAAATTTTTGATGGTTTCAAGTTAGAAATACATTTAGATATGTAATTTCTCTAAACGAGCCCTGAAAATTTAGCACTCCTACCTGCATATGGTCAACTCCTGAATGCTTGCTTTATCATAACAGATTTGTGCATCTTCTCTAAAAATTACAAGAGCAAATTGTTAGACCTTTCTCATAAGTCTGTATCATCCATGAAACTGCACAGCAAGTGGGGAATATTTTGAAAATCTTAAGGATGGTGTGACTATGACTTTTTCTAGGTGGTTCCAGTGTTTTACAAGCATACCTCTTCTCTCATTCAGAAAAGTTTGTTCAGGATCCGATTCCCTGCCTACTTTACTCTATCAAATGAAATATTGTCATTTCTTCAATTTCTTACACCTGTATCATTTTCAGGAATTCAAAAATCAAATAGCACAGATTTCTGTATTACCCTCTTGGATTCTTAAAGTACTTTATTCTTTTCTTTCTTTCTTTCTTCCTTTCTTTCCATCTTTTTCTTTTTTTTTTTTCATCTCTTCCTTCCTTTCTCTTTCTTTCTTTCTTTCTTTCCTTATTTCTTTCTTCCTTTCTTTTTTTCTTCTTTCTTTCTTTCTTTTCTTAAAGGAAGGTACCAGCCTGACTGAGTGGCCAAAAACCCACAAAACAGGAAACTGTATCACCTGACTTGGGCAATTAATCTGGATAAAGTCATATTTCTGCTGTCTTGGTGATGAAATATTAATTAACTTATCATTGCAATTCTTTTTTTATAATTTTTTAATGTTTATTTATTTTTGAGAGAGAGAGAGAGAGAGAGAGAGAGCAAGCATGAGCAGGGGAGGGGCTGAGAGAGATAGAGACTTAGAATCCGAAGCAGGACCCAGGCTCTGAGCTGTCAGCACAGAGCCCAACACGGGGCTTGAACTCACAGACTATGAAATCATGACCTGACCTGAAGTCAGACACTTAACCAACTGAGCCACCCAGGCACCCCAACACTGTAATTCTTTACAAAAGTTTTAGTTTAATGTGTTTGAGGGCACTCATAAACCTTTTCAAATTTTATGCAAAATTGGGTTGGTACAGGGATTCCTTAACTGTCACCAGATTCTCAGTCATCACTCAATCCCACAAAAAAATCAAGAACCACAATGAAGGAAATATACACCATTAATTTTTAAAATTTTTCAAGTTTCTACTAAACTATCTGAGCTAACACAACCAAAACAATTAAACATACAAATATTATTCTAGCATTCATCAGGAAGATGAATGCTTACACACTAACTCCAATGAGATAATAATCAACCATAGTAATTTCTCATACATTAATTTCTCAGCTTTGATTCGGTTGTTTGTGGAAAGTACATACTAGTTTCAAAGGAAAAAGTAGATGAGAAGTGATAAAGCACAAGAGAAAGCATGAGGTTGGCATTCCAAAATTTATTTGGGTTAAAACTATCTTCCTAGTTCTTAAATAAAGGACCAGCTTCACCGTTTGTGAGTAACTTAAACTGCTCCACCTAATTGTCATGACATTCCTGCAGCAGGTCCTTACTCTCACCTCACAGAGGAGTAAAGTCAGTGATGCTAAGTTTCTTGCCCAAGATCACACATATCCCTGTCCTGCAAATAACCAATCACATTCCCCAGAGTAGTAAGAACTCCCAGTGTCCATATTTGTACTGTCGTTTGACACAGGGCTATTCAGCTGATCACTAGGATATGTGTTACCACAAGCTGCCATGTTTACTTCACTGGCATATAAGCTATAGGGCGGATACCCTTCTGCTTTCTTGTAGACCCTCACAGGTATGTGTATAGTAGGGGGCACAATTAGAGCTGCTTCACGGGCCTGTGACCTGTACAGTCTCACAAAACCCTGCAGAGATGGTCCCTGTGCGTCATTTAACACTCTGCTACAGCCATCATGAAATGCTTAATAATTTTTCAACTAATTACTCTTCATTTTCATTTTGCATTGGCCCTGCTAATTATGTAGCTAGGCCTGAGCACAATATAAGTATTGGCATATATATAATTGTATTGGTATGCATAAAGATACTGATAAAAATTGATGATTTCAATTATTATCCACATGAGCTAATATGGCAGGAAGACCTAATACAACGTTAACAGGTATCCTTAAAAAATCATGGAAGATAAGAATATTCTCCTCTCCCTTATAAATGGTTTAGGTTTGCCTATGACAAGAGAAGTGTATTAATCTGTAAAGAGATTCCTACACCAGTTTAAGATAAAGTTTATGTTCTAGTTTATCATAGTGAATATGCATGTAGTTGCATCACATAATAGTGGGTTTGGGTTTTTTTTAGGTTTATTTATTTTGAGAGAGAGAGCGCGCATGCAAGTGGGAAACGGGCAGAGGGAGAGAGAGAAAGGATCCCAACCAGGTTCTGCACTGTCAGTGTAGAGCCCGACACAGGCCCCGAACTCACGAACCGTGAGATCATGATCTGAGCCGAAGTCGGACACTTAACCCACTGAGCCACCCAAGTGCCCCTATCACATAATAGTTTTTTATCTCATGTGATAAACTTTACCGGTTTGTGGGGAAATTAAATATTTTCATCTTTCAACAAAATATTCCCAGTTCAAATTAGTTCCGTGAATAAAATTACCTTCATCACCAACACTGGCCTCAGACATTTCACGTCATCTTGTGAAATTCATAAATGAAGTATGACAGGCCAAAAGTAGTGTCACGACTTTAAAAACTTAAGAAAATGAACATCCAGACTATTTTACACAGCAGTTTCCAGCCGTGTCTATGGTACTGCTATTTTGGACTGTGTGACGATGCAAGTGGAGGAAACGGTGGTAAGAAAATTTTCTGGTAAGGTTTTGTGTCTTCTAACCAGACTATCCTAATTATAGTAAGATTCAATGCAACAATTCTGAAGTTTAGATGAAGGCGATAAAAGGCTTTGGAAGCTTGGGGAAAGTATCGCTGTCTGGGTCCTACTCATCAAATTCTGACTTAAGGGGTCAATAACGCAGGCTGAGAATCAGATCAGGGTATTTTAAAACCTCTAAGTATGGCTAAGACACTGCTTTCAGTGCTATGATGAATAAAAGAAAAGGAGATGCTGTTCTAGTTTACATAAAAATCCAGCTCACGCTGTAACTGCTAAAACTAGAGCTACCTCCTTATAGATGTGTCTGAAATGAACAAATGCTCAACACCAGTCACACCCATTTCTGGCATATACCCAAATACACATCAAGTCAGTAATCTGCCCTGAAATGCACTCTAATACCTCTAAGACATAATGCACCATTGACTTTAGTATTGGGGGAAGTTTCGTAAGTTCTTTTAACTTGATTCCCCAAGGACCAGTGGTCCCTAAGAACGTAAACCAACGTTACTGGAATATTATTTCTAAGCAGACAAAGGAATCTTGGAAAAATAAAAACTAGTGTTGTTATTCTTCACTAAAAGGTTGTTTGGATCAATCTTAAGCCAAGACGAGAGAAACTGGTTATTGCCGTATTCAGTCTAATGCTTTTGACAAAACCCAGGAACAGAAGCTCACATTCCATTTGTTCCAAAGGGCCTTCTGGGTTGCTTAAAATACCTTTATTATTCTTGGGCCTGGTATAAGACATGTTCATTTCTCACATATTACTGTGAGGTTAATTTTTGCAATACAAAGACCCACTCATTGAAATCTACAAATAAAATAGCACTAATAGGTAGTGTACAATAGTCTTAATTTGAATAATATTGCTTCAAAATAACTTAAAGATCTAATTCAGTTGTATAGAATGTGAAATTTCAGCAGATCTCACTTTTTTTCAAACATACTGTGTCTGACCACTTTCAAAAAATTTTCATTTATATAACTTACTGTTTTTCCTAACTTTGAATGTTCTTAGCGAACTGAACATTCTCATATTTTTGTGCTTCTCTCTTGATAAAATTTGCTCAGGGGAAGTTTCCACTGCATTGAACATGCAAATCCGCATTTCCCCTTTGAAAACTTCAGGCATATTTATAGTCTTCTTTAGTGGAAAGAGGTGCCATGACAATACTTGCTGGTCGAGAGAAAAGAAGAAAGGGAGGAAGGCGAGGAAAAGAATATCAATAACAACATAAGTGAGTTCCCTCAAGGCAACTAGAAGGTATATCAATGGGTGACAAGGGTCTCAATGGACTGGCAGATGGGTGAACATCCACAGAACGCGGCAAACAGAAGGCGGGCCCATAGCATATACAGTTTAACACTGAGTACCCCGTAATCTTAAATTGGCTTCATACCCCATAACTTTGGAGACCAAAACAGTGTGTCTGAATCCGACTCCGTGCACTCACACAGGAAACCCATTGAGAACTGTATTCCCACATCTTGTGGGGAAACCATGCTTCTCTATAATTGTAAGGTTATCATGTTCTGTGATATGTTAATAGGATAAAAGACATACTTACTAAGAAGGGCACAAAAAAGGAACAAGGTAGCCTTTTTATTTTCTGTAAGTGACCCAATCTTCCTCCTTCTGAGAAACATAAGCAGAATTCAAGTTGGCTTAATAATTTCAGCTCTTTCCAGTTAAAACCTTTTCTGCCAGGCTTTTATGGATAAAGCCTTCACAGGTTACTATCTTTTCCTCCCCTTATTCTCCCTAAAAGAAGGCTAAGTGGAGCTCAGATAACCTCAGGGTGGTGGAAAAGGGAGCCTCATCTTCTGTTCTGACCAGTTTTTCTAATAAGGATTATAAATTATACATGATTTCAAATTTAAAACATTTTCTTACAGCAGAGGAGTAAAAAATATTCATTACTGGTTAAAGGGATTATAACTCCTATTTCTATTAATTTCCATGTAAAAAGACTTAAAAATGTCATCTGTGCTCTATAAAAAGGCGCCACAGTGGTTGAGTGCCATTGACCTCATTGCAAACTTCCCTTTATTAGACTACAAATTTAGTGGAAGCAGCAGCAACAATGATCTCCCTGAAAGTGTTTTTCTTTCTGTTATGTGTACTTGGGGGTAAATCTTACAATCTCAGAGCTGTCATTATGAAAAATAAGGTACAATTACTCAGAATTGACCCTTTCAAGCTCATGAAAAAGTTCCCGTTCCTATATCCAGTCACGTGGGTATCCACAATAGACGTGAAATGCTGATTCTGAAAAAGCATCAAGTTCTAACAGCAAGAAAAAGCTTTATGTCAAATGGATTCAAAAGCATATGACAGAGAAGAGATAGAAAGTTCTGACAAACTGACCAATTGAGTGCTAGACAATTTCTAAATCCTACCACAGCAAAATGACAATTTCTCATCGGAAGTTTCTACCTAAAGAGAGAATTCAGCAAGAATGAATTGGCACAGACAAAGAACAGAAATAACACACACTAGGCTATATCAACACATCCTTTGGGTCAGATTAAAATGTAAGGCTACAAATAAATAATGTTTTTAAAATGTGTTCTACTAACAGATTTATTGCCTGAGGGATTGTCCTAAGAAAGAAGGACTAATGATATACTTTTATTGGAGATCATGAACATCTTCATCAATTATTGAAAAACAACAACTATTGTTAGTTCAAGCTCTCCCAATGAGGAAACCAAGATTTTTACATGACAACCTCTGAAGAAAACTGAATGTGTTCTATTAATATTGTTGCACAAATTTCGACTATGAGTTTGAAATCAGGAAATTCGACAATGCATTGTAATTAAAAGTACCAGGTATATAAAAGCCGCTTTTAATATTTAATTTTGCATTGTAATCTAACATGAAATTAAAATACCAACAATCCATTCTCAGTTTCTGCACTCACTGAAGTAATAGTAGCTGTATTATTGCAGCAGCTACAATGAACAACAAAAATCTGTTCTCCTTTCCCAGGGAAGAATAGCAGCATTATGTCCGTGGTGTCTCTGTGGCTTTTACTGAATAAAGGCGATAAATTTAGCTTGTCATTGGGTCAGTTTACTGCACCCTGCACACTGTTTAGGGAAAGGATTTGTGTTGCAACTCTATTTCTCTCACAATATTTTTTTTCTCTGTGTATTTTATGTATTTGTGTTTTGGTCTTTTCCATCTCTGCTTAGATCTCCCCCCCCCCCCCCAGTGGAGACGGATATGTGTGTATGTACTCATGCGCACACACACACACACGCGCACACACACACACACACAGTTCTGATTCCTGAAACACAAACCATGGTCAATCTAAGGACATCACAGATCACAGACAGAATTTGAAATAAAGATCACACCTCACTTTCTCTATCTGAGCTCTATCTACAGCCATGGAAGGCTTCAGAAAACTACAACGTCCGTCCTATCCAGCAATTTCTCTTAACTATTTCTGGAGAAGTATGGGGAAATCTTTCCAACTATAAATCAACAAATTGTTTATGTCAATAGAGAGATGTGCAATGGCTTTTTCATTTTAGACAATGTTCTCTTTCCTTCCTAATTATTTTAGTGTATAGAGTGACCTCACCATTGTATTCTATTTAAAAAGGCAACCAAGTTCCTAACCAAGTTCCTTATCCAGATGAAAGCCCAACTATTGGCATACTGTTTGTATAACACTCACTTTAAAGGCTTTATCCAACTACTTCTATACTTGTAGGAATACAGAGTATTATTTTTCTATTTCTAAAATATATTTATAGGCTTTACATATTATTTTTCATATTGGTTTTTCCACTCAATTTGTTCTTGAAGATTATTCCATGTTCATGCAAACAGACCTACCTCATCTTTTAACCTCATTTGCTCTCTTCCAGAACACAGAGGAACTATATTTTAACCATTCTATTATGATGAATATCTCTGTAGCTTTCAAATTACTGTTATTTCCGTGAGTACAACAAGAAACATTCATGTTTTGTGTACTTACACAAATGTTTTATTCTAATGGAACAGTGGAATTACTGGATTCTAATTTGTGAAAATTTTTATCAATTCTAATACAGGATGAAAAATCACCCTCCATGTTGGCTGTAATGTTCACTTCCACTGACAGCAAAGACTTGGTGTTTCTCAACTACGAAGATAGCAGCTCAATGTCTAAATATCTTCTACATTATTCACTTGAACCCACATGGATTTTTTTTAAATTAGAATTCCTGTTGGCAGGATATGCTTAATTTTTCCACAACAACCGATTCTCCCTATTGTCTTATACCTTCCTGTTATGTGTAGGCATTTGAGGATGTTATCTATGCCCAGAATGATGCCCTAAGTTATCATCCAAAACAGGCCATATTTGAGAGAAAATCCAAATAGGGGGCGGGGGTGGACTCTAGAACAACAGACACAAATCTGGATCGCCCTAAGCAAATTGGCAAATATGGTCACCCTACATATCTTAAATAGCGATCTTATTTTTAATCCCACCTCCCCCAGCACTAGAGGTGTTCAGTATCTCCACATACATTTGCCATTTGTATTTCCTGTCCTATAAATCGCTTATAATGTGCGCCCAACTTTCTATTAGTTCATGTTTTTTCCTTAAATTTTAGGGATTCTTTTTACATCATGTCTCATTTTATTGGTTTAATAGGTTGTTCATTTTCTTTCTTTCTCTGGTGCTTGCCTTTCTGTCTAGCTTTATGATGGCTTATGTCAAATTAAAATTTTAAAATCTAATGTTACATTATTTATGTATTTTTCACACACATACGTACACACATATACACATACATATATATTTTTACATTATATATTCTCTATTTTATATATATATTTTACATCTGGAAGGATGTATACCAAAGTATCAATTGTAGCTATTTCTAGCTAGTAATTTTTATATTATATAATATCATTTTTCAAGTTTCATGAAATAAACACATTCTATTAAAAAATTAACGAATCTGCAGGTAGGTCCCATTGTGTAATACTATGTCTCCTCACACAATGATGATACCCTTACCACCCGAAGATTTCCACCTGAAATCATCTTTGTCCAATTCACTCCCAATAATTCACTCCCACTAAGATTAACCACCTGAGGAAACTGAAGTCAACACACTTGCTTTACATATGATGTCATCAGAGCCTTCTGAGCCATCCTCCCCCCACCTTTCTTTCTAGTTGATGCTACTTGCTCTTAGGCTGATCCTATGTAATTTAGCTCTCACAGCTCAGGATTTCACAGGGGTTTTTCCCCATCAAATCAGTCTTTCTCTAACCTCCTTTTCCTCCAATATAATTAACGCATTAGTTGGATCTAGTTTTATTTGTCTTTAATTGTTTTTCCTCAGATAAATTACTCTGAAGAGACAAGCGTTTCTACACCACCCCCCATACACAAACAATTGGATGGCTCATTCTGTCTCCATACAGTGTCAGTAATCTAAGATTAGGGAATTCTGTAACCTCAGATCTCAAATGGTAACAGCTGTACCCATTTTATTTAAAGGCATTCACTACAACATTTTATAGCTAAACTGTAAGCCGTCAGACTGGGAAGCAAATACAAATACTCTTAATCTTTACCAGCCTCGCCTGTTTTTTGGTTGTTGTTGTTGTTGTTGTTGTTGTTTTCATTTGGGTAGGAAAGCCAAATTGGTTAAAAATGAATGCTCCCATTTTCACGGCTTGTCTTCCATTTTAAATATAGCTATCTGTCCACATAACTGGGTAAGTTCAAGATTGGCCTAGCTACTGTTGTTCCGGTATTCACTGAAGGATATATATGGGAGTACCATGGAAACAAATGATATATTTAATACTATATCCTGATCAAACCAATCTTCAATCACCTAATGTACATATACCACCTGTTATATTGACAAATTTCCCTGAAATGTATGAAACTAATGTAATAGATTTTAAAATACCTTTTGCCCCCATCAATCCATCAGTCATTTTTGAGAGAAGGAAACAGCAAAATTAGTAAACATTCTTTGGCATCATTTATATACACTCTGATTTGGAAAAACTACTCCTGCCTCGTTCATCTTGTAGTGATAAATTTCTAGGGAAGAAAACATCCAGTAAAACTCATTTATCACCAAGACCTTAAAATGAAAAATGACAACCCTGGGAAGAAAGTTTCTCACGAAGGTAATTTCTGGAACTAGAGGGCTACTATGATGACATCTAACAGTGCAGCCCTTCCTCACTTTTCTGTTGCCAAGGATTCTGAATGGAGTTGAAAGTGCTTATATCCCTCATCAAACAGTTTTGGAACTATAATGTCATTGACCCTGACTACACATAACAGAAATCCTGAGACCATGTGGGTGATGATACTAAGGTGAAATAATGATCTTTCTTTCCAGGTTCTTACTAATCTTCACATGTCTAAGAACATGATAGCAGGTGACTCACAGAAGTTCAGAACAAACCTCGCCCTATATCCATATGCCAGCGGAAAGTAATTAGGTCCAAACGGACTGTCACTTGTCTCAGTAAGAGAGAGTGTGGGGAGACAGAGATACAGTCAAAGTAAAGGGAGATGGCTTTTTAATAATCATAAGTAACCAAAGTCATAAAGATAAAATACCAGGGACTATTAATTGCAGTAATTCAATGTCTTCTAAAACTCAAACCTTGGTCAAAAACTCTGCAAGTACATTAAGAACAAGTATCATTTTCCAAACACTTTAAGCCACAACTCTGTTATTTTCAAAGCTAGGTATCCATTAAATAGGCATTATACATGATGACTGACTCCAGTACCCTCCTTCAATTCGAGCTTGTTTGAACTACCACATACAGAAATCTATTAGGAATAACATTCTACAACCTATCCAGCTTATGGAAGCATGTCTCTCTTTGGGAAGCTTATTAAAAATGTCACCTTGGACAACCAGATGGCATTCTTTCTCCACATCCCTAACCAGTCAACATTTGAGGCAAATCAGAATGGTTTGCTAAGCACCATCGCTCTTGTTTCTTAGGGTAAACATACCATTCACCTGGACAGAGTCCAGAAGTGAGAAGTAAAATAAATCCTTTGGCTGGATAGATGGAGAGAGGAAGGAGCTGGTAAGAGTTGGAAAGAGTTAAGGAGTTCAGACTGCTGCATTAATGAGAACTAAATGGAGATGATCTTCTCCATTCCTTCTCTCTCCCTTTATCTTGAGGTAAACACATTCATACAGTAGATCCTAATGCAGCATTTTAGTCTCATTCATGTTCACTAAGTAATATTTATAATATGGTACTAATAAAATTACCCCCAGTTAACCCAGAGGTAAGTCCTACTACATATTTGATATGTCATTCAATATTGTTCCTATTTATATAGAGAATGTGCATTTAACGGTTGACAGATTTGGAATTATGTTCCAAATACAACTTTTATACTCTGTGGGTCATGAGCATTTTTCCATGTGATATTCCCCCAATTTTAATTTATATGATAAATTTTACAGTATTTCTTTATTGGATCCTTACATCATTCCCCATTTTCACTATTATAAACATGACTGAAATTATTACAATCATGTGTACCACCTCATTATACTCTTATAACAGCAGACACCAATATATATGTTAATGCTATTGATACACTAATATTTTTGGAGAGCTTTTAAAAAATATTGGCACCTGGGGTTCACCACCGAAGATTCAGATTTGATTGATCCAGGATGAAACCCAAGTTTCTCTGGCTTTTCAAAGTTCCCTAGGTGATTCAAGGGGGCAGTCAAGGCAGAGGCAGATATGTGTTATTAGCAAGTGGACATCCTTAATCGCAATACTAATTCACACACCTCCAGCATTTTGCAAAATTGCCTACTCTGCCCAACATTGCAAACTGGCCTCATTTGAATCTTTGTCAAATAGGTGACAATGGTTTCTCATTATCTTCTCATTTTTGATTCCTAGTGAGACTAAACATTTTTCAAGTATTTACTACCCATTTGTCATTTCCCTTTTATGAATCACCTCTTTATATTCCCTGTCCATTTGTTCAGTTGCAATGCTCAAGTTTTTATTATTGTAAACAATCATTCATGAGAATTAATTATTCTGCCAAGGAGAGCAAATTTACCATTTATCTTTTAATTTTGTTGATGGAGGGTATATGAAAATGTGAAATAATTAAATCTATTTTTAGATTGTTTTTCATTATTTTTATCCTTGTTTAAATCACATGTCAGCTGATGTCACTAAAAATCAAAAGAAAAGCATACATCACTAAATTCATTTTCTTAGTCACTTCAAGACTTGAGTGTCCATTGTTTTAGTTCAGTTTAATGATTATCTTACCATCTTGGTTGGGCAATTGTTGTGTTTTGGGGGGTTGTTGTTGTTGTTGTTATTGTTGTTTTGAGAGAGAGAGAGAGAGAGCTTGTGGGAGCCAGGCAGAGGGGCAGAAATAGAGAAAGCGAGAGAAAATTTTAAACAGAAAATCTTAATCCACGTCCAGCACAGAGCCCAACGCAGGATTCAATCCCACAACCCTGGGACCATGACCTGAGCCAAAATCAAGAGTCGGATGCTCAATTGACTGAGCCACCCAGGGGCCTGGCCATGGTTGTTCTGCACTACATTTACCCAGACTAATAACCAGCCTCTTTCTTTCATTTATTACTAATTATTCCCACATGGGAATTTTGTGAAGGAACTTTGAGAGTCTGGGAGAAAACCATGTGGCAGAAATCAATGATAAGATGTCCATCTTCTTAAAACTCTCTTCACTCTATTTGATGGGACCACATCCACACAGAGCTAGCACTTTCCTCTGATCCATGCATCTTTTTCTACAAACATCAAATTATTATTAACACAGAACAGTCTAAGTATTTCCTTTGTTGTCTTAGATCCAACCAAGTCCTTTAACTTTGTTTTGGGCAGAATAAAATATCAACTATAACAGACCCTACCCACATCTCATTGACTTAGTGCAACAGTTTCTGCAGCTACCATCCAGTGCTATGGTACAGGTAGAGACGGGGGTGTGTTCAGTTGCTCAGGAACCCAGGATTCCATCATTGGGTGCTTCCACTATCTTCTTTGCTTTCAAACACCAGAGGTCAAACCAAAGGAAGAGAGCTTAGGAAAGGCACAAAGGCCCTTACCTGCCTTGGTCTTAAAATAACACACCTCACTGATCCATGTATTCAGGTGGCCAGAAATATTCACATCACTGCATCTAGATACAAAGGGGCATGTGGTCTTTGCGTGCTGAGGAAACAAGACATTTTCCTAAATAATGAGAATTTCCTTCGGAAACAAATTCTCAACTCAGATGGTAAGAAAATTATTCGTATGCTCCACTGAAAGACACTCCAGACTCTAAAATCAAAAATCAACTTAATAATATATTATCTAGCTATTACATAATTTCATTATTCATATTAAAGTATCAATATCTCTGCCCTGCAATTTATTTTGGTATGGAGTATGGATTAAACTTTATTGCAAAAAGGTAACCAATTGTCCAACACCATTTAGTGAATAATATACTTTTAACATTTGACATGTTATCTTGATCATACAATATGAGAAAGACAGAATGTTTCTGGAATATCAATTCTATTTATCTATCTAATTATCCTTGGAAAAAATGTTATTGTTATTGTAGCTTTATAATTTATTTTAATATATACCAGGAAATTGCCCCTTTGTCATGCTTGCTTATAAAATATTTTCTTCTTCTAAATGCTTATTTGCCATATATACTCTATTTGGATTCCGTTTTATGTCTGGAATCATATTCCTTCTGCCTGGAGAACTTTAGTATTTCCTGTAGCATAGGTCAGCTGGTTATAATTCTACTTTTATATATTTGTCTTTTATTCTCCTTTATTTTTTCAATGCATTTGCTTTTGTTGTTTTTTTAGGGGGGGAGGAATGTTATTTTGCTATTGTTAACTCAACTTTTGATTGACATAATTGTAGGTCCACACACACTTATAGTAGATACAGAGAGATCTCATATACACCTTGCCCAGTTTCCCATGAATGTAATATTCTGGAAACTATACTATAGCATTCCAACCAGGATACTGACTGGAATAGAATGCACTGATCTTACTCAGGATTTCCTCATTTGTGCTTGCACTCATTTGTGTGTCTATCTATGTGTATGACTCTATGTGTATATTAAGTTCTATAGAATTTTGTCAGTTGTGTAGGCTTGGAGATTTCTATTTTTGAAAGTTATTTTTTCTGGAAATAATTGACTTTTTTTTTTTATTTTTAATGTTATCGCTGTATTTTCTCCTGGTTTGTCTCCTTTCTTATTTAGAAGTCAGCTATCATTCTTCTATTTTTACTCTGCATATCATGTGCCTTTTTTTCTCTGACTGCCTTCAAGGTTTTCTTTATGTTTGACTTTCAAGAGTTTGAACATGTAATGTCTACATATGTGTGTGTGTGTGTGTGTGTGTGTGTATTTATAAAAAAAGGATAAATTCCAAACAGTGGACTTCTGAAGCAATGGAAATTCATGAGTAGATTCAAGTTGCTCAGAGAAGCAGAAAGCATCAAAGTTTCCCCTGTGAGAAGGCTATCATTCTTTGACCAAATTGCAAGTGGGGCCTATAATAGAGGAGGCTGTGTATTTTGCACTTGGGAGATTTATTTCAGCTCATTCTACTTTATTTCACATTCATCACTATCACATACTTATTCTTTGGGGGATTTTCTTTCATCTGATCAGGAATACCTTCAACACTACGACATCCACCGTGAATAAATTGCTGTTTCTTTCCTGTTTCGAGCAGGCTAAAAAAAAAAAAAAAAAAAAAACAGCCTATACATAATGACATTTTAACATTCTCATTGACTTCCCACCAATGTGTAAATAGAGAGTACAATTGTGGACCAAGAAAGCGCATTAGGTTGGGATTGATGTGTACTTGTACACATTTGTACTTTTCATTTTCAACAAATAGCCTAAGTTGCATTCTAAAGCAGTTTGAAGTATTTTTGAACCATTGAAATTCCACAGCATTACTAGTGTAAATATTCCTAGGTCGACCACCACCAACAAAAAATATAACTTAGCAGTATCCAATACCAGCTCCGATTGTGAGATCATCATCACGAGGCCACAAATCTCGACTGCCCACACTCCCACAGCAAGTGCCAGAGATAGAATTACACATTAACTCCTCTGAAAAGGATGGTGATAAATCTCTGAACCTCCATTTCCAAACACAAGGACCACTAACCCCAACATTCTCAACAAATATATTTATAGATGTGATCATCAATATACTTATGAGTTTGGTATTAAGTAAGGTGATCCTTGGTAAGCAGAACTGCAGAAGAAAGGGGACTAGACGACTCTCAGTGATTTTTACACCTACTAGGGAAATTTCATGAAATTATGAAGCAAATACCTAAACATGTACATTTCAAGGACTATTCCTCGGCTATTGTAATCCAGAGCACTCACTCAAATACTGCTGTTCTAACTCCCTTCTAAAAGAATGCAGTCTTCACTCATCAGATCCTTGTCTCTGATCATCACAGATACAGCCATCTCTACACTGCAGTGTGCCAGTTGGCAAGATGGGCGTACGGGGCCCATGTCTTTCTTTTTTATGCCTGCCTTGGTATATGGTTGGTGGCTACACTTTTGCTGACAAGGATGTAGGAGGTACACAGATCAGTAGAAGAGGAGAACCACAGGACAGGTGTGAAGACCGTGAGGTTATAGAACAAATTCAAATAAAGCAACTTAGATCCACCTATACTGCACACCGTTTCAAATAGTTTTTAAGACTCTGAGTTTACAGACCAGATAAAAACAAAACAAAAGATTTGCTCTCCCAGGATCTACAAATATTATAAATGGAAACAACCAAGTAGAAAAGTTCTCTCAAATTTATATGTGTTAGCAATGAAAAGCAGCATTCATAGATAGGCACGTCTATTGGGGGTTCAGATTTTGAAGGCCATTTCTCCTTTGAATCACACTTCTCAGAAAGCCTATGTACAAAGAAACTAAAATAACATACTGGCAAAATGTCTTTAATTGCAATTTTGCAATAAATAATACAGATCACATTTGACTAAGACTTTTAAAAAGTCTTTTACGTAAGTTATCAGCTTAATTAATTTTTGCAATAATCCTGTGAGGTATTATTAACCTATTTTAGATAAGATAAATGAGGTCAGATTAGCCCAATAATTTGTCCAAGTTTATAAGGCTGGTAAATAGTGAAATAGGATTTAAACTTAATGTGTACTTTACAGTCAAATTTCTGAGTTCTCTCCATTACATGAACATGAACTCAGGATGGGTTTTGTGCAAATATTATTGGCAAAAAAAATCATTTTTTAAATGTTTATTTTTGAGAGAGAACACAAGTGGGGTAGGGGCATAGAGAGAGGAACAGAGGATCTGAAGTGAGCCCTCTGCTGATAGCAGCAAGCCCCATGTGGGGCTCAGACTCACCAACCGTGAGATCATGACCTGGCCGAAGTCGGATGCTCAACCGACTGAGTCATCCAGGAGACCCCCCTTCACCCCAAAAAAATCATTTTAACTCCTAATCATTACTTATATTGTTCATATTTCAGTAATTTCCAAAAAACTCACAGACTAGAAAATTTTGTTGGTTCATCAAAATGTGAGATTAAGGAAACTGGCTCAGAGGAACACCCTGGAAAAAGGAACTGCCACAGGCTGCATAAGGACTCCCAAAGATATGCAGGTTCTAATCCCTGGAACTTGTGATTATTATCTTATATGGCAAGAGAAAATGTGCAGATACTAAGTTCAGCATCTTGATGTAGGGAAACTATTCTGTGTTATCTGGATGAGCCATACATGCAACCCCAAGTGTTCTTGTAAGAGAGAAGCAGGGCTATTTGATCACAGAGAAGAAGGCAATCTGATAAAAGCAAAAACATGTGAAGAGCCTATATGGCTAACTCTGAAGACTGAAGAAGGGTCCATGACACCAAGAACCCAGCTTAAAAGCCTAGACAAAATAAGACACTATGTAGTCCAAGCTGGTGAGGCATATAGCCAGGTGAAGAATCCATCTTACATTCTAAGTCACATAACCTCCCTGAATACCACAGTCATTAACTCACTGGGGATGTAAATTGGCACACCCACTATGGAAGACAGTATGGAGGTTCCTCAAAAAATTAAAAATAGAACTACCAAGTGATCCAACAATTCCACTTGTGGGTATGTATCTGAAAGAAATAAGATCACCAGCTCCAAGCATTATATGCACCCCCACATGTATTGCAGTGTAATTCACAATAGCCAAGACATGGAAACGGCATAAGCAGTCACTAATGATGAACAGGTAAAATGTGGTGGTCACCGAACCAAGGCCCCACCACAGCTGTGGTCCCCTTCCAACCCAATGAGAAGTACAGCTGCTTAAACCAGTAAATCACAGCCTGAACACCACCAACTTACCCACATTTCAGGGTAGCAGTTTACCCAAATTGTTAGGTCATGGTCTTCCGGGTAAACCAACAGGGCATCATTTACATTAACAGGGCTAAATATACATGTAAGAAATGACAGCAAATGACACTAGTCATCGTAGGCTGTTTTACATAATTTGTCCACTTAGTGAGTGCCTCATGGGACTCAACTCCAAGAAGAGGACCCGGATCCTCCAATGGCCAGCTACAGCCTCTTAGGAAGGGGCGCCAAACCCTCCTTGGTGCTCCAGAGTGAGATTTCAAGCATGTTGAGACTCTGCTGAAGCATGAGTCAGTCTGTTTAACACGGAGTAAAGCCTGAGCACCAGCACAGACCTTACAATGATCCTGAGAGTGGATGATGAGGCAATAGGTAACGGTAAATAATCATCAACAAGAGTAACAAAGTTGATACTTGACTCACCCATGGAACTTGGCTGGGTTGTTCACAAAGACTAACCCCCAAATTGGAGAAAGGTGTTACTGTGTTAAAGGTTAAGGAACTGTCATTTCTATATGCCTTTTTCCTCCAAAATATTCATTTCCTGCCCAAATTAACTCAACAACCTCCTACTGTTCTTGCCTCCAGTCCTGTCCTACTGTAATATATTCTCTGCACTTCAGACCGTGAACTTTCTGAAATGTAAATCAGATCACATCTTTTCCCCTGCTTTAAAATTCGTAATTGGCTCCCTGCAGCCTTGAAAATCAAGTCTACACTTCATGACTGAGTCTTACTTTGAAACACATATCTTAGCACAGGCTGGTTCTTCACCGGTGTCCCAGGAAGTACAAATGATGGAATAGAAAAAAAGTGAGAAAGGGAAAGGAGAAAATTCTTTAAGGCATGTGTCAAGAAGTACATAACCTCTGTGGATACTGGGTCTCAGTCCACTACAGGCCTCTGGGTGTGAAACACACCTGAAGACTGTGTTGGGGCTGGGGAATTTACTCACTGACAACCACTCCCATTTGTGAACAGTACCTCAAGGCACAGTAACACCAAATCCAATCTTTCCTAGTACTGAAGAAAAATCTCAGTCACCCAAGAGAGAAGCAGATAGTTCTATGGTGGAAAGGTGTCAGTGTTCCAGAAACTGTGTCATCCTTTAGCTACAGGCGAATCCAGGAAGGCTGAGAGGACATCAGTGGACATTCATGAGTTTGCTTCCCACTGCATAACAGACCCTCACGTTGTGGCACTGAACTCACCAAACTTCTCTCTGGCTACTTGATCCCATGACTCACCTATATTGGACTATCTTGGCAGGACATTGATCTGGGCACCAGTAGTTATCTGTTACAGAATTCTTCTATTTCCCTTTGGCCAATTCAGGACATATGTTGTAAAGGTGTATCAATAAAATATGTAAGAAGCCGATTTTTTTTGAGGGTAAATACTCAAGATTTTTTAATTTAAACACTTGTTTTGCAGAAGTGAGAACAGGGTGTCAAAGCCAGGCTTTTTATTTATTTATTTATTTAAGTTTATTTATTTTGAGAGAAAGAGAGCACAAGCAGGGAAGGGCAGAGAGAGAGAGAGAGAGAGAGAGAGAGAGAGAGGTGGGGGGGGGGGGGGGGGGCAGGGAGAGAGAAGCCCAAACAGGCTCAGCACTCTCAGCACAGAATCCTACACGGGACTCAAGCTCACAAACTGTGAGTCAAAATCCAGAGTCCAACACTCAACCACTTGAGCCACCCAGGTGCCCCAAAACCAGACTTTTTATCCAGTAAACTCGAATTCCTTTTTCTGCTGTTTATATGGAAATAAAACATCCTTTTGCTACACAGGCACCAATGTGTTCACAAGAAGGCGACTTGGGGCTGGGGTCCCGAGCTATTTATCGGAGAGGATTGTTCAAGGTTTCTCTCGGCAAACCAAGGTACCTGGACTCTTTCTGCAACAGTGTGTGTGAAAGAGCTACCTAATGATTCTATGAAACACTGCTTAAAATAAACTGCCTCCCCAAGGCCATCACCAGCAAACCTAGCTGAAGAAGGTGACAAGGGGATCCATGGACAACAACGTACAGCAAGACTAAGACCTGCACATTGAGTGAAATCTTTCAGACGCTGCACAGTGGAGAAGGTAAATGAGGAACAAATGACCTGATATTTGGGTGAAGCAAATGACAGCAAACAATAATCAAAATCAATGCAAACAACTGCTTTTCCAGCTACTGGGATGTTTGGGAGTCACAGTACAAAAGGTCAACAGAGAAAACTATTTTACCAATATGCCACTTAATGTTCAAACGAATGTTAATTATCCTCATTTACAGAGTCTCAAAAATGCATATGACCAAAAAGGAACAGAAATGTTAATGACTAAAGATGTCTGACTCATCTCTTGAACTGTGCGCATGGAGTCTATTGCCAAAACCTGTCACTTCTTTCCTCAAAACCTCTACTGTAATTATACCTTTACTATCTACTGTCTAAGTGGTTTACAGAACACATACATCATCTCACTAGAGTCTTAAAAAAGCACTGGGACACTACTTGATAAATTATCAAAACCGGCCATCAGCAATATTAAAAAAAAAAAAAACTGGTCCAATGTCACTCAAATAGTAGATGGTATCATTGCAATTTCACATTTAGGGGGATTATCTGTAAGGCACCATACAGCTCTAAAATGCTAAGGTCTGATCATTACACACCTTCCTTAGCTTCAATTGTCTGTCACTGTTTTAGCCTAAGACTGGACCATTTCTCACCTAGGCAGCTACAATTTGCCTGACAGCAATAATCTGAGGGAGCAAATCTTTTCTCTCACCATGTCACACTCTTTCTCCTCTAAAGCACAAAAACACCTCTCTTTGCTCTTGTGATCGCAGCCAAGATGGTTAGCCTATTTTCCCCAAGTCTCCTATTAAGGAATGAATTTGAGTCTGGCACCACCAGGCTCAGGCCTGGGCTGTTCCTACTTGATTTATCATTGGCTCATTTACATATCCCCCCCCCCCCCCCCCCCCCCCCCCCCCCCACCCCCCCACCGCTGCAGGCGCAAGTCTTACACTACCATCACCCCCAGGGTTTCACAACACTGTGTGACGTGCAAACATGAGCACTTGATTTCACTCCAGCAGCAGCCAACAGCTGCTCTGTCTCTGTCCTCATTTGAACAACACTTAATCCACCCCCCAAAAAAAGTTTTCATTCTTTTTTATGGCTGAGTAATATGTCATAAGAAAGAATGAGATCTTGCCATGTGCAACAATGTGGATGGACCTAGAGAGTATAATGCCATGCGAAATAAGTCAGAGAAAGACAAATACCGTAGGATTTCACTCATGTAGAATTTAAGAAACAAAGAAAAGCAAAGATAATTGGACAAAAACAGATTCTTATAGAGAATAAGCTGATGGCTGCCAGAAGGGAGGTGGCTGGGGGTGGTGACACAGATAAAGGGGATTAAGAATATACTTATAGTGATGAGCACTGAGGAATGTACAGAATTGTTGAATCGTATTGTACACCTGAAACTAATATAATACTGTATGTTAATTCTGTTTCAATAGAATTTTAAAGTTTGTTAAGAGGATAGAAAAAAATTACAGGTCATTGCTATCTTCTGCAAATGGCAAATTCCTGTAGAGCAACACAAAGCATCCCCACTTTTTGTTTTTTAATGTTTATTTTTGAGAGAGAGAGAGAGAGAGAGAGAGAGAAGAGGAAAGAGGATCTGAAGCAGGCTCCATACTGACAGCAGACAGCCCAATCTAGGGCTCGAACCCAGGAACCACGAGATCATGACCTGAGCTAAGTCAGATGCTCAACTGAGTGAGCCACCCAGGAGCCCCGCAGCATCTATACTTTTATCTATAATCTGTGGAACACAGAAAATTAACACTTAATGTGTTAAATAAAGGAAAGTATTTTCATTTTTGTTGGTATTTGATATTTATATGTGTCAGGTTTTGAGTTTATTCTGCTCAAAATACCAACTGGAACAAATCTCAACAGGGTTTATCAAAGTTACCTTAAAAACTATCTCCCAACATCCCTCTGAAAATGAAGCTCTGGGTATTTTAGTTCAATGACTTGACATTTAAGGGAAATTTGTGGAAATTTTATGTTGGGATACATTAGCTATATTTACTTTTACTCTTTGGGATTTATGAAGAACGGTATGAAAGCGATATTATTTTTAACACCCACGTATGTTCTTTCTGTTTGCATTGTGGGTCTGTGCATCACAAAACACAAAGCACAAAGAATCTTCTAGAGTATAAATACGGCTTTAGGTGGGCAGTAATTTAGCACTGTTTTTGCCACTATTGTATCTCTGGCATCTCAATGACCTAGAATAAGCTCTTAATAAGTGTTTATTAAATTCAACTTTAACAGAAAACACACTTTTCATTTCCAAGTCATGAGCGAGACATGAGTTTTCGTTTTGTCATTTCAGTCCTGTGCAGGATACATTCTTAAAGGCATGGGTGCTGATTTGAAAATGGCTGGTCCAAGACACTGGGTTCAATCAAACCTAAGCACGTACACGCCTCGTAGAAACACAACAGAAGTGACCAATGATTACAAACTACATCCAGGTCACCACCAAATATTCCACAGCTTTCTTAGGTACACCTTTTGATGCATTTTTCATTTCCAGGATGCTTCAAAGACAAAAAGTTTCCTTAAATACATCCCTTGTGGCCATGTTTTCCCTTCTAATCCCAAAGCCATCTGCTTGATGTAAGCCTCCCAACTTCTCACACAGGAGACCCTACAGACTCTTTGAAGACTTCCTGTCTCTCAGATTTTCCAATTCTGATTCATTATTCCCAGTACCACCCAACCTATCTTTCTCAAACAAGCATCCTGTATCACTACACTTACCCAAAATACTGTTCCATGATGTTCTAGTTCATTAACACAAACTTTCTCTGACTTTAAATGCTTTCTATAAGCCACGATATGACATCTAGCCACCAATCTTGACTTATTCCTTTCTGTTGCCATCCCTCGACCCCCTACTTAGCCTCTAACCCATCACCAAGTCCTATCTGTCCTACACTCAAGTCCAAGATAGTAGCTTCTCTCTCATCAACTACAGTAAGCTTCTATCATGTCCTGGTTCCTACTGAATGGACAGTACAGTGATTAAGAGCACAGACTGCTTCAGGTCAAAGCCCGGTCTGAGCATCTGCTGACTATGGAAGCCTGGCCAAAGTAATTGACCTCCTAGTACTGTCTTAGTACCTTTATCTTGAAAATTGTGGATTAATGGGGTGCCTAGGTGGCTCAGTTGGTTAAGTGTCCCAACTTCAGCTCAGGTCGTGATCTCAAGGTTTGTAAGCTCAAGTCCCACATCAGGCTCTGTGCTGACAGCTTGGAGCCTGGAGCCTGCTCTGGATTCTGTGTCTCCCTCTCTCTCTGCCCCTCCCCCACTCACTGGTGCATGTGCTCTCTCTCTCTCTCCCCCAAAAATAAGCATTTAACTTTTTTTAAATAAATAAATAAATAAATAAATAATAAAATGGTGGATTACTAACCATATCTACCTCGGAGTTGTTATGAAGATATAATGAGATAATAATTATAAAGTGCTTAAAATACTGTGGGATACACAGTTAAGTGCTATGTAGGTATGAGCTTGATGAGGATGGTGAGGATTTCCCCCTCAATTTGCTATATACCCAAGAACCAGAATAATCTTTAAATTATTTAAGTTCTATTTTATCATATTCTTCCTTAAAACTCTCCCAAGAATTTCTATTCATTGCACTTAGAACAAAATCCAAATTCTCTACTCTGCCCTTCAATGTCCACCATTACCTGAGGCCTGTTTACCTGCCTAGTTCATCGTGAGCCCCTGCCTGGCTTCCTTCCTTTGTTCCAGGCTCTAAATTTGTTTGTTTTTTTAAACCTATCCATCTCTTTCTGTTTACCCCTTCTCTCCTCCCCTCTCCCTTACTCAGCTGGCTCCTTCTCAACCTTTAGATCTTGGTTTGAAAGTCAACACCTTAGACATGCTTTCCCTGACTACCCTACCTAAAATAGCCCCTATGTCCAATATTCACTGTCATAGTATTTAGTTCATATCCTCCCCACCATAGTATTAGTAGTATTACTGATTATATTACTTAACCACAAACTTGCTTCTTGTACTTATTTGCTTACTTGTTTTTTTGTTTGCCGTACCCAACTATAATGTCAGTCACCTGATGGCAGATACTCCATCTGGCTTGTCAACCAGTGAATCACCAGCACTGGACAGAGCCTACTTCATGGTGTGCATGCCGTTGTTAATTGTGGAACATTCTAGCAATGATTTTATTCAGTTATTTGTCTCTATTCCCAGATTTCTGCTCCCCCCTGTGTTCCGGCCACTTACCTCCTCTTAGCCTCCCAGATTTCACACAGCCCCCTTGATGGAATCACTCCACCCTTGCATTTTGGTCTGCCAAATTCTGAAGATGAAGTTTAAAAAGGCTTCTGTGTGTCTTTTGGTCCTCACTGATCTTCTGCTCTATCCTCTTTTATCATTAAAAATTGCTCCACCCAATCCAAATCTTTATGTATGCACAATATTCTAATTCTGTAATGTACATTGCTGTCATTTCAACTAAACTCTGTTTTTATATTTATTTATTCCTATAGTATACAATGTCAAAAGCAGAACATCAATAAAGATCTACAATTAGGTAACTTTATATTGGAAGGATCTTAAAGGAAGCAGACTCCCATGTATATGCTAAAATTCTAAGTACCCAGGAAAGCTTTCGTCTGAACACCTTAACATCTATTTTTTGAAATAAATTCATTTCTCTCACCAAAAAGATTTTTGTAAGTTTTTTTAAGAATTTGGTTTTGCTTGGGTGGTGATGACACCTAAGCTTCCCAAAGTATTCCAGCCTCTAAAAATTGCAAGAACAAGACATACTGGAGACCATATGGAAACAAGTTCAGCAAGAATTCTGTGTAGTTAGCATCTGCTTCTATCAAAATTGGTACAGAAACTGATAACCTTGGCTTTCTATTTCTTCTCTCAGGCTAATGCTTCAAAGGATGGTCTCATCATGGACTACTTTTAGAAAGTGTTGGGCCAAGTTCTTAATTGCCGAGTTATTAAAAAAGGAAAAGTTCAGTGACAGCTTATGCTTGCTTCTCGTTGAACTCAAGCAGGTTATACTGGGTTGTCAAGGCCGCTGTTTCAATACAAACACCTGTGATCCTAAATATCGGTGCTGTTGACTCCTGGTTCTTTGTCTAACGTGAACGCAGAGAGATCAAGTGTGAGAGTAACTTTTATAAATATTCTGAACCCTCAGAGCCAAAGGAGGACTTAACATTTGTCACCAGGGTGGTTTCTGAAGTTCCTCACATCAACATGAGGGACGATATGGCCTCAGCTTTCCCCAGGTACACCTCTTGCTCTAGCGACCACTTATCTTCACACTCATCAAAAAATTATGGGCAGCCAGATCTGAACCAGCCGTTGCACTGGGTGCCAGGAACATGGAGGCAAAAGACAGGCAGGATCAAAGGTCTTCAAGGGCTCTTATACATTGTACTGGTGATCTTAAGCTCATTCCTCTCTGACAGAAGCATGCATCAAGGTCTCAGTGTATTTTCTCATTCTTTACTCCTCTCAGCGCTGAAAAGCAAAATAAAGTCTCCTTTTGTCCTAATTTGCCCCTAATTCTTTTCATATTTCATAATTTTTTTCTTCTAAATGCTCAAACATTTCCCATCTTAATAGTAGCATATTTATGAATGTAATATGTCATTATAAGAACACACTGTTACTTTATGTACCACTAAGAACAAAAATATACCACTGCCAACTAAATTATGTCACAACACTGTTTACTACTTGCAATTTTATGTTACGAAAAGAGCTCATTATAACTTTATTAGACCTAGGGGTTTTTTTTTCCTCCTCATATTATTGGTGTGTATGTAAAAAGAAATACAAATTACCAACATTTCTTCACATTCAGATTCAAAAATTCTCATCAATTCAGAGTCATTAGGTCCATAATTTTCTACAAAAAATTGTCCTCTGTGCCATAAAATCCTTGGTGAAACAGCATTTTAAGTATAGTTGACAAAGAACGTTAACATTACTTTCCAGTATACAACAGTGATTTGACAATGAGGTCACATTTTTAAATAGCGCTTCACTGATTGTTTTCAGGATTCCCTTGAAAGCTGGGGATTACGAGGTTATCAATATCATTACTTAGCTATATATCCATACAGTGATACAAATTTTGATGCCCAAATATAGGCAATAACTACATCACAATTGTTACATAGATGAAAGTAGTTGTATGACACACTTTGATTTCATACATGTTAAAGTGTAAAAAGAAATGTTACTCTTAGAAACGATGACATAAATCACACCAAAAATGTAAGCCTATTTTAAAAAATACATATTCATTATAGCTGCCAATTTTTTTTTTTTTAAGTAGGCTCCATGCCCAGCCCAACACGGGCTTGAAATCATGACCCTAAGATCAAGACCTGAGCTACAATCAAGAGTCAGATGCTTAAACTGACTGAGCCACCCAGGCGCCCCCATAGCTACCAATTTTCAAAGAAAAATACCCATAAATATCCTTAAGGCCATGATCAGTCTCATGCAGATAAGCAGTGAATATATGGAGAATTCCAAAACTGTATTTAAAACTCCCCGTAAATGTGGTAATTCTCATCAATTCCTAATGTTGAAACAAGAAATGTGTTCTCCTTCCAAAGTTACCAGAGTCTGCTGTTTGTTCTGAGGAAAATGGCTTACAAGTGAAACATGGAGATCCGAGACTGCCTACACAATCAGGTTTGCCAAGAACCTTAATTTAAAATCACAAAATCCTAGAGCTGGCAAAAATTTATACATTGTCTAGTCCCAATATCCTCCTTTGCCACTGAGGAAACCAAGGCCCATGGCCCCAGATGTACACCACACCTAAAGCTTCCCAAACCCTGCCATACCTCTGTCTGTCACACACTGCAGAACTTCTCTGGAGGTAATACCAGCACTTACCCAGGAGAACTGGTACTCCACTCTCCCTGTGTGATACAATTGGGCATTTAAAAACACTTACTGCAGGGATACCTGGGTGGCTCATTCAGTTAAGTGTCAACTTAGGCTCAGGTCATGATCTTACAGTACTGGAGTTCAGGCCCCACACTGGGCCACTGTGGCTCTGGGCCACAGCAGAGCCTGGAGCCTGCTTCAGGTTCTGTGTCTCCTTCTCTCTCTGCCCCTCCTCCACTTGTGTTCTCTCTCTCTCTCTCAAAAATAAATAAATAAATAAACTTAAAAAAACAACAAAAAAAAACAAAACACTGCAGAATAGCTCTTCTGTGCTACCTTGGAAGGGCCTGAAAAATACCTTTAAAAACATTCTTCTGGCAGAATGTGAAATATCCTCAGGACCTCTACAAAAGACAGAAATGTCTAATAATGAGCAAGACACAGACACCTAGAACAGAGGTCAGTAATCTATAGTTTACAGGCAAAATCCTACCAGCCACCTGTTTTTGAAAATAAAGTTTCGTTGGAACCCAGGTCCACCCATTTGTTTCTGTATTTCCTGTGGTTGTTTTCAAGCTACAAGAGCAAAGCTGAGTAGTTACAAAGAAGACCATGTGGTCCACAAAGCCTAAAATCATTACTATCTGGCCTTTTGGACAAAAAGTGTATCTTCTTACCGAAGGAAAGGCTTACAAGGGGCCAGAGGCAGGAATAGCAAAAGACTGTAGCGTCAAGGTCCACAACAGATTTTATGACTTGATGGCATGAAAAACACTATTCCCTTTAAACATGTGTAATCACAGCACTGTTATTCATAATTCATCATCCCATAGGAGAGAACATGCACACAAGTGTGCATACATGCACTCACAAAAAAGATGGCTTTTATTCATTATCTGTAAGAGCTAAACTCAGCACACTGTAATTAAATGATACATTTATTTCTGCAGGTATAAAGAATTTTCAGTAATCAATTAACCTCTTGATGCATTCATATGTTTCTCAAAACCCTTACTCATTATGCTTGAGCTAGGACCTCAAACCTTTAGTACTCCCACTTCTGGGTCATCCAAAAGAGTAATCTGCCCCTCAGCAATGATTCTACAATAAAATTCTTTCCTGATAGACACTGATACTTTCCTCTATACCTCCTGCAAATGGTAACTCCCCATAAACATAAGTAGGCAGCAGTTCTATTAATAAAAAATATTGTAAATTAAAATACTGCTTTTATTTTTATCCAAAAACTTGATGAATATGCATGATCCTTTTTTAGAATAAAATCCTGTAGTTATCAGGAGCTCAGACTTTTGGAATAAACTGTGCTCCTCACTTAGCACGAAAATATCCACTTATGCTAAGCAAATCGTGGGACTGCCTTGATGGTGAATACAACAGGACTCAGCATTATCAACATAAATGAAGCAAGGATTTAGCTCACAAAAAGGAGAATCGCTAGATTTATTCATAAATTGATTTAGACAGTGATTCCACATAAAGCAAAGGTTATTCTATAGAATATTCTGTGGGATTTACAAAATCAGGACTTGAGCAATGGTACAGCTTCCAAGCGGATGTCATACCCTACTAGATGGAAAATATTTACCTACAGGAGGACCTCTTGAAGAGCACAACCTCCCATGGTCTTCGGGGCCACTTGCTAATATTTTACAGGCAGTCCCCATAAGAATAGAAACATCCTGAAATGCAATTCATTAAAGGAGTCCCTCAACCATGCTTCTAAAAAAATACTCTGAACTCTAATGCGTTCTGTAAACTTTCCAACAGAGAGCTGTATGTATGCTAATAGAGTGTTGGCCAGCAAGCATTCCCAACGCTCTCGCCTGGGTAAGTAAACCTAAGAGAGGTTGGCAGGCATCCACACGGAGGTTCTCCTAAGCCTGCAAGAATGCCTTTACAGCCTGCATTTGGTGAACACAGTCCTTTAGATACTCACACTTTCTAATCCCTCATTTTCCTTCCAGCTTGATTTATAACATTTGGGTTCATTCACCCTCCATCCAAAATAAACTTACTGAGGATTCGGGAGAAAACAACAAGATGTGGGGATGCGGAGAAGAACTCCAAAGACGACAAATGTGGCACTGGAACATGAGAAAAACCCCCAAGAGGGAAGCAGGAAAACAGATCTATTTGAATAAAGGAAAATAGAATCTAAAACAAGAGGAAGCCACATGAAATGGGAGAAGACATGTTGGCAACAGAGGAATGAGGGCAAATACAATACCCAGATGGAGCTGAACTCCTAGCTATTGGGGCTTATAAACTGCAGTGATTTAACCATCGCCTTGGGGAAGTTGTAAAATGTTTTGTTCCTGGAAATGTTTACACACAAGGTAGTAAGCTGATGCAGAGAAGTAATTTAGCTGATGTCTCTAGATGTCCTTCCAACTCGGATTGAGTGATTTTCTAACTTAAGAATGACTAAGGTAATGCCAAAAAAATAAAACTCAAAGAGCCCATGCTTGTGTTCAGCATACACAAAAGATTTATGGTCGGCCTCAGAACTTTGTTCCAGAGTAACATGGAGTGAATTTCAAATGCATCGTTCTGCTGGTAATCATTTGTTTAAGTGCTAAGAGTGACTCAGTACATTTGTGTAACAACACTCAGTCTATACACATAATTGCCCTCCTGGCTCCCTTTACCAATTTTCTTAAACGCCAAATCAAATCGATGTCTAATCAGCTTTCCAATGTCTTCTTAAAAATACCACAATTTCTGCGGACACTACTAGATTATTTCCATATTCTTAATGACAGGCTCAGCCTAAGTTAAACCAGCTAAAGAACTTTTTTCCCCCAAATTTTGCAAAAATGTTGACTCCATTCTAATGTAATGTTATTCTACATTATGAGCTATGCTTTCCTGAGGAGCCTACTTATGTTTTCATTCCATTGTGTTCCAATGGGTTCCGTTTGGGGAATGAGACAATCATTTACTCTGCATTTATCTACATTTTCAAGAGTCTGTGTATTTTCCCTTCAGTCCTGTCCCACACACGTAAGAAAAGTTTACGTTAACACCAGGCAAATCAAAACTTCATGGCAGCAGCATTCTTTAGAAGTATCCCTTTAATACTTCCTAATTTATAGGCCCATTTCATCAAGAGTAACATTGTACTTTGAAGGCTCATCTTGATTTACATACATTATTCAAAAGCTTTGCAGTATTCAAAACTGGTTGAAATTTCGACCAGGATTGTATTTATGCTACCATTTCCCCACTATCATTTTCGTCAAGCAATTTTTTTTTTTTAACCCACTCTGAATGACACTGAACTACCCATTTATTATTTCTTTGGACAAACCTCTGCTATTTTCTGTTCCCCTTTCCTTTTACTGCAGTAATTACTCGCTTTCAGTTCTTTTTATATGCCAACCAATTCATCATATATATTTGATATTTTCTCATCATTTTCTCTCTAAATGCAGCCTCTGACATCTCACCAACATTCTGTTCGACCCCACTATTTCTGCTTTTATTTGAAGGCTAGTTAACGCAGTCTTGGGCATTTTGGAAGGATTGGTGAATACGTAAGAAAAAGGATGGTCCTCCAATTTTAAGGTCATCAGCCCTGCTAGTTATCAACTCAAAAAAGATGCTTACAACAAAGGAATATTGTTCACGTAGACTCTTTAGTTAAAAAAAAAAGGACCTATTTTCCCTAGTAAAACACTTTTTCAGACATAATAGGATCTCATGAATTTAAAACAAACTTAGGAAATGTCAAAGAAGAATTTTAGAGACATTATTTACTAGTATGCTATTTTATTTATATACAAGAGAAACTAATTAATAGGTTAACTTTATTAATTGAAGATAAAAACAGAGAAGGAAAAAACACAGTGTGAGGACGGTAAACTTCGTTTCTTTTCCTTGGTTAAGCAGCAGCTAGCCAGCACCCAATCAGGACATTCCCAAAGAAACAATTTCATCAATGTATGGATTCTTGGAAAAGCAGAATGAGTCTGGCAGTGAAAAGCATACAACCAGCTGTCTCTACATGGCTGTCTATGCCCTTTTCTAGGCACTTCCATTTTAGGCTAACTCTACAGCATTTCTCCTAGGACAACTTCTCAACACCCCTGAACTGGATTAAACTCCACTCCGAAGCCAAGTTGGCCATCAGAAGGATCTGACACGATGTTATGAAGCCAACACTGCTTAGGGACAATGGTTTTCCATTAGCATTCAAGTACTGAATATATACAGCCAAGGTGTACAAGATGGGACCCCATTAGTCTTTGAGCATATGAGTCTGGCACAACATGTAATGAGACCTCCTTGTTCTTTTCCAGCCCAGACCAGGAGATAGTCATGTCTGTAGGGTCATTTCATTCATTTCTGTTAGGTCACGTATTTAGAAAACCCATTATGAGCACTAGTGTGCTCACTGCTATCACGGTGTTATTGTTTCTAGGCCTTCCCACTACATACAGTAAGAAAACACACCTATGCTTTCAAGCCACATTCAACACCACCGGGCCTGAGAAACATTTACTGTGAAGCTAATGAGCTATTTTTAAGTTTCTATACGTAACTCTTTATTTCTAATTCTCCTTAAAGAAATCCTCCACAACTGGAAAGCTTCAAATCTCACCAAAACTCTATTTACCCCGTTTCCCCCATACCCTAACACAGGGTCTCCTCATATCCAACAATACCCATTTTGTCATCTGCCTTGTTCTACAGTGAAATCTGATTCCCAAAAGATCAGTATCTTAACTCACGTGTTCTATCTCCTGATATACAGATGGTACTTTCACAATTACAATACCACTAACAATACTTACAACAAAACTGCTAAGTAAACTTTAAGCTTTTGCTGCCAATCTTGGAGCACCTGGGTGGCTCATTTGGTTGAGCAACCGACTTCAGCTCAGGTCACTATATCACGGCTCATGGGTTCTAGCCCCGTGGAGGGCTCTGGGCTGATAGCTCAGGGCCTGGAGCCTGCTTTGGATTCTGTGTCTCCCTCTCTATCTCTGTCCCCCCCCCCACATGTACTCTCTCTCTCCCTCCCTCTCTATCTCTCTGTTCTCCAAAAAATAAATAAAACATTAAAAATAATTTTTAATAAAAATAAATAAAGATTTTACTGCCATTCTATCCTTAGGATACATCCCACAAAGTGTTGTTTAAGTTGCTTGAATTAAATTTTTATTGTGTATGGGTTCTGTTTTCAACTTTGCTAACATGCTAGGTTCATTTATGCAGGTTTATGTTCAATTTTAGAGTTTTTGAATTCTTGAAATTTATTTTAATTAAGGAAAATATTTACATGACTCAAAACTCAAAATAATCAAACCAGAGAGATCATCCCTATGCTCATTTCCTCCAATCTGTTCCAACCCACCTTGAAGCCTCTGCTCCAATGTCACTTTTTCCTTGCCTCCCATGGAGAAGAGTAACTACCATCCCTATTTCACTCTCTCTCATACTTAACTGGCTTTACTGTGTTTAATACTGCCTATCACTACATAACTCCACATTTTTTAAAAACAGTTCTCTCTGCTGTTCTTCAGCAGCAAATTCGTCCTAATCCGTTATCCTTGAGTCTAAACTTCACCTGCTCACCCAGTCCCTCCTCGGGTCTTGCCCTTCCATTTAAAAAACTGGTCCCGCCTTCTATTCTCAAAGCCAGACCCTGTCTGTACCTTTTTGGCTCATATTTTTTTCTTAATTCTTTTTATGTTTTTATTTATTTTTGAGAGAGAGACAGAGAGAGAGAGACAGAGAGAGAGAGAGAGAGAGAGAGAGAGCACGAGTGGGGGAGGGGCAGAGAGAGGGAGACACAGAATCCAAAGCAGGCTCCAGGCTCTGAGTCATCAGCAGAGAGCCTGATGTGGAGCTCGAACTCAGGAACGGTAAGATCATGATCATGACCTGAGCTGAAGTCGGATGCTGAACTGACTGAGCCACCCAGGTGCCCCGGCTCATTTTTAAAATCAAGTTACTTTATAGAGTTGTGTGTGTACCTTCACCAACAGAAAGCGAGCTTCATGGGGACCAGGTTCATGCATTTTTGTTCGCCATTGTGCCCTGATTCCTAGCACAATACCAGTCACTCACAGGCACACAATATTTGAGGAGAGAAGAAAAATGCACCACAACTATTTTTTTCTTTTAGGATATACATTCAAGAGTCAGAAACTGTGAATATATTAACACAAATCTGTGGAAGCATTTTCATTAGAAGCTAAAATAATATGTTTTAGGAGTTAGGATTAGAGAATCTGGTAAATTTAAGACGGAGGCAGATGAAGTGCGATAGGCAAACAGCCTGTCTTCTGAGAGGGAGTAGCTGGAGATAGTGTATACAGTGTGAACAAACATATTCAACATATATTGATTATAATCTGCCAGCAACAGAAAGCAAAGATTTTTATAAATAGATTTGGCTAGTAGGAACACACAAGTTATTGGAGGAAGCACGGAAGGAGGCATGAGTTAAAGATTAAAACCCACTGGGTGACTACCATTCTCAAATATGAATCATCTCATCCAGCCCTTTCTTTGGAACCACATGGCTCTTTAATCCTAGATTGAAATCTGGAGAATGATCTAAATGTAAATATTTGGTGTTTCTGAATGTTTTACGTAAGCTATCGGGGGTATGGGGGACAGGTTTGGCATTTTTTAGGATGCAAATTGAAGTACCTGACTTAGCATGGAGAACCATTCATCTGTGTGTACAGATAAGAAGATAAGCCTGAGATATGAGCATTGAACAGTGTTTGGGTTTCTTTTGGCCGGCTTTTGAACCATTTTAGGTTTATATCTATCTTTACCTACCTTGGATGTAACTACTAAGGGCACTAAATGGCCTTTAGTTAGAGCCAAGAGAGAAGACCAATGCAGTATGTGTATGTGTATAAATTTTAAATTGTTTCCCAACACAGCATATCAGAGAAAATGCCAATGATGGTTTTATCAAACAAGATGACTTTCGAGCATAAATCAGGATTCTGACTGTTTTAACAACCTCATCTTCCACAGTGTCTTAAAGTCACACACGCATTAGCATATTTTATCATTAGAAGATGATTATGATGTTGTCATTATCCTCATTTTACAGATGACAAATCTGAGGTTCAGGGAGGTTAACTAAAATTTTCAAAGTGAGTGGTGTAGGCTGGCACTTAGCCTTTAGTTTTGGCAATTCTATCTCCAGTGGTTTTTGCTCCCTCCCTCCCTTTTTTTTCTTTTTTAGAGAGAGATGTTGCATGCATGAGTGGGGGCAGAGAGAGAGGGAGAAAGAATACCAAGCATGTTCCACACCATCACCATGGAACCCAATGCGGAGCCTGAATTCATGAACTGTGAAATCATGATCTGAGTCAAAATCTAGAGTCAGACACTTAACCCACGGAGCCACCCAGGCACCCCTTATGTTCTATGTGAATTGGAACAGATACTGAAAGCATCTGAGACAAAGTATAGCTAGGAAGGATTGGCATCCTGTCCATCCTAAGGTGCAGTAAGTGATCAGATGATTGACACCTTTCTGTTGCCTTGATTTCACAGCCACATTGTTTGCTACAGACCATCAACTATTGTAAAATGGATACACTAAGAAAATGGCGTTGTTTAAGCCTGTCAGTGCCTAGGGAAGGAGCCCTTTTGGCTAAGGATCAGGAATTTTTTAGACTGCAAAATAGACTCTTACAAAGAAAATGACAATGGTAAATGTATGTAGTTTAGGTAGCCCATTCACATGGTATCAGTGCCCTTAGAGTGAATAGTTCAGTTTTCAGGATGTAAGTCCCACTATTTTCTAAACACAGTATAGGCTATGAGAGAGCCAACAGTTTTAATTAAGTACTGAAGCTGATCTGTTGTTCTGGTACAGAAGAAACAAGTCACATGTTTCCCAATACATTACTGAATCATCAGTTCCATATTCAGGACTCGTCTTTGGTTCATTTGGTATTACAACCCTTATGATTGTTCCAGTGTTGTGTAATAAAGAATATGGCTGGCCTCTGCCCTGGGCTCCTGGCAGGGAGACTAAATCCTTGGGATTTCCTGAGTAATAGGAGTGGCTTTGTTATTCACGAGCCCTTTGGTTCACTCCTGAGTTTATGCTAATGTGGTGACTCAAGGTGGTCCCTAGATAGCTTCAGAAAGGATGCTGGACACAAGGTAATCACACGATTAGAGGGTTGGGACTTTGAGCCAGCCTAAACTTTAGGGAGAAGTGGAGGACTGGAGATTGATTGCACTCACGGTCAAGGAAATAAGGTAACCCCATGATACTGTAATACTAAGTATAAAGCATTGCTGAGTTCTGTGAGTTATTCTAGAAAATTACTGAATGTGAGGAGAGTCATGGGAACCACCAAATTTGTAGCCAGTTGTCAATAATGCTGATGGCCTCAGGATTGTTTGAATTTGTCACTGGCATCTGAAGTAGGGGCAGCCTTCAGAGGACCTAGCCCTCAACTTATAGGGGTTACTCTAATTCCAGATAGTGCTAGAACTGAGTTTCAATATGCTAGTTGATATCAGACTGGCTGGGATTGAAACAGAGGCCCCTATAAACAATGATGTACTATTAAAATACACATTGACATATCTTTTGTGAATTAAGAAAAACAACACTCTTAGCAGGTACAGCTATTTTCTAAATCTTAGAACTTTGTATTTCTCTGATCTCAGTTATTTACTGGGATGAATTTTGTCTACAGAACTAACTCTGCCTGGATATAGCTGGGATATTTGCGTATGAACTAACTGATTCCTTGATCAGCATTATGAGTATGACCAGCATCAGGGGAAGTGTCCATAGATCTTCGTGCAGTATTTAGGAACTGGGTAAAGAGGTGCCAGGGCAGAAGTCTGACCCTTGGCATCCGATGGTGACGGGACTGTATGATGGATGCTCTTTACTATCCAGATGAGCAAGGATGCCTGAGAAGATGGATATAGGCCATGCAGTCTGCACATACCCATAGACTGTCCTATGGTGGTCTCCTGGTTATGTGCGCAAACTCAATCACAACAAAACTGAAATAGACATCCGCACAGAAGAAACTGTTTCATGTTTAATATTTTTGTGTCTAAGATGGCTTTTTAATCTTCACTCAACTGCCAGAGGACCAGGAAATGCCTCATTATCTGTGCTCTCCTTTTGTGTTCTCTTTAAGGCAATTCGTTTTCCCTTTATAAGATTTAAAAAACTCCTTTTACCTTACAGCAGCTGCTGGAAATTTATGAATTGGCCACTCAAATATAATAATAATTTCTTTAGTTAGTATTTTACATTTATACTTAATGTTTAGTATACAGCATGAAGATAGTTTGGGGCTGTTTGTATCAGGTTCAGAGTTATTTAGTTTCTATGTTTATTTAAGTCAGAGAGGGATTCATGAGAGTAAAACATCCTGCAAGAGTTGGGAAGGGAAAATTAGAAAAGTCACTGAGGAAGACAGGAGAAGCTAGGAAAATCAAAATTGATGTTCTCATTGTTGTACCACTTACCCTCCATGGACTAAATTGGGAATGTGATTTAAAACCCAGGCTCCACAAAAAAAAAAAAAAAAAAAAAAAAAAAAAAAAAAAAAAAAAAAAAAACACTGTAGCAATTGAGGAAATGCAGAGCATTTTATCATCTTAAATGGTTTAAAGACTATATATTAGCTTGTCAGCTCAGCTGTTCACAAAGATAACCATAACATAAAAGTTGTCCCTCCAGGATGTCACTCTGTTACCACAATGAATCTTTCTTTCAGACACTCTTTGATGGAGATCGGAACTTCGGAACTTCTGAGTCATATAGCATTTGCTTGTCTTAGATTTCTTTAAAGGCAAACACATTTTTTATTACATTCATAACGTAAGTCCTGAAATTACTTGTTTTGTACATGTGTCATTGATAATTCATAACATGCAGGTGCAGATTGGAGACAAAATCTACTTACTTGAACATTCAGGCTCACCGTCTGCTCTCTGGTACTACTTAATAGTAAAGAGTAATGTGAATTCTTGTGTGCTGTTTCACTGTATTTGGAGGGTTATGGAATGATGTGGGGCAGGGGTGGGGTTGGGCAAAGGGGATTAAAATGGGTTGAAAACAAACTTCATTGCCAGATGGTTTATAGTCACTATTTCATTTATCTTAATGCCTTAATGCTAGGTGATCTTATGCCCATGTTATATATAAAGGACCTGTGAGTCAGATTAAGTAACTTTCCAGTGTCACAGAATTGCAAAATAGAATTCAAGACTCATGCATATGCAATTTTTTACTTTATCACATGTTGAAGCCTGCTGTTCCTCCTCTTTCTTTTCCTCCTTCTCTGATTCTTTTTTTTTTTTCTTTTCTTTTCCTTTCTATGTATGAAACCAATCAAAATCAGTTAACCATCTCTGCTAATCCTAGGAATCAGTGGAGATAAGAAAACTACACCTGGGACTTCTTCAGGTTCCAACTGATATGATTTACTGGCATGTCTGGTGGCTAGATTTGCATTATGCTACTTTGTTTATGCTTCACCAAGCTATTATTTTTGCTCTTATTACCATACAGCAACCATGTTGAAATGCAATTAGCAATTCTAGTCACTAATTATCTAATCAGTAGTAATTATTAGTTGGTTGGGTTTTCTTGCTGCATATGATCCAGTGTTCTGTTAAATGCTCTAGCACATAAACTCTGTGTGGTTTTGCTTACATTAATAAAATTATATTGTATGGGGAAAGTATGTAGTTTGACTTTGTTTAAAAACAAAATTCAACTGAATGCATTTTACATTTTTTTTAATATTTATTTATTTTTGGGAGACAGAGAGAGACCGAATGAGCAGGGGAGGGGCAGAGAGAGAGAGACATAGAACAGGAAGCAGGCTCCAGGCTCTGAGCTGTCAGCACAGAGCCCAAGGCAGGTCTCGGAACTCTTAAGTTCAGATGCTTAACCAACTGAGCCACCCAGGTGCCCCAAGTGAATGCATTTTAAAGATCTTATTAGCTTTATACAATGATCCATGCATTGGACAACATCCTGTCTAGCATACAGAAAGGGGCTTCAGGGAACTGGACAAAGGACTTTCATAGGCTGCACTCCTACAGGTAGGACAAAGTTTTCCAGGCAAAAAGCTGACCGTTTCAGTCAAGGTCACCTTGTATTGGGGCAAGATAAGGTATCTCTCAGGCAGATTACCTCATTAGTGCTGACCAGGTAATTCTAGGTTGACTAGTTAAGATTATATTCTTGGGAGAGGTTGAAAATGCCATTCCGTGAGCTACTAAGTCTCAGACTGGTGAGATGGGCTTAGTACAAGTGACTCCATTTGGGGGCTGTTGTTTCTTTTTTAACAACTTCAACAGTCATGAGTTCAGATCATTAGCAGTGTCACTGTGGGCTAGCTACCTAACTTTTCTGAGCCTCAGTTTCTCCATCTGTAAAACTGGGGAATACTAATAATACCTCTTAAAGAAATTTTTTTCTAAAAAGATAAAATATGAGTCACACAAATGACTCATTAATTATTGAGGAAACCTGGAAAGATATTATAACAGGCTTAAAGGAGAATTCAAAATATCATATAGATATAGGTAATCAGGAATGTTCTAATGAATTTACAAAGGTGCAAATGTTGGCTTTTCCTGCAAGAGAGTCTAATGGGGAGGTCGAGTGTCTCTCTACACTAAGAATTCATTTGCAAGCCTGTGGTCAAGAATCATTCTTTCTTTTTTTAATGCTTTATTTATTTATTTTGAGAAATAGAGAGAGACATCACACGTGAGCAGAGGAGGGGCAGAGAGAGAGAGAATCCCAAGCAGTCTCTGTGCTACCATCACAGATCCCCACGAGGCTCAGTCTCATGAAACTATGAGATCATGACCTGGGCCGCAACCAAGAAACAGACGCTTAACTGACTGAGCCACCCAGGCACCCCTTGAGAATTATTTCTATTTCAGTCAGTTATCTACAATTTACAGAGTTGTAAAATGCTCAAAGTCAATGAAAGGCACATATATCTACTAGAATTAGATAATTAGGAAGGCTGTGCTCTAGGAAGTGAATAGTTTTCCACTGAATACTCTCACTAGTCTTTTCTGGTCCATTTCAAAATCTTCTACAGTTTTTCCCTAAGTGTCTCATTTGAGAGGTTCCTGAGAAGTTTATATACCACCACCATCATTTAATACCACATATATATGTAATTATAACACTTATTAACACATAAAACAAAAACTTATATATCAGTTCGTTGAGACGGCTAATGTGTCATAGAAAAAAATTACTCATGACACTTGTCAAAGAATGCTAAGGAGGACCTGATTCAGGGAGACTACTATAATGGGGTTTCGTAGAAGCAAGAGAGATTGGGCTCAACTCTGAAAACAAGAATGACAAGTGGAGATTTATCATTAAGAAGCAGGGTAGGGGCGCCTGGGTGGCTCAGTCAGTTAAGCGTCCGACTTCAGCTCAGGTCACGATCTTGCGGTCCGTGAGTTCGAGCCCCGCGTCAGGCTCTGGGCTGATGGCTCGGAGCCTGGAGCCTGCTTCTGATTCTGTGTCTCCCTCTCTCTCTGCCCCTCCCCCGTTCATGCTCTGTCTCTCTCTGTCTCAAAAATAAATAAATGTAATAAAAAAAAAAAAAAAAGAAGAAGCAGGGTAGGGGTCAGTGAATGGAAATTTACTAAAAGGAAACAGCAAGGGATAAAGGAGGAATTCTGGCTAGTGACTTGACAGGATTATAGCCAAAGGCAGGTTAGGGTGATAAGATATCCAGGGTGGAAAATAAAGAATTTGATCAGATATCAATTGTGGCCAGATACCAAGCTTGGTGGTGAGGGACTTTATTAGATATAAAGGGTATGGGATTTTTGCTAAACTAACCTAGCAGGATTCTTACTAAAACTGGACTAAATAGTCCAAGGATAGAGCCCAAAAACAAGCCGTGCCAAACAGAGAAATCAGAAGAGCCTGACTAAAGTTTTGTTAAGGAGAGAGTCTTTACCAAATAACAAGATTTAAAATGATCCACTTAGGTTGTTGGCTGATTGGACACAAAACTCTTTGGCTTGAAGTGAGTCTTGGAATCATGAATCACCCTAAAGAGGAGAGAATAGAAAATGACCCAAAATAAAGCAAGCCACTGCTCTGTTTGCTAAGCAGTCACCAAAAATGTTCAAAGGCTCATTGGATTTTGACACCTCTGTGTTTTGCATGAACAAATTGACAACATAGATTTATTAGGCTTATGGTATTTTATTTAATAATCAAGAATTTTCTTCTTCTTGACTATGATTTGGAATAACAAAAAAGAAATATATGTCTCAAAATAAAGGCTTACACTCCACTGATCAAAAGCCCAGAAGATATCAGATGTGACACAGCTGTCACACTAGGTCTCTGCCTATAAATAAAAACAGACTTGGCATGGATGAGGAGCTGAGGAAGGAATGCAGTGAGCAAAATACAGGCTTTTGGCTAAGACTCTTCCTGAGGAATAAGGGGTTTGATTGAATTATTCAACTATTATTTGAGCTTGGTAGTTTCTGGTTAGTCCTTCATCCCCTCAGATCTATTCTCTGACTTCCTCTGCTCTAGTTGGAGCCCTGAGAGGCTGGTTCCTATGGACTCCAGTACCCTGACTTCCTTGCCCTCTGGTTTCCTGTTGGGTGTGGTGGGTTGAAAAATAGAGATTTCTCTCTCCTCCTCTTTCTATGCTGTGGTTCTGTATCTCTTTATGACAACCATGTATGGTGACACCATCCGCCCCTGGCGTGCCTCTGTGTGCCTCCTTGTAACAGTGGCTTCTGACTTTTGCCAGTGCACAGATGCTTCACTATTTCTTACCATTCCTTTCCCTGCCCGCACCCCTGAACGTTATTCCAACATCAAATTCTCTTTGTAATCCCAGCTGAGTGTTTTCTGTTTACCTTTGGCACCCTAATGAATTCAAGGAAGAATAACAATAAACAATTATTCAGAAATTATGACATTCTTGGCAGTTGCATACCTTATATATATTAACTTATTTGAACCTTAAAACCCTATATGGCCAGTACTGCTATGGGCATTTAACAGACAAGGAAACTGAGGCACAGAGACTGTCCATGACTTGCCTGGAGGCACATCGGACTTAAAAAAAAAAAAAGGCATGTAGTTCATGAGCATGCTGTATTTCATAATTAAATTTCATACAACCTTTTAAAAGTATAGGCTCTTTTTCTTTGCATGCTGTGTTTTTCTCTCCTAAATAATCCTATACTCCTATCATAAATTGTTTTATATTTCTTGAATGAGGGTCAAGTATGTGATGTCCTACCTGTCTTCGATTGCATAAATCATCTCATTTTTCCCCTACTTATAATGCTTCAAACTACAGAACTCATAACATTATCACATTTAGTACTAGCTATGAGAGCATTAATCATAGATGGTCATAAAGGCTAGAGAAATTAACATAACAGTTTGCTGGAAATTGTGTTAATCATGTGAAATCTTGAAAATGTCAGATTACAAAAATGGTGCTCTTTCTTGCTAACACAAGTCAATAAAATTGTGGTCGAGAAAGAAGATCAAACGAAATTAATGTTATTATTTAAAACCAATCTCACCCAATTACAAAGTGCAAATTGTACCAGGCAGGCCCTCTTCTTGATAATTTACAGATGCCACCTAATTTAACCTTCCCAATGACTCTGTAAGTTATATTCAACCATCCATTTCTCATACATGGAAACCAAGATCTGACATTTTCAAGGTCACATAACTTTCAGCTAGCAGAAATAGAATTTGGATAGCAGTCTGTCTTGACTCCAAATACCATGACTTCCTATTTAAGAAAAATATCGTAATAGTCTTCTGTGTAGATTGGTTAGATTACATTATAGTTGTCTAGAGTTCATGTTTTGAGTTTATTTGAACTGTTTTCCCCTCAGGCAAAGACCAGTCCGAGTCAACATCTTTTGGTGGCCTGTGGAGCTGAGGGCTCTGCCCCAGAGAGGGCTTATAAAAACCTGCGATATTGAGTATCAGTGGGAGGCATGAAGTTTTAAGGCTTGAATTCATCAACTCTTGGTGGGTCCTTTCAATGTTAATATAGGAAAGAGACCTGTGCTTGACTAAAATGGAAACCACACTGCCTTTAAATACAGACCTATATTTATTATGTGGAACTTTAGAGAGAGACACAGAATCCGAAGCAGGCTCCAGGCTCTGAGCTGTCAGCACAGAGCCCACATGATGCAGGGCTCAAACTGGTGAACCATGAGATCGTGACCTGAGCCAAAGAAGGACGCTTAAATGACTGAGACACCCAGGTGCCCCTTTATACGTTTTATTTTGATCATTTTGAGGTATAAGTTTTGCTGGTGGCAGTTTACAGCACTGTGGCTACTGGAGGCAGTCAAATCAGCTGGAGAGAAGCCATGTGTCTCCATTTTTCTCAGTAAAATGTAAGTGAATTATAGTGAATTTCATCAGATTTCCTCTCATATCGTTAGTTCATAATTGAAAACATACCCTTGTGAGTACTCTCAAGATTCCCGGCCTCATATTTTGAAACAAATTATCAAGAGCTAAACCCCAATTTCCATGACCACTAAAAAATGAATAGCCAAAAAGTGCTCTTAGGGATATAGTTGGCTGGAGCAGAGAATAATTCATAATCTTTATTTTAAAGTGACCTGATAACAACTGGTGGGTCCTAGATTATGTTGTGTTTCTTTTCTAATTTTCTTGCTGCTTCTACTTATTTTTCTTTCCTTGGTTTCACCAGATTCTGCTAACTTCAAAGGTGGATTAATCCTAAAATTCCATTCTTGGCTCCCTGCTGTTCTTTTTGCACCTCTTCCTTACTGTTTTTTTATCATGTCCCCAAATATACACCAACGCTATGTTCTAGGTCTCATCTATAAATGCCTGCTGCCAGTAGAGACATCTCTTCAATCAGAATACCAAAACAGCTACACTTTCTTTCTCCTTCTCCAGCCCCGGTTCTGTTCTGAGTGTTTTGCCATCAGGATCTCATGTAGACTTGGGCTTCAGACATAAGAACTTGGAGACCAACTTAGTCCCTTTCTCTCACTCTCTCCCATATTGTTATCACAGTCTCTCTCTCTTTTTTTTAATGTTTACTTATTTATTTTGAGAGACAGACAGAGAGAGAGACAGTGAGTGTGTGCAAGACAGTGTGTGCAAGTGGGGGCAAGGGGGCAGAGAGAGAGAATCCAAGCAGGTTCCATGCTGTCAGCACAGCCCCAACGTGGGGCTTGATCTCAAGAACTGTGAGACCATGACCGGAGCCAAAACCAAGAGTCAGATGCTTAACTGACTGAGTCACCCAGGCACCCCTGTTATTAGCAGTCTTATAAGTTCTTCATTACACCAGTTCATTTCACTTTCCCTCTTTGCTGCTTCCACTCTAATTTACATATCCATCACCTTCAAACTGAAACCACAATCTTGTAAATATTGTAAGAAAGGAACTTAAAAAAATCCTTATGTTGACTATTATTTAGGAATAGAAACCCTAATTTCCTGATAAGGATGATAAACGAATGGCTTAGTTTGTTGTATCTCTTTCATGATCTTCTTAGGTTCATTCTCTTTAAAATTACTCCCACTATTTGTGTTGTTTGTGTTCTCAAATCACTTTATGCATAATCCTCTCTAGGAACTGGCACATGTATTATGGTGGCAGTGAACTTTAAACTCTCCTCCCAACCACAAAGAGCTCTTCAAAGGCAAGGCCATGTCTTACTCATCGTTGCCTCTCCAGTGTCAAGCATGGTGCCTGGCATACAATAAAGAACTCAAAAATGTTCGTTTAGTTGAATCCAAAAGTATGTAATTGGATTAAATTTCTCTACAAAAGTAATTATTATTATTATTATTATTATCTCCCAGAGAACCTGGCTAGGCTTTTTGGACTATTTCCTGATGTTCAGTGGATAGGAAACCACTAAGCATGAAAGATGGGAGGAGCCCAGGTTGAGGGGAGACTTTGACGCATAACTTAGCTTTGCTCATATTTAGACATGAGATTATTCTGGCAGTGTTCTATCACATATCTGAGAAGAGAAAAGGACTCTAGGAAGGCAAAGAGGTATTGAAGCAATTCGGGTGTCAAGTTATTAGAATCTGGAGTTCGGTAATGGAAGAGGAAACAGAGATGTATTGATAAAGGGAAGTTGAATCAAGGGAAGAAAACATGTCACAAATAGGAAAAGTAAAAGTTGACTCCAAGGCAGGAGAAATTAGGCAGAAGAAATTAGGGTTCTCTTTGGGATGATCCAAGCCTCCTCACTTTGGTTGCGGATGGAACCAACTTTTAGTAAAGTGTCAAAGAAAGATTTGAGTAACTTTTCAAGCCACCTAAGATCTGCTGCTCATAGGTTGCAACTCTTAAGAGAGGTTTGGAGATGGAAATGTTGTTGGCATACTTTTCATCAGAATGTCTTTCCTTCAGCTGTTTTCTCTCCCTTGGGAGAATAACATAGCTCAGAGCTTAGCACTTATGTTTTTCTCCAAATGCCAAGGCAGTTTGAGAACACAACTTCTATACAAATTCTATCCTCAGAACAGCTGGAAGATAGCATCTGAAGATCTCTCAGGCATTTAGACATTGTTAGTTTTATGAAGTTAGGTTGATAATCTTACTTAAAATTCTTAAATGAATGTTTTCTAACAATCTCTGTCTTCATTGAGTCTCTAGGGGCAAAGCCATCTTAGAAAAGTGATTGAAAGCAGTTCCACAGAGTGCGTTAAGGGGATTAATTGTTCAAGGTGTTGTCTAACTGTGAAGAATTTATTAAAAGATAGTTTAAGAGCTGTGATATGAGTGGAATGGCACTGGGATGTAGTATTTGCTCTCTAACCTGGATTTCGGGAAAAAAATGCAGTTTTGCAATTCTGTTTATAATAAATCTGGCAATCTTTGGGATTCATTTGTGGGATTATGGAAGGGAAAGCAGTGAAGTAATTAAATATAAAATTCAGTGCAAACCACAAACGATGTGGCCAATATACAGATCAGTAGGATAATGCCTGGTACCTAGACTGCTCTCCTAAATGTTCACTACCCTCTCTCAGACAGTGTTGCTTTTATGAAGGAGGGAGGGGAAGAGCATGTAGTACAAAATGTCTTATCCTGTCCTTGGATGTGATCTTTCCTGGTCCCGGGTCCTTGTCCATTAGGATAGGGCCAGCTTCATGAGTGTGCCATTGCAAAGAGTCTCATGATCAAAAGCGGCCATTGTTGGCTTAAGTCTCTGCTGCTCTTCATTTGGCCTTCTTAATAATTTTGTCTTGAAATTTTATTGTGTAAGCAAATTCATCTGGGACAATGGAGCATATGTATGAGGAAAGAGACACGCACACAATATGCACATCTGCCACTGCTCCTTGTTGCTCTAGTCACACAGCATCTGTGGACTCATGTATTCGTTATGTAGACTGCATAATAAATTACCACAAAGTTGGTGGGATAAAACAACACACATTTTTATCCAACGTTTCCTGTGGGTCGGAAGTCTGGCCATTGCCAAACTGGGTCTTCTGGTAGGGACTCACAAGGCTGTGCTCAAGGGTGGTGGGCTGCATTTCCATTTGAGGGATTTTTTGAAGGAAAGATCTGCTTCCCAGTTCCACCAGATTGTTGGCCGAATTCACTTCCTTGGAGGAGGAGAGTTCACCTCCACTTGCTTCTTTAAAGCGTCAAAGCAATGAAGGGAGGGGAAGGAGGAGGAAGGGAGAGAAGAGAAATATTTTGTTGTTACTTGGAGTTTCTGACTTCTCAACCCTCTTTTAAAGGGCTCATCAATCAGGTCAGACCCTCCTGGGATAATCACTTTTTTGATTAGCTTAAAGCCAACTGATTTGGGATATTAATTATACCTGCAAAGTCCCTTTACCTTTGCCATATAACGTAACATAATCGTGAGAATACTATTCCATCACACTTACAGGTCCTACAGTATTCAAGTGAGGGAATGACATGGGATATGTATGCCAAAGGGCAAGGCATCTTAAGATGCTGCCTACCACAATCTGTAATAGGTAGAAGTTGAGCAACACTCAAAGTTATTACACAGTAAACTTGTTACACCTATAAATGAGGAAGCATGAGCAGCCCCAAGAGGCATGCTTTCTTTTCTGAACAGGAATTGCTTTGTTTGTGGAAATAAATCAATTAATGGACTCTAAGAAACACAACCAACCAAGGAACCCTATCATGTCCTTTCTTGCTTGTGTGACCTCCCTGCATTCACCAACCACTTATGTTGAAAATGATAAGCAAGAAAGGGAAAGTACAGCCCCAAATTCCTTTTCTTTTCAGTCCTTTCTTATTCATCAATAAGCCAAGGTAAAGAATATTGGTAGAATGTGCCTTTATGAGGAAATGAAATACAAACATTTGTGTTAGTTTCATGCTGATTTTCTACCATTCTGGTGAGAATATAATGTGTACTCATATATAAGCTATGAAAAATATAATTCTGTAATTTTGATAATTCCACATATAAGTTAAGTGCTTTTATATTTGCATTTAAGACTGGCATTGCACTATATAAAGATAACTGGTAAAATTTATACTAATAATCTCAATTTTTAGTTTTTCTCTTGCAGAATATTTTTTGCTTTACGTAGCAAATAAAAACATCATGACAGATTGAGAAAGAAGTTGGAAAAGGAAGGATTAAGCTTTCTATTTTATAGTTCAAAATATTTCATATTTTAGTACTTTTAATGACACTTTTTCCATCATTTTCAGACACACATTATTATATTGCACTGGGCCTTTCAAATTTTATTGCACTCCTGTACTTGGATACTGGCTGCTTGGGATCTCTGCTAGCTTCCAGAAATATCTGTAACTTATGAACTCTTGATTTTTTTTTTTTTTTTGGTGGGGGTTGCTTAAGTCACCCCTTGAGTGGGATTTCCTGACTGATCTGGCTTCAACTCAACTTATTCTGGTGCTATAGACTCTTTTGAGATTGGGCTGTGATGATTTTAGAGTTCAGAATCCCTCTCTGCCTATATTGGTGTCATCATTTATCCAACTATTACCTCTCCTCAGTTTTCTTTTGTATCTCATTTATTTGTGTGTTCTTGGGCCAATACTATGTAACTTCCCCCACCATGGCTTTGCCATATTTCTTAATATATGGTAAGTTAACAGGCCCCTACATTCATTTTTATGCTTGACTTTGCTGTTTCTGGACTTTATTCCTCAGCATGTATTCTGGAGGCTATTTAAAGTTCCTCAAAAATTTCAAGTGAATTTTCACTGGGATTTCATTGAATTTGCACACTAAGTTGGAGTTAATTGAAATTTCAGAAGTACATGGGATATCTTCCCATTTACTCTAATCATCTTCTATGTATTAGAGAGTACTTTTCAAAGTATCCCCATTTGTTAGGGAGCCAAGATGGCGGAACACCATGGAAGTTTTTTGTGTGTCTCACATCCATGAAATACAGCCAGACCAACATTAAACCATCCTACACACCTAGAAAACTGATTGGAGGATTAATACAACAATCTGCACAACCTGAACCAAAGAATTCAGTAGGTGCATGTCACGGAGAGGTGTACTTGGGGAGAGAGAAGCTGGCGGTGGGCACAGAGCCACTTTTGCAGGCAGAGAGAGAACGGAGACTGGGCGGGGGGGGAGAATATGGGAAAAGCACCCCTCCCCAAAAGCAGCTGGAGAGAAAGTGGAAAATTGGAAACAGCCACAGGGACTAAACTAAAAAGGGAGAAAGGAGAAAGGAGAGGGTTTAAACTCCGTTAAGACTGTAAACAAGGGGAGCACAAAGTCTGCAACTCTGTAGCTCGATACCTGGCGGTGCTCTGGTGGGAAGAGTGAATCCCCAGGAGCAAAGTGGGGTCTGGGAGGTTCTTGGGCCACACGGGGAAAAGCGGTTCCACTGCTGGAAGGACATTTGGTAGAGACTGGTGAAGCCACCGGGTCCCAGCAGACCCCAGAAAATGGCCACATTCGCTAGTGCTGGAACAAGGTCGATAAGGGTGAAGCCTGGTGCCAGATATGTGTTGTGATTTTCCATAATCCCTGAAAAGCTGCTGCTACACTATCTCGCGAAATTTTTATGGGGCAGGCTGGCACCTGACCACAGTCTTGGGACACCGGCAGCAGCAGGGTCCAGCAAGTGTTCCTGGGTGCAGCCAACATTCGGCCATTGTTCGGACATTGCTTGGAGAGACCCTCCCACAGAGGGGCGGAGCGGGTCAAAGCCACAGTCCTTCAGAAGTAAGGGGCCGGGGAAAACAGCCACATCTGAGACAAACCTCGGGAGAGAGGTACTGCCTGGGGCTTGGTGAAGGACAGTGAAGAAGCAGGGAATGGAAGAAAGCTGAAGACAGAGGACAGGTGTGTGATTGCGGATCGGGGAGAACAGAGTTCCGATACTAGAGACTTGGTAGCTGGATGACACAGTTTCACCGCTTCCACACAGGCGCATACGCACCTACGAGCGCCACAACACTCCACCCAAACAGGCTAGCAGCGCCAAGTATGGAAAACAGAGGCATTACACTGAGCCCAGCCCACCTGGGCCATCCTCACCCTTCAAGAACACCAGTCTCACCGCCTACTTAGTTTATGGACTATACAGCCCTACATACCCTGACTTCTAGGGGAAAACGAAGTAATTTCAGTCCTATTTCAATCTGTTAGCAGGTCCATATATTCAATTTTCTTTTTTTTTCTTTTTTACTACTTTTCTTTTTCTTGAAATACAGAAAGAGAAAAAATTCATTTTTATTTTCAATTTTTATTAAAAATATTTTTCTTTAATTTTTTTTTACTGTATTTTCCACTTTTGTGTAAGTTTTTTCAAATTATATATTACTTCCATCATTTTATTTTAGTCTACTTTGGTGTATTCACCTTTTCAAATTTTCAAACAATTTCCTTTTTTTCTTTTTTTTCTTTTTTCTCTTTTTCGTTTCTTTTCTTTTTCTTGAATGCAGAAAGAGAAACACCCCATTTTTATTTTAAATTTCTATTGAAAATAATTTCTTCAATATTTTTAGTATATTTTTAACTTTTATGTAAACTTTTTCAAACTCTATTTTACTTCCATCATTTTATTTAAGTCTACTACAATGTATTCACTTTGCCAAATTTTCAAACGATTTCTTTTTTTTCTTTTTTCTCTTTTTCGTTTCTTTTCTTTTTCATGAATACAGAAAGAGAAAAAATTCATTTTTATTTTTAATTTTTATTAAAAATATTTTTCTTTAAAATTTTCTACTATATTATTTACTTTTGTGTAAATATTTTAAATTCTATTTTACTCCCATCATCTCACTTTAGTCTACAGTGTATTCATTTTTCCAAATTCTCAAACGATTTTCCTTTTTTTCTTCCCCCCTCCCTCTTTTTCTCTAATCTGTCAAACTACTTTCAACACCCGGACCAAAACACACCTAGGATCTAGCATCATTTATTCAATTTTTGTGTGTGTGTGTTTTTTTAATTTTGCAATTTTAATATTTTTTTACTTTATTTTATTTTAAAATATTTTATTTTAATTTTTATACTTCATTAACTCCTTTTCTCCCTTCAAAATGATAAAATGAAGGAATTCACCCCAAAAGAAAGAGCATGAAGAAACAAGAGCCAGGGATTTAACAAACACAGATACGAGCAAGCTGTCTGAACCAGAATTTAGAATCACGATAATAAGAATACTAGCTGGAGTCGAAAATAGATTAAAATCCCTTTCTGCAAAGATAAAAGAAGTAAAAAATAGAATGAAATTAAAAATGCTATAACTGAGATGCAATCATGGATGGATGCTGCGGCAGCAGGATGGATGAGGCAGAACAGAGAATCAGCGATATAGAGGACAAACTTATAGAGAATAACAAAGCAGAAAAAAAGAGGGATATTAAGGCAAAAGAGCACGATTTAAGAATTAGAGAAATCAGTGACTCATTAAAAAGGAACAACATCAGAATCATAGGGGTCCCAGAAGAGGAAGAGAGAGAAATAGAAATGGAAGAAACAGAAGGGCTATGCGAGCAAATCATAGAGGAAAACTTTCCTAACTTCGGGAAAAACACAGACATCAAAATCCAGGAAGCACAGAGAACTCCCATTAGGTTCAACAAAAACCGACCATCAACAAGGCATATCATAGTCAAATTCACAAAATACTCAGGCAAGGAAAGAATCATGAAAGCAACAAGGGAAAAAAGTCCCCAACCTACAAGGGAAGACAGAGCAGGTTTGCAGCAGACCTATCCACAGAAACATGGCAGGCCAGAAAGGAGTGGCAGGATATATTCAGTGTGCTGAATCAGGAAAATAGGCAGCCAGGAATTCTTTATCCAGCACGGCTGTCATTCAAAATAGGAGAGATAAAAAGTTTCCCAGACAAACAAAAATTAAAGGAGTTTGTGACCACTAAACCAACCCTGCAAGAAATTTTAAGGAGGTCTCTCTGAGGGAAGAAAAGATGGGAAAAAAATACACACACACACACACACACACACACACACACATATATATATACCAACAGCAACAAAGCTTAGAAAGTACCAGAGAACACCACCAGAACTCCAACTCTACAAGCATCATAATGGCAATAAATTCCTATCTTTCAGTACTCACTCTAAACGTCAATGGACTCCATGCTCCAATCAAAAGACAGAGGGTAATAGAATGGATAAGAAAACAAGATCCATCTATATGCTGTTTACAAGAGACCGACTTTACACCCAAAGACACCTTCAGATTGAAAATAAGTGGATGGAGAACCATCTATCATGCTAACGGTCAACAAAAGAAAGCAGGAGTAGCCATACTTATATCAGACAATCTAGACTTTAAAGACTGTATCAAGAGATGCAGAAGGGCATTATATCATAATTGAGGGGTCTACAGACCAAGAAGACTTAACAACTGTAAACATTTATGCGCCAAATGTGAAAGCACCCAAATATATAAATCAATTGATCACAAACATAAAGAAGCTCATCAATAGTAATACCATAACAGTAGGAGACTTCAACACTCCACTCACAACAATAGACAGATCATCTAATCAAAAAATAAACAAGGAAACAATGGCTTTGAATGACACACTGGACCAGATGGACTTAACAGATATATTCAGAACATTTCATTCTAAAGGAGCAGAATATACATTCTGCTCCAGTGCACATGGAATGTTCTCCAGAATAGACCACATACTGGGAAACAAATCAGCCCTAAGTAAATACAAAAAGATCGACATCATACCGTGCATATTTTCAGACCACAAAGCTATGAAACTCAAAATCAACCACAAGAAAAAATTTGAAAGGTAACAAATACTTGGAGACTGAAGAACATCCTACTAAAGAATGAATGGGCTAGCCAAGAAGTTAAAGAGGAAATTAAAAAGTATATGGAAGTCAATGAAAATGATAGCACCACAACCCAAAATCTCTGGGATGCAGCAAAGGCGGTCATAGGAGGGAAGTATATAGCAATCCAGGCCTTCCCAAAGAAGGAAGAAAGATCTCAGATACACAACCTAACCTTACGCCTTAAGGAACTGGAAAAAGAAGAGCAAATATAACCCAAAACCAGCAGAAGACAGGAAATAATAATGTTTAGAGCAAACATTAATGCTATCAAAACCAAAAAAACAGTAGAACACATCAATGAAACAAGAAGCTGGTTCTTTGAAAGAATTAACAAAATTGATAAACCACTAGCCAGTTTGATCAAAAAGAAAAAGGAAAGGACCCAAATAAATAAAATCAAGAATGAAAGAGGAGACATCACAACCAACACAGCAGAAAGAAAAACAATAATAAGAGAATATTATGAGCAACTATATGCCGATAAAATTGGCAATCTGGAAGAAATGGACAAATTCCTAGAAAGATATACACTACCTAAACTGAAACATAAAGAAACAGAAAATTTGAACAGACACATAACCAGTAAGGAAATCAAATTAGTAATCAAAAATCTGCCAAAAAACAAGAGTCCAGGGCCAGATGGCTTTCCAGGGAAATTCTACCAAACATTTAAGGAAGAGTTGACACCTATTCTCTTGAAGGTGTTCCAAAAAATAGAAATAGAAGGAAAACTTCCAAACTCTTTCTATGAAGCCAGCATTACCTTGATTCCAAAACCAAACAGAGACCCCACTAAAAAGGAGAACTATAGACTAGTTTCCCTGATGAACATGGATGCAAAAATCTTCAACAAGATATTAGCCAACCGGATCCAACAATACATTAAAAAAAGTATTCACCACGATCAAGTGGGATTTATACCGGGGTGCAGGGCTGGTTCAATATCTGCAAAACAATTAACGTGATTCATCACATCAATAAAAGAAAGGACAAAGGGCACCTGGGTGGTTCAGACGGTTAAGTGTCTGACTTCGTCTCAGGTCATGATCTCGCGGTTTGTGAGTTCAAACCCCATGCCGGGCTCTGTACTGACAGCTCGGAGCCTGGAGCCTGCTTCGGAATCTGTGTCTCCTTCTCTCTCTGCCCCTCCCCCACTTGTGCTCGCTCTCTCTCTCTCTCTCTCTCTCAAAAATAAATAATTGTAAATTTTTTAAAAAGTAAGGACAAGAACCATCTGATCCTCTCAATAGATGCAGAGAAAGCATTTGACAAAATACAGCATACTTTCTTGATAAAAACTCTTAAGAAGGTAGGGATAGAAGGAGCATACCTCGAGATCATAACAGCCATATATGAACGACCCATCGCTAATATCATCCTCAATGGGGAAAACTGAGAGCTTTCCCCCTAAGGTCAGGAACAAAACAGGGATGTCCACTCTCACCACTGTTATTCAACATAGTATTAGAAGTCTTAGCCTCTGCTATCAGACAACACAAAGAAATAAAAGGCATCCAAATTGGCCAGGAGGAGGTCAAACTTTCACTCTTTGCAGATGACATGATACTCTATATGGAAAACCCAAAAAATTCTGCCAAAAAACTGCTATAACTGATTCATGAATTCAGCAAAGTTGCAGGATATAAAATCAATGCACAAAAAATCGGTTTCATTCCTATAGACCAACAATGAAGCGACAGAAAGAGAAATCAAGGAATCGATCCCATTTGCAGTTGCACAAAAAATCATAAAATACCTAGGAATAAATCTAAACAAAGAGGTGAAAAATCTATACACTGAAAACTATAGAAAGCTTATGAAAGAAATTAAATAAGACACAAAAAAATGGAAAAAGATTCCATGCTCCTGGATAGGAAGAACAAATATTGTTAAAATGTTGATACTACCCAAACCAATCTATATTTTCAATGCAATCCCTATCAAAGTAACACCAGCATTCTTCACAGAGCTAGAACAATAATCCTAAAATTTGTCTGGAAGCGAAAGACCCTGATTAGCCAAACAATCTTGAAAAAGAAAACCAAAGCAGGAGGCATCACAATCCCAGACTTCAAGCTATACTACAAAGCTGTAATCATCAAGACTTTATGGTACTAGCACAAGAACAGACACTCAGATCAATGGAACAGAATAGAGAACCCAGAAATGGACCCATAAACGTATGGCCAACTAATCTCTGACAAAGCAAGAAAGAATATCCAATGGAATAAAGACAGTCTCTTCAGCAAGTGGTGCTGGGAAAACTGGACAGTGACATGCAGAAGAATGAACCTGGACCACTTTCTTACACCAGACACAAAAATAAACTCAAAATGGTTGAAAGACCTCAGTGCAAGACAGGAAGCCACCAAAATTCTCGAGGAGAAAGCAGGCAAAAACCTCTTTGATCTTGTCTGTACCAACTTCTTACCCAATACGTCTCTGGAGGCAAGGGAAACAAAAGCACAAATGAACTACTGGGATCTCATCAAAATAAAAAGCTTCTGCACAGTGAAGGAAACCATCAGCAAAACTAAAAGGCAACCGACAGAATGGGAGAAGATTTTTGCAAATGACATATCAGATAAAGGGTTAGTATCCAAAATCTATAAAGAACTTATCAAACTCACCACCCAAAAAACAAACAATCCAGTGAAGAAATGGGCAAAAGACATGACTAGACAATTCTCCAAAGAAGACATCCAGATGGCCAACCGACACATGAAAAAATGCTCAACATCACTCATCATCAGGGAAATACCAATCAAAACCACAATGAGATACAATCTTACACCTGTCAGAATGGCTCACATTAACAACTTAGGCAACAACAGATGTTGGCGAGGATGTGGAAAAAGAGGATCTCTTTTGCATCGCTGGTGGCAATGCAAGCTGGTGCAGCCACTCTGGAAAACAGTTTGGAAGTTCCTCAAAAAACTAAAAATAGAACTTCCCTACGACCCAGCAATTGCACTACTACGCATTTATCCATGGGATACAGGTGTGCTGTTTCGAAGGGACACACGCACCCCCATGTTTACAGCAGCACTATCAACAAGAGCCAAAGTATGGAAAGAGCCCAAAAGTCCATCGATGGATGAATGGATAAAGAAGATGTGGTATATATATATATATATAAACACACAATGGAGTATTACTCGGCAATCAAAAAGAAGGAAATCTTGCAATTTGCAACTATGTGGATGGAACTGGAGAGTATGATGCTAAGTGAAATTAGTCAGAGAAAGACAAAAATCATATGACCTCACTCATATGAGGACTTTGAGAGACAAAAGAGATGAACATAAGGGAAGGGAAACAAAAATAATACAAAAACAGGGAGAGGGACAAAACACAAGAGACTCATAAATATGGAGAACAAACTGAGGGTTATGGGAGGGGTTGTGGGAGGGGGGATGGGCTAAATGGGTAAGGGGCACTAAGGAATCTATTCCTGAAATCATTGTTGCACTATACGGTAACTTGGAGGTAAATTTAAAAAAATAAAAAATAAAACAAGTTAAATTTTTTTAAAAATCCCCATTTCTATGCATTAGGGTTTGGTTATTTGGTAAGGATAGTGAATTCTATCCTAAAAAGTAACATGAAATGTTTATTCTTTTAAAGTCAGTAGATTACATGTAAAGATTATTTTCAATGTCTGCATTTGCCTTGATTGTAAAAATCTTTGCTTTATTCAATCCACAGAAGTTTGAGAGATTAATTAGGATTGACTGTAAAATCCTTGATTATACCAAAATTATCATGTCATTATTTAAATGACATAAATGGAACTATATTCTTGATATCTTATAATAGAATGAAGAATGTATGTGAAGATTTTATTTTTCAATCAAGAGTTCATTGATATGAAGAAAAATGAATCTGAATATTTTTGTAAAGATAAGTATTATACACCTATTACAGGATGTATCAGGACCTCTAAATAGATTTTTGTTAACATTTTTGAAATAAACATATTTATCCTCCAGCTAAAATTTTATCTTTGACACACAGTTTCTTGAAGTACTTCTTTCTCTTCTCTGAAGGCATTTAAAAGTTGGTGGCTGTTTCGCCTGGGTGGCGCAGTCGGTTGAGTGACCAACCTCTGCTCAGGTCATGATCTCACGGTTTGTGGGTTCGAGCCCCGTGTCAGATTCTGTGTCTCCCTCTCTCTGCCCCTCCCCCACTCATGCTCTGTCTCTCTGTCTCAGAAATAAACATTAAAAAAAATTTTTTTTAAGTTGGTGGCTATTTAAGAGTAGAAATTTAAACATACATGTTATTCGTTATACGGTGTTTTTCTCCTTAAGAAATTGGTAGTCAAAGGAAAGACAAAAATTTGTGGTATCATCTTATGAAGCTGATTAATGTTGCTATTACACATTCTATATCAGAAATATTTTCAGACTTCATCAAGTGTCAAAACAGGGAGACTCTGGTCTTTAATCACCCACCACACATACAGGCTGCGAGAGCAGCAAGAAATGAACTGTCATCAGTTAGTGTGATAGACTAGTGTTATCTCAAAATACATTTTAAAATATGAGTTACAAGTAGTATGTGACGTAGTTTCTAACTTTGTATTTCCAACCTTCACAATGTATTTTGGTGCAGTTTCTTGGTATGAGGTCAGTGTTGTAATTACTATTGCCTTAGAGAAACTCCCATCAGTGTCTGCATTTTATTTCTATCATTTGTCCAAAAACCTTGGGATGTGGTTATCACTGGACGTTTATCAAGTGATCAAGCATAAATGTCACAGTGTTATGCTAACTTAAGCCTCTTGCCTTCTTTACACCTATTCCTCCCATCATACTTTCTTCAAAAAAATTTTTTGCTCTTATTGACTAATTCTCTATGCTATATTATTCATCTTGGTGACTTATTTATTTTGTAACTTAAAGTTTATACCTCTTAATCCCCTTAATTTGTTTTACTCATCTCCACACCCACCTCTTCTCTGGCAACCACCAATTTGTTTTCTGTATTCAAAAGTTTGTTTTGGGGGGTGCCTGGGTGGCTCAGTCAGTTGAGCGTCCGACTTCAGCTCAGGTCATGATCTCACTGTCCATGAGTTCAAGCCCCACGTCGGGCTCTGTGCTGACAGCTCAGAGCCTGGAGCCTGTTTCAGATTCTGTGTCTCCCTCTCTCTCTGCCCCTCCCCCACTCATGCTCTGTCTCTCTCTGTCAATAATAAACACTAAAAATTTTTTTTAAAAAAGTTTGTTTTGTTTTCTAAATTCCACATATAAGTGAAATCATGTCTTTTTCTTCCTGAGTTGTTTCACTCAACGTAATACTCTCTAGCACCATCCATGTTGTTGCAAATGGCAGGATATCATTTTTTGTCTGAGTAGTATTCCATTGTGTGTGTGTATGTATGTATGTATGTACGTATACACACACACACACCACATCTTCTTCATTCATTCATCTATCAATGGACACATGAGTTGCTTCCATATCTCGGCTATTGTAAATGACGCTGCAATAAACATACGGGTGCATATCTTTCAAATCGGTGTTTTCATTTTCTTTGGGTAAATACCCAGTAGTGCAATTACTGGATCATATGGTATTTCCATTTTTAAGTTTTTGAGGAAACTTCATACTGTTTTTCATAGTACCTGCACCAGTTTACATCCCTATGATGAAAATTGGTGCATGACGGTTCCCTTTTTTCTACATCCTCACCAACTTTGTTATTTCTTCACTTTTTGATACTAGCTACTCTGACTGGTATGAAGTGATAGGTCATTGTGGTTTTGATTGGCATTTCCCTGATGATGAGTGATGCTGAGCATCTTTTCATGTGTCCATTGGCCACCTGGATGTCTTCTTTGGAAAAATGTGTATTCAGGTCCTCTGTCCATTTTTTATTTAGACTGCTTGTTTTGTGTGTGTGAGTTATGTAAGTTCTTTATATATTTTTTATATTAAACCCTTACTGGAGATATTATTTGCAAATATATTCTCACATTCACTAAGTTGGCTTTTCATTTTGTTGATGGTTTCCTTTGCCCGAGAAGACATATCCAGAAATATGTTGCTAAGGCTGATGTCCAAGAGATTACTGACTATTTTTCTTTTAGTATTTTATGAATTCAGGTCTCACATTTAGGATTTTAATTCTTTTTTAGCTTATTTTTGCATATGGTATAAGAAAATGGTACATTTTAATTCTGTTGTATGTAGCTGTCCACTTTTCCCCACATCATTTTTTGAAAAGACCGTCCTCTCCCCATTGTATATTCTTGTCTCCTTTGTCATAGATTAACTGGCCATAAAGGTGTGGGTTTAGTTCTAGGCTCTCAATCCTGTTCCATTGATCTATGTGTCTATTTTTGTGCCAGTACCAGAATGTTTTGATTATTATACCTCCGTAGTATATCTTGAAACTGGGACTGCAATACCTCCAGCTTTGTTCTCAAATCCTTGAATTAATTTTTAGCCACAAAATTATACATTTGAGGTTTGAGATACACAAAGCATGACATTGGGATTGAATAAAGAAATGTTCAGATTTTTTGGTTTAGAGAACTTGTTCTGTATAATACATATTATACTTTTCTCTAATATATATACAGTCTCAAAGAATCATCCCTTGTGCACAGTTTGCTGGAGAATTATCAAGCTTAAGGGGAAATGAGTGCTATATTCTGTTCCTGTGGTCCATCCTGAATTGTGTTTCTTCACCTAATTCTATAAATGAAAGAATTTTCTTGAAGTCCCTTTAGTATTGAGGCATATTCAAGGGATTTTTGCATTGATTTCACCCCGTTCTAAACCAATTTGTTACAGTTCTCAGACAATCCAATTGAACAAATGAATGATATGATGATTTGTTCATTCTGGGTACCTTTGTGGGTTTCAGGATGTTCAAGGATGTTTTTTGTCATATGAAACTGGCAATCTTCTGAGAAGGTAAAGCAACTGTTTGTGGTATAAGTTTTGAGTAATTTGACCTATAATTTATTAACAATGTCCCACTTTCCTGTTACCCTTCATGACTTATAATGGCTTTAATGAAGTAGCCTTCTATTTCTATTTTATTATCATTCACTCAGAAAAATTAAAACCTTCTTATGTTAAAATAGTAAAAGAATAAACAAAGAGAAAAAAGTAACTATTCATTCTGCATTGGATAACATATAGATTGAGGAACAACGTACTAGGTATAAAGATGGTAAAAGACAGGGTCTCTGACCTTTCAGATTATACTGTAAGAGATACATTAGGGAAATTGTTGTGTTTGATTTTCATTATTTTCAATTTATAAATGATATCATTTCTTGACATAATGACATAGTCCATTATGAGGAATGCAGTGTATTTCAGAAGTAGCTGGTTAGATTGGAAAACATCACAACATGTGAAGATATTTATTGGACACGCTCATGAGTTTAAATCAAAGACAAAATCTGAGAATACAGATATTTGAATTTCAGTATTTTTGGTTTGGGAAAATACTTTCCTGTTTTATACTTCACTACTCCCAGCTGTCTTCTATACTTCTAGCCTTTTTATTCCTGCCTTGCACCTGTAGTCTTTGGGGTTGCTTCTCCCAGTTTATACGGAAAATATCAACAAAGATTACGGAATTATAGAATTTCCTGCTTCATCATCAAAGTCCTCGAGGAGAAAGCAGGCAAAAACCTCTTTGATCTTGGTCGTAGCAACTTCTTACCCAACACGTCTCCGGAGGCAAGGGAAACAAAAGCAAAAATGAACTACTGGGTCCTCATCAAAATAAAAATCTTCTGCACAGCAAAGGAAACCATCAGCAAAACTAAAAGGCAGCTGACAGAATGGGAGAAGATATTTGCAAATGACATATCAGATAAAGGGTTAGTATCCAAAATCTATAAAGAACTTATCAAACTCAACACCCAAAAAACAAATAATCCAGTGAAGAAATAGGCAAAGACATGAATAGACACTTCTCCAGAGAAGACATCCAGATGGCCAACCGACACATGAAAAAATGCTCACCATCACTCATCAACACGGAAATACAAATCAAAACCATAATGAGATACCACTTCACACCTGGCAGAATGGCTCACATTAACAACTCAGGCAACAACAGATATTGGCGAGGATACAGAGAAAAAGGATCTCTTTTGCACTGCTGGTGAGAATGCAAACTGGTGCAGCCACACTGGAAAATAGTATGGAGGTTCCTCAAAAAATTAAAAATAGAACTACCCTAAGGCCCAGCAATTGCACTACTAGGTATTTACCAAAGGGATACAATGTTTATAGCAGGGCTACTGACAAAAGCCAAAGTATGGAAAGAGCCCAAATGTCCATCAATGGATGAATGGATAAAGAAGATATGGTATATATATATATATATATATATATATATATACACACACAATGGAGTGTTACTCAGCAATCAAAAAGAATGAAACCTTGCCATTTGCAACTACGTGGATGGAACTGGAGGGTAATATCCTAAGTGAAATTAGTCAGAGAAAGACAAAGATCATATGACTTCACTCATATGAGGAATTTAAGATACAAAACAGAGGAACATAAGGGAAGGGAGGCAAAAATAATATAAAAACAGGGAGGGGGACAAAACAGAAAAGACTCTTAAAAACAGAAAACAAATAGAGTTGCTGGAAGGGTTCTGGGAGGGGGGATACTCTAAATGGGTAAGGGACATTAAGGAATCTGCTCCTGAAATCACTGTTGCACCATATGCTAACTAACTTGGATGTAAATTAAACAATAAAAAATTTTTGTAAAAAATTAAAAAATAAAGTAAAATTAAAAAAAAAGAATTTCCTGCTTCTCAGTTATAATATTTTAATTTCAAAGTAAATTAAAGATGAGGAGAACAAATCATATTCTTCAAAGCTAATATTCAATCCAAATTTATCAATAGGACTATATCAGCAGGCTAGGTCATTCAGATTAGGCATTTCATTCATTCTGGTAGTTAGTTCCATGCTCCACGAGTTGTTACATATTTTGAATATCAACTCTGATTAACATAATCCCAACATGGTGTGCTGTGTGTGTATGTGTTCCATTTCTGTCCACTGCAATTTCCATTTCATGTCCCTGCAGTGCCATGGGTCCTATGAGACAGAATCCTTCAACATCTGTCGACTCCTTGTTTAATTTTGCTTCCTGCGCTAACAAATGACTTTTTGTTCAAGGATGACAAGAGATCAATTAAGGAGAAAGAAGAATGTTAATCCAAGATGGAACAGGTCCACCCTAACTGAAGAACGGTGAACAGGAATGTAGTCAATGAATTATAACCTCATTTTAAAATTCATTCATCCATTTAATAATTAATTCTGATGGCATCTTACATACTCATCAGAGAGGCTTTCCCTACAAAGTACATGAAGGTAAATGAACCTCTACTTCAAGCTTGACATGTATCTTTGGCTCACTGTGGAAGAATACATTATAATGAAGCAACAAACAGGATGCCTTATCATTCAAGTTTGGTGAAGAAGCAGGCAAGATTAATATCACTGCTGTGTAATGAAATAATTTTCAGGTATGAAACATTGTGCTCTACTCTTGAAAGAGCTCTTTAGTCCTGGGGATTTACAGATACTTCATTTTCATTTTTGTGATTAGAAAAATCCTAAATTTTCCTTTGAGTAGGATTTCTAACTTTTGTAAAAGCAGAGGAAAGAGTTTAATAAAAATTCTTGTTGCTGAGAAAAGCTTGTTGTTAGAGTTACCCCTTCACGTGGCTGGGTTTTACAAGTAAATTGTGAAAAATGGAAGGACTGTACTCTCAGAATATGAAGCCAGCTCATAAATAGGAATCAGGGCTGATCCAAGAGTCTCCAGACCAGCTTCACTAAACATAGGTATAGTTTTTGCAATCACTCAAGTTGGTCCCTGTCGCTTACAGAGCCACATGCAATTATAGAAGCCCTTAGGAAGCACAGAGCTCTTTTGTGTACTAACTACACCACTGACCTCATTGCCATGTGGTATCAAAAATTAAGTCACAATCCTGATGACTTTGGAGGGCACTCTAATGGATGTTCCAATCACAGAAACCTCCTTTCTTTCAATCTGTGTAAGCCAAGGCATTCAGGCAAATGCAACCACTCACTTTTCTCAGTATTTGGATAAGACCCTTGCCTACTGGAATATCGATGATAATATACAGAATTCAAAATGGGATCCTCTAGTTTGTTCTTTCCCCTACAGGGATAAATCTATTTTCAGGCAGGGGCCAGTAGTCTGCCTCCAGGTGCCATGGCCATGACTGTGATGGTCAGTCATTTCATTGGACTGAACCTGTTTTAGTGGGTCATGTCCTAACATTCATCCAAATATGGGAGAGTTCATTTTGATCTGCAACAAGTTCCAGAACAAGAGATTGGGCCCTTTGGTTCAGCTCTGCTCTTTTTACAAGTTTTGATCTTCTCTGAGTGTCTTTTCTACTTCAATCACCAGAAGTGGAAGGTATATTTTTTATCAGCTCATTAACTTCTGACTTCTTAGTGAGGTGAAATAGAGCCATACCAAAAATGAAGCACACATTTATTTTTAGGAATTGCTGACAAATGCAAGCACATGCCTGTTTACTTAAAGCCATGTATTGAGGACTAAAATGAACCTGACAACTCAAAACTCCCACGTCTTCTCTTAAGGCAAGATAGTCACAACAGAACACGTGCTACACAAACATGCTTGATAACTGGCTACACCCATTTCCTGTGTTCGAAGGCAAAATAATCACAAACGAAAAGTTTTAAAGACAATCCCTATATGTTCATCCGAGGTTTAAGGATTGCCTTGGGTGCTAGAGACTGATAGCACATTGCATCGGTAGAGTGAGGGAAGAGAAAAAGTGCAGAAGGATTGTTCTGCTGTTTAAAATTTTAAAAATTTTTTGACAACTCAGAATTATCCTTAGATAATTGATTATCCTCTCCAGTTCTTGCCTTATAATATTAATTAGCTATGATGCTGCCTGTGTCTCTTACATTTTAACATGATGTCTTAATATTTAAGTTAAGATATTCTTTTGGAGAGATAGATGCCAGTGCCAGTTATAAAATCATCATTCATTATATACAGAATCATGTGGTTTAATGCTGACATCAAATAGAAAATGAATTTATGATATATAAATATATATATAATATTATTTATATATATGTATGTATATAATACATATATACACACATATAAAAGTTTGGCCAATGACTTTTATAGAGAAACAAAGATGAAACGTTTCTTTTAAAATCCTTTACTTAAGTTTCTCAAGATCCACATACAAGTGAAAACTTAATAGAAGACCATGGGGGGAAGGGAAGGGGAAAAAATAGTTACAAACAGAGAGGGAGGGAGGCAAACCACAAGTGACTCTTAAATACAGAGAACAAACTGAGGGTGGATGGGGGATGGGGAGGGAGGGGGAAATGGATGATGGGCATTGAAGAGGGGGCTTGTTGGGATGAGCACTGGGTGTTGTATGTAAGCCAATTTGACAATAAATTATGTTTAAAAAATAAAATAAAATAAAAGCATAAAATTCTTTACTTAAAAATAACCTAATAATTTACAATAGATATAGTAATGTAAAATAGATAAAGAAGAGAAGTATAAGTGAAATGCTCATATAATGCAAATCTTGGACTTCTAAAATATGTGAAAATATTGGTGCATCTTTTGTAGACATTCTCTGCTTCTATCTCTAAAGCTATAATTGAACCTAGGTTCTGAATGTAATGGAAAGCACTAATCACTATCAAATTCCTCCTTTTCTTTTCTTCTTTATTGAAGTTTAATTGACATACAATATCCTACTAGATTCAGGTGTACATCATCATGATTCAATATTTTTATATATTACAAAATGTTCCCCGTGATAAATCTGGTTACCATCTGTCACCATACAAAGTTGCCACAACATTGTTGAGTATATTAAATCCTCATGACTTATTTATTTTATAGCTGGAAGTCTGTACCTCTTAACCCCATTACCTCTTTTGCCAGTTCCTCCCCCATCCTTTCTCCCTCTGGTAACCAACAGTTTATTTCTTCTGTTTTGTTTTTTGGGTTTTTTGGGGTTTTTTTAGATTCTACATATAAGTGAAATGATACATTATTTTCCCTTCTCTGTCTGACTTATTTAACTTATCATAATACCTTCTATGTCCATCTATCATCATTTTTTATAGTATTTATTCCTATCCCACTAAGAAAGTCTCATTATTTCATATAAATGAAACACAACATAAGAAATTAAATCATATGACACAAAACTTCGACTTTTGAATATATGATCACTCAAGACCAGTGGATGATAATTTTTCCTTACGATTCTACAGGTAGATAATTTATTATTTTCTCATATACTTGACTTATTGTAGGCCCCTGCAACCCATTCAGAGCACCATCATTGAATATATTTGTCAGACCATTAATCTAAAAAGCTGGGTGCTTGGCTGGCTCATTCAATACAGCATGCATCTGTTGATCTTGGGGTTGTGAGTTTGAGTCCTGCGTTGCGTGTATGGCTGGCTTAAAAATAAAATCTTACAAAAAATAAAAATATAAAAGCTGTTTGATACTTCTGTATCATCTGCTTAAGTAATTACAGAGATATAAACCACATTTTTCTATCACTTTGTGTGGTACGTTCTGCATTCATAGCCCTAATACATCATGGTTACATAGGTCTTACTCTTCACCCAAACTCTCACCATTGCTCTTTCTGAGGTCAGCATTCATTTTAATGACTCCTGATCCCTCTAATCCTACCAGTCTTTTGGGTCTTCCACTCTGATGATCTCTATCTATTCTTCAGCATAATGAGTTTGTTCAATCAGATCTCACCCATCAGAGATCTAGAACAGTGACATTTCCTCCCTGACTACACTTTCTTTTCTCCTACTTCCATTTCTTCTCCCTCTCCTTCAAGTGCATTATGACACCATTCTCCCTACATCTTTAAGTATTTCCAACATACTTCCTTCTACATTATTTGCTTCCCTTTGTAAATTCTGAACCCATGTAAATTCAACAGCTTTGTCGTTGTGTTCATTAAGCATAAAATCACAAATATACAGTTCCAGCTTAAAGTCCTTTCCTGAACCACAAACATATATCTAATTTTTTCTTAGATTTCTCAAATATACTTCCAAATCAAAGTTATCTCTTATACATCTTATCCATCTTATTTTCTCTATTATGCTTAGAGTCACTCAATAGAAACCCTGTCATCTCCATTTCTCTCATATTTTCTAGTTATGTAATATCCAAGATTTTTAAATTCCTCTCCCTCTGAGTATACCAAGCTTATAGCCTCTTTAAAAAAAAAATCTCCTACAGTTAAGTACCTCATAATCTCTCAAACAGAAAATTGCAACAACTATCCAGAATAGTCTCTGTTTCCCTTTTCTCCATACTCCAGTACACAACCCCAGTTTAGTTTTATCTTTTCCGTTTTTAAAATCCTTTATCAGCTCCATACCGCATATAGAATCTTGTCTAAACTTTGCTTGTCATGTTAAAATCCACTGACTATAAAATCCTATTCTGTTTTTCCAGTAGTACGTCTCAAATTTTCCTACTCCCAAATTCTACATTTTAGCTAACCCAAAATACTTTCCATATATATATATATATATATATATATATATATATATTCTGTGGGTTTTTTGTTGTTCAATTTTTGTTGAATCCTTTATCTTATTCTGGAATGTTTTTTCTCATCATCATCACTAACAAAAAAAAAAAAAAATCTTACCCACCTGTAAGACTCTGCCTCATTTTCTACCTCTTTATAAAGCTTCACACAATGCTTCTAGGAAAAATAAAATCTCCTTTGTCCTTATCTCTGGAATATCCTATTTAGCCTTCTGAAATATATACATATACCACATTTTACTGTAATTTTTTTAGGTTCCCAGATTTAACTCAGTTAAACAGATATTTGTTGAGCATACACAATATTCCATACACTGTGTGGAGGACTTGGGACTATCTCAGTGAACAAAAAAACCAAAACAAAACAAAACAAAAACTCTGTCCTGAGACCAGAGCAAAGGGAATCAGAAGTGTGGCCTGGTATTGGGGTACAGGTTAAATTTGAAATACAATGGTAAAATAGGCCTCATTGAGGAGATAATTTGAGCAAAAAGTATAAAGGAAGTGAGGGGATTAGCCATGTGGCAATCAAGAGCATGAACTTCTAAGGAAAGGAAAGAGTGCAAGACACTACTTTGGAGTGTGTCTGTCTTATGGCAGGGGAGAGAAAATTAGATGAAGTCAGAGAGATATGGGGGTTATGCCAGGTAAGTCTGTACAGACCATCAGGGACATTGGATTTTGCTCTGAGAAAAATGGGAACCCACTGGAGGATTTTGAACAAAGGAACTACAGGTATTATATGACTTACATTTTACAAGGATCATTCTGGCTCCAGAATTGAGAAGAGACAGATGAGCAAAGGGAAAAAAAGAAATCGACGCTAGGAATGATACAGGATGGAACTAGGGTGGTAGCAATAAATGAAGTTACAAGTGGTCAGGGTCCAGTTATATTTTGAGGGCAGAGCCAACAGAACATGCTGGAATTTTGGATATGGGCTGTGAAGGAAAGTAAGGAAGCAACCATGACTCCAGGAATTTTGATCTGAATAACTGCTGCTTGCAATTGCCTTCGACTGAGAAAAGAAAAAGTTGTAGGTAGAGCAAGTTTGTAAGGTAAGATCCACAGTTCAATTCTGGATATAGTAACTTTGAAATAAGATATCTTTTAGACAACCAAGTAAAGCTATTAAGAGGATTATTGAATATACAAGATTGGAATTCAGAAATGACATCTGTGTGGAGACAGATCTTTCTATCTATATCTTACATAATTTACAGCCATGAAACTCCGTGAAATCATCAAGAATGTGAGTGTTTATCAAGAAGAGACCATGGGGCTTTTCTTCCATAAGAGACTGATGAAATGGGGGAAAAAAAAAAAAAAAAAATATATATATATATATATATATATATATATATCAATTGGAAATGGAGAAGAAATGACATTTTAGATTCCAAGTGAAATAAATTACATTGACAAAGAGTAAATTACTGATTCCAAGTGTGGCTGAAAGGTGACATAAAATGAAGACTAAGAATGAGCACTGGATTTACTAACACGAGGTCACAGGGAGAATGGTGTAGAATTGGCAGTGAGGTCCTCTTGGACCTCCAAGTCCAATGCTATAAAGACTGTAGAAAGAAGAAAAAAAAATTCCAAGCACTTTATGCTTGCACAAGAAAGAGTATCCTGAGGGGACAATCAGCTTTTCACTAGAGCCAGAAAATGAAGAGAACAGTCAGAAAAATTAAGGCAGGGGATATGATGATGATGAAGGGTGAAGTTCAGAGGGCAGAATGGAAGAGTTTTAGATGTTGAGGTGGAGGTGGGGGAAAGGGTTGGGGGATGCTATTTCCAACTGCTAGTGGAGATCAGGGTGCAAGTGATGGATGATATTCCGGGAATCCACCTTCCATGTTAACATTACAAAGGATAAAGGGACAATGAGATCAGTCCTGCCAGAATCAACATAGATTGTGGTAAGGGGGTGAGTTTTGGGGTTAGGGACTGTCTGGATTTTCTGGTTTCCTTGTAGGGCTACTGGGTAGAGGGGTCAATACGATATTTAAAGCCATCTTGAGATGTGATCTTACTCTTATTATATAGTCTTCCTCTTGACCTTTGATAAAGGGCATGGAAGATGTAAAGGAGGCCCGATTTTTTTAAGTTTATTAATTTTTGACAGAGAGTGCACGTGCACGTGAGCAGAGGAGGGGCAGAGGGAGACAGACAGAGAGAGAGAGGGAGAATCTCAAGCAGGCTGCAAGCTCAGCTTGCCACACAGGTGCCCGAGGAGGCCTGAACTTAACCCCAGTCATAAGTTGAGGAATGAGCTAATACCAAATGTAGAGGCTCTACCTTAACCCTGTTCATGAGACCGATAACTCTGGGGACGCTGAGCATCACTGTGTATGGCACCTCCCTTAACTCTTGATGACAGCTCTAAAAGGCCTAAGGGTGCTGTGGTCAGAACACACAGAGACCAACCATGCTGGGTTCAGTCAAGTGTAGCCAACTGATTAGGTGACCTGATAGCCCACATCTGCCTGCCTGAGGCCTGAGGTACCTCTATGGCGAGGGCTCATGCTGAGGAAAGAAGGAATCAGGCACAGTAAGCAAGGTCAGCAACAATGTTGGGTACTAGGAAGAGAGGTTATATATAAAACTAGAAGGATTCATGTTCCCTGTGAGACTCCAGGGCCTGCCAGAAACTGCACAAAACTAGGGTCACCTGGGAGCAACACAATAGTGTACCTGGCAGATGCCAGTGCAGAACTGTTAATGGGGGCCCAGCATGGAGCGCAAGGCCATGCTTCAGCAATCGTGATATTAGATATAGTTAGATATAGAGATAGAGACAGATACAGATATAGTTAGATATAGATAGATATAGATATAGATATAGACATAGACATAAGAATTCGTGAAATTAGAGGTAGTGCTGTTACTATGAATGCCGTTTATTACCAGTAGACTAACGAAGCCTGGATAAATTTGTGTTACATAGTAAGGAAAGCAAATTGCTCTGCTGGTCTCTGAGCTTGTAGGGACAAGGCTATGCTTGTGTTTCCCACTGGGTACAGTTTAATGAATGTGTTGAATTGGTTACATAAAATGATTAGAAATACCTTCTTAGGCCTTGACCTGATGTTGCAAGGTGCTTTGTTAGTGTTCAGATGTCTCCCGTCATGATTTTAAACCAGAGAAGAAGAAGAAGAAGTAGAGCAAGTAACCTCACTAACTGATTCAATTTTTCTTTCAAAAACACTTCTGGTCATACAAGAGGTTAATGATGAATAAAGATGTGACTTGGGGAGGGCACCTGGGTGGCTCAGTCGGTTAAGCGTCCGACTTCGGCCCAGGTCATGATCTCACGTCTCATGGGTTCGAGCCCTGTGTTGGGCTCTGTGTTCACAGCTCAGAGCCTGGAGCCTGCTTCAGATTCTTTGTCTCCCTTTCTCTCTCCCTCCTCCAATTGCACGGTCTCTCTCGAAAATAAACATTAGAAAAAATAAAAATAAATAAAAAGATGTGACTTGAATTTCCATATACCAGAGAAAACTGATGTATTTCTTGAAGATTTTTTTTTTTCTGAGAGGCCACATACACAGTGACCAAGATAAGAGAGAGTGAAAGTACAGAATAAATTAATAAGGTGACCAAATAAATATGGACGAGAAAGAAAACAAAAGCAAAAGAGCACAACACTGGAGATTAGAAATTTAATAAATGAAGAGACAGGGAGAGAGACTCTAAGGATGGTTAACAAAAAATAGAACAAGTGGAAACTTTCTTTCCCTTTGGGTCTTGACTGAAATTTCACCTTCCCCTAGGGCCTCCTTTGAAGACTCCATCTAAATACGTGCCGGTTTTATTTGGAAATGACCCAGACCATAGCCTTGCACCTGTAGGTTTACTTGTTTGTGGTCTGTCTCCTTCACTAAGTAGAAAGTATTACAAGGGCAGAAGCCATGCTGGGCTTTATGTATCATTTGTTTTTATAGCAGATCCCGATGCCTAATACACCATAGGCACAAATATTGGTTGAATAAATGAATAAATGAACAAAAGGGGGGAAGAATATGTGTTATAAATATGTGATTTTCCATATTGGTAGTGGATCAGTAGCACAGATAATCCTCACAAATAATTTGTTCAAATACAGTCATGTCTCTCTGTTCCAGGAATAAACACCCATCCTTTTGACATAAAACCAAGAATTTCTGATAGGTCATTAGTGGGGAAAGTGCACTTATTGATAGGGTCCTGGGTATGAGAGATGAGCTCTTGCTGGGTATATCACAGTGAGGACCTTGGGTTACATTGATAATCCTGGTGACAGAAAGGTTCAGTAGTGTGGATACCTAGGTAGAAGATAAACTGTATTTAAGGACAAATAATTGGCAAATGATACGAGTCTGAATTTCCCCCGAGCAGTCCTCTAAAGTCACAATTTCTAGAGTGAGCTGGCACACCTTGCCCTTGTAGAATCTGGTCTTCCTCCCACATGGTCTGGTTGTTCCTTTTATGGGATCGCATGATTCATGAGTTGATGTCATACTCAGTCTGAACTCCTGAGTTATTAACTAGGAGAGCCTACGAGTGATCTGTTTGTATTTGGGCTATGGAACAGTGTGTGTCAGAGATGTGTCGCCTCGAGCCTCTCCCCTCCCCAGTGGCTGCCACCCTCTCTAGTAGTTCGAGCTGTTGAACATACTCTGTGGCTGAGTCATGAGCCTGCACACGTTGTATGTATCTGCACACAATGTGACAGCGTCTTCCCCTCCTCCTTTCGTGTTCATTTTTGTTCTGTGCCTCACAAGAAGCAAATATCCTGGACTCTGTATTTCAGATAGTTTGAAAACTCAGCTAGGGTGACCATAAGTCAATGCTTGCTCATTTCTAACTCTTGCTTTGGCATATTTATTAATAGCTCCTCCTTTTGGTCTCAAGAGTATCCTGGGCTGGATTACAAATAAGCCCTAATAAGGAGTCATTCCTCAAGAGACTGCTCTGGTTTCCAAAATCTAGAAAAAAATCACTAATTCATACTGAATCATAGTAGGGCCTGGCAAGGTACATGCAAAAATCCTAAAAACATCAAAGCAGGTTACTAGCACTCATTTTTGGTAAAGCTTTTTAAAGCACGTTTCTAAATATTCATGATGTACACATTTGCCTGCAAGGTATCAGCATTGGTGGAAGACAGGACACCAGCAATATATATGTACAAGTATTAGGTCTCTTGACAATCTTAGTGATAATTCTTCAGAATCTCCATGCCCTATATATATCTCTAATAAGACAAAATGCAAATGAAATGTCTAAGTAACCACATAAATAAAGGAATAAGGCAGTTTATGAAGTTTAAAATCAGATTGCTGCTAGCAACATAAATCTAGTGTCTTGTTTCACCATTGTTATAATATTAACCTTCAACCTCCTTGAATGTACAGTGAACCTGCTGATGAATGAGTAGGGCTGTGGCTGTGTAGTAACCATGACATATGTATGTGTGTCTGAGAAGGCATTTTCCTCCAATAGACACTGAGCACTCGTTCTGGGGCACAACCCCAATTGCACACTAGTTTCTTCAGATCAGGAGATGGCAATTCTGCAGAAATGTGGTTACCTTATTTTTTTTTATGTTTTTTCCTGTTAACTTCATTTTATACACAGCAAAAATATTTCTTTACCTTTCCTTATCATTCCTCTGCTAAACGCTAGCTCTTTTAGGTTTGCCTCATAAAAAGAACTTGTACAGGCACCTGGTTTTCTAAAGAACCACGCTTTTGACTAAAGGCACATGTTTCCTGTGCATATTTTCACACCATAAATTAAGCAGATTTTACCTTTCATCACAATTTTCTTTCTCCCTTGATGAGTAAGTAGGGCGTTGGCGGAAATAATTTGATGAATCTTCTTTTCTTATTTTGAGCTGGAGCAAATATAGATAGCAAGCTTCAAAGGAGCAGGGATCATGCCCATTTTATTCAGCATCTATACTTAGCACTTATCCTGATGGCTTCCACATGCGAGGTGTTCAATTAGTATGTATTTAATGAATGAAGTATCTGGTGGTTCTAAAAATCATAGATGTAAGCCACAGTCATATTTTATACTCCAGCTTTTAATACTTTTACATTTTTTTGAAGTTCTATTTTCTAAGTGAAAATAATCTTTCTTAAACTATTTCACAGGAGTTATTTTCTATCCCACTCCAGGCAAAGAAAATCAAGATCACATATGGATAAGGATGTCGAATGGTTCACTAGCTCATTTGTTAGCTAATGTGATTCAAATTCTTGACTCAGCAAATTGCTATATTCCATGAACCTTCACAGATTTACCGTCAGACTCAGAAAGTCTATGATGTAGGTATTTGCTACGAAACTGAAGGGGTGTTTCATTACTTGTTCTTTGGCACAAGTGGGAGGGATAGTAACAGGAACATATTAACATTAATGTTACATGATAAAATTTAACTTGTGACCATGGCACCAAGGGGCAGTGGATGCTATATGCAAAGGAAAGGTGCTATATTAAAACGAAAAACATGAGGGGTGCCTGGGTGGCTCAGTCAAAGTTGTCTGAGTGTCCAGCTTTGTCTCAGGTCATGATCTCATGGTTGCTGAGTTTGAGCCCTGCGTTGGGCTCTCTGCTGTCAGCACAGAGCCTCCTTCGGATCCTCTGTCCTTCCTCTCTCTGCTCCTCCCCCGCTTGAGTTTTCTCTCCCCGCCCCCCCCCCATCTTTCAAAAATACACAAACAAACAAACAAAAAGCAATGGAGAAATTTGTTTCTGACATGAGGACTCCTCCCAGGGACCAAGACCCAGGTCAGGTGTATCAAGAACCAGAGAAGAGAAAAGGGGTTTGTGAATTCTTGCCTTGATTCCCACTTCTCCTTGGGAAAGAGGAGGTGAGGGTGGTACCACTTCAATAGGACAACTTGGGAAAACATAACCTGTACCCGCTGGTCCAGATGAGAGGTTGTTGCTCTCAGCCAGTGGCTGCAGGGCAAAGAAAGAGAACAGAGGGGCATATGAAATACAGTAAAACGTTGGATTGTGAGTAACTTGTTCTGCAAGTGTTCCACAAGATGAGCAAACATTTCTAATAAGTTTTAACTTGATAAACGAGCGATGGCTTGCTATGAGTGGTAGGTGCTGCCAAACGTCACATGATCGCAGCTGAGCCAATGGTTCTTGAAATTCACTTTGATGTACGAGTTCCTTGGATTACAAGCAGTTTCCAGAATGAATTATGCTTCAAAACCAAGGTTTTACTGTATATCCCCCTCCCAGCAATACCTGTGCAAAGGATGTGTGCTTCCTGTACATCAAGGGTGGACCCCACCGGGAAAACAGAACCAGGGGAAGTGTTGAGAGTTCTACCCAAGAGAACCTCCCAGAGAGGTTTACCAAAAGGGAGTTTTGTGTGGCGGGTTTTACCTGGATTCCTGGGGCCGACCAGGAAAGGGCCCTCAGAAAAATATGTGTATTTTTCACACTGCAGGAACTACAGCCAGAGAGATTTAGCATGGCTTGAGGGGAACATCTCTGGAAAGTTCACAAAGGTTCTGATGAGATGGAATTGGCATTTGCACATCTGTCACTCAGAGGGACCCAGTGACAGAGGATACCTCCACCCAGCATACATGACTTCTCTTGACTCCAAACTCCCTTTCCCTCCTAGATTCTTCCATAGGAGTGTCAGAAACTCAGTTAGCAGAGCAAGAGACTTGGTTAAGTAGTGAAGGAAAGAGACAGATCGTCTTTGTTTCTCCCCCTTGCCATTTGCAAATGACTCACCTTCAGCCACAACCTGAGACCAGAGTTGAGTTTGGGTGACCATCTAGGCCTGGGTAATTTTTTTAAGGTTTTTTTTTTCTTTCTTTCTTTGTTTTTAAATGTATTTTGAGAGACAGAACAAGCGAGGGAAGGGCAGAAAGAGAAGGAGAGAGACAATCCCAAGCAGGTTCCGTACTAACAGCATGAAGCCTGAAGTGGGGCTCAAACTCATGGACCGTGAGATCATGACCTGAGCCGAAAACAAGAATTGGGACACCAGGCACCCCTATGCCTGGTTAATTTTAATTGGAGAGCGAGATAGTTTTTTGCATATGAAAGTGACTAGAGGACATTTTTAACTTTAAATGAGAACAAAAACTTATAGGGATTAGTGGAGAGTTTCTTCTAAGGGCAAGAGAACATTTTCCTTCATGGTGTAAATTTTAAAGGGACAATGGGAGAAAGTTGCATTTTGATTGTGTTCCATGAGTCATGCTAGCTTAGTTTTTCTGTCATACTAGTTTTTTCGTTTGTTTGTTTTTGAGAAAGAGAGAGAGAGAGAGAGAGAGAGAGAGAGTGTGTGTGTGTGTGTGTGTGTGAGAGAGAGAGAGAGAGAGAGAGAGAGAGAGGCAGGGAGGTGCAGAGAGAGAGGGAAAGAGAGAAGCTTAAGCAGGCTCCACACTCAGCATAGAGTCCAACCTGGGGCCTGATCCCATGACCCTGGAATCAGGACCTGAGCTGAAACCAAGAGTCAGATGCTCAACAGACTGAGCCCCCCAGGCGCCCCTGTCATATTAGATGGAACGTAGGACCCAGTCCTCAAAAGGGTACTTATTGCCTCATGAGTGAGGCCAAATTAACTCTAAAGTGTTTGCTTTTGTCCTAACAAAGTTTAAAAGAAATGCTTACAAAGTTCACACCATTTCAAAGTGATGTCATTGTGCCCCTGAACAGAGGCTAGGAAGACTGTTTGAAAACGTAAGAGCATGTGACACCTGATAAGGAAACATTCACCACTCCATCTTGTGTCTCATTTTGATAACTGCATACTCCTTGCTTCTGAAGTATTGAATTCCAGTCTTTTATTATTTCAGGATTATAAATTATAAAAATTATAAAATTATATAAAATGACAAAATTCCTACTGGTATCCAGTAGGCCAGTACTATGCAGCGTCTTCTTCACTTACCCTCATTGTAGAAGGAATAGCCAGCAATAAGTTTCTCACCATCTCCGGTGTTTCTCCCCCACTGCTTCAGGACACAGAATATTGATCTCTAAGCCTGTCACTAGAGCACAGCTGGCCAGTGAGCAGTAAAGGGTCTTTCACTTTTTTTTTTTTTTTTTTTTTTGCCTTATATTACAATGTTTTCCCTGGCATAGTACCTTTCTTGTTCATTTTGAGCCGTTCTCCATCATTACAACTGTTCTGACATTTCTTGTTTTCTTGGTGCAGGCCATTCATTGCTCTTTCTAGGCTTCTAAGAGCCATCCCAGCAGAGTGTCAGCATCAGCTTTCAGGATTCTTGCCAGATTATGGACTCCTGTGTCAGAGGAGAGTATCCCCCATATTGATCAGCTCTCCCTTTTCCAACTTCGCGCTCCACACTCTTTGCTCCAGTGCCTTCAGCGTCCAGCCCCTGTACACACTGTCCAGGTTCCTGATGAATCTCATTCGCCAGGGCCTGTGGCTCCATCTACCTCCCTCTCCTTCCCTAGCAGGCCCAGGACTTGCTTGGCTGGGTTGTGCTGTGATTTGACCCTCACTTATAGTCTTGTAATTGGGGCCATCTGGGTGGCTCAGCAGGTTAGGCTTCTGATTTTAGCTCGGGTCATGATTCACTATTTGTGAGCTCAAGTCCTGCATCCGGCTCTCTGCTCTCACCATGGAGCCTGGTTCTGATGAAGTGTCTCCCTCTCTCTCTCTCATAAATAAATGAACATTAAAAAAATTAAAAATAAATTGTCTTATAGCCAGGAGTAGAGGTGGCGGAGAACCTTAGGAGGGTGTGTGTTCTATTTCAAGGCTCTGCATCATCAGCAAGCAAGGGCAGCATTCTAGGGTTTGAGAGAGTAAGCACTTCTGCAGGGTTAGAGAGTTCAGGGGGATGTGAGGGGTTAAGATTGTCAAGGGTCTCAACCCCGATGTCCCCACCATGAGTGGCATGTGTGCTGGGGGTGAGAATTCAGCTTTCCTCCTCTAGACTTTACCTTATAATACAGTGTTGGGCCTGATCTTAAGTTTTCCCTGCGCTCTGGTTCCAGTAGATGTGAATCTCTTCATATTCCCAAGGAGGTCCTCTGACTTTTATACTTAGCTTTAAATTTGAGACCGATCCCCCTCAGAGCTTCACTGAATTTCTACAGGGCATCAGTAGCTGCCGGCAGAAGTTGTTTGTTTCTTTGATTTTTATAATTTCATTTTCCCTCAGCCTCTCAAATATCCCAGACTCTATACCTGTTAGTGCTTTCTGATGCAGGGACAACTCGTTCCAGTTTACCACAGGTGTTAAGATTTTTCTTTCATTTTTTTGACTTTATTTATTTTGAGAGAGAAAGAGAGCGAGCATGTTCACATGTTGGGGAGGGGCAGAGAGAAGGAGAGACAGAATCCCAAGCGGGCTCTACACCACTAGGACAGAGCCTGCTGCGGGGCTCTAATTCATTAACTGGAATCATGACCTGAGCTGAGATCAAGAGTCAGATGCTTAACCTACCTACAGAGTCACCCAGGCGCCCCACAGGTATACGTTTCTATAACTGCACCAGCAGTGCATGCCAGGAATGAGAAGTATTCCAGCTATTACCAGTGAAGGGATCCTTCTTATAAGCCTTCTAAAATTCCATTTTATAATTTGCTTCCTAGGACCATTTTTAGTACCAACCATCTGAGGTTGGAGTCCCCGGAACACAGACTTGAGTTGGAGATGTGCTGGCAGGGGGGATACTGTGGAATCCTTTTGGATCCAATCCCTATAAGGGAGTGAGGGAAGCAGGTTTGGGCTGGGGGGAGGAAGCCAGCACTCTATGGGAACATCTGCTGAAACAGTGCAGCTACCACAGGCTCCAAATCCTTAGGTTGCTCTGGAGCTAGGATGGTCTTTCAGTGTTGTCCCAAAATTGAAGCAAGAGGGATGAGCTCTTGGACCCCTGCATTGATCAGGAGCTGGAGGCGAGCTGTTTCCTGGGAAGAAGTGTTTGTTACCAGTCAATTCCCTGCACCTGAGGGTAACACTTAGAACAGGACTCAGCAGTGAGCCATCTGTGGCCAGCACGCCCACCGTCTTCGAGAAAAAAGCTCCAAGATCTGAGGCTTGCCTTTGATTGGGAGTTGTCGATGGTACAGGAGGGTAGTTTCTCCAAGCCTGGGTATACTTATACAGTTTATGAACAGTTTTATCCCATTTTATGTTTACTCCCCCAAAAGAAGATATTATTTAAGGATATGCCTTGAAAGAACCTTAAGATCACATCAAGTTCAACATTTGTGGTGTTCAGGCAAGGAATTGGAGGTGCAAGGTCAAGTGATTTGTCAGGGGATCTGAAGACACTGATGCTGAGTCTAGAGTTCAGGTTTGCTGCCTTCACCCCAGGCAGGGTTCATTCCCTCTTGGAATCTGGAGATTCTAGAACTCACATCTAGAGAACAGTAATACGAGTCATTTCCCATAGCTCAAAGTTTTAGAATCTGGTCCCTACTGCAACAGGCCATAGATGTCAACCCATCATTGCTGTCTGACTCCAAAATCAATTTATTCTTTTTTCCTTTATTTTCTGGAGGCACTGCTTCTTTTTTTAGGACCAGGATATTACATACATTATGGTTTTAAGCTCCAGAAGGCAATTGATGGTGACTTATATAATACATTGTACTTTCATTGTTGAAAACTTTTTTGGGTACAGTTTCCTTTTTGCTGAGTTTAACAAACAATAAGAATCACCTAGGTAAAAATGGCAACTCAACAGCAAATGGCCCAAATTCATTTTGTTTCTGAAATCGATTCTTTCCTGGACTTTATCAAGGTTGAACACAGGTTCTCCCACAGGGTTACCTGTGTTTCAACTACAAGGGTGTTTTGAATCTACTTACTGCCAACATGAGGGAGTTTTTCCATGAACTGGGGAAAACTTTACCTTTACCTTTGCCTCTCTATTATTGCTCTTAATAGTTTAGTCTTTCCCAAAAGAATTCCCTCTTAAATGCAATTTCTGCTTCTGGACTGTGCAAGTAAATGATCTTCAATTTGACAATTAACTTCAGTAGCTTTTTTGTGAGCCATTTATAACGCACTAAGTATTGGGCTACATGTCAGGATACAACAACCTTCAAGATACGCTATCTGCCTGAAAGGAATGTGGTGTAACTGGGATAAGATAAAGACCTAGAGAGTAATAACTCCTCTATTAAGTATTGCGTGTTCAAAGATATACACAGGGCTGTAGGTTCACAGAGGAAGTTAAATAACTACATAACCAAGGCATTCGAGAAAAAGCCATGGTATAGTCTTCAGATGGCTTATGTTCACACGGGTATGGGGCAGTCACCTAGTTCTAATTAGCAGGCTAAACAGGAATGGTGTTTTTTAATGTTAACTTATTTTTGAGAGGGAGAGACAGAGCACAAGTGCAGGAGGGGCAGAGAGGGACACACACAGAATCCGAAGCAGGCTCCACACCCTGAGCTGTCAGCACAGAGCCCAACGTGGGGCTCAAACTCACGAACCACGAGATCATGACCTGAGCCAGAGTTGGACACTTAACTGACTGAGCCACCCAGGGGCCCCACAAACAGGAATGACTTTTAATGCTACCTAGCATTAAATACTGTAAACCATGAAGGAAAGGGGTACAGAGGGTGAAATTCTGTGCAATACCATGGGAATCGGGGAGTAGAGAGTTGAAGAGACCAGGCATGAGGCAGAGATAAGCTTTCTGTGATGAGGAGAAATAAAGTCAGCAAATAACTCCCGGCGATGCACTGGCTATAGAAATCTTCTAGAACTGGGGGGAGAAGCCTGGGCATGAAGGATAAACTTGTTTTGCCTGAGGTCAGTTTTGCCTGAGGTCAGTCCTGCTTGGTTTAACTTGACACGTACCTGGATTGTAGGTTATATAACATTACCTATGTCACCTTTAGATTTTGGAGTAAACACTAATGTCTTATTAAAGTTATTACTATTTTGTGTGCAGGATGCATTTCTATAGGGAATGCTTTTAATTAGGAAAGCGTTTTAGTTTGCCCATCATATAGATAAGTAAAATACTCTGTTTATAGCATTTACATGCATATCTGAATGAGTATCAAGTGTCAGCTGTGGTACTCAAGAAATGCCAAAGTGCAACATTTTGTATTTTAAAATAAAATACTTCTTTAGAATGCGTTAGTTATAACAAACTGTATAGACAGTTAGATTTGTTTTTTTCAAAGCAGGTAATTTACTGTTACTTATTTTCTTGGAATATAGTGGTTTTGTAAGGTGAGAGGGAGCAGGAAATGTCACTCCATCTCTCACATTGTACCTGCTCCTTGCTTTTCAGACTCCCCTTCATTGTCTGAATTAAAAAAAAAAAATGTTTCTTTATTTCTGAGAGAGAAAGAGAGAAAGAGACAGCATGTGAGCTGGCAAAGGTAGACAGAGAGAGAGAGAGAGAGAGAATCCCAAGCAGCCTCCACACTCAGCACGGAGCCTGACTTGGGGCTTGAACTCACAAACCGGGAGATCATGACCTGAGCCAAAATCAGAAGTCTGACACTTAGCCGACTAAGCCATCCAGAGGGGACCACCCCCCCCCGTATTATTTTTAATCTCAAAAATTCTAAACATTTGAACACCTTCTCCTAAGCTTCCAAACTGACATGGAAAACGTTTACTTTACACATGCATGTGCATGCAAGCCTACACACCCACAGCTGGTCTCAACCCTGCCTCTGCCTCCCTACCTACCTCCTTCTTTTCTTGCAGTATCGCAATTCCGTTATGGACTTAAAGAATTTTAGCAAACTCCCTATGTTACTGTTAGGGAAGAAAAACTGCCATTCAACGTTCTGGCTGTTCTAAGAATTTAATTGACAGGAGACAGATTAACAGAAAATTAAATTTAATTATGCACGTAGGGGAATCCACATAAACATGACAGATTCCAAAGACAGGCAAGATGAGGTATAAATGCCATTCTGGACTAAGGAGAAGGGGTAGGGGTCTGAGGCTTAAAGGAAAGGAAACCAGTTCACAGGAAGAATGGAAAGAGAAATGTTTGGTGAACACAAGTTTGCTGGGCCACTAAGAAACAATGGAACAGAGCGAGGGCTTTGATCAGACAGGCCTTGCCGGGTTCCTCCCTGTCTGTCACTCCCCGTTGCTATTACACTGTGGTCATCTGTAGTGACAGTTCACTTCATGAAACAGGTTATCTACCTAAATTCATTTAGGTGGTTGCAGGAGAGGCAAGAAAAATTTCATGAATCCTGTTTCTTACAAATAATCAGCTTAAAATAATGAGACACATGCTAATAGGACACATTTTGGGGTGGCATATTTTGGTCCTCTATGTTATCCACTACTGTCATTATTTTTTTTTAATATTTATTTATTTTTGAGAAAGAGGCAGAGTGTGAGCAAGGGAGGCGGAGAGAGAGAGGGAGACACAGAATCCCAAGCAGGCTCTAGGCTCTCAGCTGTCAGCAAAGAGCCTGATGTGGGGCTCAAACCCATGAATCACAAGATCTTGACCTAAGCCAAAGTAAGACACTTAACTGACTGGGCCACCCAGGCACCCCAGCAGAGAGAACTTTACCAGCAAGAAGGAACTGCAGGTACAGTTGACCCTGGAATAACACAGGGGATGCAAGGTGCAGACCTGCTACGCAGCTGAAAATCCACATGTAACTTCTGACTCTCCAATACTTAACCACTAACAGTCTGTTGTTGACCACAAGTCTTACCAATAACAACAACAGTCAATGAACACATACTTTCTCTATTACATGTATTATACACTGCAGCCTTACAATCAAGTAAGTTAAATAAAACATTATTAAGACAATCATAAGGAAAATACATTCACAGGGCCATGCTGTATTTATAAAAAAAAAAAAAAAATCCACGTATAAGTGGACCTGTGCAGCTCAAACCCATGTTGTTCAAGGATCAACTGTATGAGGCTGTACAAGATAGGAAAGAGCTTGAGATGGTTTAAGAAAAAGAAAAAAAGGTTCAGTGTGGCCAGGGGATGAGGAGAGAAAGCAGAATGACAGATAACAGTTTAAAAGTGTGGAAAATGACAGAACTGGAGCCATTTTCAAAACACAGCTGGAGCAGCCATTTCAAAGGAAATACCTTGCATGTTCTGTTTTCTAAATCTTTAAACTGCGCCAAACTGCCAACATTCCAAGGTGCCAGCGAGAAGGAGCAGATCCCGTTTACTGATAAAAGTGAACTTGTGCAGAGTGAACACGTCTCCTGACCAGTCAATGAAGTACAAAGCTAGCCTTACTTGTCAGCACTGATGAACTCCTCTTAAAAACAACTTACCTAATCCTCCCGTTTTTCTGTAAAAACTCTGAGTCTACCTCCTGTAAGTGGGACACTCTTTTGGGTTTCTACCTAAATCTGTGTACCTAAACTGTAATTCTTTGATTCCAAATAAACGCTTGGGATAAACTCTTGCATGGCTTTTTTGTTTTCAGGTCAACAGAAGTGACAGTGAGGAACTAGGTGGATGAGGAAACTATGTTCATGCCCTAAGACATGGGGATGTGGGAGGGGAAACTGCCTGTGTGGCAGAGTTCTGGGGGAAAACCATGCCCTCTGATGACAGTCAGGTTTATGGTTTGGGTCAGGAAGTCAAGGGAACGTTCTGTAACAACATGAGGATGGAGAGAATTTGCTGACCTGAGCGGGAAGTTTGTGGAAGGGCTTTGGTGCAGGGAGGAGTCAGATGAGGGCTGTGCAGAGCAGTACAGGGAAAAGAATCCAGATGATAAGGACAGAGGGAGAGGCGTGTACTTGTGGTGGTAACTGAAATAAGCAGGGGTAAGAGGCATGAGGGATTTGCCCACGTGACAACAGAGGACAACCAATTGCTTCGCTCCATAAGGAGACTCCATGGATAGCTGCCCTTGAGATTGTGCACTGTGTCAGGGTAACAAGGTCTGGGTGTGGGAGATGCAGGAGAGAAGTATCAAAGGAAAAGACTTCAAAAGGGAAGGGCTGGAGAAGGTGCAAGGCCTTAGGACATGTTTACACAGCTGAATGCAGCTGCAGCTCGTAAGGAATGCCTAGAGCCATGAATATGGTCCAGGGCCGGATCCTCCTTCACACCTGACCCTTCCTAGTGATACAGAAACCAATTAACTCGAAATTCAACCTTAAAAAGCTAAACCATTAGACTGATTAACACACTTGCTTAGCTGACTTTATGCACGTAGTCTTTAGCAATTATCTTAATAAAAAGAAGCTGCATTCTGGAGTCAGGGCCTCATTCGGACTCGAGTATGAGAACCTTCACTTAACTGCACTTTGCGGACTCATCTTTTGCGACTCTGGCCATACTCCCCACAACATTTGGGGGCTGCAGGTCACAGCTAGAGGCTATGCCATGTAGTGTGATGGCCCATCCCACAGGCAGCTCCTGAAAAATTCCATCCATTCTAGATGGCTGGGAGGGAGGACAGTCAGTCAATGTCACTGTGCCCATGACCCAAGACTCACTTTTTACATAACTTCCTTTCATGGCAGGCCCGCTTTTCACATTATACCTGTAATTTGATGGTACCAAGAATACATGAGATTAAAAAAAAAAAATACAAAGATTTTTGAACACAGAATTCTTCCTCCTGTGTGCTTTCCAAATGCAGGCCAAAACAACAACAAAAATTAATAAATTTAGCAGGTTGGAAGGATTTACCTCCTAAGAACAATATCAGCGGCAAATTAACAGGTTGAAAAACAGGGAGGCACCTGGGTGGCTCAGTCGGTTAAGCATCCGACTTCAGCTCAGGTCATGATCTCACAGTTTGTGAGTTCAAAGCCCGGTGTTGCGCTCTGTGCTGACAGCTTGGAGCCTGGAGCCTGCTTCGGATTCTGTGTCTTCCTCTCTCTCTCTCTGCCCACCCCCCCACTCATGCTCTCTCTGTCAAAAATAAACATTAAAAAAAATTTTTTTCTAAGGTTGAGAAACGGTAAAGAAATATGTTCACAACTGCAAACCTCCCCGGAGAAACAAGGAAATCCCTCTGAAGTTAATGGGAAGAGATACAATTGGAAACCATCATGGCTGAAGGGAATGAAGAGGCTGCAGGTCTGAAAATTCCCAGCTCTGCTAGAATAAAAAGTGTTATTTTTCTTTCTAATTTTTTCGGTATATTTATTTATTTTGAGTGGGAGAGGGGCAGAGAGAATCCCAAGCAGACTCCACACTGTCAGCACAGAGCCCCACTCGGGGCTGAAACTCACGAACTGTGAGATCACGACCTGAGTCGAAATCAAGAGTCAGGACACTTAACAGACGGAGCCACCCAGGCACCCCAGTGAAAAGTGTTAAACGGCAAATAGATCGTTCAACACTCACACTGCATCTATCTCCTGGAAAACAGATTCTGTTCCCATCCTCCCAGCACTTATTCAAACATATGGTTCACACAGGCAAATCCCTACACTTACCAGTTTTCCAAAACTGAAAAAAAAAAAAAATGCGAAAGTAAGTTTTTACTTTTTAATACTGCATATGTGCCAACTTAGGGAAAGCTCCCATGACTTTATGTGTGCATAGGAGGAGAGCCTACCTAGACAGCTAACTCACAAAACAAATGAAAACATCATTCTATGGGCATGGTGTTTGGTCTTAAAAAAAGATCTTTCATATTAAATAAATACACCAATAAATATATACATACTGAATATATATGCAGAGAGAGAGAGAGAGAGAGAGAGAGAGATGACCACAAATGACCCAGGTTATGAAGTCTCTGTTGTCTCTCCAGGAGTCCTGCTGGGTTGGCTGCCCTCGCTCAAGCTCCTGTTTCACATGCTGTGAGGTCACGTGGGGCTAGGGATGCCTGAGTAACTGAGGGAGTTTCTCTAAATGCCTTCCTCGGCGGTACACCAAGCCTCTGCCCCATTTTCCTTATAACCGCATTATGAAGCAAGACATGCCCAGCGACCACTTGACTGACCACTGATGGGGACTGTTCCTCCCCTGCCCCACGCCCCACCCTTAAGCCCAACAAGGTCCATTACCAGGGACCGAGACAGTCACCTGTGCTAGCGCACTCTGCAGAGCATCTCCAGGCAGCCGAAGCACTGAATCCACAACACACAAGGAAAGATGCTGAGGAAGGTGGCTACGGAGTCAGCACCCCGGCCAGATGGTATGTGTATAATCAAGGAAGGAAAGATTTAAAACCAGGGGGCTGGCATCTCTGTGGGGAGACCGATGGGCATAATGTGGCTGTAATGTGACAAGGGGCATCAAGATGCACTCCAAAGTGAAGGGCCCCAATATCATCACTTCCTAATACCTTCACATTCATGAGACATCAACCAGGGGCTCTCACAGAGAAGTCTTCAAGCAGAGAAGAAGACCTTCCCCCACACCAGGTGGGCTTTGCTGAACTGACTGGTGATTAAGAGGCATCGCTCCTCTGAGCTGCCTGTGGGCAAAGGGGCAAGAGAAAGAAGCCACTTTGGCAGGCAAGATAAAATGAAATCAACAGGTATAATGACAGAAAGGAAGGCAGCAGAAGGGATACCCTGAAGCATGACCATAAGTTTTGCCAGATAACCGTAACCAACAGACTTGAGAGCAGCCTCTAGAATGCTGTGGCCTCTTTTGAGCCAAGCTTCAGATCAGCTCAGGGCCTACATAATAGAGTCACAAATAACAACCGACCCTTTAGGAGGGGGAACACTTGAACCTCACGATGAGATTCAAAAGCACAGAGGGTGGAAAAAAAACAAACCTAACCAAGGAAAGACAGTGCTGTCTTTGCAAATGAGAGAAAACAGAAAGATCTAAAACAATGCTGCTTTTGGAGTATCTGAAATTCTGCCACCATCTAATAGAGATAAAAAATAACTCCCATTTTCAAGAGGGAAACAATTAGATGATATCGTTGAATTGAGAAGGCTGTATTTTAAAAATATAGTTTCTGTTACTCTAAAAGAAATTAGTGTTGTTAGTAGAAAAATTATAAAGTTCAGAAAAGTATGAAGAAAAAAAAAAACCATAATTCTACCTCCCAGAGGCAACCACTATTATATTGTCATTTCTCCCTTCTCTTTTCTATGCATATTTTTACGTAGTTGATATACTAAATATGAAACATTATGTCCTGCTTTTTGAGTTATGATAATAGATGTTTTCCAGCTGACTCTGTATTGCAATATACTTGGTTTACTTGTTACAAATTATTTCTTCTTAGGTCATATGAAGTGCAAAGTAGTCTGTCTACCTTGTGGATGTTAACACCCAGTGATAAATTACAGTAGACTATAAGCTCTTACTAGGTTCAAATCACGAGGTTCAACAGACAACTCTAATGAGAGTGGAATTTCTGCCTCCAGCAGAGTCACAAATGTGGAACCCCAGTCACTCTACATATAAGGAAGAGAGACATAGACTCTCAGGGAGCTTCCACCCTGGCTGGTATTGTGCCCCTTTTAATTTTGGCTTGTTCATTTGCAAATGAAAGAAAGCAAAAGATCTAAGGATTGCCCCTTCACTCCTCCACCATCTCCTGGTATCTATTAAGATCCACTTCAAATATCACATTTCTAGAGCTCTCCCTGATTCCTTCTCATCTGAGAAGACTCGATTATTCCTCATGGTGCTGCTGGGGAGCTTTAAATAAGTACTGCAATTTATCACATTTATTGTATTATTAATCTCCTGTAACTGCTGGACCCCTCATGAGTCTAGGAACTCTTTTTTTTTTTTAATTTTTTTTAATGTCTATTTTTTTGAGAGAGAGAGATACAGAGCAGGAGCAGGGGAGGAGCAGAGAAAGAGGGAGACACGGGATCCAAAGTAGGCTCCAGGCTCTAAGCTGTCAAGCACAGAGCCCAAACCCACAAACTGTGAGATCATGACCTGAGCCGTGGTGGGATGCTCAAGCAACTGAGCCACCCAGGCACCTCTAACAACTCTTTAAAGATACAAATAAATACATTTTTCAGTGACTGCGAATGAACAAATTCAAAGTAAAATCCTTTTTTTTCTGGAAATCTGACAATGAATTACTGCATACTTTTTATTAGTAGTAAAGATAATAAAGCTATCTAAGTACAAAATTGTTTTTAAACGATGTTCATGTGTGGGCTTTTGTAGAATCCTCAAATCCATGTCTAAAATCTCATCTAGGGGCGCCTGGGTGGCTCAGTCGGTTAAGCAGCCGACTTCGGCTCAGGTCATGATCTTGCGGTCCGTGAGTTCGAGCCCCGCGTCAGGCTCTGTGCTGACAGCTCAGAGGGTGGAGCCTGTTTCAGATTCTGTGTCTCCCTCTCTCTGTGACCCTCCCCCATTCATGCTCTGTCTCTCTCTGTCTCAAAAATAAATAAACGTTAAAAAAAATTTTTTTAAATAAATAAATAAATAAAATAAAATAAAATCTCATCTGTTTTACTTTCTGCAACATGCAAAACATGCGTAGTATTTGCATCTCTGAAGGATGAAACGCCCGTTTATTTCTTATTACTAGCAACTTGGTATTGTGATGGTTAAATCTGCCAAGAGAGTCAGATAATGACAGAAGCCACAAGAGAGACGACAAATACTCTTATAGCTTCACAGAGGTTTAAGATTTTCCTTTAAATCAGGAGTGCCACAGAGTACTACAAAATTATTCATCGTCTTTTTCAACTGTGAAGCATCCATGTCAATAAATTCTAGACCCTGTTCAAAGGGACAGAAGGGGAGAGCAGAGGACACCTTAAATGGCTTATCCACAATCACAAAACAAATCAGAAAGAAGGTGATAATCTGTGATTATACAACATTTCCTCATGAGGATTTGGGATGTTTGGAGATTATGTGAAAAGCTTTTTAACCCTGGGCAGTATGGAGTGGGAGGGAGAAATATGCCCTCAAAGCTAATAGAAAAGATTCCTGTATTGTTTCTTAACTCTTTTTTTTTCTCTTTGGCTTTTTTCTGACTTTATTTAGTTTTCTATTTATTTTTAACTTCTAGAAAACAGATTTTTATATGAGATGCCACATATTATAAATGCATATTTTATAAATAACATCAGAATGTAGGAAAATTAAAATAAAAAATATACATTCAGGACGTATGGCATACTGTGCAGAAATACATGAGTTTCCTCGCAGACAACAATTCAATTTAAACCTCATCAAATAAATTCAATTTTAATTTTGCTCAGTATTGATCCCAAGTGAGGTTAGTTCAGGCTCTTTGGAGGGGAGTTATCTATTACAACAATCACCACTCCAGAGAGCCAAAGAAGCAATTGAATCAGGGAAACTGTTTGCAAATGGCCAAATAAGTAGATAATTTTCACAGAAACGGACTCTAACACAGAGCGAGTAGAAGCCTTATTTATTTTTTTTCTGCTAATGACAGTGGTTTCTCTTTAGCCAGACAATATGAGGCTGATTGTTGAGTTGTTATGGTAAAGCTATTCAAAGGCTTAGAAAATGTCTTTCTGGAAATGTCCTTTCATTCACCAGCCCTGGGACAGCACAGACAGCCTTGTAGAGCTTCATGCTGAAACAATTCTTGCAAGTTACCTACTTTCCTTAGGCAGCTTCCTGGTGGGGAGATTATGAAAACTCTGAGTCTGGCCAGACTCACACTTTCAGGGCTCAGTAAAGAAACAGCTCTCTCAGTGAGGACTGATTGCCCTAGAGCAATCACTAAAATAGGGAGGCATCTGGGCAGGGAGATTGGAAAACAGGGTGCTGATGGCTGATTAGAGAACCCTGAGCCACCATCCTGGCACAGCTGAAGCACAGAAGGTTATAGTTCTAGTGTGGCGTTTCAAATAGCGGACAGCATAAACCAACAAACAATTCATCCCGTGTTTTGATATGACTGCAGACATTCTCGTGGTCCCTTTGGAACCGGAGCAAAAAAATACAGCAGTCTGATATAAAGGATTCCAAGTTACCACTTCTGAAAAAAATATTTTCTTGACCCTCACATAGCCTCTAATGGATCTTGAAATATCTTTTTATCTCTAATAATAAGAATTTCCCACAATGTCTCATTTAACTCTGGAAACCTATATTAAATGATTGTCCAACTCCATCAGCCTTGGAAAGAAAAACACGTCTTTACTCCTGTTTTTGTTTATCAAAAAATATTTTGTTAAATATACACTAGAAAAACTTCTAAGTATATACATTTTTTAAATAACAATAAAATGAACAACGCATGCCCTCCACCCAGCTTAGCAATAAAGCACTACAATATCTCTGAAATCCCTTGTTCCCATTCCCAGAGTGAAGCCCTTTGTTCCTTGACACTTAAGGTAACCACCAACTTCAATTATGTACTTATCATTTCCTTACTAATTCTTCATAGTTTTAATACATAACTATGGGGGTGCCAGGGTGGCTCGGTTGGTTAAGCGTCCGACTCCTGATTTCGGCTCAGGTCATGATCTCATGAGTTTGTAAGTTTGAGCCCCATGTGGGGGTCTGAGGTGACAGTGCAGAGCCTGCCTGGGATTCTCTCTCTCTCCCTCTCTCTGCCCCTCCCCCGCTCTCTCTCAAAATAAATATTAAAAAAAATACGTAACTATGAATCTCTAAATAACACAGTAGTTTTACATTTTATATAATGCAATAATTCTGTATGTATTCTTGTCATCTTTTTTTGCTCAACATGATTAACATCAACATCATCCATGTTGATACATAAGGGTAATTAACTCATTTTAATTACATGTAATCCTATCATATAATTATAATTATATAATATAATCATTTAATTACATATAATCCTATCATATAATTATATAATATAATCATTTAATTACATGTAATCCTATCATATAATTACACCAATATATTTATCCATCTGGTATTGACAACATTTACATTATTTTCAGTTTTTTGCTGCCCTAATTAATGCCACTGTGGACTTGCTTTTAGCTGACATTCGCAATAAATTTTCAAGGATACAGATGAAGAAATAAATTTCTGCTATGTAATATGTGTCTCTTCAACTTTACTGAATAATACCAAATACTGTTCCAAAGTGGTTGAAATAGGTTCTATTTCCACCAGCAGGGTATATAAAAGTCTCTGCTTTTCTACATATTCATCAACACTGATATTAATAGGCATTTTAACTTCTGCCCAATCTGGTAGACTTAAACTATTATTTCAAAAGTTTATTTATTTATTTTTGAGGGGTGGAGGAGACAGAGAGAGAAGAGGGGAAGAGCATAGAGAGAGGGAGAGAAAGAATTCCAAGCAGGCTCCACACCATCAGCACAGAGAACCCACAAACAGTGACATATGACCTGCGCCGAAATCAAGAGTTGGATGGTTAACCAAATGAGCCACCCAAGCTCCTCAAACTATTATTTCAGTGTAGTTATCATTTTCTCTTGAGATTGATCAAATTTTTATTGATTTATTTGTTTGTTTGGTCATAAGTAGTTCATATTCTTTGAAATATTTTTTAATTTTTTTTGCCATTTTCTCTTGTGTCACTTGCCTCATTATATTTGTATTTATTTTATAATGACTGTTAATGTATCCTATCCATTTTATATTCTAGAAAAATATTCTTTTGTTAGTTTCATGTATCATCTCTCAGTTTACGGCTTTTTTTCCCATTTGGATTCTCTCCTTTTATAAAGTTCTTAATTTTAAAGAATTTATCAATGAGTTTCTTTATGGTTGGTGCTCTTTTTATCTTCTTTAAAACAATGCCTTCTAAGTCCTGAGATAGTAAATGTACTCTCCTATATGAGTTAGAGACGCAACTTTCTTCATACTAATAATCAATCCCAGCACCATTTATTTAAAAATCCATTCTTTACCCACTGATCAGCAAGCCAACTCCAGCATGAATCAAGTTTTCATACACACAGGAGCTGGCTCTGGACTCTATTCTGATTTACTGCTCAATCCATCTTTGTGTGAGTGAATGTAACACTACCTAATTGACTACAGGTTTTAATAAGTCTTGGTTGGGTAAACAAAGGTCCCTGAATTATTGTTCATCTTCACTACTTTAGCCAATCTTTATCTTTTACTATTCCATAATTATTTTAGAATTTAGGACTTTCATCTGTGAAACCCTTTGCAATTTTGATTCAGGTTGTATTGACTCAACAGATCAATTTGGAAATGAACATGAATCTTCCCTCCATAAACATGGTACATCTCCCCATCTATTTGGTACTTATTACTACATTTTAAAGGACTTTTGGGTGCCTGGATGGCTCAGTCAGCTAGGCATCCAAGTTTTCATTTTGGCTCAGGTTATATCTCACAATTCGTAGGTCCAAGTCCCACATGGGGCTCTGGGCTGACAGCATGGAGCCTGCTTGGGATTCTCTCTACCCCCCCAGCCCCTCCCCCTGCTCTCCTGTACTCGCTCTCTCAAAATAAATAAACATTAAAAAATATTTTTTAATAAAATGAAATAAAGGACTTTTTATTTCTTTCTATAGACAAGCTTTGTACGTCTTTTGTTAGATTTATTCTTAGGTATCTTCTTTTTTTTTTTTTTAATCCTACTTTAAACGATAATTTTAAATTAAATTTTTAATTCTGCCTGCTGTATACAACTAACTTTTTACATAGATTATGTACCTGAGAAGTTTGCTAAAATGTAACTTATTCTTCTAATTTTGTAATTTAGAAAATTATTTTGTTTTTTCACATAAACAATCATAATAATAATATTTTTGCTTCTTCTCTTCTCATACTTAGAGCTTGTATTTTTCTCTTGATTTCCTTTGTTATTTAGGATTTTCAGAACAATGCTGAGTAAAGATGATAGAGTACTTGACTTGATTTTAATTTTAAAGCAAATGTTTTTTTAATATTTCATTATTATGTACAATCTTTTCTTTACCTTTTATCAAATTCTCTTGGAAGTTTCCTCTATTCCAAATTCCCTAAGAGATTTTAGTATTATAAATCTTTTTGCGTGTTTTTTTCTTCATTAATAGAGAAGGCGTTTCCTCCTTAAATCTATTTATGTAATAGAAATAGATTTTCTAATGTTAAACCAGCCTTGTACTTCTGGGCTAAACCCAACTTGATCATCATGAATTATCTTGTTTACACACTACTGGACACAATTTTTTAATAAGTTATCTAGAATTTTTACATCTTAGTTCATGCATGAAATTAGCCTGCAATTTTCCTTCCTGCTGTGTCCCTTTTCTGGTGTGTATCAAGGCTATATTAGCCATATAAAAAGAGTTGGGGACTATTGCCTCTTTAATTCTTCTTTGGATAAAATTGTATAAAACTGGTATTCTGTGTATAAAATTGGAATAAACTGTTACACACTAATGTTTGATGAAATTTCCCTCCAAAATCATTTGTATCTGAGGTGGTCTTTTTTCTTTTTCCTTTTTTTTTCTTTCTTTTTTTAAGTAGGCTCTATGCCTAACATGGAACTTGAATTCATAACCCTGAGATCAAGATGTGCATGCTCTGCAGACTGAGCCAACCAGGTGCCCCTGGATTTGAGGTATTCTTTGTGGGAAGAAGTTTAACATTACTGATTATAACTTGTTGATAGTTATTGGAGTCAGAGTTTTATCTACTTGAGTCAATTTTGGTGACTTTTTGAAAAAAAGTTGTATTTTTTAAAAAAATTCCCATTTCATATCAATATACATTTCTTTATAAAACATTGTCTTTTCATCTTTTTAATCTTTACTGCACCCACACTTAGGTCCTCTTTTTCATTCCAGGCACTGATATTTGTGTCTTCTTCATTTTGCTTAATGAATTTTGCCAAAAATGTTTCATATCTCTTAGACTTTTCAGACTCCCAACTGTGGACTTCTTTGATCTTTTCTATTGCATTCTTGTTTTCTTTTAATTCATTTCTGCTTCTATATTTATGATTTACTCTGCTTGAGCTTGTTCTATTATTTTTATTGCTTAATTTATAGATTTTCTAATTCTCAAGTTTAGTGTTTAATTTCTGGTGTTACCTCTTCTCTAATACAAGCATCTAAGGTAATAAACTAACTTGGAAATATAGCTTTAACATTTACATTTAATTGATGTATAATTCCATAGAATAAAATGCATAAATCTTCGGTCTTCGTTCTGATGTGTGACAACTGTATATGTCCACTTAATATGGCTCATTGAGATCCAGAACATGTGCATCACACTAGAATATTCAGGCCCCCTTTCATCAGTTTCCCTCCCAGAAGCAACCTATGTGTGGTATCTTTCACTATAGATTAGTTCTGCCTCTTTTTGGACTTAATGTAAATGGGATATTATAGTATATATTTTCTTGTGTCCATATTGTCATATTTATCAGCAGTAGGTTGTTACTTTTTATTGTTGAGTAATAATTCATCATCTGAATATATCACAACATGTCTCTCCATTATTCTACAGATATTGAGGTTGTTTCCATTTTAGGACTTTTATAAATATATATATTTTTTGTTTAATGTCTCTTTGTTTGGCCCATTTTAAATATTGGGTTGGGGCGCCTAGGTGGCTCAGTCAGTTGAGCATCCAAGTGTGGCTCAAATCATGATCTCATGGTTCATGGGTTCAAGCCTCAGGTCAGGCTCTGTGCTGAGAGCTCAGAACCTAGAGCCTGCTTCAGATTCTGTGTCTCCCTCTCTCTCTGCCCCTCCCCACTCATGTTCTCTCTCAAAAATAAATGAAACTTTTTTTAAAAGTTTTTAACTGGGTTTATTGTCTTGATTTTGATTGTAAGGAATTTTTATATTTTCTGGACACAAGTTGTTTGTCAGATATATGTTTCGAAAATATTTTCTCACAATCTCTGGATTGGATTTTATTTTCTAAGTGATATTTTTTCATTAGCAAAGTATTTAATTTTGAGAAAGCCCAATAATTTTTTTTTCTCTTTGAGTTACGACTTTCGTCAAAATATCTTCAACTATCCCCAAGTTGATGAATATATAATGGTTCATCTTAAACTAATTTGTGAATGGCACGGGACACAGGTGAACATTTTAACCTATCCATTAAAATTTTTATTTAATTATTATAATTTATTACTAAAAATGTTAGTTGGGGGCAAGTGGGTGGCTAGTCAGCTAAGTGCCCAACTCTTGATCTCTGCTCAGGTCATGATCTTGTGGTTCACGGGTTGAGCCCTGCATCGGGCTCTGCACTGACGGTGTGGAGCCTGCTTGGGATTCTTTCTCTTTCTCCCCGCGCCCCCACTCTCTCAAAATAAATAAATAAAACTTTTTACAAAAGGAAAAAAAAGTTAGTTGGGTTATTTTTAATCTTCTTGATGAGTTTCATAGTATATTAATATTTTGATAAACTGTTGTTTTTAATATATTAAACAAAGCTATTTTCTATTCTATAGCTGTTAATTTCAATAACTTAGTTGAGAGTCTCATTTTTGTCGTTTGTTTTTTCTGGCCCTTACTCTTGGCTTTAGAGGGTCTTGTGTTTTTGTAAATATTTACTTATTTTGAGAGAGAAAGAGTGAGCATGAGCACAAGCGAGGGGAGGGGCAGAGAGAGAGAGGAGAGAGAGAGAATCCCAAGCAGGCTGTGCGTGGTCAGCCTGATGCTGGGCTCCATCCCACAAACTGTGAAATCATGGCCTGAGCCAAAATCAAGAGTCGGACGCTCAACCGAGCCACCCAGGTGCCCCTTTTTATTTTCTAACTTCTTTTCAAATTTGCACTATATATTCATTATGAGGAATTCTTAGAGCATGGACTAAAAGTGTGTTCCTTAAGAAAGAATCTATTCTTTTTCTGTCAGGTGCTCAGAAGTCCTCCTAATGATCACCTCAAATAAAACTTTAGATGAGGGTTTTTGTTTCCACATGGGTGGTGGTGAATTCTGACCTTAAGCCACACGAGGGCAGGATTTGGATTCCAAATTTTCTCCTTCCTATACTATCATGATTGAGATATACAAGTTTCATTCCTGTCTCTCTTGATGGATTAACTTTCCCTTTCACTGAGGATATAGTTTAGTGGGGTCCTGGGTTTGAGTGAGAGTTTCCTTTTAGATTTCCCAATGTGTGCAGGCTAGGCTTTCTATGCTTTTCTATAGTTTTTGTAAGATTTTTTAAATGGATCTTGAGGGTTCTTACTAATTGATAGTTGCCCTAGAATAACAAGCTATTTTGTGCTTAACTTTCTGGATTCTTGTATAAACTGCCCTCTAAATATCTTCCTTACCTTCTTCTTTATCCAATAATGCATTTAAATTAATGTCTTAATTTATTTTGAAGTGAAAGGTGTTTTAAGAATATCTAGTCTACTATATTGTCAGAAATTGAAAACTTATATTTTCATTCAAAATGTTTACAGCCTTATTACCTAATAATGATGCAATTAACACAACTGGAAACAACAAAAAAAGACAAAACTAGATGTATACTGAGTAGATTAATAGTTCACTAATTTTGATCTAATATCTTAGGTTCCAATTATCATGAAAAGTATTTAAAAAATAAAGGATCATTTTCTGCCCTCAGTATATCCAAAAACGACATTCAAAAATGGCACATGTGCCAGCTGATTAAGCAGGAGAGAAATCAAATTAAAACACACACACACACACACACACACACACACACAGAGACAATATTCTTAACAATATATACTTGTTCACATGGCAGCCTAAGTACATGAAGTATCAATGGGGACCAAGAGTGACCAGATATTTCTGTATATTAAAATATTAACACTACATTTGATGCTTAACTTATCATAGAAATGAAGAGATCACTCCTCAATGTTTTAAGGTCATGGCCTCTTACCTATCTGAATCCAAAGATTTAGTAGAAAGTCACTACATTTGTGGACTTAAGGCCCATTACTAGAAAAGAAATGGAAACAAATATTCTCTAGAACTAAGCAAACACTTGGTCAGTTTAGGATTATAGATTGATTGGTGGCAGGGTGTCTCAAAGGAAGAAGTTCTGTAGACCTAATGCTTCTGGATATCTCAGTGAAACAAGCCACTGACAATCAAATGGGTTTAAGCATTTCAAATAAGCCTACTTCAAATTTTTTGTATAGTGTTACTAAGTTCTTACCAGCGTTCCTGTGGTACCAATAATATCAACATTGCTTGAAGACTTCTCTTTAACTTCTTTTTTTTTTTTTTTCTTTTCAAATCTTGATCCTCGGTGACCACTCTATTTCAACTAAATGAACATTAAACAGAAATGCCTGGACACAAAATTCTCCCTTTCCTTTAGCAAAACCTCTGAGCAAATACATTTTACTTATACTTTTTACTTAATACTTTATACTCTCCTCCCTCTACTTTGTATATTTCCTTTCTCATCGATGCACTTCATACCTGGTCAGCCTCGAAAGTCTGTCTTGTAGACTATCTTTTTGGAGTATATTTCTCTTTGGATGTTCTGCCTCTTGATGTTTTAATGAGGTTAGTATTAGGCAATGGGCAGGTCCCTCTCCCACCTGGCATAATCTCCCGTCCAAGAAAGGCCTGCAAATGAGCAGCTAGTAAGTTCTGCTTTAGATTTCAGAAGGAGCCCTCAATAGAAACCCTATTAATTTGGTCTACCATCTTTGTTGTTGTCATTCTGCTGAACTTGTGAATACTCAGACCATTAAGACCAAGATTTGCATGTGAGCCTAAGGGAAGTGTGTCAAAGAGATTGGTTTTGTTTTGTTTTGTTTTTTTAATTTTTTTTTAACGTTTATTTATTTTTGAGACAGAGAGAGACAGAGCAGGAACAGGGGAGGAGCAGAGAGAGAGGGAGACACAGAATCCGAAACAGGCTCCAGGCTCTGAGCTGTCAGCACAGAGCCCGACGCGGGGCTCGAACCCACGGACCGTGAGATCATGACCTGAGCCGAAGTCGGACGCTTAACCGACCAAGCCACCCAGGCGCCCCCAAAGAGATTGTTTTTAATGTCAGGCAAGAAGAAATACTCTTGGTTCACATGTACCCAAGTCACCAAGGCCAGGAAGCCTTCTAGGTCTTTGGAGCCAAAGCCCTGTGGCAATATTTCTCCATTAGGGAGCATGGAAAGGAAAGGGAGGAGGTCACTTCACACGTACCCACTATCCTCCAACTCCAAAGGTTCTGACCATGTAGAGAATTTCGGTGGTACCCATGTGAGTGAAGGTGATAGGAGAAAAGTAAATAAAAAGTACTTTTGCCCAAAGCCTCCTTTGTCACAGCCCATGTGAACCTAAAAAAGAGGATTTGTACATTCAAGGTCCAAGCTACCTCTTTCACTTATTCATATGCTACATATGAAAAAAAATGAGTCCATAAAAAAACAAAATAAAACTATCTTCACTGAATTATTTTGCACATGGTTACTGAAATGCATATTTTAATTTCCACTTTTACACTTATTTTTGCTTAAAAATATTACTCTGGGTAAAACAACAACAACAACAAAAAAACCCTGGGTGATTAGGCCAGTTAATAACCTAATTTGAAAAATCCCAACTCTCTTAATGTATTAAACCAAAAAATTAACAAGACTCATCTTACTGTGTTGTAAGTCTCAGAAGAAATGATCCCCAATTCTTTCTAATCATTAACCAGCCCACTGTTTACAATCAATTAACTTTTAATTCCCACAAAACACTTATCACCAAGATCATTTTCAGAGAGGCACACACCACATTCAGGCAATCCTCATGGCTCCCTCTGTACTATTCCTCATGTCTACTAACAGGACAGAAGTTTGGGGAGCTGCCACATTCCAACAGGAACCTGGCATGGTTCAATGAGGATTTTCCACAGTTGCCCAAAGTCCAAGATATCACTGGACCCCATCATCATGCTGAGAAGCCAACACTAATTATAACCATGCTGCTGTACTTGAGACTGTGGGAGAGAGATCAGTGGACTCCAGTGCCACCTACAGGCTATACCTTTATTTAATTCTTTTCTCTGGACAAAAAGGCAAGGTACCAGAGAGGTATGAATTACACTGCTCACCAGAAACTAAAGCGGATTCTTATACTTGGGCCCTTCTGCAATTACCTTCACTTTAGAGACCAAGAATTACCCATGAATGGGCCGAATTTAAAATATATAACAGAAACAGAAGTTTTTATATTATTATCAGAGGAAATGGATTATCTATTCTCTAGGTTTGTGGTGAGACTGTCCAAGCTGGTTTGGTTAAAAGATGACAAAAATCGGGGCATCTGGTGGCACAGTCGGTTAAGCATCCAACTACTCTTGGTTTCAGGTCAGGTCATGATCTCAGGGTTCATGAGATGAAGTCCCACATCGGGCTCTGTGCTGACAGCATGGAGCCTGCTTAAGATTCTCTTTCTCTCCCTCTCTTTCTGTCCCTCCTCCACACTCTCTCTCTCAAAATAAATAAATAAACTTTTTAAAAAAAGATTACAAAAATCTTGGAATACTGTCTATTGCCATTAATACTGTTAATGCTATTTCCTTCCCATGCTTTTTAACCTGCTTAGATCATTAACCTTTGGTGGTTAATGTAAAGTATTTCAACACATGTACAGACTATAGCTACACAGTAGTCAACAAGGTCCTTAGACAGTATTACAGATAATTTGCCTGCACAATAATTACCCCAAATCATCAAATATTCAGTAAGTATCTACTCTGAAATGGGCACTGTGATACTAAAATATCTATTCTGGAGACATGCATTATGCATTATGTCTACCTTAGTTGAAATTACTTGCATTATAAAATTTGTCTACCTTAATTAAAATTAAATGATTAAAATTAAATTATTAAGCAAATATTTGTTGAGCTTCTACTATATCCCCACCATTGAGCTAGGGAACAATACAATATTAGGGGTAAATACAATGAAATGAAAATTCCTGTTGCTATCATCAAACTGTTGACAATATAATTGGGAAGAGGAGACATAAACAGATTAAAACATAAAGGAGAATTCCAGAGAGTAGGTGCTATAACAATTAAGAAACATTAAGAAATTACAGAAGAACAAGGATTTTAATTAAGCCTTAAATGGACAGATAGAAGCCGAGAATATTAGGAGAAATGGGAAAAGAGGTTTGGCAGTAGGAATGCAAGAGGTATATGAGCTCAAAAAATTCCCATCGCCAAAACTATATTTCCTTAGCATCTGCTATGTAATAGAACTTCCCCATACTTCTTCGTTTCCCACATAAACTCTGCAAGGTGGCTATTATTATTTCTACTTAATAGATGAGGATATTGAGGCTAAGGGAGGTTGAATAATTTGATCAAAGTCACCGAAGTGAGAAGTAGTAAAATCGGGATTCAAATCCAATACTTTATCATTCCAAAGTAGGTGCTCTAAACCACCATGCCAACAATAATAAACCATCTGTCTTTAAAGGATGCAGTGTATGTCAGGAGATAAATTTAGGAAGTATAACAGCCGGGCAACAGATGGCACATTCAGTTGGGTTATTCAAGTTGAGTCTGAAACAGAGAATATTTACAAAGGTGTGTGCAAGGTATAGAAAAACCACCAGAATAAGGCAGTATCCCAGTACTAGTAAAACCATTTCTACCCTTTATCCTGAAGAGTGGAGTGGAGAGTGGGAGTTACCAAACCCCAGATGGACAGTCTTGTGGAGAGGGATGCCAGACAAGACACAAGAGTTTTAGTAGAAAGGAGGAATCTGAGGGAATAAATTCCCTGATTTCTCCTCCTTCCTCCTAACTCTCACCAGGGTTCTCACTGATGTAGTTCACATAGATCAGCCACCAGGGCCACAGAGTAGTTGAAGAAGGGTAGAGAATGAATTTGGAGAAGCAAAAGGAAGCACCAAGATATCCCAGAGGTTCTTGAGTGTTAGGCTAAGTTATGTAGACTTGATTCTGTTGGGAATGAAGGATAAACAAATGCTTGGGAATGAGGGAATTGCACATGAAAGAACTGCTTTAGGAAAACTAAATTTTCATTAATGCAGATAAAATTAAAAGGTTGGCAGCAAGAAGACTTTAGAAAAAACTTTGTAGAAAGTTCTGGTAGGAGGGGCATCTGGGCAGCTCAGTCAGTTGAGCGTCGCCTATTGATTTAGGCTCAGGTCATGATCTCACAATTCATGGGACAGAGTTCAGCCTTCCTGCTTGGGACTCTTGCTCACTCTCTCTCTGCCTCTTTCTCTCCCTCTCTCTCCCTCAAAGCAAATAATTAAACGTTTTTTAATAAATATAAAATAAAATAAAATAAAATAAAATAAAATAAAATAAAAGTTCTGGTAGACTTTATGAGTTTAAGGTGAGAAATAGTAGCAGAAAAGGAAAGGCTTAGTGAGCTATGATATTTAAAAGGAATAGACTCAATCACACACACAATGCAATCCATTGATGAGAGAGTGTGCTTGCTGTCTGTTGTCTATTTTGTCCATTTTGGAATCTATTTTAATGGATTCATGTCTTTTATTACATCATCAAAGACTTTACACAACAAACTGATGTTATTCTTCCTAAGAGTAACATAGGCTGAGGAGTTAAGACAAGAGATCTCAGAAGTGAAGACCTGACCTGCAATGTTGAGGGGGAGCAGGGAGAGAAATAAAAGAATAAACCATACTAAAATCTGATCACATGCCAATGAATGTGCTCAGCAATTTTATATTTAAATTTCCCCCATACACTTGAAAGGTAGGTATTAACTGAGGGTTGATAGGGGGTGGGAGGGAGAGGAGGGTGGGTGATGGGTATTGAGGAGGGCACCTTTTGGGATGAGCACTGGGTGTTGTATGGAAACCAATTTGACAATAAATTTCATATATTGAAAAAAAAAAAGAAAGGTAGGTATTACAACCATTCTAAAGAGTGTTGAAATTCACATGGAGGGTAATAATAATTACAAACAATAATAGCAATAATAATGATGATAAAATGTTATATAAAAGTCTTTAGAATATGTAAATGTTAATGAAATCTGAGTCTGAGGTCTAGGAGACAGAGTAACTTTCCAATAGATGGAGTATGTCACAGTCAGGATCAAACTTGGCATTTTACATAATTCTTCTTTTGGGATTCTTACATAGTCAGAGTCTCTAGATTTAACATATTATATCAACACATGAAATTTATGTACAATGAAATCAAAGAGATAAAATCCTCAAAGCCAACGCTGTAGGTGAACACCCAAAAAGTTGGCTTACTTTCATAGATATTTCCTAAATATATGCCAAAACATAACTAATACCGGAAGTAGAGGTCAGGAGATAAAGCGAAAGGTTCTCTGCAGGATTGTAGCTTTTACTAGTTTCCACATCTTTCAGCGATACTACCAAAGCAAACAGGTTGCTAGAATAGCAAGTAAAACAATAGGAAAATGAGTGGGCTCCAACTAGGTAATCTAAAGCGCTATTCATTCCAAGTTTCACCTACTGGAATAGTGACCTTGCTAAGAAATGAACTGCAAAGAATGACACTTGAATAGAACAACTGCTACTTTCAGCTTAAGTTTAGCCAAATTCAGCAAGTGTCAGAAAAATTTCTGTTTATACAGAAATGCCATAATCCAAAGAGATCAAAGTTTACAAGAATCTTAAAAGTTAGAAGTTTTGAACTTTTCTGTTTATGATGTGAGTTTGACCTTTAATTAATAATTTCATAATAATAAACTATAAATAAATAATAAATAGTTTAATTAATATTACCTTCAAACAATGGTAATTTTTCTCCGCGTTTGTAAATTATGTGTGATTTATTTTTTAATGAGATGTATATTAGCAACTAGCCCCTCAGATGAAAATAATGCCCTCATCCAGGTACCTACCTCTATTCTAGTTGCTTAAAGATGTACCACATCATCTTTACTTCTTCATTCAAAAGTGTGGGACACTCAGAAATGATTAAATAAAATAAATTATTCCTAGTAATCCAACAATAGCTTCAAGGTACAGCCCGAATAGGAAAACTCAAAGCCTATATTGTCAAAGAATGACATGGTAAGGTAACAAATAATCTTAAAGTGCTTTTGCCAGACAAGCTAATTAATATTAATTCAGCAATTCTAATTTAAATATCTTTGCTTCTAAAAGGTAGAGGCACCAGGAGAGAAAGGTAGTAACACTAGAAAAGGAATGACATTCCGTAGGTTTTACAAAAAACTTGTAAACTCAGGCTTACAGTCTTGAAATTTTCTAGGCAATGTCTGTATGGTGAGGCTACAGGGACAGAATCTCAAGCACAGAACTACACTCCAGCCTTGTCAAAGAATCTGATGTCCAAGGGAAACATGGAAACTGCAGAGCTCCCTAAGTTAAAAGGTCCAGACAACAGACATGTCAGGGATAGCCAGTATGGGCTCAGTATTTATATATATACATGCAAAAGGATTTTAAAATAAAGTTACTTGTGGTACTAGATTAAAATTCAAAGTACAAAGTAAATATACAGGTTTATACAGATATAAATAAGTAGTTGAATACATATATAAATGAGAGAGAATAAATATGCTTTATAGAAGAATTCTAAATAATATATGTAGATAACCTCCCTATCCAGGAAAATTTAACTGTCCTCCCCAATAGTCGGTTCAATAGTGATTTCCTTCCCAAAAATAGGTTAGGAAAAGGGCAAGATAGTAACTTTATAGTAAGGAAACATAGCAAACAGTACTTTAACCAAATGATGAAAGTCAATATCACCATTGACCTCATTTGGCCTCACCACGTCCCCTCTGACAGGATGTAACAAGAAGAGTACTTTGCCTTTGTGGCACTCTTTCCAAAAACCACTAATCCCAGTCAAATGGTGACAAAAATATCAGACAATCCTAGACTGGGGGACAACTCTACTGAACACCTAGCCAGTACCCCTCAAAATTGTCAATGTTTTGAAATACAAGAAAAGACTGAGGAGATGTCACAGAACAAAAGATACTAGAGACACATGACAACTTAATACAATGTGGTCACCTCATTTCCATCCTGGAACAGAAAAAGCTCTTCGATGAAAAAAATTGATGAAATCCAAATAGTTCTGGGGTTTATTTAATATTAACATGCCAATGTCAGATTCTTAGTTTTGACAAATGTGCCATGGTAATATAAGATAATAACACTGGAGGAAACTGAATGAGGGCTACAGAGGAACTCTCCGTACTATCTTTGCAACATTTCTGTAAATCAAAATTTATTCAAAAATAAGTTTATCTTACTTTATTTTTTAAATGTTTATGTATTTATTTCCTCCATGAGTTGGGGAGGGGCAGAGAGAGTGGGAGAGAGAAAATCCCAAATAGGCTCTGCACTGTCAGCACAGAGCCCAACACAGGGCTGAATCTCACTACCCATGAGATCATGACCTGAGCAGAAATCAAGACGCAGATGCTTAACCAACTGAGCCACCTAGGTGCCCCTAAAAATTTTATTTTAAAAAATTAAATTATGGTCAAGAATTAAAGCAATGTGAATACAAAAATAAGATTGCTGCCATGAAACTGGATTCCCTCATATTAGCAGGGATGGTGAAATTCTGGAACATCCAAAGGATATAGCAGTACTTGACCATCCAAGACAAAATGGATGTGGTTATCAAAATGGGCAGCCATTTACTAGGGTAAGTGTACACTAAGAAAGGGAAAACTGATACTTTTTGATATACAACTACTGGTTGAGCAAATGTTTATTTCTATATTCATGAACAGAGATGACCAAAATCAGTTTGCTTTTTTAAGCAAGGACAATAGTACGTAAACATCAACATTTTTCACTAAAAAACTATATTATCTCTCATGTTTACCATAACACAAAATACAGCCTACAGGGACCTTAATTGACTTAATGTTCCCCCATAACTTCAGGCTGACCCATTACACTGATGATATCATGCTAATGGCACATGGCTGGTAGCAAATGTATAGTAACTTAAATGTTCTAGTGCTTACATGCTAGAGAATCTAAGATTAAATACTATGAAGATTCACAGGCTTGTCATATCAGCAACATATTTATAGGTACAACTGACTGAGGAATGCCAGGACAACCCTGATTTAAAAAAAAAAAAAAAAAAAGGTAAATTGTTGAATGCATGCCTCCTACCACTATGAAAGTGGCAAAGCATTTGGCAAGCTTGAGTCAATTTTTGAGGAGAATATGCTGCATATGGGAATGTTGTTTTGATCCATTTATAGGATGATCCATAACTACATCCATTTTGAGTGGAGCTTCAGAAAAGGTTTTGCAACAAGTCCAGGCTATTATGCAAGCTTCCCAGTATCTTGGGCCAAATGATCCTGAAGATTCAATGGTGCTGGAAATATCTATAAGGGATAAAGATATTGCACTGGTTCTCTATCAAGACCCAATAATAGAATCCAAGTATAAATTCAAGGAATTCTACGTCTGGCCAAAATGGAGTAACAAGGGCCAGAGTTACCCTGTTGTCAGCAATCAGTTCTGTCTAGTAACAGAATAAGTGAAACAATGGCTTTCAAACCTTAAATAGCAAGGGAAAATAAGTCACTGATCCCAAAAGATATGAAATGAACTATGAGAGCACTACTACTGTCCATTTTACTGCCTGCAGATGATTTACAGACCACAGTTCAAGGAACCATGAACCCAGACAGAGGATCATAGAGGCCACTGAATCTCCCTGAGTTGTGGTGATAAATACAGAAGGCTGGGAGGCAAAACTGGCCAAAAATCATAGTCGGAGTATATGAGAAGAGAGAAGTTCAAGGAAAGAAAGTTTTGGAGATCTTTAAAAGGTTATCCTCAAATCTCCAGCTGAGTACTTATCAGTACATACATGTGATGGATCTACTTGAGAAAAGAACCAACAGAAAAGATTTGAGGGATAAATCTATGGAACTCATATAAGGCAATATATCCCATTCTTAGCAGCCAAAGTAGAAATAATTCATGGGGCATCAGATAGAGAATACACAAGGAAACTGTCTGAATAGTAAAACAGTATCAGTCCCAAAATAAATGCTGCACTTGGTCCCATCTAACAGATTAAAAGCAAGACTCCTAAAAATCAACCAAATTACCAAATAATCAACTCACTTAACTGCAATAACATTTACCAAGTTCAGATAACAAAGGTCAAGAATATGTATAAGAATACAAAAATATCCATCTCCCAACAAGGTAAAATTCAGTTTTTAGTATCCAATTTAAAACATGTCAGGCATGCAAAGAAGTAGGAAAATAAGACTACATGAATAGAAATATTTATCTATCAAAACTGACCCTAAAATTACATAGATGATTCAATTAGTAGATAAAGACATTATTACTAAATTACATATGTCCAAGAAGCTAAATAAAAAGATTAAATGTACTAAGCAGAGACATGGAAAATGTAAAAATATTTAAATTGAATTTCTAAAGATGAAAACCACAATGCATGAAGAGAAAAATATAGTGGATGAGATTAACATCAGATGAAACAATGCAGAAGAAAATTGGTAAACTTATAGATAGAAGCAGAAATTATCCAAATGAAACAGAGAGGGAAAAAATGCTTTAAAAATAATCAGGTATAAGAAAATATTAAGTAGTCCAAGATAAGTGTGATTGTAATTTCCAAAGAGGAGCAGAGAGATGAAGACAAATACTTAAAAAGATAATTGCCGGGGCGCCTGGGTGGCGCAGTCGGTTAAGCGTCCGACTTCAGCCAGGTCACGATCTCGCGGTCCGTGAGTTCGAGCCCCGCGTCAGGCTCTGGGCTGATGGCTCGGAGCCTGGAGCCTGTTTCCGATTCTGTGTCTCCCTCTCTCTCTGCCCCTCCCCCATTCATGCTCTGTCTCTCTCTGTCCTAAAAATAAATAAAAAACGTTGAAAAAAAAATTTAAAAAAGATAATTGCCAAAAACATTACAAATTTGATGAAAACTATTAACCAGTGAAACCTAGAAACACAACAAACCTCCAAGTGCAAAAAAATAAAAGAAAAAAATCGTGTCACAGCACGTAATAATCAAATTTACTGAAACCAATAAAAAAAGAAAATTCAGAAAAAGAAAAAATATATTACATACAGATGAACGAAGAAGAATGATAGAAAGGGAAAATGTAAAACTGTAATTGAGTAAGACGATCATCTAAGTACCAAGTTCTCTGAAATCGACAAAAAGAATTAAAAAGGGAATTTGGTAGACACAAGATCAATATAGAAAAATCAATTGTATCTGTTTATTCTAACAATGACCAATGAGAAGCTAAAATTGTAAAAACAATACCATTTACAGTGGAGTTGAAAATATGTATACTTAAGGCTCACTCTGCAAAAGATGTACAAAATCTGTTCCTTGAAAATTACAAAATATTGCTGAGAGAAATTAAAGAAGATCCAAATAAATGGACATAAATGCTGTGTTCATGTATCAACACACTACATACTATCACTTTTTTCCACATTCATCAGCAAATTCAACACGACTCCAATGATAAATTTCAGACTTTTTTTTTAATTGACAAGCTGATTCTAAAATTCATATAAGAATGCAAGACCAAAAATAGTCCAAACTGCTTTGTAAAGGGAGAACAAAAGTGGATTTCTTACACTATCTGATTTCACAACATATTATACAGTAATAGTGACAGTAACCAATATGTATGGTATTGGTGTAAACATAAATGGGTCAACAGAATAGAGCTCAGAAATAACCCCACACACATCACACATACATAATCAATTGATTTTTGACAGGGTTACAAAGGAAATTCAGCAAAGAAAGAAGAGTCTTACATGGTGTTGCACAATTCAATAACCTTATGTCAACTGCAAACTCAACTCTAAGTTTGAGGAGCATAGGAGTGCCCCCACCCCCGACCTTTACTAAAGAACAACTCTGGGTATTCTAGTAAAGACTAAGTATCTGACCACGATACCACGACTATCATGACAGTCCACTGAATCATAAAGTCAAGGGGTAAAAAATGCAATCTATTGGAGAAGGGATACATTCCTACTCAGCCCTGAGTTTAAGGAACCCAAGTTTTTTATAATGTCCTTTACTCTTAGGGAGACACTATCTCTATCTTCCAAGGTTGTCTGCTATACAAATATGACATTCAGAAACAAAACTATGTCTGGAATAAAAGCAACCAGGCCTCTGCTTCTAAATGTGCAGAAGTATGAACCCATGGAGAATTCTCAATACCCAGCTATGAGGATGGAGAGATTCTGAAGAACTTACAAAGTGCCCCGTAATGAAAAAATATTTCTTTATAAATTAAGCTAGCTTACAACAGTGCTCATCAAATATGGCTGTTCCCAGTCTCCTTAACTCCGCTACTTCCTCTACCATAAGCACCAAACCCAAAAGGGGATCGGTACCAGAAACCCCTGAGAAAGAATGGTGGAGGATACTCATGAGAAATAGAGAACAAGTTGGCAGTATCCTAACCATTTTCCAGACCTTTCTAGACTTCCCCCACTGCAGCCTTAGCTGGAAGAAGGCAACATGACATCTGTTTCTGAATGAAAACTGAAGTATTGACAATTATATGGAATTGGTATTTTGAATCCAGACTGACCTTTGTGTCTTAAAATAACACCAAAGTTCATGGACTTTCCTAAGCTCCCATGTAAGAAAAAAACTAATCATACTGAGCAAATTTAAGGGCCATGAGAGGGAAAAAAAAAAAAATAGCTTGTTTGATACTTGGATTCCACTAGCAATCTTGATATCCACATGCCACTTAATACATACAACTTGTGCATACCAAAAATGTGCCAGAGAAAATTCTCCTGGAGAATTAAAATTTTACTCTTTTACCTTGCAAGTTTCAGCAATGCTTGGCTTCTATTACAAATAACTTATATTACCATGCAAAATGGAAATAAATCACAAATATAATTAAATAACATTGAAAATAGAAAAAATTCAAGGGCGCCTGGGTGGCTCAGTTGGTTAAGCATCTGACTTTGGCTCAGCTCATGATCTCACGGTTCATGGGTTCAAGACCCACGTCAGGCTCTGTGCTGACAGCTTGGAGCATAGAGCCTGCTTGAGATTCTTTCTCTCTCTCTCTCTCTCTCTCTCTCTCTCTCTCTCTCTCTCTCTTTCTCTCTCTCTGCCCCTTCCCAGCTTGTGCTCACTCGCTCTCTCTCTCTCTCTCTCTCTCTCTCAACAATAAATAAGTAAGCATTTAAAAAAAGAAAAAAGAAAAATTTGGGAGTCTAGAATGAATTTAGGAGTTAAACAGCAACACGTTTTGAAAAATCACCTTCTTTCTTCAAGCATCATAATCTCATATTAAAGGGCTCTTACATAGAGCCAGGGACATTCTTGCTCAGTCATATTCAAGAAGCTAAACTATACCCAGCACATCTGTCATTTAAATTCCAAAATAGTAGAGCCTGGTTCTATGAAAGCAAAAATTAGCTTCACTATTACAACACTTTGGAGAAACATACTGGCATTTTGGGCAAGAGGCAGCTATGAACCAGAACTTTATTACTAACTGGAACCAACAGTTAGTGATGCAGAACAATGCAGAATTCTAGATTCAATCTAGAATCACAGCATGGAAAACACAAGACAAAGCAAATGTTGTTGGAACAAGATTCCATTTGGGCTGCAACAGTCAGCAACAACTACTGTCTGAGAAAAAGCAAAGGTTCTTAGATAAATATCTATGGGAATCCATGTATACCGTGGACTACTCTAAATACCACACTAATGAGAAACACGATATACTATTTTTCAATGTGATTTCCTGAATTAAACTAAAAATTAATGCTGCAGCACACACTTTTGAGGCCCAGATTCTCTCAGAGGCACTGTATTTAAAATATCAATTAAAATGACTAAGAATCATCTTCAGAATGATTTTCTCCCACCTTGAAAGAAATTGATAAGAATTATCTTGTCCAGTTGCATTAAATGTCATCACCTTAAATAATTCATACAGAATAAATTGATAAGGCAAAATATTTTCCTTAAAGTGAGGTGCATCTACTGAAAGCCTAAATATTAGTGTTTCACAAATTCTAGAATTTCTGATCAAAATCTTATCAAATAAATTCCAACTCTGCTTACAATGTCTCACCCAATCAAGTTTTAACTAGTTATACAGGGAAGTGGAAGGAAGGAAGAAAGGAAGTAAAGAAGGGAGGGGAGGGGAGGGGAGGGGAGGGGAGGGGAGGGAAGGGAGAAGGAAGGAAGGAAGAGAGATGAAAAGTAGTTCCTGCTTTTGAGGACCTGAAAATTAAGTCAGTAAATTGGGCACTTAAGCACAGAAAAGAAAAATCGATGAACTGAAATTTGAAATCACATGTTATATTAAAAGGGCAAACACTGTGCTGACCTTTTGTCAAAGATTAGAAAAATGCATGTATATTATGGGACTAATAAACTGATGAATTACTTGTTTAGAAGAGCTGGAAAAAAAAATTCCTGATAGCGGAGAAATCCCCAATATTCATTTGGAAGTAGTACTTACTCTTTCATGGGAAGACCGGAGGTTGGTCTCTCAGAGAGCAAGTTTATTTTTATTTTCTAGATCTAGAGGCAGAAGTACTCTCTAGGTGCAGCAAATATGATGTGTTAAAATTCAAGGAAGGTGCTGACCAAAAACCATACAAAACAGACATGAATCAAAGAGGCAGGAGAGGAGCCTAGAAGCTACCCCAATTAGAGGCACCCAGAGGCAGCTATGAAAGCTCAGGCACCATTATAAGCTTCTGAGCACAAGCTACTGAGAGCAAATGCTAAGCACTCAGGCAGAACAATGTGGCATGCAGGTCATGAATGACTAGTAGAACTCTCAGGTACAGTTCTCTCTGGACATCTACTAGTGGGTGATGAACCGCTGGTGCTTTCTTGACAAAGGTATGAGTACGGGAGGTGGATTCAAGAGGAGTTATACACATTTGCCAAATGCCTAAAGAGGATTCTTGGTCTGTTTTTTCAGGAACCAAGGGAAAGAAGGAACTCTCCACTTGTTTGCACAACCTGACATAGGCTAGGTTTGAAATAGCACATAACATAAAACATTAACAGAAAACTGCGCTCTCTGCAGAACAGAAAGCCAACATTTTATATAGAATATATAGTCTGATAAGGTCTTTCAATTAATGGACCTATTTAGGCAAAATTTTCTTTATTTTTACTCTGAGGATAAATGGACATTTATATCTAACATGCATTGGTTATATGCAAATACAAGTGAGTCATGGCCCACTGCTGAGAAGCACGTGCATTCTGGAAGTACTGCATGTTAATTATAGTACTTATTGAAAATCACCATTTTGACAACTGTAATTTTGCCACCACCTTTCCAAATCCTAAATTGCAAAGTATCCTGTAACAAATACATTTTAACTAAAATATACTCTGTTGTAGCTGCTAAAAATTTCTGAAACTGAGTCCTCTTTTATGAACACGGACCATACAACATTTTTAAAATAGTCTGTTTAATGATGTAAATGCCCAATAACTATTTTATTATATCTCCCCATGGTACATACAATAATTATTATTATTAATAACAAACTTATATAAAGCAATAACTAATTAATATTTTTTGAGGACAAACTACACACCAGGCATTGTGCTAAGCAGTTTACGGGCATTTATCCATTTTTCTATCTAATTGATCTATCTAGCTATCAGACCCAATTGCATAATTCAATACTAAATTCCACTCTTTTCAACCAACATTACATTATAAGCAATATATATATATATATATATATTGCTTATATATATATTTATATATGACATATATGTCATATGACATATATATATTTATATATGACAGAAAATATATATATATATGACAGAAAATAATCCAGTTCTACGTAAGTTAACAAACTAATCATAGAAATTCACTAATATAGCCAATGTGTTTAGGCTAATCTGAGAAGATATTATAGCAGTATATAGTGTTCCAGACAACAAATTTTAGTCTTATCAATTATGTGTCTTTAATTATCAAATAAATATTTGGTAATATTTATTTATTTAACTTTCAGAAATACACTTGATTTATAGAAATCATTTATTAAGTACCAAAACTTCACAAGACTCCTTCTAATTCATATAAAAGTAATACATAAAATAACTCTGCTTCAAGTTGATAGAACCCTTTATATCTTATTAGCTGAATATTTAATTCTGATTGTGTAATACTAAAAAGCAATTCATAATAGGTTGCATGTAGAAATTTGTAATTAAATTAGAGATCAAGGTAACATTTCAAGAAGCTAAATTATGTACTAACCTGTGGAATAGAGGAGAATATTATTATGGTAAATAATGGTGAAACCAAGGTCTTACAGATAATAAATTCATTTACTGCCCCCACCTTTCTTTTTAATAAATAAAAATTTAAAAATAATATAAAAGAAAAATCAAATAGAGATCTTCTATCATTTTTAATGAGCCCTACATGTGCATTTGGTTAAGCAATAAACTCAATTTTTTCCTAGTACTATCTGTAGAACCTATCGTTGGGGCAAAGTCAAAAATAGAGAGTTTGGAAGTAAAATTTCCAAAATTGTTTTTAAGTTGAATTGTGTCACTGTGGAACAAATTTAATTCAATTTGCAAGATTAAAATTAATTCAATTTGTCTTGACTGATAAAGATTAACTGTTTTTTGTTCAATATCAAATAGACTATGCATTTAAAAAGGAGAAATTATGATCTTCTTAAATCTTATATTCACTTAGTTTTCTGTTAAATTATTAAAAACTGTTTTCATCTTCAATTGTGTGAATTCAATGAATATTTCCACAAGTGTTAGGTATATTTAATAATAGCTTAAGTAAAGAACAAATTTTACATTAAGCCTTCATGCAATAGTTACTGAAAATTAGTACTGAAAATAGTTACTACAAAGAGAATACATTGTAAAACTCCTTTTTTATGTTTTATGGTACTAAAAAATACAGTTAATAACATGTATTCATGGGGGCACCTGTGTGGCTTAGTTGGTTAAGTGTCCGACTTCAGCACAGGTCATGATCTCCTGGCTTGTGAATTTGAGCCCCACGTTGCGCTCTGTGCTGACGGCTCAGCCTGGAGCCTGCTTCAGATTCTATGTCTCCCTCTCTCTCTGCCCCGCCCCCGCTCACATTCTCTTCCTCTCTCTCTCTCTCTCTCTCTCTCTCTCTCAAAAATAAACATTTAAAAATTTTTTTAATACAATTAAATTAAAGTTAAAAAATAACATATCGATGAAACATAATTTTGGAAGAATAGTGCTTATATAGACTGATTTTTACCTTTCCCACATCGTCCCCTAAAACAGGCACATACAAATTCACAGTGACCAATAATGTTGTTTAGTTTCAACACTCTGGTGTTAGATTAGTTTATTTTTCCATCAGGTCAATTTCCAAATACTTTCAACTAATGTCTATGTACTCTGATAAATATGCACTCTAGAGGAATATTTAGATAAATAAAATTTAGCAGAGCTCTGACCAAAACCAAAAGCCACTCCTACTGACATAGTGACTTTTGCAATGACTTGGAAACTGGCTCCCTATTTCAGTTAGCATGCAGCCTTTGAACCTTTCACATATCTATGTGTGATATTTCCCAAAACGTTTACATTCTGCCTAACCTCCTCAATCTCATACAAAGTTGAAACACTCTTGGGGAAAACATAATGGTCTCAATACACATGGTTAAACAATGTAAAGGGCTCATGGATATAGGATTACCCAAGTTAAGGACTTCCCCCTGAGATTTAACTGGGAAAACAGGAAACCTGAATTCAGGATGGAGAGAAAAGCTGTTATATTACTATTCCACTCCACTTTTTAATAAAATGCTTATCAGATAGCACAACTTCCTTTGTCATTTTGAAAAATAGGTCTATTAACAACAACATGTAAATTTTTCCTCCTCCCAATGAATATTTGAAAAGCTTAGTCATTACACTAATAGAAAATACCTTCCAATAATCAGAGAAAAGTAACTTTTGCAATGATAATTTGCTTAAAGAAAAACTATAGTGTTTGTACACTATTTCTAAAATTTTTTAATGTTTATTTATTTTTGAGACAGAGAGAGACAGAGCATGAACAGGGGAGGGGCAGAGAGAGAGGGAGACACAGAATCTGAAACGGGCTCCAGGCTCTGAGCTGTCAGCACAGAGCCTGACGCGGGGCTCGAACTCACGGACCGTGAGATCATGACCTGAGCCGAAGTCAGACGCTTAACCGACCAAGCCACCCAGGCGCCCCTGTACACTATTTCTTAAACGTGACAAATATTAGGAAATTTGATTATGAGAATACAAAGCACATTTTCTGATTTTAAATTACATTTCATGGTTAAAAAGAAGTAGTTTCAGATAAAATAATGACATTGTAAGAATGAGACTACCAATTTGATGAAAAGTACAATGTAGCCAGGGTCTAAGTTTCAGTACTAGCTTTTTATAAATGCCAATGTTGAAAGTATAAATATGTGTTATTTGCATTAAACTAACTCACAACTCTGTATATTTTGATGATGCTTCAAATTGCTCAAAGTATCCAAAATTTATTTTATTTTGTATCTATTCACAGATCTTACAAATTGAATTACTATGTAAGTATTGATCTTCAGTGTCTTTTGAAACCGTAAAAGTAGGATTTTTAATTAAGCACCAATAAATCGGAAAGTTAGATGTTTTTAAAAGCTATTTTATCAAAGTAAAATATTGGTGTTGGCTTGTTACCAAGATTTAATTTGTGCTATCTCCAACGACTCTCCTCTTGTAAGCAATTCTCCCTTTCCTACCTCTTAGAAATCATTCAGTGAACAACAGTGCTGCAAATAAATGTACGTAAGTTTTATAACATGTAAAAATTTGTGCTTTTAGCACTTCTATTAGGTATTGTCCTAGTCATTTTAGTGAAGACCTAACTACAAGAAAAATAAACTACAGTTATCTGACGACAATAACTTACAAATTTACTTCTAGCTTCCACAAGCCTACTTATTTCTTACTGGATTTAAAGCTGGTTTGGGGTAAAATGAGAATTGCCACCTTCTGGAATTTTCCTGCCGACAAAAATGCTAGATGAGTTTAATTTGTACTGTTCAACTGAGAGAGCAATATTATTTGTCTACATGTAAGGGAAAATTATATAAAGTTTGTTTCTGGTGCGTTTTCATTTTCTCAAAGTTGGAATACCAAAGGCTGAGAATGGATTCTGACTTTAGGATCTTCAAAAGCTGCAAAGAAAATTAGATGAGTACACAGAAATCAAATACAAATCAGTAAGAAATATGGCCTGTGAGAGACATGGGAACAATGCTATAGAAATGTAAAGAAAAAGAAGAAAGAAAAGAAGATGGTTTCTGGCTAAGAGGCAAGGAAGAGAAAATCGGGAGATACTTACAGTAGTTACCAGTTTACATGTGGCCTCAGCACATGGGAAGAAGCTGGATGTTAAGTTTAAAGATACCCACCTTTATGGAAAAAAGAAGGAAACTTCACGGTGTATAACCATATAGGGGCCTCCGGCAGGCTGCCCCCAAATGTGCCACTTTGACATGAAGATCGTGTCGAGTTAAAACAAAAGCCCAGCAGATGCAGGAAAGGCACTCTGCCTCCCCCGTAACTGCCTCAATTTACACTGAAAAGGAGAGCCTATACCAGGAAGAGAAATATTAACATTGACTCCACTTGACCTAAGAAGGAACTCATTTGGATAACACAACAGTCTTCTTTTTCCAAACATCTCTTTTCACCTTTTTGGTTAGTGACTTTTCTCCTCTCTGTACCCCCAGGCTCTACCCCTCCCCTTAGCTCAGAAAAGCTTCCTGTCCCCGCACCATGATTGGAACTCCGTGTCTGTGTGGATTCCCCATATGTACACCTGTGAAATTTGATTCTCTTCTGTTAATCTGTCTCATGTCAATTTGATTCTAAGTGCAGCTAGAAGAACCTTAGGGCAGAGGAAGGTCTTTCTCCCTGACAGAAATTATTAAAAAGTATTTATGAAAACAAAAAGTATTTATGGCCTTTCATGTGTTTGGGAAACCTAGGCCTTTCATGTGTTTAGGTGTGTATAATTTAAAATGCACATTTTCACTTTGCTCCATAAGGAAAAGAAACATGTCTTTTCTTTATGTATCTCTTACAAATACGCACCTTACCTATATAGTAACTGCTCAATAAATCACTATTAATCAAATGGACTATCTAATGTAAACCTACTTCATGGAACAATTTTTAACGGCATAAATAAATGATACAAACTGTACCAAGAAACTGGACACTTCTATAATAGACATCAGTTTATTTCTACCACTAAGTTATATGTTAGGCAAATGAATTAGTTGTCAAATGCCTTATGATACTCTATTGTTAGTTTTTCAACCTATAAAAACTCCATGTGTTTACTAAGAAAACTGGGTGTTCAAGAGCCCAGGCATTGTATGTTTTCTGTTGCACAGAGTTTTATAATGAAGCTCCCAAGTTTTTACCATTTGGGTAAACTAACCTCATTTTAAAACAAAGTCTTCCAGGGGCGCCTGGGTGGCTCGGTTGGTTGAGTGTCCAACTATTCATTTTGGCTCAGGTCATGGTCCCAGGGTAGTGGGACGGAGCCCCACATCAGGCTCTGCTATAAGCATGCAGCCTGCTTAAGATTTTCTCTCTCCTCCTCTCTGCCACTTCCCCTCTGCCCCCTCCCCACTCACTTGCATGCTCTCCTTCTCTAAAAAAATGTTTTCAATTAAAAAAAAAACAAGAACAGAGACTTCCATGCTTCTGTGTGTACCATGTACCACAAATAAAGAAGAGTTCCAGGTATGAGAACTGAAAGAATGTTAGCATTAACACATAAAGAGCAAGAGCAATCAGTCAGAGAAGTAAGAGAGATTATAAGAGGGGCGCCTGGGTGGCTCAGTTGGTTGAGCGTCCGACTTCAGCCCAGGTCACGATCTCGCGGTCCGTGAGTTCGAGCCCCATGTTGGGCTCTGGGCTGATGGCTCCGAGCCTGGAGCCTGCTTCCGATTCTGTGTCTCCCTCTCTCTCTGCCCCTCCCCCGTTCATGCTCTGTCTCTCTCTGTCTCAAAAATAAATAAACGTAAAAAAAAAATTAAAAAAAAAAAAAGAGAGAGATTATAAGAAACTTATCCTCCATCACATTCATTACCTTCCATGAAAGAGAAAGACTACCAAAGTCACCCTGAAAAAAGTCTAGGCGCTATTTCTTAAAGAGTATAAATTAACCTTTCCTGATGAATGCTATTTTTATTTTAAAATATTTGGAATTTCCCACTTGTTCAATATTTCAAGTACAGCAAATAGGATATCCATTACTAACCTTAACAATGAAGGAACTGTCATATCTTGCAGTACATTTTGGTATGAAATAGCCTATTTAAATGGCAAGTCCTTTCACATTTTTATTATTTAAATCATATTTCTCTTAAGACTTACAATTACTTGAGATGTTACAGTTAAATATATTTTTAGATGTTTATTTATTTTAGGGGGGGGAGAGGCAAAAAGAGTGGGGGTAGAATCCTAAGCAGGCTTTGCACCTTCAATGCAGAGCCCAATGTGGGGCTCGGCCCCACGAAATGTGAGATCATGACCCAAGCCAAAACCAAGAGTTGGACACTTAACCAAATGAGTCACCCAGGCAGGTGCCTTACTGTTAAATATTTTTGAGGAATAAACATTTCTGTGTTTTCCTCCAGATGAAATGACTCAAACTTCTTGTGCAGAAAGAACGGAAGACCACCTACTATCACGGACTCTCCCAGTGAAACAATGTTTTTTAATGCAGGATCAAGTATTAAAAATATTATTTAAGCGGCTCCTGGGTGGCTCAGTTGGTTAAGAATCCCACTTCAGCTCAGTTCATGATCTCACAGTTCATGCATTCGAGCCCCGTGTGGGACTTTGTGCTGACAGCTCAGAGCCTAGAGCCTGCTACAGATTCTGTGTTTCCCTTTCTCCACCCCCCCGCCACTTGTGCGCGCTCGTGCGCTCTCTCTCTCTCTCTCAAAAATAAATAAACATTTAAGAAAATAAATTATTTAAAATATATTTATTACCTAACCATGGGGCACCTGGCTGGCTCAGTCAGCTAAGGGCCCGACTCTGGATTTCAGCTCCAGTTATGATCTCACAGTTCATGAGTTCTGAACTCATGACCCCGCACTGGTCCCTGCACTGACAGCACGGAGCCTGCTTGGGATTCTATCTCTCTTCCTTTCTCTGCCCCTCCCCTGCTCTCTCTCTCTCTCTCAAAATAAATAAACTTAAAAAAATAAATAAATAAAATATATTTATAACCTAACAACAACAACAACAAAAAGGTTTTAAATAGTTCAACACCATTCTCTTCCTAAAAATAAGGGAAAGCCTGAATATGAATTAAAAAGAGGAACAATGAATGCAATATTCTACAAACCCATTTACCATAATATGGTTGGCCTTGAAATTTGGTTATCAACATGTTGCTCAGGGACATGAGAAAAAAAGTAGCACCTGCCCACGATGTAGGATTAGACAGTTCAAGAAGCTCCCATAAAGTAAAACCAGAGAGTTGTACTATCCATACAGCAGTCAAAGGCCAATGTGGCTATGGAGTACTTGCAATCTGTCTAGCGAAACTGAGAAATTGAATTTTTATTGGTACTTTATTTTAATTAATTTTAACTTAAAAACCCATACTCGGGTGCCTGGGTGGCTCAGTCGGTTAAGCATCCGACTTCGGCTCAGGTCATGATCTCGTGGTCCGTGAGTTCCAGCCCCGCATCAGGCTCTGTGCTGACAGCTCAGAGGCTGTAGCCTGTTTCAGATTCTGTGTCTCCCTCTCTCTCTCTGACCCTCCCCCATTCATGCTGTCTCTCCCTGTCTCAAAAATAAATAAACGTTAAAAAAAAATAAAAAAATAAAATAAAATAAAATAAAAACCCATACCTAATTAGGTTATTTGAAAACATATGGCTTGGCTGGGAAACTTGTGTACTCAAATTTACTTTTCAACTATAAATTTTTAAAAACATATACACACAGGAAGTTTTTTCAAGAAAAACCTTGCCTGAATTGATGTGTTCTAAGTGTAAAATACCACATTTCAAAGACTTCTTATGAAGAAAGAATGTAAAATGCTCACTGATATTTTCTAAAAATTTTTTTTAGTTTATTTATTTTGAGAGAGAGAGAGCATGAGTGGAGGAGGGAGAGAGAGATAGAGAGATACAGTATCCAAAGCAGGCTCCAGGCTCCAACCTGTCAGCACAGAGCCTGATGTGGGACTCAAACTCAAGAACAGTGAGATCATGACCTGAGCTGAAGTCAGACACTTAACCAAATGAGTCACCCAGGTGCCCCACTCACTAATGTTTTCAATATTACCTACTAAAATGACATTAAATAAAATATGACTAAGACTTTTCTTTCTACTTTTTAATGTTGCTACTAGAATATTTTACCTTATGTATAATGGCTCACATTACACTTCTACTGAACAGGACCAATCTAGGAAATTAACTGCCAATGTACAGATAGACTAAACAAAAACATGCCTTCTCAAAACCACTAGCAAGGACATTGTTTGCCTTGAACCTTGATGATGGTAAGAGGAGGGGAAAAAGAAAAGAATGAACAGAAACCTCTCACATGTAGATACTGCAACTTGAATTCATATGACACAGGTAGTCCAAAAAACAGAAAGCCAGTAACTTAGTTTACATTTGCTCCAGATTGGGAATGAGTCCAAGAAGCTACCAAAAATAAACACAATCCTCTCAGGAGGAAAACACGTTTCGTAAATAAAGTTTCAAGAAAAATGCGCTTAAATCAAAAATAATCAGATTTACCTGGAAACAAAGTACTATGAGCAAGAACCAAGAGAAAAAGCAGGCAGGGAGTCAGACACACAAATACTTCAGGATTGAAAACATCAGAGTATAATTTATCATTAATTTATTCAACAAAGGATTACTAAGTGTCCTCAGTTTGGCACTCTTCTATGCTCTGGAAACAGAGTAGCAAGTAAAATAATCAAAACCCCTGCCATCAAGGACTTTGTATCAAAACAGGTAAGTCTGTTTCAAAATACATTTTAAAATATGCAGTATAAAATACTCAAGCATGAAAAATAAGAACATCAAATAAATATTAAGAGGAAAAGGCAGAACTGGCAACACAAATAAGAAATAAGAAATTATAAAAATAACCAGATGGAACTTACTGAAATAAAAAATATAATAAATTAAATTTTAAAACTGATGGCTGAACTAAATCACTGATCTACATTAGCACTGTGTATATTTCACTACTGTGTGTGTGTGTGTGTGTGTGTGTGTGTGTGTAGACTGTAAAGAGAGACAAATGAAAATATAAAAAAGAATTTAAGAGACATGGCAAACAAAGATCCTAGAACATTAGAGTCCAAGAATGGGAGAAAAGAGAGAAAGGCAATTTTTGAAAAAAAAAAAAAAAAAAAACTACTGAAGATTTTTCTAAAAATTGTGAAGGGCTCCATTCTTTTGATTCAGGTGAATCCAGTGAATCTAGAGCTGAATAAATAAATAAATAAAAATACCCACTATGACAATATAGTGAAAAACTTCAGAGCAACAAAAATAAGGAGAAGAATTTAAGAACAGGAAAAGAAAAAAGACAAATTTCCAAAGCAGGAATAACAATGAGACTAAAAGCTGGCTTCTCAATAGCAGGGATGAAACCAAAACAACAAATAAATGTGCTTAGTAAAGTGTCAGCCTAGAATTATATTCCCAGAGAAAATAACTTCCAAACACTAGGGTAAAATATAGGCATTTTCAATTACACAAAATCTTCAGTTTGCCACCAGAAGAACCAAGATATTTACATTTTTTCAAGCATAAGGAAAGTATTCAAACTGAACATCTGATTTGCATGAAGGAGTACTGACCTGAACACAAGGTAAAGGCAACCTACAGGTTATTCAGGGCAAACACTGTATAAAACATAAGTAATGCTGTTCTGTGGGATTAAAAACAAATGGGATAGACATAAAAGTCACATGTGAGTGGGAAAAGTGTGTAGTAATATGTTCTAAGATCTTCAAATTGTTCAAGAAGAATGTAAAATTGTTAACTGACTCAATTTTGAAAATTTTTCTTTTCTGTTTTTTAATGTTAGTTTTTTTATTTTTGAGAGAGAGACAGAGACAGAGTGAGAGCAGGAGAGGGGCAGAAAGACAGGAAGACAGAATCTGAAGCAGGCTCCAGGTTCTGAGCTGTCAGCACAGAGCTGCACATGGGCCTTGAACCCATGACCTGCACCGAAGTTGGAAGTTTAACCAACTGAGCTACGCAGGCACCCCAATTGACTTGATTTTGAAATACTAAGTGTGGATGTTAAAAATGTCTATGATAACAATAACTAAAAACCACACAGAATATATAGCTTGTACATAAACAGAAGTGTAAACATTTAAAGAAAAATCACACAAACCAAATTATAACACAAAAGAAAAAAAGCAAAAAAAACATAGAAAAAGGTAGAATGAACATAAAGAATTAAACAAGATGGCAGAAAGTAATCCAAAATAAGAGTAATAATAACTGTAGATGGAGAAAATGCTTCATTTAAAGACAAACGTATTCAGACTGAAGTAAAAAACAAAAATCCAACAACTGTCATCCATTTAAAACATGATATAAAAGAAAAATAGGGGTGCCTGGGTGGCTCAACCAGTTGAATGTCTGACTCTTGATTTCAGCTCAGGTTATGATCTCACAGTTTGTGGGATCGATCCCCACATCAGGCTCCAAACTGACAGCACAGAGCCTGCTTGGGGTCCTCTCTCTCTCCGTCTGTCTGTCTGTCTCTCTCTCTCTCTCTCTCTCTGCCCCTCCACTGCTCCTGCTATCAAAACAAATAAATACACAAACTTAAAAAAAAGAAAGAAAGAAATACACAAACATAAAAATATGGAAAATGTTAATCAAATAACCTTGTGTGCTTTTATTAATACCATAAAATACAAACTCAGGCCAAAAAAATTTTGAAACATAATGTAGGTCAGAAAGATTTAGCATTTCAAAACTTGGATGCATCTGAGGCAGCTCCAAAATACATGAAGCAAACCGACAGAAATTTCAAAACAGAATTTAAAAAGCACTTATCATGGTTAGCTTTTCATATACATCTCTCTTTAGTTTATAAATCAAGAAAAACAATAAAAATTGGTAAGTTAGAGAACAAACAACATAATTTACAAATCTGAATTAATGACACAGAACAAATGGAAAATACTCATTCTTTTCAAGGATGCCTAGAAAATTAATGCTACGATAGAAATTAGTTCCATGAAAACTGGCCAATGGCTCATGAAGCAAGCCTTAAGAAATTAAAAAGTATGTATTTTAAAGGTAAGCCTTTTTAAAATCCATCCGTAAGAAAATTAATTTTAAGGGGTGCCTGCGTGGCTCAGTAGGTTAAGCATCAGACTCTTAATTTTGGCTCAGGTCATGATTTCATAGTTTGCAAGTTTGAGCCCAGCATCAGGCTCCACACTGACAGTGGTGAGCCTGCCTGGGATTCTCCGTCTCTCTCTTTCTCTTTCTCTCTCTCTCTCTCTCTCTCTCTCTCAAACAAACATTATAAAAAAGAATCTGTTTAAAAAATTAATTTTAAAATCAAATAATCAAACATCTAAAAATTTATGAATCATGGAAAAATCCTAATTAAAAATAGAAAGAACTCCAAAAACCTTATAGGATGAAGCTATCATGGATATGCACAAAAATGAACAGTGTCAAATGTTTCTATTAAGAAGACATAGTGAAAATTACACCTTAGCCATCCATGTTAAAAGATTAATAGGCAATTAACAAAGAATAGCCCAAGGAATATATATATAAAAAAATGAAATGATAAACCTAAGATAATAATTTAACAAAATACAATATATATAAAAGACAAAGGAAGTGAATAATTGGTTCTTTGACATCTAGCATAAATTTGACTAATTCTGCCAAAACATACTTTAACAAAAAGAAAATAATGTTCAATAAACTACTTTAATAATGAAAAAGAAAAATCCAGACTGCCTGGGTGGCTCAGTCAGTTAAGCGTCTGAGTCTTGATTTCGGCTCAGTTTGTGATCTCACAGTTTCTGGGATGGAGTCCCAAGTTGCGCTCTGAGCTGACAGCAGGGGGTTGCTTGGGGCTCTCTCTTTTCCTCTCTCTCTGCCCCTCCCCAGCTCACACTTTCTCTGTCTCTCTCAAAATAAATAACTTAAAAACGAACTAAAAGAAAAATCCACATAATGATGAATGAAGCAGACATTAAAGACATCATCAAAGGATATTATGACTCCTTTATCTCCATAAACAAAAAATTTGGATAAGATTGACACCTTGCAGGAAAAATTTAATTTCGCAAAATTTACTCAAAAATAAATTAAAACTCCAAAGATCTTATTAACATTAAGAAAAATAAACTTTTAGGGGCGCCTGGGTGGCTCAGTCGGTTGAGCGTCCAACTTCGGCTCAGGTCACGATCTTGCGGTCCGTGAGTTCGAGCCCCACGTCAGGCTCTGGGTTGATGGCCCAGAGCCTAGAGCCTGCTTCCGATTCTGTGTCTCCCTCTCTCTCTGCCCCTCCCCGTTCATGCTCTGTCTCTCTCTGTCTCAAAAATAAATAAATGTTAAAAAAAAAATTTTTTTTTAAAAAAAGAAAAAGAAACTTTTAAATAAAATAAACAGACAACTTTGTTGGTGGGAAAAAAATCAAATAACTGCATTTTCACACATACTATGACAAAATACAGAACTGACTCACTGTAATGAACTAGTACACTCCTGACAGCAAAGCTTAATGAGAAAAACATGAAAAAAAAAAAATAACACTCTTGAACAGTCATGCTAAATCCTAAAGGTATAAATAATGAACCTAATTTAGAAACAAATGAAAAAGGCTTGAAATGTACATATATATTTAACATTAAACAATAAATGAACGTAATTTACCATTTTAAAAGACTAAAGGAGAAAAATAATGATTGATCCTACAGACTCAAAAAAATACTTAACATTCCTTATTATAAAAAAAAAAAAAGGATATCTATAAAAAGCTACAGCAAGCAACACAATGGTAAAATGTGAAAATTGTGTCTTTTGAAATCAAAAACAATAATATGCACTAGTATTATTGTTTTTATTCCAGTGTTCTTAGTAACACATTAACATCAAACATTTAAAGTGGAGGAGCCAAGAAGGCAGAACAGCAGGGAAGTTTTTTGTGTGACTCGCGTCCATGAAATAGAGCCAGACCAACATTAAACCATCCTACACACCTAGAAAACTGATTAGAGGATTAACACAACAATCTGCACAACCTGAACCACAGAATTCAGTAAGTGCATACCACGGAGAGGTGTACTTGGGGAGAGAGAAGCTGGCGGTGGGCACGGAGCCACTTTTGCAGGCAGAGAGAGGACAGAGACTGGGCGGGGGGGAGAATATGGGAAAAGCACCCCTCCCCAAAAGCAGCTGGAAAGAAAGTGGAAAATCAGAAACAGCCACAGGGACTAAACTAAAAAGGGAGAAAGGAGAGGGTTTAAACTCCGTTAAGACTGTAAACAAGGGGAGCGCAAAGTCTGCAACTCTGTAGCTCAATACCTAGCAGTACTCTGGTGGGAAAGGTGAATCCCCAGGAGCAGAGTGGGGTTCAGGGGTTTTCGGGCCACATGGGGAAAAGCGGTTCCACTGCTGCAAGGGCATTTGGTAGACACTGTTGAAGCCACCTGGTCCCGGCAGACCCCAGAAAACGGCCACACTCGCTGGTGCTGTGGAACAAGGTTGTTAACGGTGAAGCCTGGTGCCAGATGGGTGTTGTGATTTTCCATAATCCCCAAAATGCTGCTGCTACACTATCTCACGAACTTTTTCTGGGGTGGGCAGGCACCTGACCGCAGTCTCGGGGCACGGGCAGCAGCAGGGTCCAGCAAGCCTTCCTGGGTGCAGCCTACATTCGGCCATTTTTCGGCCATTGCTTGGTGAGACCCTCCAGCAGAGGGGCGGAACGGGTCAAAGCCACAGTCCTTCAGAAGAAAGGGGCTGGGGAACAGCCGCATCTGAGACAAAACTTGGGAGAGAGGTACTGCCAGGGGCCTGGTCACAGAGAGTGAAAAAGCGGGAAGGGGACGAGAGCTGAAGACAGAGGACGGGTGCGTGATTGCAGATCGGGGAAAACAGACTGGGTAGCTGGGTGGCGCCATTTTCACCACTCCTGCACATGCACATACACACCTACGAGCACCGCAGCAATCCACCCCAGTAGGCTAGCAGCACCATCTAGTGGAGAGCAGAGGCTTTACACTGAGACTCGCCCAACTGGGCCAACTTAGCTCTTCAAGAACACAAGTCTCACCGCTGTCTTAGTTTATGGACTATAAAGTGCTACATAGACTGACTTCTAGGGAAAAACAAAGTAATTTCAGTCCTACTTCAATCCATTAGGAGATTCATCTATTCAATTTTCTTTCTTTTTTTCTCTCCTTTACACTTCTTTTTCTTGAATATAGAAAGAGAAAAAATTCATTTTTACTTTGAGTTTTTATTAAAAATATTTTTCTTTAACTCATTACTATATTTTTTACTTTTGTGTATTTTTTTCAAATTCTATTTTACTTCTATCATTTTATTTCAGTCTGCTTCAGTGTATTCACTTTTTCAAATTTTCAATTTCCTTTTTTTCTTTTTTTGTTCTTTTCATTTTTTTCTTTTCATTTTCTTTTTCTTGAATGCAGAAAGAGAAAACTTCATTTTTACTTTCAATTTCTATTAAAAGTATTTTTATTTAATTTTAATATATTTTTTGCTTTTATGTAAATTTTTTCAAATTCTATTTTACTTCCATCATTTTATTTTAGTCTACTGCAGTGTATTCACTTTTTCAAATTTTCAAACGATTTCCTTTTTTTTGTTTTTTAATCTTTTTTGTCTTTTTTGTTTCTTTTCTTTTTTATTGAATACAGGAAAAGAAAAAATTATATTTACTTTTAATTTTTATTAAAAATATTTTTCTTTAATTTTTCTACTATATTCTTTACTCTTGTGTATATTTTTTCAAATTCTATTTTACCCCCATCATCTCATTTTAGTCTACCTCAGTGTATACATTTTTTCAAATTCTCAAACGATTTTCCTTTTTTTCTACCCCCCCCCCTTTTTTTCTCTATCTGTCACAACACTTTCTACACTCAGACCAAAACACACTTAGGATCTAGCATCATCTATTCAATTTGTGTACGTGTGTGTTTAATTTTTAATTTTAATATTTTTTTAATTTTATTTTTTTTAATTTCAATTTTTCTACCTCGCTAATTCCTTTTCTCCCTTCAAAATGACAAAATGAAGTAATTCACACCAAAAAAAGAGCACGAAGAAACGACAGCCAGGGATTTAACCAGCACAGATACAAGCAAGATGTCTGAACAAGAATTTAGAATCACGATAATAAGAATACTAGCTGGAGTCAGAAATAGATTAGAATCCTCTTCTGTAGAGACAAAATAACTAAAAAATAGGTCAGAATGAAATTAAAAATGCTATAACTGAGCTGCAATCATGGATGGATGCTGCGGCAGCAAGGATGGATGAGGCAGAACAGAGAATCAGCAACATAGAGGACACACTTATAGAGAATAATGAAGCAGAAAAAAAGAGGGAGATTAAGGCAAAAGAGCACGATTTAAGAATTAGAGAAATCAGTGACTCATTAAAAAGGAACAACATCAGAATCATAGGGGACCCAGAAGAGGAAGAGAGAGAAATGTGGGTAGAAGGGTTATGTGAGCAAATCATAGCAGAAAACTTTCCTAACCTGGGGAAAGACACAGACATCAAAATCAAGGAAGCACGGAGGACCCCCATTGGATTCAACAAAAAACAACCATGAGCAAGGCATATCATAGTCAAATTCACAAAATACTCAGGCAAGGAGAGAATCATGAAAACACCAAGGGAAAAAAGTCCCTAACCTACAAGGGAAGACAGATCAGGTTTACAGCAGACCTATCCACAGAAACTTGGCAGGCCAGAAAGGAGTGGTGGGATATATTCAGTGTGCTGAATCAGAAAAATAGGCAGCCAAGAATTCTTTATGTAGCACAGTTGTCATTCAAAATAGAAGGAAAGATAAAAAGTTTCCCAGACAAACAAAAATTAAAGGAGTTTGTGAGTACTACACCAGCCCTGCAAGAAATTTTAAGGAGGACTCTCTGAGGGGAAAAAAGATGAAAAAAAATGTATGTATGTGTGTGTACACACACACACACATATGTAAATATATATGTAAAATATATATGTATATATATGTATTTACATATGTATATATGTAAATATATATATATGTATATATACATACACACACACATGTATATATGTAAAATACCAAAAACAACAAGGATTAGAAAGGACCAAAAAACACCACCAGAAACTCCAACTCTATAAGCATCGTAATACTCATGATGCTCTATAAGCATCAGTACTCATTCTAAATGTCAATGGACTCAATACTCCAATCAAAAGACATAGGGTAAAAGAATGAATAAGAAAACAAGATCCATCTATATGCTGTTTATAAGAGACCCACTTTACACCTAAAGACACCTTCAGATTGAAAGTAAGGGGATGGAGAACCATCTATCATGCTAATGGTCAACAAAAGAAATCAGGAGTAGCCATACTTATATCAGACAATCTAGACTTTAAAATAAAGACTATATCAAGAGATGGAGAGAGCCATCACATCATAATCAAGGGGTCTATAGACCAAGAAGACCTAACAATTATAAACATTTATGTGCCAAATGCGAAAGCACCCAAATATATACATCAATTAATCACAAACATAAAGAAACTCTTCGATAGTAATACCATAATTGTAGGAGACTTCAACACCCCATTCACAGCAATGGACAGATCATCTAATCAAAAAAACAACAAAGAAACAATGGCTTTGAATGATACACTGGACCAGATGGACTTAACAGATATACTCAGAACATTTCATTCTTAAGGAGCAGAATATACATTCTTCTCCAGTGCACATGGAATGTTCTCCAGAATAGACCATACACTGGGACACAAATCACCCCTAAGTAAGTACAAAAAGATAGAGATCATACCGTGCATATTTTCAGACCACAAAGCTATGAAACTCAAAATCAACCACAAGAAAAAATTTGAAAGGTAACAAATACTTGGAGACTGAAGGACATCCTATTAATGAATGGGCTGGGACGACTGGGTGGCTCAGTCGGTTGGGCATCCGACTTCGGCTCAGGTCATGATCTCGCGGTTCGTGAGTTCGAGCCCTGCGTCAGGCTCTGTGCTGACAGCTCAGAGCCTGGAACCTGTTTCAGATTCTGTGTCTCCCTCTTTCTCTGACCTTCCCCCATTCATGTTCTGTCTCTCTCTGTCTCAAAAATGAATAAACGTTTAAAAAAAATTAAAAAAAAAAAGAATGAATGGGCTAACCAAGAAGTTAAAGAGGAAATTAAAAAGTATAGGGAAGTCAATGAAAATGATAGCACCACAACCCAAAAGCTCTGGGACGTAGCAAAGGCGGCCATAAGAGGAAAGTATATAGCAATCCAGGCCTTCCTAAAGAAGGAAGAAAGATCTTAGATACACAACCTAACCTTATGCCTTAAGGAGCTGGAAAAAAAAAACAGCAAATAAAACCCCAAGTCAGCTGAAGACAGGAAATAATAAAAATTAGAGCAGAAATTAATGCTATCGAAACCAAAAAAACAGTAGAACAGATTAATGAAACCAGAAGCTGGTTCCTTGAAAGAATTAACAAAATTGATAAACCACTAACAAGATGGATCAAAAATAAAAGGAAAGGTTCCAAATAAATAAAATCAAGAATGAAAGAGGAGAGACCACAACCAACACAGCAAAAAGAAAAACAATAATAAGAGAATATTATGCACAATTAATGCTGAAAAAATTGGCAATCTGGAAGAAATGGACAAATTCCTAGAAAGATATACACTACCAAAACTGAAACAGGAAGAAACAGAAATTTGAACAGACCCATAACCAGTAAGGAAATCAAATTAGTAATCAAAAATCTGCCAAAAAACAAGAGTCCAGGGCCAAATGGCTTTCCAGGGGAATTCTACCAAACATTTAAGCAAGAGTTGACACCTATTCTCTTGAAGGTGTTCCCAAAAATAGAAATGGAAGGAAAACTTCCAAACTCTTTCTATGAAGCCAGCATTACCTTGATTCCAAAACCAGACAGAGACCCCACTAAAAAGAACTATAGACCAATTTTCCTGATGAACATGGATACGAAAAATCCTCAACAGGATATTAGCCAACCGGATCCAACAATACATTAAAAAAAGTATCCACCAAGACCAAGTTGGATTTATACCTGGGATGCATGGCTGGTTCAATATCCACAAAACAATTAACATGATTCATCACATCAATAAAAGAAAGGACAAGAACCATATGATCCTCTCAATAGGTGCAGAGAAAGCATCTGACAAAATACAGCATCCTTTCTTGATAAAAACCCTCAAGAAGGTAGGGATAGAAGGAGCATACCTCGAGATCATAACAGCCATATATGAACGACTCAATGCTAATATCGTCCTCAATGGGGAAAAACTGAGAAGCTTTCCCCCTAAGGTCAGGAACAAGACAGGGATGTCCACTCTCATCACTGTTATTCAACATAGTATTTGGAAGTCTTAGCCTCTGCATTCAGATAACACAAAGAAATAAAAGGCATCCAAATCGGCCAGGAGGAGGTCAAACTTTCACTCTTTGCAGATGACATGATACTCTATATGGAAAACCCAAAAGATTCCACAAAAAACTGCTAGAATTGATTCATGAATTCAGCAAAGTTGCAGGATATAAAATCAATGCACAGAAATCGGTTGCATTCCTATACGCCAACAATGAAGCGACAGAAAGAGAAATCAAAGAATCGATCCCATTTGCAGTTGCACAAAAAACCATAAAATACCTAGGAATAAATCTAAACAAAGAGGTGAAAAATCTATACACTGAAAACTATAGAAAGCTTATGAAACAAATTGAAGAAGACACAAAAAAATGGAAAGAGATTCCCTGCTCCTGGATAGGAAGAACAAATATTGTTAAAATGTCAATACTACCCAGAGCAATCTATATATTCAATGTGATCCCTATCAAAGTAACACCAGCATTCTTCACAGAGCTAGAACAAATGATCCTAAAATTTGTCTGGAACCAGAAAAGACCCCAAATAGCCAAAGCGATCTTGAAAAAGAAAACCAAAGCAGGAGGCATCACAATCCCAGACTTCAAGCTATACTACAAAGTTGTAATCATCAAGACAGTATGGTACTGGCACAAGAACAGACACTCAGATCAATGGAACAGAATAGAGAACCCAGAAATGGACCCACAAACGTATGGCCAACTAATCTCTGACAAAGCAGGAAAGAATATTCAATGGAATAAAGACAGTCTCTTCAGCAAGTGGTGCTGGGAAAACTGGACAGCGACATGCAGAAGAATGAACCTGGACCACTTTCTTACACCAGACACAAAAATAAACTCAAAATGGATGAAAGACCTCAGTGTAAGACAGGAAGCCATCAAAATCCTCGAGGAGAAAGCAGGCAAAAACCTCTTTGATCTTGCCCGCAGCAACTTCTTACTCAACACATCTCTGGAGGCAAGGGAAACAAAAGCAAAAATGAACTACTGGGATCTCATCGAAATAAAAAGCTTCTGCACAGGGAAGGAAACCATCAGCAAAACTAAAAGGCAACCTACAGAATGGGAGAAGATATTGGCAAATGATTATCAGATAAAGGGTTAGTATCCAAAATCTATAAAGAACTTATCAAACTCACCACCCAAAAAACAAACAATCCAGTGAAGAAATGGGCAAAAGACATGACTAGACAATTCTCCAAAGAAGACATCCAGATGGCCAACCGACACATGAAAAAATGCTCAACATCACTCATCATCAGGGAAATACCAATCAAAAACACAATGAGATACCACCTTACACCTGTCAGAATGGCTCCCATTAACAACTCAGGCAACAACAGATGTTGGCGAGAATGTGGAGAAAGAGGATCTCTTTTGCATCGTTGGTGGCAATGCAAGCTGGTGCAGCCACTCTGGAAAACAGTATGGAGGTTCCTCAAAAAACTAAAAATAGGACTACTCTATGACTCAGCAATTTCACTGCTAGGCATTTATCCACAGGATACAGGTGTGCTGTTTTGAACGGACACATGCACCCCCGTGTTTATAGCAGCACTATCAACAAGAGCCAAAGTATGGAAAGAGCCCAAATGTCCATTTATGGATGAATGGATAAAAAAGATATATATACAATGGAGTATTACTCAGCAATCAAAAAAAAGGAAATCTTGCCATTTGCAACTATGTGGATGGAACTGGAGGGTATTATGCTAAGTGAAATTAGTCAGAGAAAGACGAAAATCATATGACTTCACTCGTATGAGGACTTTAAGAGACAAAACAGATGAACATAAGGGAAGGGAAACAAAAATAATATAAAAACAGGGAGGGGGAACAAAACAGAAGAGACTCATAAATATGGAGAACAAACTGAGGGTTGCTGGAGGGGTAGTGTGAGGGGGGATGGGCTAAATGAGCAAGGGGCACTAAGGAATCTACTCCTGAAATCATTGTTGCACTATATGCTAACTAATTTGGATGTAAATTTAAAAAAATAAAAAATTAAATTTAAAAAAAAGATCAAACATTTAAAAATTATAAAATCAGGGGTGCCTGGGTGGATCAGTCCATTAAACATCCGACTTTGGCTCAGGTCATGATCTTATAGTGGGTGAGATCCATATTGGGCTCTCTGCTGTCAATGTAGAGCCTGTTTCAGCAATTCTGTCTCCCTCTCTCTCTGGCCCTCCCCTGAATTGCTTGCTCCATCTCTCAAAAATAAATAAACATTAAAAAAACCCGAAATTTAAAAAATTATAAAATCATTAAAAGATAACAAAAAATAGAAAGGAGGAAATAAAATAGGATTTATCCCATGTGATAGTATTGTCTGTGCAGAAGCCCAAAGAATCTAACAACTAGAATAAGCAATTATAACAACAATGTTGAAATTAAAATGAATATACAAGGTATTTTCAATAACTAACATTCAATTAGAAGAAAGTTATTGAAAATAAACATCTGGGGAGGAGGAAATGAGGAAGTATTAGCCCAAAGGTACAAAGTTCCAGTTCCGGGAAATGAGTAAGTCCTAGATATGTACTGTATCGTATACTTAAAAACTTGCTAAGAGGATAGATCTTATGTCAAGTGTTTTTCTTATATACACACACAAATAATAGTAATAAGAATAATAAAAAAATATTAAGGGTAGGAGGAAACCTCGAGTTGACGGATGTGTTTATGGCATAAACTAGAGATAGTTTCACAGGTGTATACTTATTTCCAAATTCATCGAGTACAGGTTTGTACAGGTTTTACATGTCACTCATATCTCAATAGGTAGCTTTAAAAAACTGAGTCTCTGTGAGAGTCCACATTCAGTATTTGACTAACCCTCTCAAAGATAACAACTGAAAATACTGTTGACATTTTGTTTGAAAAGACAATTTGAAAGTACTGGAGAGATAACCAAAAGCAAAGAGACACTAGAGAGAATTGTCCTTTGAAGGAAGTGAAGCACCCTAAGTGAGATGAAGTTTTATGTAAACATGGGCTCTACTCCTAAAGACACCACCAGTTCTCATGTTGCAGAGGTCAGAATGCAAGTTTGAGATGTCAGCACACAGACCTGGATTAGCAAATGAGCAAGATGGCAGAAAGGCTGTAAAAGCAGCAGGGCACTCTAAAATCTGCATATGCACAGGGAAGATTCCTAGGGGCTGACTGGAAAACCTCAAATGGCAAGCTGAAAGAAGTCACATGAATGCCAACTTCTCCTCACAGAGGACAGGGTTTGGAGTTTACCAAGTCAGAGGAGTTTGGTAAACACTTCAGGCTGCCCACAGATTCACCCTAGGAAGTCAATGTGTGATCCATTGTCAATGTATGATCCAAGAAAAAGCTCAATAGGAAGGGAATCTGAGATAACCCAGATGACAAAATTAGCAGGAAAAGAAATTCTATGACACTAAAACAGTTCTGTATTCAAAGGCTCAATGGGAAAAAAAAATGGTCATAAAGATTAAACTTATAAAGGAATCTCAACAGACAACAGGAAATAAGGAAAATAAACCAAATGGAAATTCTAGAAATGAAAAGTACAATAATTGAGAATGAAAATTTCACTGGAGAAGTTTAATAGAAGATTCTGCAGGGCAGTAGAAAAGATCAATAAACTTGAGGTTCAGTCATTTGAAATTATCCAACTTGAAGGGCAGAGAAAAAAACAGAATGAAACAAATTAACAGAGCCTCAATGGAACTCTGGAACAATATTAAAAGGTATTATCATACATGAAGCTTAGGGGGGCCACAGGTGGTGAGAGAGGGGGTAGGGCAGAAAAGTACTAGAAGAAAAAGAGAGCAATAATTTTCACAACTTCATGAAAAACACAATGATGTAAATGTAAAAAGGAAAATACAGAGAAACACTTATCATAATCAAACTGATGAAAATCAAATATAAGTAGTGTTGAAATAATTTTCTAAATGGAGCCCCTGCCAACCAGGGTGTCACTGCAGCAAACCAAACCTCAGGTAACTTGAGTATCCCCGTAAACTCGCCGTTTGACCAGAAATGCAGAACATCCAGTCAGCCAATGCCTCCAAACACCAAGCCAAGAAGCTCTGGGCCTTCTCACCCAAACAAGATGACCAGGGCCCCAGCCAATCAGACACCTTCTAGTTGTGTCCTCCTTGTTCTTTACTCTTTGCCCTATGAAATCTTCCCATCTTCTGACCTGTTCTGCAGTTCTTTGAGAGGCCATCTCCTTCCTGAAGTGTTAACTAAAGTATGTTTTGTATCGCATCAATCATCTTCTTTAATCATTTTTTTTAACAGTTTGTGGCAATGAAGGATGGGATCTGAACTTGACTACTAACAGTCTATGGGACAAAAAGCCACACAGGTGAGGTGCCAGCTGAATGGTGTGAGTTCACAATTTCTCTACTTGATACCAAGGGCCATGGGTAAGTCACACGGGGATGTGAGCTCTGCTCTCTTGCATGCAGCTCTCCAATCCAAGTAAACTTTATATTTAAATATAACAATTTATTTATATATGTATTATTTATATATTGATATTAATATGGTTTAAATATAAGTATTTAAATATATAAAAATATGTATCTTTCCAATTTACATATTTACATAAATATATAGTACAAATGCATAGTAAATGTGTAAATGTCTAAATAATATATAAATAAATACATATAACATATAAAACACAGATATATATTAAATGTTATTAAAATAAGCATATGAAAAGACATATTATATATAAATTTATATTAAATATATAAACATCTAGTTCCTGGAAAGGTTCTGAGAGCCTGGAAAGGTTCCAGGGTAGCTACAGTGTCAGTTCACAAGAGGGAGCAGCCATTAATAGACTCACAAAGTCTCCAGGTAAGTCCACAGCACAAAGTGCTGGGGGAACTTGGGAAATAAGACAAGAAATTCAGAAACTTTTGATCAATGGCACTACAAACCTGGGTAGGCACAAGTTGGACTATTAAAAGCCATTAGGGCATCTACCACTGTAATGTCCTCGTGAAAGAAATAACTGAGCTGTGGCTAACAGGAACCTCAGAAACCAAAGCCACAAAATTGGTGGGCATGGGTTAAGCACTTAGAAGTCGTCAGAGAGCTCATCACCTAACTCTAAGACCTCAGGGCGAGGGTAAGTCAGTCATGGAAGGGGTTAGATTGACATTAGGTCACCCACCAACCTCAAGAAAACTTCTGTGCAACAAGGTACACTGTAACACACCACAAAACCCCCAATTCACACCCCTGTTTTGTATCTATTTGGCTTCAAGAGATCCAAGGCCTAGCTAAACAACTGTGATCTTCCAGTTTCAAGGAAATGGGCACATCACCTTCCGGCTCAAAGGCTTACTTTCTGTCTAAGAACTGTGGTCCCAGAAGCTCTAGATGTCTACAAAAATGGCAAAATCTTAATAAGACAACCTAGTACTACAAAGGCCATTATGAGGAATTTTCCAATTCGACAAGATTGTTCATTTAAGAAGTGCACCTGAAGGGCGCCTGGGTGGCTCAGTCAATAAAGTGTCCGACTTCGGCTCAGGTCATGATCTCGCAGTTATCAAGTTCGAGCCCCACGTCAGGCTCTGTGCTGACAGCTCAGAGCCTAGAGCCTCCTTCAGATTCTGTGCCTCCCTCTCTCTCTGCCCCTCTCCTAGCTGTGTTCTGTCTCTCTAGCTCTCTCAAAAATAATTAACACTAAAAAAATGTTAAAAAAAAAAGTGCACCTGAAAGCAAGTGTTCCCAAATCAAAGAAAATGGGGTACCTATTTTAACTGGTGTGCAGAAGCTACAAAAAGGCTTCAAAATTCCAAAACAGCATAACTATTTCAGCTTAACTGAAAGATTTCAAAAAGTTAATGAAAAAGTAAAGACACAAGAGGTACCTCAAACAAGACTGTAGACTGATGTGACTCCTACTACTCCCCTCTATCCTCCTGTGCCTGAGAATTGAGAGTCTACTAATCCTCTTTCAGAATGGCCTTTCCACTCTGAAGAGACCACAGGATCATAAACAAAAGTCCACCACATTAGTGGTCTTATCACTGCAATAGCTCCAAGGCCAGTAAATTCAAACACCTGGATATCTCCTGTTGTAACCTCCTACACGTCCATAATCAAAACAATGGCCCAGAAATCAGTGTCTCATTTGTAATCAACTGGGACACTAGAAAAAAGATTGTCGTCAAAGGTTTTGTGCATATCTTCTGACACCAACTCGGATGTTCCCATAGCTACGATCAAAGAAGTGTCCCCATACAGGCCCCTCCCAGGGTTGATGGGACTCCAGTGTATTCTCCAGTAAACTGATACTAGTTATTCCCTTAAAGAGCCGGGGGGAAACTAAAATCAAAAGTTAATAAAATGTCAAGGCACCTGGTTGGCTCAGTTCATAGAGCATGTGACTCTTGATCTTGGGATGGCTGAGTTCAAGACCCACGTTGGGTATAGAGCTTACTTTAAAAAAAAAAAAAAAAGTCACAGGGGCACCTGGGTGGCTAGTCAGTTGAGCATCTGACTTCAGCTCAGGTCATGATCTCATAGCTTGTGAGTTCAAGCCCCACATTGGGGCTGACAGCTCAGAGCCTAGAGCCTGCTTCAGATTCTGTTTCTCCCTCTCTCTCTGCCTCTGCCCCAGTCAATCAATCTCTCTCTCTCTCAAAATAAATAACCATTTTTTAAAAAGTCACAATACCTTAAAAACATTTAATGAAAAGTCTGGCCAAATTTTGGTAGATACAAGGGTTACACTGTCTACTTTAAACCCCACTCACTCCAGAGGCTGCAGACAGGATCCTAGAAAAAAACTTGAAAAAGCTGGTAAGGGTGAGAATTCTCACCAGAGTTCGCTCTCCCAGATGTCTGTATTTCCCGGTAGCGAGAAGGTAAAATTTTACATTTACATCCCTTACTTACCAAATTCAGATCCCTGTAAGTTGGTTTTGGAGTACTCACTGCTTGTTGATCCTTTCTACTACCTTCTCATTTGTCCCATGTTGTGTCCTGACTACTTGGCATGGTCTTCCGCTTGCCTAAGACACGCAGACTATCAGTTCTTACAAATGTGTGCGGTTCAACCATCAGGTTGGGAGCCGCAAAATAATGACTGAATGCATGAATCAGTTAATTCATTTATTAAAGCATGACAAGCTGCTTCTAACTATTGCATAATTGATACTTTCAAAAAGAGATGATTCTAAGTTACTGTCGAGATTTTAAAAATTGAAATAAAGAAGGAACATGTAAAGAAATACATGAGGGATTAGCAATCTTTGAGTAAAAATCTGTTGTGCTTGCTTTATTTACTGCTGAAAGCCTTAAGGTGTTTGAAGAATAAATGAACTGCTTCTTTAAAAGTGTGAAATAAGTGTAACAAGAGCTAGGAGGTCACAGGCTTTGGGTCCTGTCATTAGTCTTTCATTTCATAGATACTTTTGGATCTTGTTAAAAGGCTTTTTTTTTTATACAGAAACTCCATATTGGCACAAAACAATCTTATCATCACACTCTTTTTCAACTGAAACAACAGAAAAGTAGCATCAATCTTAAAACACTGAAGCCAGTAGTCCTTGGGCCTGACTGCATACTCCTATATGTTACAAGTGGGAAGACAAGACTGGGAAAGAGGAAGAAGAGACTCAAAGGGAGAAATTAAGTGCAACAGTTTGAAGAAATGATAAGGTAATTCAAATTTAGCTAGCATAGGTTTTACGTGCTCAAAAATATTATATATTGTATATATAGATATAAAGCACATATATACTAAACTCAGATTTATTTTATATATAATCATGTTCAAGTAAGATACTGGTGAACTGTATCCATATGCATTGAAGAAGAAGCAAGAAAGCATTGGTGAAAAAATATTGTATTATAAGAAAAACAGCATGGGCTTTAGCCATGGGTCTATCTAGGGTCTATATATTAGAAGTACATTTGGTGGGAAATAAGAAAATACCCATAAATTAATGGTGGGCTGCAAGTGATAATGGGATAATCAATAAAAAGATTTAATCATCTAGCCTACAAAAAAATATGGAGGCAGGCAATCTTTGATGGTAAGATATAGAGAGACCTTCTATGGATGGTAGGATATAGAGAGAAGGTCTCTAGAGAGAGGTCTCTAGAGAGAGACCTTCTATCTTTATATCCTACCATCCTTTCAAGAATTTGCTTCTCCCATCATAGTTGTAAAGTAGCTGCTAAGTCCCAGGAATTGAGCCCATGTTCACTACAAAATATAAGAGGGAACGGGAAGGCATCAGATGCGTATGTTCCTCTCAGTAATTTTCAGAACTCCCAAAGAGAGTTCTGCTGAAGTTTCATTGGCATCAAGTGTCATATGCCCACTCCTGGCTGCTGCAGGGACTGAGTATCAAGCTGTATTAGACTTTCATGTAGAGGCAGAAAGGACTGAGGTAATCAGGGATAAGTCATTTGGTTTTCTGACCAAGTGTCAGCTACAAGTAGAACACCTTCACCTTCACTATGGATCCATTAACATCCCAAACCTCTATCTCCACACATGGAAAGTATCTTCCTCTCCACTGTGTTGGGACACTTAAATAATAAAATACATGAAAGCATTTAGAATAATGTTTGGGACATTCAACACTCAAGACATAGAAATGTTCCCTCTTTTCAGGACTAAAGTTCCTCCTGTTACTTATTAGCACGGTAATAGACTTGTTTATTAGAATTTCTTCTTTTTCTAACTTAAAAAATAAAGAACCACTTCACATATCATTACAGTTTGAAACCCAAACTAAATGAACCCCACTGAACAATTATAGCCCAGACTCTCGTGTATCTGGAGTGGGTACAGCTACTTTCATAATGTGGCCTTGAACAGGTTTACTACACATTTTTCTTTTAATTTTTCTTTTTCACATTTTTTATTTTTCATTCCTGCCCCTCAATACCCCCTCAAATCTCAATACCCCATTATTAGGATCAAATTTAAGCACACATCTATTGATTAGGACTCCCAACTATATGTGACAGACAGGAATCCAATTTAAACTGACTTAAATAATTTAAGGTTAAAAAAAAAAGGCTTAATGACTCATGGAACTGAAAATTCCAAGGGGATATCAGCTTCAAATAACGTGGTGGAATCTATCTCCTGTGTCTATGTCTCTGTTACTAGTCTCAACAGCCTCTCAAAGAAATGGCAAAGTGGCTCCTAGCATCTCTAGGTCTGCATCCCAGCGACACACGAAGCCCACAAAATGAGAAAGCATCTGATTCCCAGTATTCCAGCACAACTTTCATAATTATACTGACTCAGGACATTCATTTTTGGGTTAAGATCACAGACTCTACAACCTGTGGTTTATGTCATGACTCAGGGCTTAGTACTTGTGTCTCTCTGATCAATTTGTTTAACTTCTGTGAGCTTTAATCTTGTCCCCTGTAAAACAGTACTTACTTCCTGAATCAACTGGGGGACAAATGATTTGGATTATTTGTGGGATTAAATTAGTTAATATATCGGGGTCACCTGGGGGGCTCAGTCAGTTAAGCGTCCAGCTTCAGCTCAGATCGTGATCTTGAGATTCACGAGTTCGAGCCCTGCATCAGGCTCTGTGCTGACTGTCCGAGCCTGGAGCCTGTTTCAGATTCAGTGTCTCCCTCTCTCTGTCCTCCCCTGCTTGCACTCTGTCTCTCTTTTTCTCAAAATAAATAAAAACATTTTAAAAACTAGTTAATAAATCTAAAGTACTTACAATAGTGTTATCTAAGTATTAGTTTCTGATGTTGTCTCTAAAACAGTTTGTATCTCTAGAAGAATGAGAGTAAAATACATTGAGTGCCATATCCACCCTGGGGTAGATGTGGTTTACTATAGTCAAAAAAGTTTCTATGCAGCCTTGAAAAAACTCATAGATCTCTGCAATAATTTCAGTAACTGTTCTTGAAAACAAAGCCAAATTTTGTACTTCCAAGAGGGCTTTGGCAAGTGCATATATATCTACTTCTATATTAATGTATTAAAGGGTACCATTAGGGGTCATTAGCCATTAAACAGAAACAAGAAGAAGGAGCCACTTTAGACTCTTGAGCAAAGACAATCCAGAAAAACATGATTTCAAGTTCATGAAGAACACTGGATTCCTTTGATTAATTCTACAGAATTTATGATCATGGCCATAAGTCACATTCTATATCAGAACCACGAAAGATAGTGCTCCTTTCATTCAGACATATTTCAGAAATGGCTTCATTACTATTTCCTAATACAACAAGAATCCATATTGCAGTGTTGATCCTTGGACATTAGTTGCAATGGACTCAAGTTACATGTTTTCTAAAGAGGCAGTCAGTAATTCCTCAAATCTGCATCTGTCTCCCAGTTGCTTCCCCAATCACACCACACAAACACACACACACACACACACACACACACACACACACACACCAGCAAGCACAGAGGACAAAAATGTTTTTTGGGTTTTTTTCTAAATAATATATGTATGTTATGCATAGGTGATTTATAGTAAATACTCAATAACTACTTAAGCCAAATGATCTTGTTTACTGGATGGACTCTATAGTCTGTAATCTTTGTAAATGGTGAATACGTTAAAGGGAGTTTTATATTAGGGTTTCACTGGGTGCTCATGTTTGGCTGGGGGGTATATAGAGATGCTCTGTAGTACATGGTGTAGTACATGGTGTGGGCTGGCAGTATTGTTCTTAAGGTAGAAGACTGTGTGTTATGGTAACTTATCTGAAAAGTGGAGGTATGGTATGTGAGTAGTGTTTGTGCATGGGGGTGATAGTAAAAAAAAAAAAAAAAAATAATGGAGTACAACCTATTGGCTGCCCAATCAGAATGAACCAATGAGAATATGAAGGAACAAAAGCCATAAACAATCTATGCAGCCTTATCAAATCACACCAGTTTAGTATCAGTCATGTATATGCTTGCACATATCTCATGTTAGGCCTACAATAAGAATTCAGTTTACTGGCATTCAATAAATTGGCATTTATTGAGGGTCTCCCACATGTTGGGCCCCATTTTGATACTAGGTTATGGGAAAACAAGCATCTGCTTTGGGGTGTACAGTCCCATATGGCTTACAAAGATGTATGCCCCAATCTGTTCTCCCCTCTCCTTGGCAAAAAGTCAGGTCAGTGTGTGATCCCATAACTCACAGGCAAGTCCCGCAGTTAACAAGTTCAGACACATAGGATTATTTACTTTTTGTTCATTTGTCTTTGCTTGCATCTCCAAATTGTCTAACATATTGTTATTTTCAGTTTATTTCCGTCTCTTCCCTTTAGGATACAGTAAGGTGTATTTAGAGAAATGTACATGTAAATGAAAAAAATAAGAAGCCTTACAATCAGATTTCAGCCTCCTTTCTCAACTGGAGCTATGCTTCTATATTCGGCCAAATTTTATCAAAAATGGTTAGTTTTGGTTGTTATTTAAGTTTTATGAGGATGGAAATCCTTCCCTGTTTTTTAGATTTTATATTGAAGAGTTTGGTTTCAGGAAGGGAGCTAATCACACCTAAGGCTTTCAAAGAACAGAGAAATTTTTAAGTACTTTGGGACTCCTACTCAACGTGCAGTCAACACAATTTGACCCTGAGGACACAGTCTTCTTCAAGACTGTGTATGATAACAGAACCATTTTAAGGATCTAGTATTTATAGCTGTTTGTAGTCAGAATACCATCACTTCCCTTCCCTCTGGCAAAAAAATCAGGGAACTTCAGTAGCATTCATTTGACTACTTGAGTACATCACAAGCTGTGGTTTTGAGAGCAATGAGTAGCCCATCTATAGGTTTTCATCCCCGTATGGAGTTTTTTTGGTTTGTTTCCCCACAACAGCATTCTGAACAGGCTCTCTTAATTTTACAACCAAATGTCCAACTAAACTGTGTGAAATAAATTCTGAGTATGTGAGAAAGTCAAAAGTAGGTGTTGGCTTAATCACGAGATAGATCAGAAAATACTTCAGAGTAAGGGAAAGACATGAAGTTGACCACAAAGCAGGGAAGAATTCACACAAGTGAAACATGTAGGGGAAGAGACTCCTATAAACAGCACATGAAATGTAAAGGTAAAATGCTAAAGCTATGTGAAGAGAGTAGCAAAGTGTGGCCCAATTTCAACAGCAGTTGCTGAAGAACTAATGGATAAACTAAGCACGAAAGGACAAACCCATCAAACTGGCAAACCCATCAAAGGACACCAAAGACTGTGAGCCATTTTAGGCTCTTGAGCAGGGAGAGAATCTTAGCAAAGGTGCTTTAGTCCAGGAGACCCTGCAAGATAAATCAGAGGTAATGAAGCAGAAAACAGGAGCTTCCTTAAGAAACAAACTAGGTAACAATGACATCAAGCCCTTGATGAATTCAACAAAACCCGAAGTCAAATGCTGATCTCACTATAGTTCATCAAGGCAACAGTGACGGTGCTGACTGTAGCTTTTATTCTGCAAATGTGGCAAAATACCTCAGTTGTGATATCTTTTCTTCAACCACATTTTTTTTTTCAAATAATGATTGGCTTCAGTTTATCTTTCAATTGGGTGGTTGTCTCTCCCCTTTCATCTTACCACAAGCTCAAGACCAAATAGGTTATAATGATAGCTTCACAGCAATGGTGGAGAGGAAGTACATTCTGTACATGGGAGAACTTCACAGATCCTGGAGCCCTTGTTCTTTGATGGGGTGTTAGGCAACAATGGGGATAAAACTTTGTAAGCAATGGCAATCAGATTTCTCTGTAACAAAACAGAGCAAATCTTGTATATTTTTCTAGTAGACATTGGGTCCCAAGGCAGATATTCAACTCAAGTTATCAGAAAAAGAAATATCTTAGAAAGATATGTGAAATTTCATGGAAGTCTGAAAACAGTAATAAGGTACCACCAGTTCACAAAAGCTAAAAGTTCTTTTAATTTCCTCCAGGGCTATCTGATTCTGCATCTCTGTTTTCCTCTGAGCAGCTGTTATCTCCTCACTGTCTATTCACTTTCTTCCTAGGCTCCCGTGGGGTGCTTCTGCCCCTTTCCAACACTATATGAGACATAACTTTAGTTTTCCATTTTGCTGAATTTGGTCAGGTGGCATGGACCTTTTTGATTCCAGTGCCTACTACCTTCTATTCCTTCTTATCTCATTTTTTAAAATTATTTATTTCAAAAATCTCATTTTAAAAATAATAGCTCCAGGAGTGCCTGGGTGGCTCAAAGCGTCCGACTTTGGCTCAGGTCATGATCTCACAGTCGTGAATTCAAGCCCTGCTTTGAGCTCTGTACTGACAGCTCAGAGCCTGGAACCTGCTTGGAATTCTGTGTCTCCCTCTCTCTGCCCCTCCCCAACTCACACTCTGTCTCTGTCAAAAATAAATAAACATTAAAAATTTTTTTAAAAAATAATAGCTCTAGAAGTAATTTTTTCTCACTGTGGAAAAGAAAATCACATAGCGTAGACACATCAGAGGAAAAAAGGACAAAGTCACCTGAAATGATGAGGTAATTCACATTAAACAATTTGATGGCAGTACTAGGAGTTTGCGAGGGCCTGCCATAACAACGCAGTACAGACCAGGTGACTTGAAGAGCAGAAATTCGTTTCTCAGGATTCTGGAAGCCGAATTCCAAGATCAAGATATTGGTAGGTTAGGTTTCTTCCAAGGCCGCTGAGGCTTGCAGATGGCTACCCCCTTGTTGGGGCTTCACATGGCCCTTTCTCTGTGCACACAAACCCCTGATATTATCTTCTCTTCTTGGATCAGGGCCCGACCCTTGTGAGCTCATTTAACCTTACTCACCTCCTTAAAGACTCTATTACCAAATACAGTCACACGGGAGTTAGGGCTTCCCCTGTGAATTTGGGGAAGTTAAATTTAAGTCATAATAATGACCATGTTTTATTTTTTATTTATTTTTATTTATTTGTTTTGGGAGAGAGCGAGTAGGAGAGAGGCAGAGAAAGAGGGAGAGAGAGAGAACACAGGGCGTTGAGCACTATGTGGGGCTCAGTCCCACAAATTGTGGGATCATGACCTGAGCTGAGATCAAGAGTCAGACACCTAAATGACTGAGCCACCCAGGCACTCCATAGTGACCATATTTTAAAACATCTCCCCTTTCTCTCATGTACACACATTTTTACACATATATAGGTATAACTTTTGTATGAATTGAATCCTATATCATGTCCTTTATCTAATCTGGGAACTTCCTGTTTCTTATAGTCTTATTTTGGCCTCTCCCTTCTTTCCTTTGCCCAAACAATACATATCAAATAACCAACACAAATAACCCTACGTATTTATTTCCATATTATTCTATGCATATAAAATAAAATCAAAGGGCTCTTTGACTCTGTTTATTTTTAATGTGATCATGTTTTATATACATTTCTGCAATTTCCGTTCCTTAGATAACAATACATCATGGAAATTTATGCTGGCCAATGGGTAAAGCTCTAACCCACTCCTTATAACAAATGCATAACATTCTGTGCAATAAATGTACCACAGTTTATTCAATCATTCTCCTCCTTAGGTGACATTAATTTCATTTTCAATTTGTTGTCATTGCCAACTGCATAGCAGTTGCACACATATGCACAAGTCCCTAATATTCTAACTTATTTAGAATAGATTCACAAGAGCTTTAATGCTGGGTCAAAGTTTATGTGTATATTTAAATTTTCTAGATCTCACTAAATTACTCACTTAAAAGGATGTAATAACTCACATTTCTACTAAAATTACACGAGTATACACTTTTCTCCAGCATCCATGCCAGCAAAAGGAATTATCACTAATTTAACTACCTGCCAATCTCATGGAGGTGAAATGAATGCTCACTGTTACTTACATTCTCATTTTTCCAAACACAGTGAGACTGAGTGGAAGTTTACCAGCCATGGTCTTCACCATAAACTGGATTTTTTAAAAATATTCATTGTTCATTTTTTTCATGGGATTATTTATCTTTTAGTTCCCACTATTTTATATTTTGCACTTTATTGATATTGTCCATTCACCTCTCATATTATGATAGGGTATTTCCCAATATATTCCTTAAGTTTTCACATTATGATATCTTTGGCATGCAAAAAAATACATATGCAATGTGTACAGTCACATATATCTATCTTTTCCTTTACAGCTTCCAAATTGCCAGCCTTTATAAAAGTTCTCCTCATATATTCAATTACAACACATTGTCTTTTCTCCTGTCTTCCTCAATTAACAAAACTAAACCAGACTCGAAATATGCATCTCTTACCTCCATAATCTCAAGTATTTCACACAGAGAAATTTGGCCCCCCTATCAACGCTCAGCGCTCTCACAAGATCAGGAAGCCCTGTGTCTAAATACTCGCTCAAGACATCCAGGTATTTACCTGGGAGTTATTTTGCTACTTAGATAATATTTTCAAACATATTTTATTTCTGAGTTTTCCTGATAAAAAATATTACTGAGTGTTAACTTTATTAAAGACCATTGGACAAATAATTCAAAATACATTTTGGCTTAATAAACAACCCTGGGGATTATTAATAACCAAGTGAAATTGTTTTCTGTTATATGGAAATATTCTAAATGCCCTTTCAAATTGCAGTTCGAATATCTCCAACACAATGTCCCCTTAGAAGGGCCCCATAAATGTCTTTGGTCACCACCTGCGAGAACAGGAAGCATGGTGGAAGAGAAGTTTTACTAGGAAGGGGCAGTGATCTCAGTCAAATGCACTTAAAATAGCCAGCTATTTCAAACTCCACAAAAGCATATGAACATCTGAATCACTCCTACAGCACCTCCAATGTAAGCTTACACTTCTCTGGCTTCATAGTAAACCATGCTTTGGTGATCCACCACATGGTTTCTTTCTATTCTAAGGGAATACAAACTCTCCACCAGAATAATTAATTACCCTAGAACAACACCTCTGGAACAGACTGCTGCTACTGTGACCTCCTCTGCCCGTGGAGTCCAGAAACCTATGATCCAGGTGTCCTCCTGCCCTAAACCTTCCCCTACAATCACTGTCTGGGAGGTTTCTTCTCTTCACAGATCTATCTCAGCACCAGCCATGGAAGTTGATGCATTTCTTTTGAGTTTTTATGAGAGATTTTTTTTTTCTTCTGAGTGCGGCAAGCCATTTATCTTCAACCTCCATCTGGGAAGAATAACAGATGTTCTGCATAAAATTGATCAGGTCCTAAAGGTGCATGTGTGCCCAAAGATAGATGCATGCGTGTCCAAAAATAAGCACTGAAGTTGTGTCCAGCAGAGAATGAATGAATACTGCTCCTCAGCAAACTCAGCCTTCACTATCCTTTTCCCCTTAGGAAGCTGAATCTGCCTGCTTCCAGAGTCTCTATATGTCAGGGTCTTTCTTCGATGGCTGCTGGTTCATCAATGCCTTAAAATTCATACTCTCCTGGACTATCTTACTCTCCTGAAATGGCAGGTATAGATTTGGAGCCTGCCCTGACTCTGTGGCACAAATGCCCTGGTGGATTTCCAGGTGGGAAAAGACCAAACTGAAGCAAATGTCCATGGTCATCAATCAGCTGGGAGCAGTGCTCCCAGCTCTCTCTGACCTGCCTGGTGAAATATCTGTGTTTTCCTCTAGTCGAAGATCAGAACCCCAAATGCCTACAGGAACCTGACAGAGTAATATAAATGAAAGACTCTGGCGAGGTGTAAGAAAAAAATCAAAAACAACCATCAGAAGTACTTTCAGTCAAGTATTTTGAAATGTATTGGTAAACTAGCTCTCTGGAAACAAAACAAAACAAAACAAAAACCTGATTTCTGGTGTTTTCCATTTTATGTGCTATAAATATTCCTACCATTGGCTCCTTCAAGCTACTAATGGTTAACAACTAGGTCAAGACATCATGCTAAGTGACATAAGTCGGTAGAGGACAATTACTGCATGAGGCAACTTACATGAGGTATCTAAAAAGTCAAACTCATAGAAAGAGAGAGTAAAATGCTGGTTTCCAGGGACTGAAAGAAGGTGGAAATGGAGAGCTATCCTGGTCAACAGGTATAAAGTTTCAGTTATGCAAGATGAATAAGTTCCAGAGACCTGCTGTACAGCATTATGCTCATAATCAATAATACTATATTGTACACTTGAAAAATATGTTAAGAGGGTAGATCTCATTTTAAGTATTCTTACTACAATTTTTAAAAATCCTGAATATTTAAAAATTGATCCTCAAGAGACAGCATAAACTGACTCTATCACACCGCTGAAAATACGGCTTTAGCACATGAAATAATATACGATATATATACAACCTTAGATTATATTGTCAAATCTAAATTTTAAAAACTAAATGTTAGGGGGTATGTCCCTGGGTGGCTCAGTCAGTTGAGCATTCAACTTTGATTCCTGTCATGATCTCAAGGTTCGGGAGTTCAAGCTCCACGTCACGCTCTGAGCTGACAGTGCAGAGCCTGCTTGGGATTCTCTCCCTCCCTCTCTCTTTGCCCCTCATTCATTCTCTCTCTCTCTCTCTCTCTCTCTCTCTCTTCCTCTATCAAAAATAAACATATAACATTTAAAAACAAAAACTAAATGTTAGAAAGTTTAAAAATTGTTAATCAATTATTTTTGGTTATTGGGTATTGTTGCCTGTGTATTTGAAAAACAAAATCTGTAATTTTTGTGGGCTAACATGGTGACAGCTAGTTTTGTATTTCACAATGTGATACACAGCACACAACTTATTCTTAAATCCTTTAAATGGCACAATATTTAACTTCACTCAGTTTCATAACAAAAAACTATGTCTGTTTACACATACACTTCGAAACTTGAATATATTATTTGCACAATGGTCTTAATATTTAGGTAACATCTCTTAAAAATTTATAAAATGCTTAAGTTCAGTTTCAGCATCAAATTTCACTGTAGTTCAACAACTTCAATTCACATGTTCCTTTCTCCCCAATACTGTAAATTGAACCAGTCTAATTGAATAATGTGGTTCATTTTTATAAGTATGGACATCAGGGAACATTTGGGGGACTCTATACTTCAACTTCTAAATTTTGCATATGTATTGTAGGTTATTGCTTTCATTTCTGATTACTGGCAGCATGAGAAAGGGGGCGAAACTCTTTGTTGTAAAATGATTTTCCCAATGATAGTTTTATTAGGAATATATAAATTATGTCTTTTTTAATTAATGAACTTTATTCACTTGGTAATTTTTAAGTTCACAACAACACTGAGAGGAAAGTACAAAGAGTTCCATATACCTCCTTTCCCCATGCCCACAATTTCTCCAACTACTGGCATCCTTCACTGTAATATACATGTGTTACAAATGATGAACTGCTTGGGGCACCTGGGTGGCTCAGTCAGTTAAGCGTCCGACTTTGGCTCAGGTCACGATCTCTCGGTTTGTGAGTTCAAGCCCTGCATCGGGCTCTGTGGTGACAGCTCAGAGCCTGGAGCCTGCTCCAGATTCTGTGTCTCCCTCTCTCTCTGCCCCTCCCCTGCTAACCGTCTATCTCTCTCTGTCTCTGAATAATAGATAAATGTTAAAAAAAAAAAAAAAAAAAAAGATGAACTGCTTGGATACATTTCATATGTTTTTGAATAACTAATTTTGAATACTCTTTCAGAAAATCATTAAACCTACTGAGATGGGATTTAATATAAAACTAAAAGCCCAAGTCTTCAATCTTCAGTGTAAACCTAAGGCAAGGGTGTACCTGCCCTAAGATGACAATGACCAAGTCCATTTCTCCAATAGTGGCTTTCCTGACCACAACATGGATAAGTTATGACTGTGAGGTTTAACAGTAAATTCACAGGCAAAGGTGCTAAAATGTCTTCCTTTTTTTTTTTTTTTAATGTTTATTTATTTTTGAGAGAGAGAGAAGGGGAGAGAGTGCAAACGGGGAAGGGGCAGAGAGAGGGAGAGAGAATCCCAAGTGCTATCAGCATAGAGCCCAACACACAGGGCTCAATCCTAGAAACAGTGAAATAGTGAAATCAAGACCTGTGCTGAAATCACAAGTGGGATGCTTAACTGACTGACCCACCCAGGTGTCCCTAAAATGTCTATGTCTTGAGCATAAGGACTTGCTACAATTTATAGTGTTAATTACCATGCCCATGATATGTTCTAATTTTCAACCCAAAAATATTTGTTACATATTGCAAAAATCAACTCAGTTCCTTGTGCTTTCACAATGTTACTATGTTAGAGTGAAGTTTTGAATTAAGTCAGGTGTTATCACTAATTATAGGAAAACCATACCTAACAGGCTTGCTAATTGTGCAGCTTTTTCTGTACAAAGAAATAACAAATATGTGCTTCTGGAAGTTATATAGGTTTCAATGTACAAAAGTATTTTGTTCACATCAAAATTCTCATTTCAAAAATCATGGCTAAAGTAGAGATGTAATATAAAAATAGATGCAGATACTCACAAGATGAAATAATCAATAAGAACCACAACAAACTATCTAACTCTTTTATGCTATTTGTCATATAGATCTCTTCCTTAGTGAACAATTTCTGGTTAGACTTATAAATTATTTTACTAGCTACAACACATAACTTCTGCTCTACTAACAGACAATCTGTATAAAATCAAAATCTATAAAACAACTTGATGCCTGCTTTTTTTTTTCAGTGAATCTGTGACTTCCAATTCTGCCCAAAATGAACTTAAAAAAACCCTGAATTTACAGTATCAACTAAAAAGATAGGAACCTGAAGAAAATATTTGAAACAAAGGTTTTAAAGACATTGGACACTGGGCTATGAAGACAACATGAGAAACAAGATTCTGTCTGTGATTGTCCCAATTGATTTCCTTGAGAGACTTTTCAGGCTGAAGCACAGGCAAGGGAACCTGGGGGTGAGCCCAGTACATTCCCTGAGATGAGGAGACATGTCTGATAGACCGGAAAACAGACACAAAATTTCACAGGGCAGAGTATCAAAAGAGAAGAGATAAGCACGAGAAAACTCCAGAGAATTGCATGAAGATTCCATTCAGTATTAAGCAGAGTATGCATGGAATGAGACTACCAGATGATGGTGGGGGAGGAGAGGGAAGCCAAGAGAAAGATTAGAGAGAAAGAATAGACAGTCAGAAAGGACTGAGAACATACTGGTTATCAAGAGCCAGACTACAAACCCTCATAATTCCTGGGGGCATTGGGTAGAAGATTTAGAATGGTCTTGCCTCAGAAGTAGAAAATAATTATCCCTAGGCTAAATGCTACTCTGGTACTGACTAATAAATACCAAAAACAAAAAGTGAAAGGATCAAACTGTATCCAAATAATTTATAACCACATTCCATAACAAAATTCGACTATAAGAAACATAAAATTTTCAAGCACCCAACAAGGTGAAACATCGCATGTCTGGCATCCAATCAAAAATAGGGGCGCCTGTGTGGCTCAGTCAGTTAAGCGGCTGACTTCGGCTCAGGTCATGATCTCGTGGTCCATGAGTTCGAGCCCCGCGTCGGGCTCTGTGCTGACAGCTCAGAGCCTGGAGCCTGTTTCAGATTCTGTGTCTCCCTCTCTCTGACCCTCCCCCATTCATGCTCTGTCTCTCTGTCTCAAAAATAAATAAACGTTAAAAAAAAAAGTTTTTTTTTTTTAAATTAGCGGGCATTAAATAAGGGCAAAAATAACTATACACAATGAGAAGCAAAATCGATAAATCAAAAGACTCAGTGCTAACAGAGAGGATGGAATGAGCAGACAAGAACATTAAAATGAATATTATAATTGCATTCCATGTGTTCAAAAAACTATAAGATTGAACATGCTAAGTAAAACCTTGAAGATATAAAAAAGATCATACTGAATTTATGATTAAAACTACAATGAGTGAGGGTGCCTGGGTGGCTCAGTCAGTTGAACATCCGACTTCAGCTCAGGTTCTGATCTCGCAGTTCATGAGTTTGAGCCCACGTTGGGCTCTGTACTGACAGCTCAGAGCTTGGAGCCTGCTTCAGATTCTGAGTCTCCCTCTCTGTGTCCCTCCCCCGCTCGTGTTCTCTCTCTCTCTCTCTCAAAAATAAACATTTAAAAAAAAAATTTTAAACTACAATGAGATTAATGAGATCAGATAAAACTACGACATCTGAGAGTAAATATACACTTGATAAGATTAATAGCAGATTACACATTGCAGAAGAAAGTATCACTGAACTTGAAAATGCAGCAATATAAACGATCTCACTGCTCACTCTGGCAGCACATGCACTAAAACTGGAACAACAGAGAGAAGATTAGCATAACCCCTGCACAAGGATGACACAAATTTATGAAGTAGTCCATATTTTTAAAAACATTCATAAGTACAAGGGTGCCTTGGTGCCTCAGTCAGTTAAGCCTCTAATTCTTGATCTCAGCTCAGGTCACAATCTCAGTTTCAGGAATTTGAACCCCACATTGGGCTCTGTGCCGACAGCGTTGAGCCTGCCTGGGATTCTTTCTCTCCTCTCTCTCTGCCCCTCCCCTACTGATGCTGTATGCGCCCCCCCTCAAAATAAATAAACATTGAACAAAAATTTTTTTAAAGATTCATAAATACAGAGTACAAACTGGTAGATGCCAGAGGGAACTGAGTGGGGAGGGGGGATGAATGAAATACGTGAGGGGGATCAAGAGGTACAATCTATCAGTTATAAAACAGTCATGGAGATGAAACATAAAACACAAGGAATATAATCAATAACACTGTAATAACATTGTACGGTGACAGATGGCAACTGCACTTACCATGGTGAACGTGTAATGTACAGAATTGTCAAATTACTGTGTTGTATACCTGAAACTAATGTAACGTTGTATGTCAACATTGTATTCTTCAGTTAGAAAAATAACATTAAAAAATAATCCCAAATGAAACTGAGAAAAAAAATGTTTTAAAAGACTTAAAAGCAAAAATGAACACAGCATCACTGACCTGTGGGACAATATTAACTGGCATAATACAGGTGCAATTAGAGTCTTCAAAAAAGGGGAAAAGAGGACAAAAAACATATCTGAAGAAATAATGGCTTAAAAATGTCCAAATTTGACAATAATAAAGATGTAAAGCTTAACAAAAACTAAGCACAAGAAACATGAAGAAAACTACAAAAGAATGCATCATGATCTAACTGCTCAGTAACAGTGATGTAGAGAAAGTCTTAAAAACACTAGGAGAGGGGCACCTGGGTGATTCAGTCGGTTAAACATCTGACCTCAGCTCAGGTCATGATCTCGCGGTTCACGGGTTTGAGCCCCCCGTCAGGCTCTGTGTTGACAGCTCAGAGTCTGGATCCTGCTTCGGATTCTGTCTCTCCCTTTCTCTGTATCCCTTCCCCGTTCACACTCTGTCTCTCTCTCTCTCTCTCAAAAAATAAATAAACATTAAAAAAAAAATTTTTTTTAAAGCACCAGGAGAAAAAGACACGTTACACAGAGAAGAACAAAGTACGACAGATTTCATATCAGTGACAATGCAATATCTCTAAATTATTTCAATAAATACTTTCAAGCATTTTAGTACTGTCAACCTAGGATTCTATGCCCAAACTATCTCTCAAAAATGAGATGAAATAAATATCTTTTTCATTCAGACACACAAAAACTGAAATAATTCATTTGCAACAGACTTGCACTGTAACAAATGTTAAATGAAGCCCTCCAAGCACTGGAAAATTTTATCAGATGAATATGTATAATTACATAAAAGAATGTAAACGTACAAGAAATGGTAATTTTGTGAGCCTATATAACATTTTTCCCACCATTATCTAAATATTTTAAAAGAAAATGATTTTTAAAAAAAAGAATGTAGCAAGGAATTTACAGCATTTATATATCAATGAAATGTATGACAACAATATCACAAATGCCAAAAGGGAAAAATACTATTGCAACATTCTTATACCAAATGTGAAATGACATAACTATTGCCTGAAGGCAGACTATGATATGTTTTACAAGTGTGTAAAAACAATAATGCAACTTTTGTAATAGTACAGTATAGAATTACATTATCAAGACAACAAAGGAGATAAAATAGGGCCATTACAATTATTAGTCAAACAAAAAGGCAAAAAAGAAGAAAGAGCTGACCAGTGGGGGAGAAAAGACAGGAAAAATGAAAAACAAATAACAAGTAGCAAGGTGGCAGATTTAACTCTCATTATATCAAAAAATCATATTAAATATAATTGGCATGTGACCCAAATTAAAAGATTTATAATTAGATAAAAAGCAAGATTCAACCACAGCCACCTATGAGAACCTCACTTCAAATACAAAGACAGAGTAGTTTATAAAATTAAAACAATACAAAAAGGTACACCACACTAATACTGTAACAAGAAAGTTGGCATGGCTATAGCAACAACAGACAAAGTAAATTTCAGAGCAAAATATTTCACCAGGGATAATGAAGGTCTTTTCATCATAATAAAGGCGTCAGCTCATCAAGCAGACCTAATAATGGAGTTTCAAAATTCTTAAAACAGAAACAGACCAAACAGCAAGGAGAAACAGGCAAAGCTACAAAATTATATGAAATATTTCATATTTCAACTTTCTTTTCTCAAAAATTGACAGAAAACACATACAAATTCAGTAAGTATACAGAAGAGTTGGAAAGCACTACCAATCAGTTTAACTTACATCTCATCCAGTAAGGGAAGAACACATTCCTTTTTTTTTTTTTTTTTTCTTTTTGGGAGAGAGAGACAGAGAAAAAGAGAGAGAGAGAGAGAGCATTTGAGTAGGGGGGGAGCGAGAGAGAGAATCCCAAGCAGGCTCCATGCTCAGCACAGAGCCCCACACGGGGGTCAATCCTATGACCCTGGGATAATGACCTGAGCAGAGATCAAGAGTGACATTTAACCGAATGAACCACCCAGGTGTCCCCCTGAGAAGAATACACATTCTATTCAGCTTCACATGAAACAGTAAGCAAGAGAGATCATACTCTTGGAGATAAAACAAGTTTGAATAAATTGTAAATGATCAGAGTCATACAAAATATGTTCTCGGACCCCAATGCAATTGAGTAAGACAAGAGTAGAAGAACTATACCTGGAAAACACCAAGTATGGGGAAATTAAACAACATGTACCTAAATAATCCCCACATCAAAGAAGAAATTAAAGAGGACAAGAGAAATGAAAAGAGATTGCATTTTTTCCCTAATTTTATTGAAATAAAATGGTCATACAGCACTGTGTAAGTTTAAATATACAGCATAATAATTTGATGAAAAAGTTTTTTTGAATTGTAGGAAAATAGAACTGTGGTACATAATTTGTGAGATGCCACTGATTAGAGAGAAATACACAGGACTAAATGCCTACATTACGAAGAATAAAGATCATAAAATGGTGACATCAACTTCTACCTTAGAAATTAAAAAAACAAAAACAAAAGCAACAACAACAAAAACAACAACAACAACAACCCAGAACAAATAAACCCAAATTAGGAAAAAGAAAGAAAATAATAAAGATCAGAATGGAAATCAATAAAAAAAAAATTAGAGCAATAGAAAAAAATCAATAAAATGAAGAATTGGTTTTGAGAAGATGAAAAAAATTTACAAGCTTAGGACTGAACTGATCATAAATAAAAGAATAAATTACCAAAATTGAGACAGATTAAACTGCTACAGATATTGAAAGATTAATAAAGATTAATATCATGAACAACATTCTCTCAGTAAATCTGACAACTGAATGAAATGGATAAATTCCTTGCAAAGCACAAACTACCAAAACTCACTCAGGGAAAAAAAAATAGAAAACCCAAATAGCCCAGTATCTATTAAAGATACTGATTCATAGTTAAGATCTACCCACAAGAAAAACTACAGACCCATATCACTCTGCTGGTGAATCCTATCAAACACTTAAAGAACAAATAATACCAATTACACACACACACAAATTATAGGAAAGGAAATATTTCCCAACTCATTTATGAGTATAGCATTACTCTGATCCCAAAATCAAAAACAAAACAAAACAAAACAAACTACAAGCCAACTTGCCTGATGAATGTAAAAACTCCTTACAAAATGTTAGTAACTAGAATACAAATTATTTTGTATAAAGGATAATATACTAAAACCAAGTACGGTTTGTGCTGTGAATGCAATCTTGATTTAATATTCAAATATCAAGGGCACCTGAGTGGCTCAGTCACTTGAGCATCCAACTCTGGATTTCAGCTCAGGTCATGGTCTCACAGCTTGTAGGATCAAGCGCCACATTGGGTTCTATGCTGACAGAGCAATGCCTGCTTGGGATTCTCTCTCTGCCCCTCCTCTCCTGTGTTCTCTCTCTCTCTCTCTCTCTCTCTCTCTCTCTCTCTCAATAAATAAGTAAACTTTTGAAAACTTCAAATATCAATCTATATAATTTAGCATATTGATATAGTAAGAAAAAATACTCTTATTTCAATACAAGCAGAAAAAGCATTTGACAAAATGCAAGATGCCTTATTGATAAAAACTCTTATCACACTATGAAGAGTAGGTAAATTACTTAAACTGAAGAAAAGCATCATTAAAAAACAAATCCTACACTAGTAAGTCTGACTGCTTTCAGCTTGAGATTGGGAAGGAAGCAATGACATTCATTATTACCACTTATATACAGCACTGCACTGGGGTCAGAACCAATGTAATAAGAGAAGAAAGAAATAAATTAAAAGCAAATAGATAATGAAAAGAAAAAAAAAGTTCTCTGCATAGAAATGATATGATTATTTATGTAGATATTAACAGAGAATCTACAAAATAACTACTAAAAGTAACAAGTGAAATTAGCAAGGTCATGGAATACAAGTTACCATATTAGAAGCCAATTAAATATACATTAGTAACAAAAATTTGAAAAATGAAATTTAAAACTCAACTCCATGCAGAGTTGCAACAAAAACCATGAGAATATTTACGATCAATTCAAAGAAAGGATATCCAGATGTATACACTAAAAAATAAAAAATATTGCTGAGCAAAAATAAAGATGACCTAAATAAATGGAGTGATATATCACGCTCATGTGTTCTAAGACCTGATGTTGCTTAAAAGGTCTCTTCGCCAAGCTGATCTACAGATTCAGTACAATCCAAGTCAAACTTTCAGCAGTAGCAGTAATGTGTTATGTGCAGAAAATGATAAATAATTTTAAAATTTTGACTAAAATGGAAGGGATCTAGAACAACTAAAGATATTTTAACATAACGAAAACAAAGCTTGAGGACCTATCCTCCCTGATTTCATGACTAACTACAAAACAACAGTAATCAATCCACTTGGGTACTGGCAAAGAGATAAATGTATCCTTGATGGCACAAAACAGAAGGTTCACAAACAGTTCCATAAATACACATTCAAATGATGTGAATTCAATGTGTTATTCAATGGAGAAATAAATTTTTTTTCAACAAATGGTACTGGATCAACTGGTTATCTGATGAGTTACATTACATACACAAGAAAAAGTAAAATTAGGAAGACCAACTGTAACAAGTGTTAACAAAGATGTACAACAATTAGAACTTTCACACACTACTAGTGGGAACTATTACATGAACAACTACTCTCACGGAATGAACGTCTGTTTTCCCCCCAAATTCTTATGGTGAAATCCTAACTCCCAAAGTGATGCCATTAGGAGGTGGGGTCCTTGGGAAATGATTAGCTCATGAGAGCAGAGCCCTCATGAATGGGATTAGTGCTCTTATAAAAGGGACCCAGAAGAGCTCTCTTCTACTCTTTCCACCATGTGAGGATACAAGGAGAGAGAGACATTCCAACCCAGACAAGAGGAGTCACCAGAACACAACCATACTGGCATCTTGATCTTGGACTTCTAGCTTCCAGAACTGAGACATAAATGTCTGTTTCTAAGTCACTCAGTCTATGCCACTTAGTTATAGCAGCCCCAACTGACCAAGTCAACTAAGTTACAAAGTCTTTTTGGTTTCTTAAAAGTTAAATAGCTGCTCAGCCACTCCACACTTTAGTGAAGATGCATGCAAGCATTAAGTCCACACAAACGTGAATGTTTACACCAGCTTTACTGGAATTGCCCAAAACTGCCAACAAATCAAATGGTCGTCAGCAGCAGAATGGATAAAGGTATAGTAGTATATACATTACACAATGAAACACTATTCCACAACAACAACAAAAATGAACTACTGATACAGAATGTATACATCTCAAAATAATTACACTTAGTGAAAGGAACCAAACAAAAGGAGTACATACTGTATGATTCCATGTATCTAAAATTCTAGAAAGTGAGGGGTGCCTGGGTGGCTCAGTTGGGTGAGCTTCCGACTTCGGCTCAGGTCATGATCTCACGGTTCGTGAGTTCGAGCCCCACATGGGGCTCTGTGCTTACAGTTCGGAGCCTGGACCCTGCTTCACATTCTATGTCTCCCTCTCACTCTGCCCCTCCCCCGCTCATGCTCGCTTGCTCTCTCTCTCTCTCTCTCTATCAAAAATAAACATTAAAAAATTTTTTTAAATTCTAGAAAGTGAAAGCTAATTTATAGTGATATATAGGAAATATATGGTGCCTGAACACAGGCATGGAACAAAGAATAGGTTACAAATGGACACGAGGAAAACTTTGAGGTTATAGGTAGTTCACTATCTTGATTGTCATGATGGTGTCATAGGGATATACATATGTCAAAACACCAAAGTATATAATTTTAAAAATGTCCAGTTCATTGAACATCAATTATACTTCAACAAAGTTGTAAAAAAAATAAAACAGTAAAAGGGTAAAAATAAAAATAAAAACATAAAGGAGAATAATTTTCAGCCAAATATCCAGGCAAGTTTAAAAATATAGACAGTTCGTATTACATACGTTTCTCAATAGACTAATGATATTAACTCATTTTTTAGGCACACATACCATTTGCTACTAATGCTACTCATAGATATCTAACTCCTGATGAAGAATTTAGGAAATATCAAAAATACCGTACAAAGAATATATGTAAAGATTATCTAAATAACTATTAGCAGACATCATTTCTGTCACATAAAGGAGGAAGATTTGTTTACACATCTGTATCCCAAAACACGAATCCACCTACAGGTACTGGAGGTGGGAGACGTGAACTCCTAAAGCCCCACTCAGCGCACATGTCCATATCCCACTAATGACTTCGTCATTGAGAATCTCTACACTTCACCCATAACTCAGCATTACTTCACAGGTGCCCATGTACCTTCTCTTTCTCCAAACACAACAGATTAACCAGTTTTCGCCTTTTTTTTTTCCTTGTTAATTTGATTGTTGGGGAAAGATGCCTCTAGTTTCCCTTTGCTTAAGTTTATTAAACACTTTGCTTTTCAAAAGAAGTATTTTCAACGAATGAATGAATAGAAAGACCTCAAGTTAACTTTATTACGTAGTCTATTTGTCACTTAAGGTCACTGTTATTATCCAGCAACTCTGAATATTCACACACACACAAAAAAAAGTGAGCAATTTCCTTCATTGTTTTCTGTCAAATTACTAAATACTTCCTTTTAAAATTACAGACACATCAAAAGCTTATCTTTATCTGCTTTGAGCTGTAAAAGACATGAAATTATTCTTCCCCAGGGAAAGGGAAATATGTGCTGAGTGGGCAGTTGTTACCCTTCAACTACACGGCTATAGAGGATCATATTAAGACACTGATTAACAATAATTAAGTTATTTGAGAAACTAACCAACTGCAGTTATTTGTTCTAAAATCAGCATAGGCCTAAACTGCTAATTATTTCCACTATGCCTAACAGCAATTCCAAAGGCTCTAACTGCAATCAAAGAGCATATGCAATGAACTTGCCAAAGAGACACTTTTATGATGCATATTAAATGCAAGGAAAATGTGAGCACTGGAAACTTAAAAAGAAATTAACACAGGGAACACTGCAAGTTAAGGGTCCCCACACTATTGCTGATTTTCACATTTGTCAGATTAAAGAAATGGAATAAGTATTGCTTAGCTATGCAGAAGCAATTGAGGAGCTTGAAAGGAACACATAAATCTGTGGACGCAAAGCTCACTAAAATACATTATTATTAATTGAGAGATGAGTTATAATTAGAAAAATTAAGGGGCACTTATTACAAGGACTGATGGATGAGTGCAAAGTTCTAGACTTTGCTGAAGAGCTACTGGTCAATCCACATTGCTTCCAGGCTTCTTTGGACAACCCAGGAAATCAAGACAGGCACAGGTTCAATGGAACAGCAGGATATGAAGTCACACAACACTGGAAACTCTAACCTGGCTCATTTACTTATTATGTGATATAAGGCAAGTTAACTTAGCCTTTCAGAGCTTCAGCTTTTTTCTCCCATATAAAACAGGAATAATAGGGGCACCTGGGTGGCTCAGTAAGTTAAGCATCCCACTTGGCTCAGGTCACGACCTCACGGTTCATGGGTTTGAGCCCCACATCGGACTCTGTACTGACAGCTCAGAGCCTGGAGCCTGCTTCAGATGCTGTGTCTTCCTTTCTGTCTGCCCCTCCCTCGCTCTCTTTCTTTCTCTTTCTCTCTCTCAAAAATAAACACTAAAGGGGCGCCTGGGTGGCGCAGTCGGTTAAGCGTCCGACTTCAGCCAGGTCACGATCTCGCGGTCCGTGAGTTCGAGCCCCGCGTCAGGCTCTGGGCTGATGGCTCGGAGCCTGGAGCCTGTTTCCGATTCTGTGTCTCCCTCTCTCTCTGCCCCTCCCCCGTTCATGCTCTGTCTCTCTCTGTCCCAAAAATAAATAAAAAACGTTGAAAACAAAATTAAAAAAAATAAATAAATAAACACTAAAAAAAAATTTTTTTTAATATCAAATTACACTTCATCTTGTAGAAATGAAACTCCTTCCCCATTAAGCACCAACTCCTCATTCTTCCTCCCCATGGCCCCCAGGGAAACTACCCTCCCCTTTTCTGTCTCTGTGCTTCTAACTACTTTAAGTAGCTCCTATAAATGGAATCACAAGCTATTTGTCTTTCTGTGACTGGCTTATTTCATTTATCACGATGGCCTCAAAGTACATCCACGCTGTTGCATACCCCAGCAACTTTTATGTTATAAAATTCCACTGTATCCATGGAATTTGATCCTAATCCTAATAAGCTGGGCCCTGTATACAGTGAAGAACCAATTTCATGTCATACTGATCTGGTTATTTGTTTATTTTTATAAAGTTCTCAAGGTACACTTTTAAAACCATGAGTGAAGAGGGGTGCCTGAGTGGCTCAGTGAGTTAAGCGTCTGACTTCAGCTCAGGTCATGATCCTGTGGTTCACGAGTCTGAGCCCTGCGTCAGGCTCTGTGCTGACAGCTCAGAGCCTGGAGCCTGCTTCAGATTCTGTGTCTTCCTCTCTCTGTCCCTCCCCTGCTCATGTTCTACTTCTCTCTCTCTCTCTCCCTCCCTCTCTCAAAAATAAACATTAAATTTTTTTTTAAATAGGGACAATAATAGTACCTACCCTCACAGGACTGTAGTAAGACTGAATGAAACAACATGCATGTGAAACACTTTATATAATGCTTGACACACAGGGCTAAATTAATGGTACCTGCCATTATGAAAGTCACATGGAGTTTTTTTCAAAATACGAAACACACTGCTGAGCCAAATAAAGATGACTAGACTTTCTAGATCCTCTTGATATTCTGCAATACTGAAATATTTAAGATAGAAATGATCAAATCAACAACTATTTTTATCATTTACACTCACTAAGACAAATTGTTATTTCTTATACTTTTTTGCAGTCCAATAGCAGAACACTTTGCACAAATTAAGTCTTCAGTCCATTGGGATGGGTTTTATTCCAAACAAATCATGATTCATCCATTCTCTATAAACAAATATTATTCCAGTTTTACGATTCTTTTACAAGGAAAATATGCATAGGATACTGCAAAATGTATCTTTTACAGGTGTCTCAGGAATTTACTGGAAATTCAGATATGTAAAAAAAAAAAAAGGTTGGGAATGCTATAATTTTATCTGCTTAAGCACAAATACACATTTAGATATTATAAAACATTCTTGATTTCTCCATTTTCTTTATCCTCACGTCCAATTATAAGCTCATAAATATCTCAGATGCTAGCCACTGCTCTTTAACCCCACTGCCACCTTCTAGGGCAGGAGCCATGATTTCTCCCCCAAATTTCTATAGCGGCCCTGTATCTAGTCTTCTCTCCCCTATTTCTCTCTCCCATATCAATTTTATACATGGCAGCTGGTGTGATCTTTCTAAAATGCATGTCACTTCTCTCCTTAAAACCCTAAGGGGTAGTCATTTCTCTTAGTAAAACTCCCAACACATTGGTTCAGCACACAAAACCTTCCTGGTGAGGTCCTCTATACTTACGTCTTCAACCTTATCCACTGCCACTCACCACTCCCACTCGCTGCCCCAAATACAAATGACTCTCCAGTTAGAATAAACTGCCTTAATTCTTCAAGCACACCATTCTTTCGAGCACACTCCTTTCCTCCATCTGGAGTACTCTTTTTCTTCTTTGTCATCTGGTTAACTCCTACACATCTTTTAGGTCTAGGCTAGAGTCATTTCTTTAAAAAAAAAAAAAAAAAAAAAACTCTCCAGATTCCCTAAGTTTGGATTAGGTCCTTTCTTACAAATGGTTCTTAGGTCCTTTCTTACAAATCAAAATAGTAATCTACATTTCATTTATTCTCTCAAGAAATGTTTGTTGAGTACCTACTATTTAAAGGCTCTGTTCAAGGCACTGGGATTCAGTAGTACAAATAACGCCCAAGCTTCCCCAAAACTTCTATCATAATGGAGTAGGCAGAAAATTTTAAAAGAATGAACAGATATTAATGGTAATATAGTAATAAGTGCCTTGGAGAAAAAAAAAATTGGAATAAGGGGAATAGGGTGTGGCAAATTGAAATGCGAGGTTTTCTGATAGGACGTTCGGGGGGGGGGGGGGCGAGTTCAGAAACAAGCTGACATCTGAACAGCGACTTGGAAGAAATGAGGGCATGAGCCAAGTGACTTTTGAGGAAAGGATGCTGCACACAATGGGAAGAGCAAACGCCATGGCCCTCAGAGGGTGAAGTGCTTAGTGGCTTGCCCTACTTAAGGAACAGCAAGAGAGCTAGTGAGGCTGGAGCAGAGAAAGGAAAGAGAAGAGATGAGGTCACTGAGAAAAGAGGGGGAGGGCAGATCGTTCCAGGCCGTGGAAGCAACGCAAGGCCTTTATTTTTTTTTTAATTTTTTAAATGTTTATTTTTGAGAGAGACAGAGACAAAATGTGAGTGGGTTAGGGGCAGAGAGAGAGGGAGACACAATCCGAAGCAGGCTCCAGGCTCTGAGCTATCAGCACAGAGCCCAATGCAGGGCTCCAACTCACAAGCTGTGAGATCATGACCTGAGCCGAAGTCGGGACGCTCAAATGACTGAGCCACCCAGGCACCCCAATGCAAGGCCTTTAGATACTTCACTACAAGAGATGGAAAGCCAAAGGAAGCTGTGAGGACAGCACATGAGGGCCACCTACCCTTACTTGCACAGGGGCAGCTGTAGAAGCAAGGAGACATGCTAGCTTGGTGTAATGCACAGGATGAGAGTGGATGGTTCTTTAGACTAGACTCCAAGTAGCAAGGAGCACCAGAATTTACATATATTTTGAAGGTAGGATGAACAGAATCTACTAAGATGGGACAGGAAAGATGAAAATCCAGGAGGCCTCCAATTTTTTTTTCCGAGTAACTAGATGAACAGAATTCCTGTTACTAAAATGAGGAATGGTACAAAAGGAGGTAGCATGGGAAAGGCAAAAGATTAACTAGCATACTCTACAGTCATTCGAGAGACAACATCAGTTAAGCGGGTGCATAAACAAGTCTGTAGTTTAAGGGAAAGGGAGAAAGATTCAGGATGTAGGTATTCCTTGGTGAGTCGCTGACTCCTTAGGTAAGGTTTCTAGGGTAAGAGTAGAAATAGAAAAGAGATTGAGCCCAGAGACCAAGCCCTCATTTGGGAAGATGGACAGAAACTAGCAAAAGAAACTGAGAATGCAATAGTGTGAAATAAATATGAACAAGAGAGTGATATCCTGAAAGCTAAAGAAGAAAAGTGTTTTTCTAATTAAGAGAGCCCAATCACTGTGTCAAATGAAGTTGACAGGTCAAGTAAGGGAACGCTAAGAAGTAACCACTTAATTTGGCAACATGGGGGACTTTGCTGATACTTATAAGAGATATTTTGATGGAAACCATAGGGTCAAAACATGATTATATAGGGCTTGGGAAATAACAGAGGAAGTGGAGTTGCTAAGTGTTGAACAAATTTTCCAAATAATTTTCCTATAAAAAGCCATAGAGGTAAGGAGCAGGACTGGGAAAACAAAGTGGGCTCAAGAGAGAGTTTCTTCTTAAAAAAATTTTTTAATGTTTTTATTTATTTTTGAGACAGAGAGAGAGCATGAGTAGGGGAGAGGCAGAGAGAGAGGGAGACACAGAATCCAAAGCAGGCTCCAGGCTCTGAGCTGTCAGCACACAGCGTGACGTGGGGCTCGAAGTCACAGATGGTGAGATCATGACCTGAGCTGAAGTCGGACGCTTAACCAACTGAGCCACCCAGGAGCCCCTGAGAGAGTTTCTTTTTAAACAAGAGACTTATTTGTGTGCTCACTGGAATAAATAAATGACTATTCAGTAGCAACATGATCATTTACAATATTTACCAAAGAGCTTACTAATATCGAACATTTTCTGGTATGCCAAAAAAGCAAGAATATTCTGCAATCAGCTTTCAAGTACAAAAGGTTTCATTTGAGAAACAATAGTAAATCAAAGAACAACAAAGAGACCACCAAGCTATGAGTTGTTTCAAACATGTGTATCTGTATTAATAACAGAAGGATTAAACAGCTGATTTTCAAATATTAAAGGCACTATATTCACAGATTTCACTTCTGCTACAATTCTCTTCAAAGTTGAATGTAGATTCAGTGAATTTGTCCTCCATGGTGATTTTTTTATTATCTACATCAATAACTAGGGAAGAGAAAGAGATCAATGGACAAAGAGAACAGAGAGATGAATATTTGTTTATCTTTGGTTGTATAATGTTTTATTCTTTCAAGTGATTTCCTGGTGATTAAGTTAAAATTTTGATACATCAGTAGAATGTTTCCTGAGAGCCCATATGATGCTGCTTCTCGGATAAGGGTGAGAAGCAACATGGGACATCTGGGACTGGAAATCACTCAGCTAATAGAACTACAGAATGCCAACCACAATCCAGCAACATTATTACCAGTTACCAAGTATCTGGTATCTGTTCCTTGCTGTGCTTCGTGTTTATTCTTTTCACAAAGCCTCGGACTGCATATTATCACCCTCTTATCAAAACTGAGGAAACTGATACTTGGGAGAGAATATATAACCTGAAAAATGCCTCCAATTTAGTAGGACACAAAGCTGGAGATTCAAAATCAGGACTGCTCGCTTCCAGAACATACCTCCATCCAACATGTCACGGTGCTTCTCTACTACCATTTTTCTGCAATTACGTAGGTTAAATCTATGTACAATTCTGAAAGACTCTCTCCCTTCATATTTTTTCTCTACTACCCATAGTTCCCTAAAAATTATTCTACCATAGTTGCAGATAAATACTAAATATACCAGCCCCTAATAATAAATATCTGCCCTTCTCTGTCTCCATTGCCTAAAAGAATGCAGACTAAAGGCAACTCTGCCTTACACTTGACCCACACCAAACTGTGATGCCTAAAAAAGATACACTGTATAAATTAGAGTTCTTATTAGTATACTATGTACTTTGTGTTTATTCTGAAATTATCTTTCTTACATAATTGCATTCTGAGAAAATGTAAATGTTAAACATTAACAAGCACCACACTGCTGTTACAATAAAAGACATTTTTTAATATTGGTGACAAAGAGAGAAGTTTGGGAAGTGAGAAAAGGAAGGTCTGAGTGGAGTCTTTTATAGGCATATAAAATTTAAATGACAGAGCCCTTTATAATCCTGCCAGAATGTAAATTCTTGAGCGTATGAAAGACTAAAAGCTTCGTCTGTATAAAACTGACAAAATACATCAGATTTTAATTGGCAGTAGGGTGATAATGGAAAGGAGATGTGGCTTAATTGGAGTTCTCTCCGTGAAAGGACAGAGCTTAGTAGTGTCATTTTAATTATTTCTAGCCACTAATCCTGCAATCATCTATTACTTTCTCCATATATTACATCAGGAAACACTCCCTGCTGCAAATGCTATGATATTTAAAAAGCAAATGCCCAGTGAAAACAAAAAGACGCAGACTAGATTCATGGGCTCAGCAACAGCTCTGGAGAACCATAAACTGACTTTTAAATCATGAATGGTCAGGATGGAGAATATGGCTACTTTAATTATTAGCAGTACACAGTCTTGATTCAGACATCCATTGTATCATCACTCAAAGCTGTTGCACGAGTTAATTAAGTACCTAATGTGATGCTGAAGATGTTTCCCTTTAATATGAATCTTTGATTATTCCCACACTGTTTTGACACAGCTAGATGAAACATACCACTGAAAACATACTACAATAATGGCCACTTGTAGTGATGGCTGTAGCAACAGTTTGTCCCAAAATAGGAAGTACTATCAGAGAAAGACTTTGTCTGGAGCCTTCTGTTAACCATTCCATATGTAAGACATAGTAATTAGTTTTCCTTTCCTTTTGATTTTTCAAGGACTCACAGACTCAACAGCTTTATTATCTCAAATGTTACCGCATGTAACTATACAGGCTGTGTAAGATTTCCACGCTCACTAACCTGAGTAAGAAAATAATCCACACTGCAGAGTTCACACACACATTTATCTAACTTCAGGATTCCCGTTTTACCTACCCATTTTTCAGAACCTTACTTTCAATTTACAAACACTTAAATTTATACATTTAGCCATTTTTAAAGGCAAATTCATCCAATCAGTATTTCATCTCCAAACATAATTTCTAAGTATTATGCTATAAACTTAAAATCAATAAAGGAACCATTACAATACAGCCCATTAATGCCAAAAATATATATTTTAGTGGGAGTCGAATGTGGCCTCAAAATTGTAATTACCTTAATTTTTCAAGTTCCCTCTTAATCTTTCTGTTCTTTTTGTAGACATTTCCAATCGCAGCAAGTCTCTCACATTAAATTAAAAACTAACGTTTACTGCATTGCATAGAGTTGACTGACTTTCACAAGGGCTTCATGAGCAAAAATGTATTCCACTGTCTTCACACTGTAGCAGATCACCAAATATAAGTTGTTGGTAGTCATTTGAGATTCTTTTGGAATGGAGGGCATAACAACATTGAATTAAAAACACAATGGCTAGACCCTATCTAAGTAAAACTATCCTCGGGCGCCTGGGTGGCTCAGTCCGTTGAGTGTCCGACTTCAGCTCAGGTCATGATCTCTCAGTTCGTGAGTTCGAGCCCTGCGTCGGGCTCTGTGCTGACAGCTCCAAGCCTAGAGCCTGCTTCAGATTCTGTGTCTCCTTCTCTCTCTGCCCCTTCCCCACTCATGCTCTGTCTCTCTCTGTCTCTCAAAAATGAATAAATGTTAAAAAAAATTTAAATAAAACTATCCTCAGATATTAATGTTGTTCTATGAATTCTACTCTTAGGGGGAAAACATGGAGTTTAATATTGTTAATATTAACTAATTAATTAATTTTTATAACCAATTTCCAAGATATGTGTTGGTATAATTACAAATTCAACCTAAGCTCCTATGTGTGTGGTCTTCTAGAATAAGAACAGATACCTGGACATGAACTTTACACACTGAAAATTCTTCAGTGGAGGCAAAAGTGAGTTATACTCAAGAAATCGAAACATAAAAATTAAATCGTCTTAACAGAAATTTTCAACCACCAGGACTGAAGACAAGGGAGAGATTTCTAACCAACCAAGCACAACCAGAGATTAGAGGAATAATTAGGTGTCTGTGTTCTGGAGTCGAACACCCAGGTTCAAAGTCTGAACCAGTACTTGTCAGTTATTCACACATGGATTACAAACTTTCCTCTGCAGCAATCTCTTCATTTGTGAAAGAGGATATAATTATCTCTAGTTCATAGGATTGCTTTGAGGATTAAGTGGGATAAATGTACAGCACCTACAAGTTTATAGCATATAATAAATTTTCAATAAATGTTATACATTTATAATAATTATCATTTCTAAGGTTTTCTTTTTTTCAAACTATTCATTCTGCATGCATTCTGACTACTGTGATCTGATATGTGGATGTGGTACATGGCTGATCTATACAAAATTCTTAGAATTCACACTTCTGGAGGTATTAACCCATAATGTTATAATGCCTTTATACATCCCCAAATCAGCTTATGAACACTGGAAATAAAGATTTCCTACACACGGTCTCCACTTCTGTTCCCAGATACAACTAATATACACTTGACAGTTGAGTAACACAGGTTTGAACTGCAGGAGTCCACTTAACATGTGGGTTGTTTTTTGTTTTTTTTTTTATAAATACAGTACCTGCAAATGTATTTTCTCTTCATTACGATTTTTCTTAACATTTTCACTAGCTTACTTGGTTGTAAGAATACAGTATATAATACACGTGACATACAAAATATGTATTTATGTTATCAGGAAGGCTTCAGTCTACAGCAGGCTATTACAAGTTTGGTTTGGGGGAAGTCAAAAGTTGCGTTTTTGACTCCATAGGGGCTAGAACTCCTAACCCCAAGGTTATTCAAAGGTCATCTATGATGACAGTCTCCAAATATTTTTCTGTGCTCTTTGTTATCTTTAAATACTCCCTAGGTCATGGTTTGCAAATAAGACGCAAATAAGGGAATGTTAGATTATATGCATTGGGCATAGTTTATATTTTCAGGACTTGACTTTTTCTAATCTTTAGTCATTTGTATTCTCTTTACTGTAACACAGATAAAGTAATCTAACTGATCATGAGAAGAAGTTGACTGGAATGGGGTATGGAGAAAGGCTAAGAAAAGGTCAGACTGCATTAACTATAACATATATACAAATGGATGTATATTATAAAGTGAAAGCCAAACTATAAGAACCAGAAATCTTATAAATAGATGATGTGCTTGGGAAAGCCACATAAGCTCACATTCACTCCAACGCACTTCATCAGACATTTAATAAACACTCAACTGTTCCATTAGTACCAGGACAATGAACAGGAAGAAAATAGAGCATCAAGGAGTACCCACTCCCACGAAATGAAATTACCAGCATAAACTTGACAATTAAAAGATAAAATACTGCAGCACACAGCAGCATGAAATAGATTATTGTGTGGCCTGGAACACTGATTGTAAGAAAGCAGGCTGAACGCTGTCTACTTGAATTTGCAGTCGCTTGTCTGATTTTAAATTTCTTCAGCAAAGGAGACTGGATTGTGAGAATACTTTTTAAAAATCTCAAGCTATAAGTGTTTATAGAACAGAAAGCAACCTCAGAGTCTCCCTTTATTCTATCAAACGGGGAAAATTACTTTTGAAGTTCAAAGTAGTTCTCATTTTAAATGCACAGCCTAAATGTGTATAAACCATATACAAGTTTGCTTTTAGAGAAATGCAGTATCTGTTTCAATTAGTTTCAATTAGTTACATAACATAGTATTTGTTCTAGAGAAAGGGAATGAATCTCTTTGACCATCTACTTTTCATTCTCTCCCTTTAAGGTTAAGTTCAAATATGTAACATTATGAGCCCCAGAACCCCCATGGTTCTAATGTAACTAAGGAAGAGAAATACTGAAAAGGTATACCAGCATTTCTTAAAATTAAAAAATAGTTTTAAATACTGAATTCACATAGAGTTTCATGAATTATGAAAGATAAAGCAAATGATGGAAAAGCATTTCTCAATGTCAGCAAGTCCTTCTTTAGGGGGTTTTGATAAACTGGTTGAACTAAGCAGTTTTAAAGCATTATAAAATAGGGAATTATAACTAATCTTTTCTAAAACCTCTCTTTATGTTGTACGTACAAGACTGACATGCCCAAACTCTGACAGTTAGCAGAATAATCACAAATAGTTTTAAATCTTTTAGCTCTAAAAGAACAAGTGACCCTCACAAGGCCTTATACAGGCAGGTTGGAAAAAAAAAAAAAAAAGCAAACTGATTATCTTTCAACATGCATTGTCCTTCAGCCCATTGGTATTATATAATAAATTTAGGCTTTGCTGCATTTAATACGTGATTTCTTAGTAACTGACAAGATCAAAGCCCAAATATTCCAAAATGTTTTTTTTTTTTTTTTACTAAAAAGTAACCAAGAAGAAAAACATTTACTGGCTCATTGGCATAATTTAAATAAAATAAGGAACAGTATTTTTCAAAGCACTGAAATTTGCTCAAGATCAAGTTTTTTTTCCTGTCTTTTTTGTTTGTTTGTTTTTAATTTATGTATTTACTTTGAGAGAGGGAGAGTGTGAGCAGGGGAGGGGCAGAGAGAAGGGGAGAGAGAGGATCCCAAGCAGGCTTCACACTATTAGTGTGAAGCCCAATGTGGGGCTTGATCCCACATACTGTGAGATCATGACCTGAGCCAAAATCAAGAATCAGACGCTTAACTGACTGAGCCACCCAGGTGGCTCAAGTTTTCTCCTGTCTTAAGGTCACTATCTCCTACTACCTTGTCTCTTACCTTGGAATGGCCCTGGATGCCAGCTGATTTCCCCAATGACTGATCAGGTGTTTGCCTCGGGGTGGGGGGTTGGGGGGGTTCCATGATATGAAAAGCAGTTACTTCTTTCTCCACTTGTTGTGGGGCTTATTCTTTAAGGCTCAGCTCAAAGTGCCATCTCTTCCACTGAGGCCTCTGCAAATTTCCTTCTTGCCTCTGGGCCCTGGTTTAATACCTTCTCTATAAATCCACAGCACCTGGCTCATGATGATCTTCAGGCATAAGAAGCATTTCCCTGTATAAAGACCTTGTATAAACTATTTTTGATCTTTCCAAATGGAGGGGATAAAAACTGGTCATGACAATATCACCAAGTTACCTGCTTTGAGTTGCACAAAATTTGAACCAAGGTAAGTTATGGGTTGGACAGGTAAGCGAGAGAGGAAGACAAGAACAAATCTTTTTTTTTTTTTTTCCAAGTTACAACAAACATTCCTTGGACATGAACTTGGTGCCAGAATAGGAGCTAGCCGTTTTATGTCTGTTAACAACTTTAGCTTGAAAATAATCTTACATGTTAGATATCATATTACACATTTTCTTGAGCAGAAAATTGAAACTCAGAAACTCACTTGCTTTGCTTATTAACCCAGTGGTGAATCTGGGTTGCTGATCCAATGAGTTACAGTATAAATCACCATAAGTGAAGGCTGATATGCAGTATGGCATAGCAGTTTAAAAGCAAATGCGATTTTGAAAGCAAACAAGCTTAGGTTTGAGTCTAAGTTCTGATACTAATGAGCCAAGAAACTTTAGACAAGGTTTATATCCCACTCGGCCTCAGCTGCTCCAAGTGTACTGTGGGGACAATAATGATACCAACATCCTAACGAGTTCTGTGTAGGGTGTCAAATTCTGGAGACAGGGGCGCCTGGGTGGCGCAGTCGGTTAAGCGTCCGACTTCAGCCAGGTCACGATCTCGCGGTCCGTGAGTTCGAGCCCCGCGTCAGGCTCTGGGCTGATGGCTCGGAGCCTGGAGCCTGTTTCCGATTCTGTGTCTCCCTCTCTCTCTGCCCCTCCCCCATTCATGCTCTGTCTCTCTCTGTCCCAAAAATAAATAAAAAACGTTGAAAAAAAAATTAAAAAAAAAAAATTCTGGAGACACTATTGGCACAAGTAATATAATGTCAAGTGCATCTTCTTGAAATTAAACTGTTCCCTTCTTGTAAAATTTTAAAGGAAAAGTTGTTATCCTAAAAAGTGATTTTAAAAATTTGTGTTGTATCAAGTTATTGAAGACAGGCCTTCTTTCTAACTAATTCTTACCCCATAACCTCCTTGTCACTTCTTAACCCAAATGTAAAACTGTCTCTCAGGATTAAAAGGAAGATCGGTGAGAGCAGGATGGAATATAAGGCACATACATCCCCTCAGAAATACAGCAAGGGATGAATTTATTTCAACTGATTTTATGGTGTTTTCTGAAGCTCTAATTTCATGTGGAGTTTAGGCCTTTGCTCAGAAGAAGATGGATTCCTCAGGAATCCAGAAGTTCACGCTCTCAGAATTGCATTTACTATGCGCAAGTAGAAACAGAAAGCAGCCCAGAAAAGAGTTAGCTGGGCTCTCCATGAAGTTATGTCACAAACTCCCACAAGAGTAAATATGAGGACACATCAGAGGCTGGCCACCATGCCACAGGATTACTGTACCACCAAGGAAACCACAAAGTTTCACCCAGGTGTGATTAAAATGTGCTGGTGTGACCACAGCAAAACCATGAACATACTCATCATGAAGCCTGGTGTTCATAAACGATGCCCTTCATCAGGTCACTGCTCTGATCTGACGTCATGAGATCCATGTGGCTCTTCTCCTCCCCAGTTTCCCAGTCTCTTATTTTACTAAGATCATCGTAGGTTGTATATCTAAAGTTTCTTTAAAAAGAAATCACAAAATTGCATTATTATCATTAAAAGGTATAACGAAGCGTATTAAAAGTTGAGAATTTAAATCGAGCAAGAATTGATTTCACTCGGGCAGTGCCCAACCGACAGTGGTCAGGAGCACTCCACCAATGGCTGCTAGGGAAAAACCTTTATAGACAAAAGACTGAAGCAAAGTAAGAAAATTGGTTGGCTATAGCTTAAAGCCTAGCTGGCTGTTCATGACTCACTGGCTGTCCTTAGGTTTTGATACCATAACCTTGAGGTATTTATAGGCTGATGATTTCGCTTTCCTTTCCGAGATGCCATGATATTAGTGCCACATCAGTTGAACCAGTCCTCCTTGTTTAATTAATTTAACACTATTTAAAATATGTTTGTATTTTCCAGTTACATTAGATGGGACCTAAATTAATTCTAACAAAAATTTGTAAGTTCCATGATAAATTGAAAACAGTACTTCCAAGAAACAGGGAAAAGGAATACATAATAAAGAATGATGGACCTTAACAGGTCTTGGTCTTTCTTTGTACTAGTAAGAGAAATATTTTTATGAAGAAGATAGCTGAATTTATTCACTTTTATATCTATTTAATCATGGCCAGAGTCTCTCTTTCACTCTCCACTGCTAAGTAGTCATTTCTCCAAGCTCCCTTTGAAACATAAACCGTGATTGGGCTAAACCCTTTCCCCTACAATTATCTGCAATATCCAAGTCAAAGTTATCCAACAGCTATCACATTAATTATGTCTATCTGCTAAATTATTCCCACAAGTTCTATAGACATTCTTTGAAATGGAGCATTCATTCTGTATTTATGCATATTTCATTATGTTACAGAACATTTTATTAAGAAAAGCAATCATAAGGATTGACTTTTATGATAAATAACCTAATATTCATAGTCCTTCCTTTATGCTTGCTCAGTCACGCTCATTTTCATAATGTTATGTGTTAGAGAACAGAAAAACTACTGCTCATCCAGACTGCTGATCTACTAGTTTTGCCACATTTTACTGCTATGGTTTCCCATAGGAAAGCTATAATGATATTGACTGATGTAACTGCTTAAAAGTACTATTATTTAGTTATTTATAGCATAGGATTAGATTATAAGGAAATCTAAAATCACAAATTGAGTCTATTTTAGATGCATGATGCTTCCCGTATATTTTTTCAACAGAATAGCAAAAATATATATATATATATACATGTAATGGTGGATGATAATAATGGATATAATAATGATGTATAATATCATATGTGTGTGCATGTATGTATATATATTTATTAATGTATTTATTTATATACATATGTGCTCTTGGGTGCTTCAGCCAAGCTTACTAGAAGTGAAAATATGGGAGAACTTTCATTCATTTAACCAGTGTTCACTTAACTCTTAGTATTCGCCAAGCATTAATCCAAGGTCCAAGAAGAGGGATTATAAAACTGAAGACTATGACAATGAGACTACTGGCTATTACAAAAACTCCTACAGCAGTGATGAAGAAATCACCCAAAAAGACACTTCCTATCTCCTGTGACCATAATCAAGATGAGAAACATTCACAAAAGCAACGATGCTTTTGGTACAAGGATGTACCAACTGGATATTCTAATCATTGATTAAATATAGTAAAAATGTGTTCTAGGCTAAATGTATACAAATTAAGTGCGTTAATACAAGTTTGGGCCTGTATGGTATTTTTTGTTTGTTTACATACCTGTCTTGGTTATAATGCTACGAGCTCCTTGAGAGCAAGGACTAGGTTACTGTCTTAGTATTTCTGGTGTCTTCATAGTGCCTACACACAGAGATGTGTCTTAAAAACATCAGTTAAGCTGAAAGATATACTCATGGGAATATAAAAGACAGTGTGCTTTACTTCAATATACAATCCCAGAAATAATCTTTGCAATAATATGTGCTGAAGTGCTTACTTTATGAGGCTTATTATCTAAGCCCCTCTTTGGCAGCAAGTATAGACAAGAGAGGTTGGAAACACACAGTTTGATATTACAGATTACACAGAGAAATAAAAGATGAGTCTGTTATCATGACCATAAAGGTTATATGTGCATTTCTTCATTCATTTTCATGGTGAAAAGATGAAGAAGAACAAAATGAAGAAGTGGTATTTTCATGGCTGGCATGGTCTTAGGCACCCTGGATAATACAGCAAAGTAACAAGAGGTCAGATGCTGTTAAAGACACACAGCATAAAATCACTATAGAACCGTTCATTAGCCTGAGTGCTTGGAGACCAGGTAACCTTCTGGAGAATCATATATAATATCTTTGATCTCAAAATTTATGGCGAAAAAGTCCTTGGTCACATTAATGCCATTGCTTTTTGTCTCTTTTTCACTCTAATCATGATGGATTTTCTTAAGATGTACACCTTTCATGTTCAGGTACAAATAGCCTAAGATATGATTAATGCTTTGCACTAAATTACATTTTTTCCCCATACAGGAAAACAATCATCAGGCAGACAAGCAGTCACATTATCATTCACAAGAGAGTTGCTTTTTCAAGGAATCAGCATAAAATGAAATATTGAAAATCCAGAGCAGTGTCATTTATATGGGGGAATTACAAAGTAGCTGTGTCAGCCTAAGCCACATGGCTTTAAAACTGTACTGCCAATATTTGGGATTAAGTCCAAAAGTAAGAGCAATATAGGACAGGCATGAGCTCTAGAGGATGGGCAGGACTCCTGGAGACCCTCAGGTCTTGCTTTGAAACACTCATTTAATGTCTAATCCCTATATTTATAGTAAAGTTGTCGCCAGTGAACTGTCTGCTTCCTAGTAATTTTATCAAACTACTGACCTATGAAAACAAGAAAACAATCAACTTTAGGATGCTTTTCCCTCCTAAACTTCATTCAAACTTAAATGTAAGAAGAATAAATACAGTTACTTTGGAAATGGAAATTGCAGGAATTTTCATATGATCATGGCATTTCAGCTTTAGAATACATGTTAAAAAACCTTTAGATTCCATGCTCATCCAAAAGTGAAACAAATCCTCTGAGATTGGTGGCTCTCAAATTTTAAGATGCCTCAGAATCAGCTAGAGGGTTTGCCAAACCACAGATGGCTGAGGCCCACCCCCAGGGTTTCTGGTTCAGCGTCTGGAGTAGAGCTGGAAAACGTGCAATTCTAACAAGTTCTTCAGTGACACTGATGGTTCTGGTCTGGGGAGCACTCTTGGTGAACCACTGCCCTAGATCACAATTTTAGTCTTTGATCACCTATAGTGTTACGCATCACCAACTTAATTCAACAAATAGTTATCCCTGACTGGCATTGTACTAGAGTACACAAATAATAGGAAAAAAATACTGATATTGAAGAGCTTCCGTTTAGCGGGAGAAACAGATATATAGAGGATTTTAATATAGTAAGACAAAGACACAAGGTGTTGTAAGAGAGCAGAAAGAAGGGTCATCTTCCCAAACCAGGCTTCACGAAGTATTCCTGGAGGAATGTGACATGAACATGGCTTTGAACAAGGAAAGCTGGGGAGAGAACTCCAGCAGGAGAAAAGATACCTAGAAATAGCTAGGTGCCTGAGGTGTAGGCAACAGAGTTTACAATTATGCAATTTTATATTATAAATTACAATTAAATAAAAGTTCTATGGAGTTGGCTATCATAATTATAAAGGATCTATGTGCATTTTCTTAATTCCTTTTAATAGTATTAAAAAATAGCAAATATTACACAGCGTTCTACATCTCTCTGTTATCCCTATCTCTATGTCCATTAAGTATCTTATTAGAAAAATTATTTGATTATGAGGACAAACTTACCAGGCACCCACTGGATGAATGCCCCAGTGGCCTAGAAGATTCCCTTCTACTCAAAGGGACACAAAAGTTGTTTTTACGTTGCTTTCTCAAAGTGAAGCAAAAGCATTTCCCCTTGTTTTTAAATGAAAACAAAATGAAAGTAAAAAAGGCAAGTAGTGCCTGCCTTCCCAGGGAAATCTTTAACAAGATATAATTGTGGTTAAGAAGGTCCCTAGGGGAACTTAGAAGTCAAGAAACGAGGGGTAGGGCATCCCGTCTGTGAGAGCTCTTAAAGGTAGGAAATATGCATTGGGAAGTAAGTGATAGAATCCTACTGTCCTCAGCACCTTCCCTCAGGCTACATCCTGCCATCCTGGAACTCCAGGGAAAGGCAAAAAGAGCCTCTTGATCTATGAATTTCAGTGTCATGGTGGAATTTGGTATGACAGAAAACAAAAGAAAAGAGAACTATTAAATGAGTAATATCTTCTCAAGGCCTGAGGGTAAGCAATGGTTAACTCAATTTATTCCAACAGAGCATGATGGCATGACTAGGGAAGAACTTGCAGAGCACACACACAGTGTTGAAGATATGACTTTTACACAACTCCATTTATATTAAGTTCAAAAATAGACATAAATGTACTACAGAGGTAGACATTAGAATAATGGGTTATCTTTGGGGAGGAAGAAGGGACTGTGATTGACAAGGAGCAATGGAAGCTTCTGAGGTGTAGCGACACTCTATTCTTTCCCATGCATGGGGGCTGCATGACTGTTATCCTTGTGATAATTCACCAAGCTGCAAATATTTTTGTGTACTTTTTCTACAGGTGGATTATACCTCATAATAAAAGAGTTTTTAAGATATAAAGACAACTTATGTAAACTTCTCTACCTTTTCCTTGGTCAGAAGCTTTATTCCTAAGTACCTGTATGAACTTCAGCTCTTATAACCCACCCGCACCTGGGCCACAGTGCATATTATATTTTGGGTAGATGGTCCATTTTCCAGGTGAAAGAGAAAACTGTTGTTTCAATTCAGGTGAGACACAATTAGGGCCAGAAATGAGGCAAAGATGTGGGAATAGTGAAGTAGGAAAAATTCAGGAGAGTTTTCAAAATAGCCCTAAGAGAACTTAGTAACCAATTAATAAGAGGTTAGGGTAAAATTTTCAAGTGACTGCAAGATTTCAGACTTGAGTACCATATGGCTGGTGATGCTTTTCACCTGGCCAGGGAAAATCTGGGATGCCTGTTCTCTTTTTTAGGCCATATTACCTGCGAAGCTAGAAATGTGCATAAAGGTAAAAACTCCTTTTCAACAGAAGGTTCTGTTGAAAAAATCTTCAGAAGATTCTTCCTTAGCTGGGAATAAAAAAAAATGATAGAGAACTTACAAATGCATTAGCAATGCCTAAGGAGTGTTCACAGGAAATTTTGCTTTGTTTTGTTTTTTACTCCAATGTATTCCAGATTGAGGTGCTATCCCTGAGACACAAGACTAATCCAAATATGAGACTAAGGAAAGACAGATCAGAGTTGGCCACAGATCAAAGAAGGAGTCAAATAAGAGTGAAAAAAAAGTGGCCCTGAGACTGGACATGAGGTCCCTCCCCCTAAAAATACTGCCCTGCCTGATGCCTAAAGCTCCACTATTAGATACCCATTCTATGCTTACAAATTTCCTTCCCCCTGATGTTTTCTTTCAAAGTTCCCATTTTCATGAAAGTAATGTGATGAGACTGTCATGACTTTCATATTTCACGGGAAAAAATGGGATGAACATATACAAAATTTTGTGGAAAATGAAATTAATTTTAATATTATATCCAGCACAATCCCAGAAGTATAGCAAGTGCTAACTTTTGTCTCCAAACCAAAGTTGGAAATTAGCAATTACAACAATTTTACAATGGTCAACTCTTTTAAAGTATGGGCAGCATCGTTTAAATGATTTCCTCTCTGAAGAATTTAAAGACTGACCAACTGCCATGTTTCCGAGATTATCTGAGCAATCTCAGATGGGAACACCAATCACTTGTGCTAAATTCCTATTCATTAAAATCTGTGAGAAACTCTTAGCTAATTGGGAATAACTACTGAGAAGTCACATTGGGCCAATGTAAAGATAACAAACACCAAACTAGCTTGTGCCCCGGCAAACTGAAATATATTGGCAAATTCTCTATAGGATCTTTGATTCCTACAGAACCAAAGTAACCTATATACAGCACCAAATTTTTTGAGACTAAAGCAGTGGTTCTAAAACTTTGCTGCACATTAGAAGCACCTGGGGAAACTTTGAAAATCCCAATGCCAGGTAAAAGCTAATACCAATTAAGTTGGAATGTCTGGGGGGTGGGAACCAGGCATCAATATTTTTGAAGACACCCAGCTGATTCTAATGTGAGCAAAATTTGGGAAACACTGGAGTAAGCATGCAGTTTTATACCCACCACATCTGCTTAGAAAACATTAGAAGTTGTTCATTCAAAGTTTAGTCTGGGAAGGTACTGGGAGTAACTCCTAGATCCCTTCCTGCCACTAATCCATGAACACACTACCCTCCTTATCCTACTTCCTTGACAATCCAACAGTATCCGGCTTTTGGGAAAGACGATAAGCAGAGAGAGATATCAGAGAGTGTGCCATTATTCAGCATTAGGAGGACTTAAGTATTACAACTCTGATTCCCTTACTATCTCATCCACAAGTGAGCACTTTGTGGTCAAAACCCTGGCTGGTATTGGTTCCATGTTGCCTTGTCTCTAAACCGAGGCAACCAGACTAAGGTCAAAATAAGGAGCACTGGGCTCCTAACTTCTGCCTGAAAGTTCAGCCTAGACTCTAAGCAGGAAAAGAGGCATGATTAACAGTAAATAAAATGAGCCATTCCTTCCCTCTTGCTACATCTCAAGGGCATAATTTCCCCTCCCGTCAATCATTTTCCCAGGATCATGAGCTGCACTTTAGTCTTCTGTTATCTTCCACTGTGCCATGGAATGCTTTATTTTGTTCTCATTAACAGCTGGCAGGAGCTTCCCAGGAGATGCAGAATGAGATTCCTGTTTCTTCATTCCTGGGAATATCTTCTTCAGTTAACTAGTTAGCATCAAAATGCTTATGTCTCTCACGTGTGTTCATTCCCTTTGACTTTTAAAATAAAATTTTACCTATAGGATCTGGTGTTGCCCCATTTATCTATCCTAGGTTGTATCTGAGATTTAAGCAAACTCAGCCTACCCTCAAAAAGCAGGCCTCAGTTGAAAAGCTGACAAGTAAACATTAAGCATCCATGTCAAGCACAGACAAGTACACACTATGCCATGCAGAAACAATTGAGTAAGATAAAACCACCCACATTTTTAATAAGGTAAAAATCTTACAGTATTTACAATGCCAAATAGCATGTTCCATCTCTACCGGGTACTGGAGGAAGGGCCACAGCACACACACAGTAAGATTAATGAGAATTTCTCTTTGGAGATGACTGATAAATACCTATCACTGCAGATGATACTGACCACTACTCATACACCTGACTTAAGAAAAGCTTCTATTGTAACCTCAGCTTTATCATTAATTCCAGGGAATTCTTCTGACTGTCTCCCTATATAAAATGGTGATGGCTCTTACTCCTTACCTTAAAGGCTGAAAATTGTAACTTGATTTCAATTACTTGGCTAACTTACATGGCCAGACTCAAAAACTGTTCAACAATCATGTGAATATCGAGTCCACGAAATGGATGTTGAGATGTTGCATTAACACATAAAAACTTAGGTGACCTCTTGATGTTTCTATTTTTTAAATGGTGAAAGATCCCTAACACCATGCTGTTTCCACAAGGAAAATAACAGGCTGGTTAAAGATGGGATGTCTAAAAATAATTTAAAAACCACAAATGAAAGTTATTGGAGGAGTCCACCGTGGATAGTTTTATAACTATACTTCACATTTTATCTCAGTTAAAGTCACAAAGGTTGCATTATTATTCTAAGAAAGCAACTTTTATATTTGTTGAAATAATAATAAATGTATGGATAGCTATCTTTAGATATATATACTGACAAGCATATTATTTTATGGCTATAAAAAGCAAATCAAATATAACTGCCAAGAACAAAAGATGTTTATTCCAACTAATATTTAAAATAAGCGTATCTACTCTGCTTTTGGTAGCATGGTTGATTTAGTTTAAAATTGGGAGGAGGATGTCTACTTTTATCTCTGATACATAAAAAGCCTGGAAGTTGTCATTTCCATCCCCACACACACAAAAAGAAGCTGAACATACCCAAAATCAAAGACTTTTTGTCTTAGATATCAGAGAAACTGAGGTCTTGGGGGAAACTGCCACCAGGAAATCTGGGGAGACAAGTATATTCAAAGAGACACAACCAAGATCTGCCCATGTAGAGAAGCCTCTGGAGCCAGTAACTGATAGGAACGTTTAAATGTTAATTTCTTGAATTGCTGGAGGCTGAATGTGGACTACTTTCAAAGTAAGAAATTCTTGGGAGCTGGATTCTTGAGGGGAGGGTACCCACAATTTTGTGGGCCTTTCCTCTGGGGAAAACAACAGATTCTCACAATGAAGATCTGAGAAAGATCTTTTTGTGGCCCTGACAGAAGGAAGGGAAGAGTAATCACTGTGAAATAAGCCCAGAGCTTAACTCCACACCGAAGCCTACTCTCCAGGGAAAAGGAGACCAGAGCCTTATCTTAGCTGGAAAAAGAGAATTCCTACCACACCATCTTCCTCTGGTCTTCCTGTCTCCCCTAAGAGAAAAGAGAAGTCAACAAGGGTCAGAACTTCAATAAAATACATTGGGAATGGTGTACTGAGAGAAAGTATGTAGAATGCAGGGAGGGAGGGGAAAGCCATACCACTAGAGAAACAAATGTAAAGATTACAGCTGTGAGGCACTGGCCCCCTAAACGACTAAGATTTAATCAGAAGATATAGAATGTTCTTCCCTCCCCAACAGCTTACTATAATACAGGGCTCCAGTATAATATAATACTTACAATATAATACAATATGTGATAATTATAATGCAATAGTAATAATTACAATAAAATAATATACAATAATTATATAACAACAATAATAGTAGATTACAACTCAGAGAGTAACAAGGCACAGAGTCTCCATGAGGAGGAATACTTGGAAAAGCTTACAGTCAAGAGGAGAGACAAAAACAAGGACACTAAAAGAATCTGAATTGTCTGGCACATAAGGCTACAGAAAACATTAAACATAGACCACATCCTTGCCATATTAACATATGTCCCCTCTTACGAATGGCCTATTTACCCCAGTTCCTATTACCCTAGCCAACAAGTCTGTCTTTCATAAAAGACTGTAAGACATGACTAAAGACAAGAGAACAGTCTACGGAGCCAGAGCACTCACCAGACTCAGAATTGTGTCAGATGTGACACAACTGTTGAAATTACCACAAAGGGAATTTAAAGGAAGTATAATTAATATCTTAGGTGTCTAATGTTAAAAAGTAGACAGACAACATGCAAAAGAAGTGAGATGAACATTCTAAGAGAAGTAAAACAGAAATGGTAGAAATCAAAAAGACTGTTCCAGGAATAAAAAAGACCTTTAGGTGGCTAATCAGTAGACTCAATATGGCTGAGGAAACAATCAGTGACCTTAAATATAGATTCACAGAAACTTCCCAAACTGAAATGAAAGAATGAAAAAAAAAAAAAAAGGCAGAACATTCAAGAACTGTGGGACAATATCAAAAAATGTTACACATACACAGTTGACTCTTGAACAATGTGGGATTTATGGGCAGCTTCTCAAAAGCTTAACTATTAATAGCCTGCTATTGACCAGAAGCCTTAGTGATAACATAGTCAATAAACACATATTTTGTATGTTATATTTGTTATATACTATATTCTTACAATAAAGTAAACTGGAGTAAAGAAAATTTTACTAAGAAAATCTTGAGAAAAACATTTAGAGTTCTTTTTTTTTAATTCCGGTATAGTTACAATATAATGATTCAACAATTCCATACATCACCCAGTGCTCATCATAATAAGTATGCTTCAATCTCCTTCACTTATTTCACCCACTGACCCCCTCTAGTAATCAATCTCCTTCACTTATTTCACCCACTCACCCCCTCAAGTAACCATCAGTTTGTTCTCTATAGTTAAGAGTCTGTCTTTGGTTTGTCCCCCTTTGTTCATTTATTTTACTTCTCAAATTCCACCTATATACGGATACCATGGTAGCTGTATTTCTCTGATGTACTTATTTAACTTAGCAGTACATTATCTAGATCCATTCATGTTGTTGCAAAGGGCAAGATTTCATGTAATTATATATATAAATTTATATATGTAAATATATATAAAACATCTCTTCTTTATCCATCTATCAATGGACACTTGGACCGCTTCCATAATTTGGCTATTGTACAGAGTGCTGCGATAAACACAGGGGTGCATATATCTTTTTGAATTAGTGTTTTCTTATTCTTGGGATAAATATCCCGTGGTGTAATCACTGTATCATATGGTAAATTCTAATATTAACTTCTTGAGGAACCTCTATATTTTTTTCCAGAGTAGCTGCACCAGTTTGCATTCCCACTAAAAATACATGAGGCTTCCGTTTTCTCCACATCCTCACCAACACTTGGAAGTTCTTGTGATTTTGATTTTAACCATTCTGACAGGTGTGCAGTGTATCTTATTGTGGTTCTGACTTGCATTTCCCTGATGATGAGTGATGTTGAGCATTTTTTCATGTATGTGTTGGCCTACTGGATGTCTTCTATGGAGAAATGTACGTTCATGTTTTCTGCCCATTTTTAATAGGGATTTTGTGTTTTGGGTGTTGAGTTATATAAGTTCTTTATATATTTTGAATACTAACCCTTTATTGGATATGTCATTTGCAAATATCTTCTCCCATTCAGTAGGCTGCCTTTTAGTTTTGTTGATTATTTGCTTCACTGTGCAGAAACTTTTTATTTTGATGTAGCCCAATAGGGTTTGTGTGTGTGTGTGTGTGTGTGTGTGTGTGTGTGTGTGTTTTGTTTTTGTTTTTGTTTTGTTTTGTTTTGCTTTTATTTCCCTTGCCTTAGGAGACGTATCTAGAAAAATGTTGCTATGGTCAATGTCAAAGACATTATCACCTATGCTCTCTTCAAGGATTTCTATGGTTTCAGCTCTCATCTTTACATCTTTAATCCATTTTGAGTTTATTTTGTGTAAGTCATCCAGCTTCATTCTTCTGCAAGATGTTTCTCAGTTTTCCCACCATCATCCATTGAAAAGACTGTCTTTTTCCCATTGTATATTCATCCCTCCTTTGTCAAAGATTAATTGACCATATAATTATGGATTTATTTTTGAGTTTTCTATTCTATTCATTGATCTGTATGTCTACTTTTATACCAGTACCATACTGTTTTAATTACAACTGCTTCGCAATATAACTTGAAATATGGAATTGTGATACATCCAGTCTTGTTTCTCTTTTTCAAGATTGTTTTGGCTGGCTGTCTGAGATCTTTTGTGGTTCCACACAAATTTTAGGGTTATCTGTTCTAGGTCTGTGAAAAATGCTGTTGGTATTTTGATAGGAATTGCATTAAATCTGTAGATTGCTTTCGGAAGTATGGACTTTTTAACATTATTTGTTCTTCCACCCCATAAGCATGAAATGTCTTTCCATTTCTTTGTGTTGTTTTAAATTTCTTTTATATTGTTTTATAGTCTTCAGACTACAGGTCTTTCCCTTTTTTGATTGTTTATTCCTATTTTACTGGTTTTTGTACAATTGTACACAGGATCTATTTTTTAATTTCTCTTTCTTCCACTTCATTATTTAGTGTATAGAAATGCAATGCAATTCTTTCTATTGTTTTTGTATCCTGTAACCTTACTGAATTCATTTATCAGTCTTGTAGATTTTTGGTGAAGTCTTTTGGGTTTGTATACATAGTATCATGTCATCTGAAAATAGTGAAAGTTTTACCTCTTCCTTACCAATCTGGGTATCTTTTGTTTCTTTTTCTTGTCCGATTGTTGTGCCTATGGCTTTAAGTACTATGTTGAATCAAAGTGGTGAGATTGGATGTCGTTGTCTTGTTTCTGATTTTAGGGGAAAAGCTGTGTTTTTCACCACTGAGTATGATGTTAGCTGTGGATTTTTCATATATGGCTTTTATTATGTTGAGGTATGTTCCCTCTAAAACTACTTTGTTGCGGGTTTTTATCATGAATGGATGTTGTACTTTGCTAAATGCTTTTTCTACATCTACTGAAATGATCATATGGTTCTTATCCTTTCTCTTAATCACATTGATTGATTTGTGAATAATGAAACACTCTTGCATCCAAAGAATAAATCCCACTTGATTGTGATGAATGATTTTTTTTATTGTAGTGTTGGATTTAGTTTGCTAATCTTTTTTTGAGAATATATATATATATATATGTATGTATATATATATATATATATATATATATATATATTCATTCATTCATCAGGGATACTGGCCTGTAGTTCTCTTTTTTTGTAGTGTCTTCTTCTGGTTTTGTTATCAGGGTAACACAGACCTCATAAGATAAATATGAAAGATTTCCTTCCTCTTCCATTTTTTTGGAATACTTTGAGAAGAATAGGTGTTAACTTTTTTTTAAATGTTTGGTAGAATTCACCTGTGAAACCATCTGGTCTGGGACTTTTGTTTGTTGAGAGTTTTTTTTAATTACTGATTTAATTTCATTACTGATAATTGGTCTGTTTAAATTTTCTATTTCTTCTTGATTCAGTATTCTGGAGGTTATATGTTTCTAGGAATTTATCCATTTCTTCTAGGTTGTCTAGTCTGTTGGCATATAATTTTGCATAATATCTCTCTTACTCCTTTGTATTTCTATGGTGTCAGTTGTTACTTCTCTTTCATTTCTGACTTTGTTTACTTTAGACGTACCTCTCTCTCTCTCTCTCTCTCTCTCTCTCTCTCTCATTAGTCTAGCTAAAGGTTTATCAATTTTGTTGATCTTTTCAAAGAACCAGCACGTGGTTTCATTGATCTGTTCTGTTTTGGGGTTTTTTGGGGTTTTTTGTTTGTTTGTTTTTTTAGTTTCCATTTCATTTATTTCTGCTCTAATCTTTATTACTTCCTTCCTCCTACTGGTTTAGGGTTTTGTTTGTTCTTCTTTTTCTAGCTCCATTAGGTGTAAGGTTTCATTGTTTGAGATTTTTCTGGCTTCTTAAAGTAGGCCTCTATTACTATAAACTCTCCTTTTAGAACAGTTTTTGCTACATCCCAAATACATTTACAGTTCTACAGTGTATTTACTGAAAAAAAATCCATATAAATGGACTCATACAGTTCAAACCTGTGTTGTTCAAGGATCAACTGTAACTGGAATACCAGAAGGGGAGAAAAGAGTGAACAGAAAGATAACTAGAAAAATCTCCAAATATTTGAAAATTAAATAACACAACTCCAAACAACCCATGACTCAAAGAAGTTTCAAAAATTTTTAAATGTTCTCTGGCTAAATGATAATAAAATCCATACACCAGAAAATATGAAAAATGTAAAAGTGATAACCTAAGCTTCCACTTTAAAGAACTAGACAGAGAAGAAGAATTTAAGCCTAAACCAAGCCGAAGAAAATAATTAAAAGAACAGAAAGCAATTACTTTCCAATCAACAAAAAAGAAAAATGAATAAAGTCAAAGACAAACTTTGAAAAGATCAAATTGATCAATGAATGATACCACAAATGAAAGAAGGTTCATCCCTACTGATTCTGTGGATATTAAATAAATAGTAAAGGAATAGTTCGAGCAACTCTATGCCTACAAATCTGACAATTAGATGAAATGGACCAGTTCCTTAAAAGACACAAACTATCAAAACTCACACAAGAAAAACTAAATAATCTGAATAGTTTTATATCCATTAAATAAATTAAACTAATAATTTACAACTTTCCTAAATGAAAGTACCAAGCCCAGATAGTTTCATTGGTGAATTCTATTAAGCATTTAAGAAAGTGATGGTATCAACTTTTGACAATCTCTTGAGAATATACAAGGAGATAGAGTACTTCCTAATCATTCTTTGAGACCACAATTACCTTACTATCCAAAAAATACAAACACAGCATAAGACAAGAAAACTATAGACCAATATATCTTATGAATATAATACAAAAATCCTCAATAAAATATTAGTAAATTAATGCCTACTATGTACAAAAAGACTGAGTAAGATTTATCCCAAAATTGCAATATTGGTTAGTTCCAAAATCAATTCTTATAAACCACATAAATAAAATAAAGGACAAAACTACATGACCATCTCAATAGATGCAGAAAAGGCATTTCAAAAAACCCAATACCCATTTATGATCAATATTCTGAGCCATCTAGGAAAAGAAGGAAACTTCCTCAACTCTATAATAAACATCTACAAAAAAATTCATATGTGAAAAAATGAGAACTTGATACTTTCCTCCTAAAATCAAGAACAAGGTAAGCATGGCCTCTCTTACAATCCCTATTCAATATTTTACAGAAATCCATAAGTAATTCACCAAGAAAAAAAAATAAAAAGTACAAAGATGGTATGTAAAACATAAGGTACAAAATATTGTGATTTTATTATTCGAGAATTTTAAAATATATTAAATTATGTTTGTCAAAATATTAACAACAGTTGCATCAGCATAGTAGAATTAGAGGTAAATTATTCTAATTCTTTGTATTTTATGATTTACCAAATAGGAAGTTATTATTTTTTTTCTTGGTGCTTAAAATTTTAATTTAATATTAAGCTAAAATCCGTAACACTTAGTAGAATGCAAAGATATAGGATATGAATAATTACAATTTAATATGCCATATTTTCTGTATAGCTTATTTTATGACTATAAGCTAGAAGAAAGCCTTGAGTGATAACACAAGACAAAATTTATTTTGCCGGTATATGCCAAAGTCATGACTCCCAACTATTTTTAAGGTATTCTATGTTTTTTTTTTTTAACGTTTTTTTAATTTTATTTTTGAGACAGAGAGAGACAGAGCATGAATGGGGGAGGGGCAGAGAAAGAGGGAGACACAGAATCGGAAGCAGGCTCCAGGCTCTGAGCCATCAGCCCAGAGCCCAACGCCGGGCTGGAACTCACAGACCGTGAGATCGTGACCTGAGCTGAAGTCGGACGCTTAACCGACTGAGCCACCCAGGCGCCCCTCTATGTTTTAAATTTATAGAAAAAAAATGAAAACATCACACATAAAATATCTAAAAGGTACAACTAGAATGTAAGTGATAAAAGGTAAATTTGTGTTGAACCATATAGCTTGTAATTTGTCAAAAAACAAAACATAGTAGTAGTTTATTCATAACTCTGTGTATCACTAAGACAGTCAAAAGAATCTGCAGTTCACCACCTCTTACACCATTCAGATTAGTACAACTCAGCTTCCATAATTGCTTCACATTAGCTCCATTTGTCCTCAGCACAGATAACCAAGATATACCAAAAACACTTTTCATATTTAGATATATTAATGTCATCCTCTACATATTCATACATAATACATATTTTTAAAAGATTAGAGTGAGGGGCAACTGGGTGGCTCAGTCAGTTGAGCACCTGACTCTTGATTTCAACTCAGGACATGATCCCAGGGTCACGGGATTGAAAATTGTGTCAGGTTCCACACTCAGTGCAGAGCCTGCTTGAGATTTTCTCTCTCTCCCCCTCTGCCCCTCTCCCTCTGTCTTTCATACATGCATTCTCTATCTCTAAAAAAAAAAAAAAAAAGATTAGAATGAAAATATATATATTATATATACCTTATATAAAGGTAAAAACAATTACTGGCATATAAGAATATCAATTATGAGACATTGTTCCAGAATCATCTATGTCTTGTAATCATGGCCCAAAAAAAGTTCCATTCACCTTATGCATTCTCTATGCATCTAGACAAGCCCCTGCAGTCACAGTCATACATACACACCACACACACACACATACATACACACACATATACCTCTTGTAAGCTCCATGAGGGTCTTAAAGCAGATTTAAGGGGAAAAAGACCATCAGGAGAAGTTGCAATTTTGCTTTCGTTAAATTTCTGCTATGTCCCTTGAAATATATGAGAAAGCATTTCTTGAGTTTTTCTGGGATACTTTGTGGTATGTCTAAACAAAACTGTAGAATAAATCCATGACATTTCCATAAAATGTGGCTAATTTTACCTAATGGCAATATTTTTAAAATGTGGATGCATTAAAGGGCATAACAAAAGCAGAAATCTACTAGGGAAAGCTAATCTATAAAGATACAGAACAAAGCGATGCTTGACTGGGGCTGAATATCAGAGTGAACTGACTGGGAAAGGCACAGCCAAACTTTTTCAGGTGACGCATATGTTCTACATCTCAATGGTAGCAGATTTAAATGAATGCATAAACTTGTCAAAACTCATCAAAACTTATTCTTTCAATGTGCATATTTTATTGTATGTCCATTACACATAAATAAGTATATTTTGAAAGATAAATTTCATGAATTTAAAATATAAAGACTTGAAGAATTTCTTTCACCTCTGAATTTCATTTCTTCTGTTTGGTTGAAATATTAAGGGAGGCAGTATATGATAAAATACCCTAATAGTATAAATTTCACATTTAGGTAGTTAGTGAATGTAAATTTCCCTTCCTGTTCCCTTTATAAATGTTATCACTTAAAGGGTAAGAATTTTAAAACTAAAATTCCTGCAAGGATATTAATTTGACCACAAAATAAAATTTTAAATTTCATTCTTTATTCTTTTTTTAAGTTTATTTCTTTATTTTGAGAGAGAGAGAGAGCGAGAGAGCGAGGAGGGGATGAGCAGAGAGAGGGGGAAAGACAGAATTCCAAGCAGGCTCTGCACTATCAGTGGGGAGGCAGATGTGGGGCTCGGACTCATGAACTGTGAGATCATGACCTGAGCAGAAATCGAGTCAGATACTCAATCGACTGAGCCACCTAGGCACCTCTCCACCCTTTCTTCTTTAGCAAAGATTTAACAAATAAACTGGTTGACTTTGAAAACAACTTCACCTCCCTAATCCACTTCATGCTTTAAGACTACATTTAGGAGTTACTTCATCTAGAAAGTCTTCTCTCGCCAATACCATCCCCTAACTTCTTCATGCCAGGAAAGTGTAGGTATCTCTCCTCTCTGCTTCCATGTTGATAAAAGCTATCAAAAATGCATGTTACCATCAATAATGCATGCTACCATCTGTTTGTCACCTACAAAGAGCCTTGAGACAGGGACTAGTGCATAAGTGGCTTATCACAAGAAAGCTCTCAGAGCGGAGCGAGCCAAGAAGTATGACAGGGCACAGGGAAAGCCAGGCAAGGATTTGGTCTTGGGTCTCAGATGGATTCCAGCTTTAGCCCAATCTCCTGGGAAACTCAGAGCACTAACTGCATCACAGCGTAAACCCCACTGTAAAAGACCAGCCTCTCTCCCCATCCCAGCCATTCCAACCACCTGCCTTCCCCATCACTAGCCCAACAGTCAAAATCAATACCCCTGGGCTGTCCTGAGGAGGCACATCATCTCTCTGGTGAGATGGCAATTCTTAGAAGAAAGAGACAACTGTGAGCCATCAGCAGCCATACTCACAGCAACTGGGGGAGAGCGTACCAGACCAGTAGAGGGGATCTCGGATGAACACCAGCGATATCCACCACATCACATAACACTTATCACACTGTAGTATATATTTAAAAGAGTGTGCAAGAACATGAGCTCTTGAACCAGATTGCCTATAGGTGTCAACCCTACATATAGCTATGCAATTTGGGGCAAATCACTTAATATTTCCAAACTGCAGTTCCCACATCTATTAATAGGAATAATGTAATGGCAGTATCTACATCATAGGGCTGTCATGAGCAGTAAATGAAATAATATGTGTAAAGTGCTCAGACAACTGCCTGGCACATAAAAACCTAATATATACTAGTTGTCACTATTATTGCTGCTGCTATTGTTGTTACATGATCAGATTAAGGGCTTATCTTTCTCACTGGATAATGAATCTGATTAGAAAAAGGAAAACAATCTGACTGACCTAACCCTACCAGCTAGCTCTTGGTGTTACTAGTTGATGGCCTGACATTTACAGCCAAACTGTGGCATTCTTTTCTTGAAATTAACCTCACAGTGCACTGATGTCAGAGAAGGTAGCTCTGTGACTGTAATAAACTAAGACAAAAAATATCATTCTATGATCTTATTAGAACACACACAAAACAAGATTAAAGTGCAAATAACAAAAATTACCAACTATCCTCTTTTCCCAGCAAACAAGGATAACAACTACTTCTTTGCCAATCATAGGCTTAGCCTCAGATTATTTTTCCTGCCTTCTAGGTAAGATTCATTGAAATAATGAATTCACTACCCTACTCCCTGACAGCACCCAATCCAGAGTAAATCCCACTTCCTTGAACATTCCTCAAAAATCGCATGACAGGAGGGAGGAGCCAAGATGGTGGAACAGCATGGAAGCTTTTTGTGTGTCTCGCGTCCATGAAATACATCCAGACCAACACTAAACCATCCTACACACCTAGAAAACCGATTGGAAGATTAACACAACAATCTGCACAACCTGAACCAAAGAATTCAGCAGGTACGAGACACGAAGAGCTAAACTTGGGGAGCAAAAAGCCCCGAAAGGAGGGAACCCCTCTAGCGGGAGGAGAGAGGACAGAGACTGGGGAGGGGGGAAGCATATGGGAAAAGCATCCTCCCCAAAAGCAGCTGGAGAGAAAGTGGAAAATTGGAAAGAGCCGCAGGGACTAAACTAAAAAGGGAGAAAGGAGAAAGGAGAAGGTTTAAATTCCATTAAGATTATAAACAAGGGGAGCGCAAAGGCTGCAACTCCGCAGCTCAGCTCAATACCTGGTGGTGCTCTGGTGGGAAAGGTGAATCCCCAGGAACAGAGTGGGGTCCGGGAGGTTCTCAGGCCACACGGGGAAAAGCGGTTCCACTGCTGGAAGGACATTTGATAGAGACTGTTGAAGCCACATGGTCCCAGCAGACCCCGGAAGGCAGCCACATTCACTGGTGCAGGGGCAAGGTTGTTGAGGGTGAAGCCTGGTGTCAGATGTGTGTTGCAATTTTCCATGGTCCCTGAAACGCTGAGGCTACACTGTCTTGCGATTTTTTGGGGGGGCGGGCTGGAACCTGGCTGCAGTTTCAGGGCACTGGCAACAGCAGGATCCAGCAGGCATTCCTGGGTGCAGCCGACATTTGGCCATTGTTCATTTGGCCATCGCTTGGTGAGACCGATGCAGAGGGGAGTAGCGGGTCAAAGCCGCAGTCCTTCGGAAGTAAGGGGCCGGGGAAAATAGCCACATCTGCGACAATACTTGGGAGAGAGGTACTGCCTGGGGCCTGGTTACAGAGAGTGGAAAAGTCGGGAATGGACCAGAGTTGAAGACAGAGGACCAGTGCAGGACTGCTGATCCAGGAGAACAGACTGGGTGGCTCGGTGGCGCCATTTTTCACCTCCCGCACATGCGCACCAACGAGCACCCCCCCCCCCGCAACAATCCACCCTAGTAGGCTAGCAGCGCCATCTAGGGGAGAGCGGAGCTGTTACACTGAGCCCTGCCCAACTGGGCCAACTTCACTGTACAAGAACACAAACCTCACCACCAGCTTAATTTATGGCCTATAAAGAGCTACATGGACTGACCTCTAGGGGAAAACAAAGCAATTTCAGTCCTACTTCAATCTGTTAGCAGGTTCATCTATTCAATTTTTTTTCTTTTTCCTTTTTCACTTTTACAATTCTTTTCTTTTTCTTGAATACAGAAAAAGAAAAAACTCATTTTTATTTTCAATTTTTATTAAAAATATCCTTAATTTTTATTACTATGTTTTTTACTTTTGTGGAAATTTTTTCAAATTCTACTTTACTTCCATCATTTTATTTTAGTCTGCTTCAGTGTACTCACCTTTTCATATTTTCAAACAATTTCCTTTCTTTTCTTTTTCTTTTTTTCTTTTTCATTTCCTTTCTTTTTCTTGAATGCAGAAAGAAAAAAACTTCACTTTTACTTTCAATTTCTTTTAAAAACATTTTTATTTAATTTTTATTACTATATTTTTTGCTTTTATGTAAATTTTTTCATATTCTATCTACTCCCATCATTTTATTGCAGTCTACTACAGTGTATTCACTTTTCCAAATTTTCAAACGATTTCTTTTTTTGTCTTTCCTTTTTTCTTTTTTTTACCTTTTTCTTTTTCATTTTTCTTTTTTCTTAAATACAGAAAATGAAAAAATTCATATTACTTTAATTTTTATTAAAATATTTTTCTATAATTTTTTTCTACTACATTCTCTACTTTTGTGGATTTGTCTACTTTAGTGTATTCATTTTTTCAAATTCTCAAATGATTTTTTTTCTCTCCCCCCCTTTTTTGTTTGTTTGTTTGTTTCTCTAATCTGTCAAACCATTTTCTACACCCAGACCAAAACACCCCTAGGATGTAGCATCATCTATTCGATTTTTGTGTGGGTGTGTTTTTAATTATTAACTTTAATATTTTTTTAACTTTAATTATTTTTAATTTCAATTTTTCTACCTCACTAATTCCTTTTCTCCTTTCAAAATGACAAAACGAAGGAATTCACCCCAAAAGAAAGAGCACAAAGAAATGACAGCCAGGGATTTAACCAACACAGACACAAGCAAGATGTCTGAACCAGAATTTAGAATCACGATAATAAGAATACTAGCTGGAGTCAGAAATAGATTAGAATCCCTTTCTGCAGAGATAAAGAAGTAAAAAATAGCCAGAATGAAATTAAAAATGCTATAACTGAGCTGCAATCATGGATGGATGCAGTGGCGGCAAGGATGGACAAGGGAGAACAGAGAATCAGCAACATAGAGGACAAACTTATAGAGAATAACAAAGCAGAGAAAAAGAGGGAGATTAAGGCAAAAGAGCACGATTTAAGAGAGAAATCAGTGACTCATTAAAAAGGAACAACATCAGAATTATAGGGGTCCCAGAGAAGGAAGAGAGAGAAATAGGGGTAAAAGGGTTATGTGAGCAAATCACAGCGGAAAACTTTCCTAACCTGGGGAAAGACACAGACATCAAAATCCAGGAAGCACGGAGGACTCCCATTAGATTCAACAAAAACCGACCATCAACAAGGCATATCATAGTCAAATTCACAAAATACTCAGGCAAGGAGAGAATCATGAAAGCAGCAAGGGAAAAAAGTCCCTAACCTACAAGGGGAGACAGATCAGGTTTGCAGCAGACCTATCCAGAAACCTGTCAGGCTAGAAAGGAGTGGCAGGATATATTCAGTGTGCTGAATCAGAAAAATAGGCAGCCAAGAGTTCTTTATCCAGCAAGACTGTCATTCAAAATACAAAGAGAGGTAAAAAGTTTCCCAGACAAACAAAAATTAAAGGTGTAGTGGTGAGCACTACACCAGCCCTGCAAGAAATTTTAAGGGGGACTCTCTGAGGGAAAAAAAGATGAAAACATACATATATACATATATATATTTCAGTCCTACTTCAATCTGTTAGCAGGTTCATCTATTCAATTTTTTTTCTTTTTCCTTTTTCACATTTACAATTCTTTTCTTTTTCTTGAATACAGAAAAAGAAAAAAATTCATATTTACATATTTATATAAATATGTATATATTTATATACAAAATTTATATACACACATAAATACCAAAAGCAACAAAAGATAAGAAAGGACCAGAAACTCCAACTCTACAAGCATCATAATGGCAATAAATTCATATTTTCAGTACTCACTCTAAACGTCAATGGACTCAATGCTCCAATCAAAAGACACAGGGTAACAGAATGGATAAGAAAACAAGACCCATCTATATGCTGTTTACAAGAGACACACTTTAGACCTAAAGACACCTACAGATTGAAAATAAGGGGATGGAGAATCATCTATCACGCTAATGGTCAACAAAAGAAAGCAGGAGTAGCCATACTTATATCAGACAATCTAGACTTTAAAATAAAGACTGTATCAAGAGATGCAGAAGGGCATTATATCATAATCAAGGGGTCTATAGACCAAGAACAATTATAAACAATTATAAACATTTATGCACCAAATGTGAAAGCACCCAAATATATAAATCAATTAATCACAAACATCAAGAAACTCATCGATAGTAACACCATAATAGTAGGAGACTTCAACACACCACTCACAACAATGGACAGATCATCTAATCAAAAAATCAACAAGGAAACAATGGCTTTAATGACACATTGGACCAGATGGACTTAACAGATATATTCAGAACATTTCATCCTAAAGCAGAATATACATTCTTCTCCAGTGCACATGAAACGTTCTCCAAAATAGACCACATACTGGGACACAAATCAGCCCTAAGTAAATACAAAAAGATCGACATCATACCATGCATATTTTCAGACCACAAAGCTATGAAATTCGAAATCAACCACAAGAAAAAATTTGAAAGGTAACAAATACTTGGAGAATGAAGAACATCCTACTAAAGAATGAATGGGCTAACCAAGCAGTTAAGAAATTAAAAAGTATATACAAGTCAATGAAAATGATAGCACCACAACCCAAAACCTCTGGGATGCAGCAAAGGTGGTCATAAGAGGGAAGTATATAGCAATCCAGGCCTTCCTAAAGAAGGAAGAAAGATCTTAGATACACAACCTAACCTTATGCCTTAAGGAGCTGGAAAAAGAATAGCAAATAAAACCCAAAACCAGCAGAAGACAGGAAATAATAAAGATTAAAGCAGAAATTAATGCTATTGAAACCAAAAAAAAAAAAAAAACAGAACACATCAATGAAACAAGAAGCTGGTTCTTTGGGAGAATTAACAAAATTGATAAACCACTAGCCAGTTTGATCAAGAAAAAAAAGGAAAGGACCCAAATAAGTAAAATCAAGAATGAAAGAGGAGAAATCACAACCAACACAGCAGAAATAAAAACAATAATAAGAGAATATTATGAGCAATTATATGCCAACAAAATGGGGAATCTGGAAGAAATGGACAAATTCCTAGAAACATATACACTACCAAAACTGAAACAGGAAGAAATAGAAAATTTGAACAGACCCATCACCAGTAAGGAAATCAAATTAGTAATCAAAAATCTGCCAAAAAACAAGAGTCCAGGGCCAGATGGCTTTCCAGAGGAATTCTACCAAACATTTAAGGAAGAGTTGACACCTATTCTCTTGAAGGTGTTCCAAAAAATAGAAATGGAAGGAAAACTTCCAAACTCTTTCTATGAAGCCAGTATTACCTTGATTCCAAAACCAGACAGAGCCCCCACTAAAAAGGAGAACTATAGACCAATTTTCCTGATGAACATGGATGCAAAAATCTTCAACAAGATATTAGCCAACCGGATCCAACAATACATTAAAAAAAGTATTCACCACAACCAAGTGGGATTTATACCTGGGATGCAGGGCTGGTTCAATATCCGCAAAACAATTAACGTGATTCATCACATCAATGAAAGAAAGGACAAGAACCATATGATCCTCTCAATAGATGCAGAGAAAGCATTTGACAAAATACAGCATCTTTCTTGATAAAAACCCTCAAGAAAGTAGGGATAGAAGGATCATACCTCAAGATGATAAAAGCCATATACGAGCAACCCAACACTAATATCATCCTCAATGGGGAAAAATGAGAGCTTTCCCCCTAAGGTCAGGAACAAGACAGGGATGTCCACTCTCACCACTATTATTCAACATGGTATTGGAAGTCTTAGCCTCTGCTATCAGACAACCCAAAGAAATAAAAGGCATCCAAATCAGCCAGGAAGAGGTCAAACTTTCACTCTTTGCAGATGACATGATACTCTATATGGAAAACCCAAAGGATTCCACAAAAAACTGCTAGAACTGATTCATGAATTCAGCAAAGTTGCAGGATATAAAATCAATGCACAGAAATCGGTTGCATTCCTACAGACCAACAATGAAGCGACAGAAAGAGAAATCAAGGAATCGATCCCATTTGCAGTTGCACAAAAAACCATAAAATACCTAGGAATAAATCTAAACAAAGAGGTGAAAAATCTATACACTGAAAACTATAGAAAGCTGATGCAAGAAACTGAAGAAGATGCAAAGAAATGGAAAGAGATTCCCTGCTCCTGGATAGGAAGAACAAATATTGTTAAAATGTCAATACTACCCAAAGCAATGTACATATTCAATGCGATCCCTATCAAAGTAACACCAGCATTCTTCACAAAGCTAGAACAAATAATCCTAAAATTTGTCTGGAACCAGAAAAGCTCCCAAATAGCCAAAGCAATCTTGAAAAAGAAAACCAAAGCAGGAGGCATCACAATCTCAGACTTCAAGCTATACTACAAAGCTGTAATCATCAAGACAGTATGGTGCTGGCACAAGAACAGACACTCAGATCAATGGAACAGAATAGAGAACCCAGAAATGGACCCACAAACGTATGGCCAACTAATCTCTGACAAAGCAAGAAAGAATATCCAATGGAATAAAGACAGTCTCTTCAGCAAGTGGTGCTGGGAAAACTGGACAGTGACATGCAGAAGAATGAACCTGGACCACTTTCTTACACCAGACACAAAAATAAACTCAAAATGGATGAAAGACTTCAATGTAAGACAGGAAGCCATCAAAATCCTCGAGGAGAAAGCAGGCAAAAATCTCTTTGATCTTGCCTGCAGCAACTTCCTATTCAACACGTCTCCAGAGGCAAGGGAAACAAAAGCAAAAATGAACTACTGGGACCTCATCAAAATAAAAAGTTTCTGCACAGTGAAGGAAACAATCAGCAAAACTAAAAGGCAACCGACAGAATGGGAGAAGATATTTGCAAATGACATATCAGGTAAAGGGTTGGTATCCAAAATCTACAAAGAGCTTATCAAACTCAACACCCAAATAACAAATAACCCAGTGAAGAAATGGGCAAAAGACATGAATAGACACTTCTCCAAAGAAGACATCCAGATGGCCAACCGACACATGAAAAAATGCTCAACATCACTCATCATCAGGGAAATACAAATGAAAACCACAATGATATACCACCTTACACCTGTCAGAATGGCTTCCATTAACAATTCAGGCAACAACAGATGTTGGTGAGAATGTGGAGAAAGACGATCTCTTTTGCACTGTTGGTGGCAATGCAAGCTGGTGCAGCCACTCTGGAAAACAGTTTGGAGGTTCCTCAAAAAACTAAAAATAGAACTACCCTACGACCTAGCAATTGCACTACTAGGCATTTATCCGCAGGATACAGGTTGCCGTTTCGTAGGGATACATGCACCCCCATGTTTATAGCAGCACTATTAGCAATAGCCAAAGTATGGAAAGAGCCCAAACATCCATCGATGGATGAATGGATAAAGAAGATGTGGTAAATATATACAATGGAGTATTACTCAGCAATCAAAAAGAATGAAATCGTGCCATTTGCAACTACGTGGATGGAACTGGAGGGTATTATGCTAAGTGAAATTAGTCAGTCAGAGAAAGAAAAAGATCATATGACTTCACTCATATGAGAACTTTAAGAGACAAAACAGATGAACAGAAGGGAAGGGAAACAAAAATAATATAAAAAACAGGGAGGGGGACAAAACAAGAGACTCATAAATATGGAGAACAAAATGAGGGTTACTGGAGGGTTTGTGGGAGGGGGAATGGGCTAAATGGGTAAGGAGCATTAAGGAATCTACTGAAATCATTGCTTCACTATATACTAACTAATTTGGATGTAAATTTTAAAAAATAAAAAATAAAGTTAAAAAAAATCACACAACACAAGCATAAATCCTGTAATAAATCCTTCTTACCACCTTTCTATTAGGAAGCCTGATGGCTCTCCTCAGTGTGTGGTCTCCCTTTTTGCCATTAGGCAATAAATTCACTTCATTTGACTACTGATATATTTCCAATCATCTTTGGCTAGAATGCTTTGATGTAGAGATTATTCAACTGTGTATGTCCAGTGCCTAAAATATAGTAGGCATTTCATAAGAATTTTTGAATGAATGAATGAATGAACCCCAGATACAGGTGAATTCCAAAGATCCTGATTGTGTTTAATGACTGATGTGAGTGCTTTTCACAAGTGCAGTCTGCACAATAATCGAGGAGACATAAATACCTACTGAGCAAAGAACAATGATGTTAGGAAAAATTGAGAAACACATTTAAAAATCATAGTGCTGGGCATATGGCCATCAGTAGCGGTAATGGAGAGAGTAAAAGCCTCAGATAAAACTGGAATGACAAACTTCTGATATAGCACAGATTTGCAGTGACAGAAGCTGCTACAAATCAAAGAACCATCATTACCTTGTGCACACTACACAAAGAAGGCTGTTTAAACGGGTATCCCCAGGTTGTCACAGTGCTGTTGAAAATCAAGTCTGGACTATTGCTATCTTGGTACAATGCCATTTTTGGTCTACAATTGTACACAGGGAAGAGAAAACTGACATTCTAACTGGGAACTCCATGTTCTTTGTTTGCTTGTCACTTACACAGGCAGCCAGTCCAGCTGATGGAAAATAATTCAACAGATAGATTGATAGATCGATAGACAGCTAAAAACAATGTAAAGGAGTTGTAGGATATACATATTTTTTACACTGTTGGAAGAAACTCAGATATACACATTATACAACACGACTCTATGACATTTTTGGAAGGAGTAACAGAGCTCATCACTCAACCTCCACACTAATTTTTAAAGACCCACTATGTCTTTTTTCTCTTCAAGTCTTTTGCAGAAAATAAAATGTGATTTACGCTACAGTTTAATTCCTACTGAATCTAACTCTATGAGACTGTCCCAGTGATAATATTTTTAAAAAGAAATGATACCTATTATAGGTAGAAATGAGAATTGTTGCTATTTTTTATTTAACAGGATCAGGATGTCAACATTCTCATGTAAATCTATATGTATATTTGGAATACTGTTTTTGGAAATATGTATTAAGTAATTATATAATGCTTAATCTATACTTTGAGTTGCCATGTTTTTGTCATGAACTCTGTATATACTCTCATTTGAAGCAGTGACAATTTTACATCAGAAATACTAACTTTTTGTTTAAAAATTAAAGAGAGGTTATCACAAAGCAGAAAAGTAAAACCACTCCTAAGTCCAACATTCAAATATGTGCATACTTAACAGCTTAATGCAAAGTGTCCCTCATTGTTCTTTGCATATATACATTATATTTTCCAAAATAGTATCTGCTACAAATACTATTTATAACCTAATTTTTTATATACTAATATTAGATAAATGTCTTTATCTCAATAAAGGCATTTCAACACAATTATTTTAACATATGCATCCCCTTCATATCAAATTTTGCTTTGAAATTTTTCAAATATTTTATTTTTAAGTAATCTCTACACCCAACATGCAGCTCGAAGATACAAGCCCAAAATCAAGAGTCGCATGCTCGGGGCGCCTGGGTGACTCAGTCGGTTGGGCGTCCAACTTCGGCTCAGGTCATGATCTCGCGGTCCGTGAGTTCGAGCCCCGCGTCGGGTTCTGTGCCGACAGCTCAGAGCCTGGAGCCTGTTTCAGATTCTGTGTCTCCCTCTCTCTCTGACCTTCCCCCATTCATGCTCTGTCTCTCTCTGTCTCAAAAATGAATAAACGTTAAAAAAAATTAAAAAAAAAAAAAAAAGTCGCATGCTCTACTGACTGAGCCAGCCAAGTGCCCCTCAATTTTTTTAGAAAACTGAATTAATCACCCTACTCCCTGACAAGTTCCATAAATGAGTAAACAAGTTTCATAAATTAGCATCTCACCTTCTCCGTGTAGGAAACATCCAAAAGCAATAAGGAGAATTTTTAATGCAAACACTATTTCCAATGAAGACAGAATAATCCCCAGTTTCTCAACTGCAGGTGAGGGTTATCAAAAGCAGATGAGGTTAAGGGAGAGGAATGGAAAGGACATTTGAATAAAACTTCAGAGTGAAATCTTCCTAATGGAGAACATACCTAAAAGTGCTTTCAAAATGCATTTGTAAAAGTGAGAAGTTCCGACTGATATTTTCCCATGTATACCTCTTGATATACATGGAGTGCAAGAAGTGGGTTAAAATGAGCTAGCAAATGAAATTCTCTTCAACTGTGTCTGGTTCCGTGAAGTACAGCAAACAGGCAGGCAAAAGAAAGACAAAAGAAAGAAAACAGAAAAATATTTTAAAAATCGAAAGTAAAAGCTACAGGTAAATGAAGCAGCCTGTTTTTTGGCAACAGGGAGGAAGAGAACTTTTGAATTGTGCACCGCAATAAAACTGGAATGCTACCTTGACCTCCATCTGGCCCTCTCAAGGATTTTCATTAAAAAAAAAAAAAAACCTGATGTAGGAAAAACCCAATCCATCCCATGATAAAACACAAGAAGGAAACCCCAGAAGTATCAAAAACATAATACTGTAGACTTCTATTTCTGGCCAAAATGGACCAGACTTATTTTCTCACTTTAATCCATCAAAAAAACTGGTTAAGATATTTAAAACAATGATTTTCAAGGCACAGGACATCAAGCAACAAAGGGCAGGAATCTCTGAGAGATAGGAAACAAATGAGGTGAACCTGTGATTGACTGTCCAGTTGCTGTGCTGAGAGAGGTTCCAATCCATAGCACAGAGAGAAGAAACTCAGAACAAAACAAGTATATTCTCTAAGACAGAGTTGGGGTTCAAGGATATTAAAGCAGATGAGTTTCTAAAACAGCGTACTAGAGAGAAGACAGCTGCACAGTGAAGTAACTCCAGAGATCTGCGTGTGATCATCTTGAGCCTTCAGCTGAATATTAGTCAGTGTGTATGTATAAGGAAATTACCAAGGCTGAAGGAAGAATCATCTGGAAGGGTTAGAGGTGACAGTGCCTAGGGTTCCCAGAATCTGGGAACAATGCCCATTCACACCAGCCACAATGGAAAGCCTCTGGATTCACAGGGTATCCCATGGAGCACACAAAAGGACCTTACCTTACCTCAACAGAAGAGCATAATTATCCCTGGAACAAACACTGCTCTGCCATCCAACAAAGCTTCACCTAACAAAACTTAAAATCAAGACCTGGAAAAAAAATGAAACTCACAATGCCTAAAATCCATTCAAAAATTACTAAGCACGAAAAGGAGGAAGAAAACATGATCTGCACTGTAGAGAACAAAAATATCAATCATAATTGACCCAGAACTGAAACCTATATTAGATTTAGAAGACAAAGACATTAAAACACTTCCAATAGCTATATTCTACATTATAAAGGTAGAAAAATGTAGCATATAAAAAAGGCACCAAACTAATAGAAATGAAAACTACTATATCTGAGAAGAAAAATACAATGGATAGGAATGCCAGGCCTGGCAACCATACATCTGTTTACTACCTATACTTTTGTCTTTTCCAGAATGTTATATAAATGGGATCATACATTAAGTAGCCTTTGAGTTCGGTTTTCACTCAGCAAAACATATTCAAGATTCACCAATATTGTTGCATGTATCAATAAATAGTTCATTCTTTTTTTTTTTTTGCTTATATTCAATTGTACAGATGTACCTATATTTTATATATATACTCATCAGTGGAATGATACATGGGTTGTTTCTAGTTTGTGCAACTATGAGTAAAGCTATTACAAACATCAATACAGAGATTTTTATGCAGCCTTTAAGCAGATTTTGTGTAGACACAGATGTACATGTTGGGTAAATACCTAGAAATGAAACTGCTGGATCATATTTTATGTGTACATTTAACTGCATAAGAAATCATCAAACTGTCTTCCACGTGGCAGGGCTTATTTTGCATTCACAACATTAATGAATGACAGTTCTAGTTACTTTGAAGACTGATTAGAATTCTTTTTGCTACCCTAATAGGTAGGTAGTGGTTTCTCCTTATGATTTGGTTTGTTGTTTTATTTTTTACTGTATTCAGTTAGCTTTTAATTTTTTTTTGTAATGTGTATCATTATCACTGTGTTTTTTATTAAGTTTTTAATTTGATTCCAGTATAGTTAACATACAGGGTTATCTTAGTTTCGGGTGCCCAATAAAGTGATTCAAAATTTCTATACATCACTCTGTGCTCATCATAAATGTAGTCTTTACAGGAAACCATCAAAACCTTAGAGGAGAATGCAGGAAAAGACCTCTCTGACCTCAGCCGTAGCAATCTCTTACTCGGCACATCCCCAAAGGCAAGGGAATTAAAAGCAAAAGTGAATTACTGGGACCTTATGAAGATAAAAAGCTTCTGCACAGCAAAGGAAACAACCAACAAAACTAAAAGGCAGCCAACGGAATGGGAAAAGATATTTGCAAATGACACATCGGACAAAGGGCTAGTATCCAAAATCTATAAAGAGCTCATCAAACTCCACACCCGAAAAACAAATAACCCAGTGAAGAAATGGGCAGAAAACATGAATAGACACTTCTCTAAAGAAGACATCCGGATGGCCAACAGGCACATGAAAAGATGCTCAAAGTCGCTCCTTATCAGGAAAATACAAATCAAAACCACACTCAGATACCACCTCACGCCAGTCAGAGTGGCCAAAATGAAGAAATCAGGAGACTATAGATGCTGGAGAGGATGTGGAGAAACGGGAACCCTCTTGCACTGTTGGTGGGAATGCAAATTGGTGCAGCCGCTCTGGAAAGCAGTGTGGAGGTTCCTCAGAAAATTAAAAATAGACCTACCCTATGACCCAGCAATAGCACTGCTAGGAATTTATCCAAGGGATACAGGAGTACTGATGCATAGGGGCACCTGTACCCCAATGTTTATAGCGGCACTCTCAACAATAGCCAAATTATGGAAAGAGCCTAAATGTCCATCAACTGATGAATGGATAAAGAAATTGTGGTTTATATACACAATGGAATACTACGTGGCAATGAGAAAAAATGAAATATGGCCTTTTGTAGCAACATGGATGGAACTGGAGAGTGTGATGCTAAGTGAAATAAGCCATACAGAGAAAGACAGATACCATATGGTTTCACTCTTATGTGGATCCTGAGAAACATAACAGAAACCCATGGGGGAGGGGAAGGAAAGAAAAAAAAAAAAAAAAGAGGTTAGAGTGGGAGAGAGCCAAAGCATAAGAGACTGTTAAAAACTGAGAACAAACTGAGGGTTGATGGGGGGTGGGAGGGAGGGCATGGTGGGTGATGGGTAGTGAGGAGGGCACCTTTTGGGATGAGCACTGGGTGTTGTATGGAAACCAATTTGACAGTAAATTTCATATATTAAAAAATAAATTAAAAAATATATATAATAAAAAAAAAAGAATATGTGGCATACGCACACACACACACACAAAATAAATAAATAAATAAATAAAATAAATGTAGTCTTTAATCCCCATCACCTATTTCACCCATCCCACCACCCACCTCCCCTCTGCCAACCATCAGTTTTTTCTCTATAGTTAAGAGTCCTTGTGGTTTTAATTTGAATTTTTCTAATGCAAAATGATTTTAAGTATGTTTAAATGATGTTGAATAATCATGTTGAAAATCTTTTCATATGCATTTTTGCCACCCATTTCTCTTTGGTCAAGTATCTATTCAAACCTTCATTTTAATTATTTTTTAAGTTATTTTTTTTATTTATTTTGAGAGAAAGAGAGAGCACGGGAGGGGCAGAGAGAGAGGGAGAGAGAGAGAATCCTAAGCAGCTCCGCAATGCCAGCACAGAGCCCATTGTGGGTTCAAACTCACAAACCATGACATCATGACCTTAGCTGAAATTAAGAGTCGGACACTTAACTGACTGAGCCACCCAGGCGTGCTGTCAGTGTGGGGCCTGCTTGGGATTCTCTCTCTCTCCCTTCCTCTCTGCCACTTCCCAACTCACACTCCCTCTCTCTCTCTCTCAAAATTAATAAACTTAGAAAAAATTTAAATAAATGTAAATATTTGAATGACTTTTAGCTATGAGTTCAAAACGTTTAGAGGGTTAAATTTGTCTCTACCTCTGCTTTGGTACAGTCACCAAGGGGAGTCTAAAAGCCCCTACTTATCTGGATTTATTCAATGACAGTCAGAAACCAGCCGGCCTCATGAAAGGGAGGTTTACAGGAATGACCCTCCTGGATTTAAGCTAGAAACAAACTTGCTCCATGCTGCTATTACTATACCTGTAAATTTTTCAAATAATCATTCATCTTCTCTCTGCTCACATGGTCCAAATCCTGCCTAGATATTGAGTCACTTGTAATCTCTAACTTCTTTCCTTCTCTTAAGATCTTTTCTTTTCATTCCTAGGCCTCAAAAGGTATAAAGAGGAATAATCAAGCTTGTTCAAACGTCACAGTCTGTGAATCTGATGTGGTGGGTAAAGTTCTACTCATTTAGAGAAATAAATCAGCCACTGTCTCCAATTATGGAACCAGAAAACTATCTGTGAACAGACTATGTGAGAGGAAAAAAAAAAAAAAAAACAGAAAAATTAGGAAACCAAGGCTAGTGAAGAAGAGATAAGGTCAATGCACTAAAAGCCTCATAAAGATGGGGGGTTTGTTGGAATAGAAATACTGTAACAAGGAAGTTAAAACATAAGAAGTGATAAGGGACTGAGATGTTTGAAATCAAGATTAGGGAGGTGGGAAAGCAGCTGGTGATGACTGGGAGCAGATGGCTGAAAAAGGTGGAGGAAACATTTAAAGTGTAGGAGGTTATGGAAACAGGAGGCCTGGTGCTGGCTAGATCATCTAGGCAGCTGTTAAAGTACTCAACAGCAATGACAGCAGCAGTCATGGGCTAAAGGGAATGTGAGAAAAGACAAGTGACCAGGTAACATGGGAAGGAGGGACTAGAGCAAATGGGCCTATGCGGTCCAAAGCCATGGGACTGCCCAAGTTGGGAGGGCCTGCACCACGGGAGCGGGTACCAGTGGAGAGCCCAAGGCAGAGGTCAGTCTTGAGAGTTATCCTGGGGTAGAATCAATAGCAGTTTGAGACTAAGTGGATGCAAGGAATAAGAAATCGGAAGTCTCGGATGACATGAGAATTTCTATGTGGGAATGACTGTGATGCCAGCATTCAAGACTGATGACTCTGAACACAAACCAACATCTTCTAGTCTCTGCCTTTCTTCCATCCCACCTCCCACCTCACGTCCTTGAGAGTGAGCACATGGGCATACATACCTGCATGCACACAGAGTTTAGGAAAGGAACCATGAGCCGGGATGATCCGGTATCCTGGACTTTTTTAAATAAGGTTTTCAAACATTTCCTATGAAAAATATGTATATGGTCACTTGGTCTTAGATATGAAAATGTTGTTCAAGAGAATGAAGCTCTCAAGAAGGGAAGAAGGGAGAGAGAAGGAGAGGAGGGAAGGAGAAGGAGGGAGAAGGACCTGCAGGAGAGGGTTTCTGGACTACATAATCACAAAGGATGCAAGGGAGAAAAAGAAACTCTGTGCATTTCAAAAGCACAGAAAATGAGGGTTAGATCAGTATTTGAAGCAGATGGTATAATGTTAACAGATGGCACAGAGATAATAGAACATCTTAAGTCTCATTTTTCATTTGTCTTTTCTATCAAAGAATCCTTAAAACCAAAAATGGAAGAACAAACAAGACAATGAAGTGGCTGGAGCCTGAAGGCTGAAATGTGTGATTCACTGAACTAATATATGGGAAGTGTTGGGTATGAGCCATTAGTGGCAAGAAGGAAATCTATTGCAAGGTAGTAGGGGAGGTAATTAGGACAAGTCCTAAGTATATGTCATGTACTGGGAAAGACACTTTGAATGCATGTTTGGAAATATTTGGTACTTCATGTTAATAAAAAATAAAAACCTCTAAGAATAGCATGAATGGTTCAATAAGAATGCCTCTATTATAACTGAAGACTAAGTCCTGATAATGAGAAAACCACATAATTTTTATATTCTTATCACCAGAAGAAGGATAAATAGGGTACAGTTTAGGCAGAGGGGTGAGTGAGAACAGATATGTGAGAGTATGAGCTGTAGATTACAAGAAGTTGCTCTGACCTTGAGAACTTCCTGGGGATGGTACCTACCTGTACCTTCTGTGCAGATGAGCTCGCAACTGATGCAAATAACCTTTGGGTTTTTCAATCCATGATGCCTCGCTGTCCTACTGTTAGGGCCTGCTGTGCTGGATGTGGGTTTGCATTGCTACCACTGTGGCAACTTTGCCACAGTGTGTTTATCCCCCTCTTGGCTACTGCAATAGATCAAACCCACCCAGAATGGCAACACAGATCTTCCAGGAACCCAACGGTGTGAAATTTAAAACTGTGAAAACATGAACTCTTGCTGTCTCCATTAAAAGAACATGGAGCTCAGGTCACTAAACCACATCAATTATATCCCCCAAGATATTGCAAGAACTTAGAAACATTGTCATAGAAGTGTTTTAGATGATATCTGAAGACTGATCAAGGATACAATCAGCATCAGAGGTAGAACATTGGCAAAATCCACTCTACAACTACCATTGCTTAAACCACCAATGATCCCCCCACCTGGCAAATCAAAATGCTTATTTTTCAGTCCTCTGCCAAGTAATTCTCCTGGCTTACTGTGTATCTTATACTCGTCATTCTCCTACTTTCCCACTTCCTTATCCTCAGTCTGCAGGTACTTTGCCCTCAGCCCACCCTATTAACTGTCTGAGCCTCCTAAGTTTACATCTTTGATCCCCTTTCTACTTACAGATTCAGATGCTAATCGCTTCCAGAAATATCGTACAGACACACCCAGAAACAATGTTTAACCGAGTTTCTGGGCATCCTTTGTCCCAGTCAAGTTGCCATATAATCACAGAGTGAACACCTAAAGAATCATCTAAGACAATACAAAGTGTTTGACTCAAGGAAGTGAGAATTGGGATGGGGTGTGGAGGAGAAAGGGATAGCTGTTTTTATTTTCTGTTTTTTGTTCTTCCTCATAGCCCTTGAAAAATTGATCTATTTAAACCATGTGTATGTTTAACTTCAATAAGAAAAATTTTTAAATAAAAATATATTGCTGATGTTTGCCTAAGCAATTTCAGTAAAGTGACTGGAACGGAAGCCAGACAGAAAGATATACAAAAGCTTTATGACAATAAATGTAGATTCACTTTTTTTTTAAATTAATTTAATGTAAAGGGAAGAAGAAGTGACAATAGACTCACAAAGATCAACATCTCCTAGGAAAAGGAAACTTAAGAAAAACAGGAGTTAGTATATAAGGGATGCAAAGTAAAATGCATATGCTATATAATACATTAGATAAATTAACTAAACTGACAATAAGATACATTGCAGATACACACATAATAGATAAAATAGGATTTGAGAAGTAAGAAGACAGGGGAGCGATGTATTGATAGGTCAGTAATTATTATAATAATATCAAAATATTTTCTGAGCAGACGTTATGCTAAAAACTTCCATGCATCACCTTGATTCCCCAAAATAGCCCTGAAAAATATGTTTCCTTATCTTCATTTTACAGTTGAGAAAACAGAGTCTAAGAAAACTTTCTCTGAAAAGAGTCAGGGAAAGTTGTTGTAAGTCAGTGGTTTTTAACCAAGGGTGATTTTGCTTCCCAGGATACATGTGACAAAGTCTGGAGACAGTGTGTCACACCTGAGGGGCGGGAGTCCCATGTTACTGACAGCTTGTGGGTAGAGCCACTGGGTTTTTCAATACACAGAACAGCTCCCTTAACTAAGAATTATCTGAAAAATGACAATAAAGCTGAGAACGAGCAGTCCTAATCTAAATGATTCCTAGAAATATTGGAAGGAATAAGTGGTACAAGAAAAGAGATTCAGTAGCGGGATCCAGCCATGATAACTGTTACCCTGAGGGTTGTTCATAAATGTGCTGAATTAAAGCTGAAAACTGGCCACCAATAGCCAGGTAAAAACCTGAGAGGAGAGGATGCCTTAATTGTAAATGGCGAGATAAAGACCTGGAAATAGATGGAAGAAATGTTGGAATACAGGGTAATTGAGAAAATGCAAGGACAGAGTAAGGAAAATGTAATTCTGCGGATACAGTCAGTTAAAAAAAAACTCATGAATATTGGTCATATGAGGTCACCGTACTTTAAAATAGGAAACAGAATGTCTTATCAGACATACCAGGATGGTGGAATAAAATTGAAGGAATTCATATTGAATTTTGTTTATTTCTTCAGAGAAGAAAGATTCCAGAATTCTGCAAAAATCAATGAAGAAAAGATTAGGTAATGCCAAAAGGAGAAAAATAAAGATTAGGAACATCTACCACAGATAAAGGAGAAGAGAAAATATTTAGAGCAAGTAAATTCTAACAAACTTTTGAGGGTTCAGCTGAGTATCAAAAGCTTAAGAATACCAGGGCATCTGCGTGGCTCAGTTGGTTTGAATGCTCGACTCTTGATTTCAGCTCTCACGGTTTATGATCTCACGGTTTATGAGTTCAAGCCCCACATTGGGCTCTGCACTGACAGCACAAACCCACTTGGGACTCTCTGTCTCCTTCTCTTTCTGCCCCTCCATGGTTCATGTGCTCTCTCTCTCTCTCAAAAATAAACTTAAAAAAAAAAAAAAAGCAAAGAATACCTAAAAGAAGGAGTTGTAGGATTTTTGCTATTGGCCATTTGGTCATAACCCCATACCATAAACAACTAAGAACTGGACAAAATATATAAGACAATTATGTGATAGAAGCTTCTGGATCATGAAAGAGAATCCCAAGCACAGCAAAAAAGTTTATAAATCTGAAGAAACAAAGATCAGAGTGTGGGGAGAATAAGAGGGCTGGAAGTTGTGGAGCAAAGAAGGAAACTAAGAAAGAAGAAGGAAAAGGAAGAGGAGGAGAGGGGTGGGGGAAGGGAGATGAAGGGACGAGGGATAAGAAGGAAAAGAGGCAGGAGAAGGAGTCATCCAGAAATTTGCATAACTTCCTTTGAATATGAGCTGAGGGCTAATTTGTGCATCAACAGAAGCATAGGATTACATTTCATAAGGTAAAAAACAACCAAAGACTCGTAAGATAAAAAATTCCAAGAGCTCATACACAAAAGGAAAACATTCAAATTCCAATCATATAGTGGGCAGAGCACGGTGAGTCAGCTGGGGTACCAAGTAACATCCTCCCAGATGGGTCCAGCCATCACTCTCTCTCCCTCAGTACAAGTAAACAGATGGTGATTGATAGGTAGGTAGGTAGTATGTTGGTAGGTAGGTAAAAATAAAGACAGAACTTAAAAAAAAAAAAAACAAAAAACCTGTAAGCCCTTGAAAAAAATGGTCAGTATCATAAATCATCAAGGAAACAAATTTTAAAATCAAATTAAGATACCACTCTACACCCATGAGATGGCTAAATTAAAAGGACTGACATACCAAATGTTAGCAAAAATGTGAAGCAATGGAACTATCATACATTTCTGGTGGAAATATAACATCTCTCAACTATAATTTTAGAAAACTGGCATTTTCATAGAGTTGAATATATGCCAATACTACAACCCAGCTATTTCACTTCTAAGATTTACACTATAGGATGAAAACATACATCCATTCAGAGACTTGTACAGGAATTTTTGTAGCAACTTTTTGATAGCCAAAACCCTGAAACAATTCAAATGTCCATCGACGTGTGAGTGGATAAACAATTTTGGCATGGCCACAAAATAGAGTTCTATTCAATTATAAAAAGAAACAAATTGCTTATATACCCAATAGCATGGATGAAACTTACAGATATCATTCGGAGCAAAAGAAAAAGTAAGTCACAAAAGAATACATACCATATAATGCCATTTTTATGAAACTCTGAATTGTCTATATGAAATTTTAATCTATAGTGACAGAAAGTAGATCACTGGTTAGTTGCAGCCAGGAAGAAGAAAGTGCCCAGGAAGAGGACAACAGATTTGGGGATGATGAAATTGTTCTACAACTCAATTGTGGGGATGGTTACATGAATGCACACATTTGCCAAAACTCATCAAACTATTCAACTAAAATGTATGATTTTTATTTTTGTAAATTATACTCCAAGAAAGCTGATAAAAGAGAGAAAGAGAGACAGTTCAACTGTGCGGAAATTGAGAGAAAAGTACTGCCAATACAATCGGGATCCTACCAAAAGCTTCATGCATCCCCATTGTCAAGAACAGAAGCTATTTCTAAGATGTTCAGTCATTTAAAGAGTGGGGGCAGGGGGTACAGTGGTAGAAACAAGCAGATACTATATGCTTGTATCTGCATGGATAAAAAGATATCCATGAAGTGCTCCTGCCAATTAACTAATTTCAACTGATCAAGTCTCTCGATCTATTTAGCAATGGATAGAAAATGCAATGGGCAAATGAGTCCATTTAAGACACCATGGAGGCACAGGACAACATCTAAACAAACTGCGGGAAACTCTCCAAAACAAACAATAGGGTTTTTAGAGCTAGAGGGGAAAATAGCCAGATTAATCGCTAGATGAAGAGAGAATTCAAAAATGTATCATGCAATCACAATTAGAAACTTCATGCGGATCCCAATTTGAACAAATAAATTATAAGAAAAAAAAAATCCCCAATAAGACAAGAAGTGAAGTGTGAATACTATTAAGGAATTATTAATTTCTCAGCTGAGAAAATAGTATTATGGTTAAATTAAAAATATTTATCTTAAAGAAACATATACTTAAACATTATATATGAAATTATGTGATGGGTTGGGACCTGATTAAATATAATCTGGTGGGGAGGAGAGGGTAGGAGTAAAAATAAACAGGATTGGTCATATATGTATGGGTACACAGAGTTATTATATCATTCTCTCTGGTTTTGCAAATACATAAAATGTGGCCATAATATAATAAAAATAGTTAGAAAGGAAAGTGATGGCCACCAAGTCTCTGGGGGATTCAGTGTATGGCAGACCCAGCTAGCTGCCTGGCCAATGTATATATTAACTCCTTTTCTTTAGTACATTAGTTAGAACACTAGGTTATGTGGCAGTAAAAGACCACGAATCTCAGTTTAACAAAAGTGCCTTTCTTGTTCATACCATATGTCCCACGTAGGTTGGCAAAGGGGACCAGGCTAATGAAAGCTCCACACTCTTGTCACCATACTATCTGAAAAACAGCCCCTGGATCACTCCAGCAGGTGAGGCAAGACTAAAGAACGTTAAATGATTTTTTTAAGTAAGCTGTAGGCCCAACGTGACGCTTGAATTCACAACCCCAAGATCAAGAGTCACCTGCTCTGTCAACTGAGCCAGCCAAGTGTCCCTAAAATGAACTGTTGGCATTCTCATTTAGAAAAAATGTCATGTTTGTTCACATTTCCTTGGCCAGAACTGATCATATTACCTCGCCCAACACAAAGGAGGCTGAGGAGTAAAGCCTTCCCAAAATCCAGAAGGGCAGAAGGATCATATACGGTAATAACTGATAATATTTAACACGTTCACCAACAGGAGCACATTTTTTTTTTCCTGGCTAAAAACATGCCCAGCTTTAAATATTCAACCTTCCAGACTCCCAGGCAGCTAGAATTGGCCAAGAGACATGAATCTGACATAAGAAGTTTCACCAGGAAAGCTTGATAAAGAAGGCAGACTTAGCATGTTCCCTTTGGCTCCCACACTCTCCTATTCTCCCAAGCAGGAAAGTGGGCGCTGTGCTGGAGGACATTACAATCATAAGGATAGAGCCATATACTAAAGATGGTGGAACAGCAACTAGAAGGGGCTTTAACTCCTTGATGACTTGGTGAATAGCCAAAATATCCCTGAATCAATCACCTCCAGACTACTTTACAGACTTTTTTTTTAATGTTCATTTATTTATTTATTGAGAGAGAGTGAGAGAGAACAAGGTTGCATGTATACAAGCGCAAACCAATGGCGGGGGGGAGGGGAGAGAAATCCCAAGCTGTCAGCAGACAGCCCAACTCTCACAAAACTCAAGATCATGACCTGACTGGAAACCAAGAGCTGGATGCTCAACCAACTGAACCCCCCAGGCACCCCACTTTACAGACTTAATGTAGACAGACAGATAGATGGATGGGTAGGTGGCGATCAATCCACACCTTATTAAACCATTATACCAAGGCTTTTGCTATATTCAGTCACATTCAATCTTTAATAATATGCAACAGTTCTTTTAGATTCAACAGAGGAGGTCAGAAACAAAAGATTCTTATTGTTTTCCCCTTTAGTTAAATAATGTAGGAACTCTAGTAGAACAACAGGTATTCACAATTTAATTAGTAACAACAAATTTTAGGACAGTGTTAACTATCTGGTCACTTAAGAGCAAGGTCTCCTTCAGCTGACGAATGGAAGAAAGAAGGGTAGGATGCACAAAATATTCTTTCTTCTGGGGAAATGGCAGGGCCACAGGAAGGAGGCAGTTCACGGAGAGTCACAAAGTGATTGCTCACACAGGGTCACAGTAACATCTCACGAACCACTGAAAGGTTGCAAATTTTCATCACTCTCTGGGTTGTTGAATGATGGCCTTGAATACAGGACCCTTCAAGTTTACAGCCTTTTGATTAATGGGTATCCCGTTCAATAACCTCTCTGGTTTATCACACTCCTCAAGACTAGGAGATGCTTATCAAGTTTAACAGACTGACTGTTGACCCTGCTAACAAGATTGTAATTTTCAAATGTATTACTTCCATACTCTGAAAACAAGTAACTCAAATTCTCATCAATATTCAGTGCTCTTGAGAAGATGATAGTCCTTACAAGGTCATTTAATGGGGAAAGGAAGCCGAGAACACAAGCTTAGGCATTTTCTCTTATCCTAAAAAAAACTAGAAAAACGCAAATCAATTTCAACCAAAGACCAAGCTGTATTTCTACATATCAGCAACAAACAACTGGAAATTGAAATTGAGAAAATAATTTCCTTCATATTAGCATCAAAAAGAATAAAATATTGAGTAATATATTCAATGATGGAAATATAGAACCTGTATACTAAAACCACATCTTTAAATGCAAGAAGTCAAAGATGATCTAAGTAAATAGAACTCCATGTTTACAGACTGGAGATTTACTATTGTTAACATGATCTACAGATTCATTGTTATCTCTATCAAATTCCTAGCAGGCTTCTTTGTAGAAATTTATAACCTGACCCTAAAATTTACATGAAAAGGCAAAGGACTTAAAATAGCCAAAATAATTTTTTTAAGATTTTTTTTTAGTCTTTATTTATTTTTGAGAGAGAGAGAGAGACAGAGTACAAACAGGGGAGAAGCAGAGAGAGGGAAACACAGAATCCAAAGTAGGCTCCAGGCTCTGAGCTGTCAGCACAGAGCCCTACGTGGGGCTCAAACCCACAAGCTGAGAGATCATGACCTGAGCCGAAATCGTACGCGTTAACCAACTAAGCCACCCAGGCACCCCCAAAACAATTTTTAAAGAGCAAAACAAAGCTGGAAGATTTACACTACCCAATTTCAAAACTGGCTACAAAGTTGCTATTAAATTAAAAATTGAATTTCATCAAAATTAAACACACTCTTTAAAAGACAGCACTAGGAAATTGAAATAACAAAGCAGAGTGGAAGAAAATATTTTCACATCATATCTCTAAAAAAGAACTCATATCCAGGATATATAAAGAAGTCTTATCAACTAAATTATAAGAAGACAACACAATTTAAAAGTGGGTAATACATTTCACCAAAGAAGATATATAAGTTACTAATTTATCCTAAGAAAATATATAAATGGCTAATAAACACATGAAAAGATGTTCAACATCATTAGTCATTAGGGAAACACAAACTAAAACCACAACAAGAATTCTAAATAAAAAAAAAAAAAAACCTGACAATTTCAAGCATTGGTGAAGATATGGAGACAACTGGGACACTTGGCTGGTCGGGTATAAAATGGAACATCACAAAATGGTAACATCTGTCATATTCTTGAAATGCTAATCACATACTTATCATACAGTGCAGTAATCCCTAAGTTTCATAAGTATCTACTCAAGAGAAATGAAAACATATGTCCACATGAAGACTTGTACATGAATATTCATAGAAGTATTACACAAGGGGTGCCTGGGTGGCTCAGTCAGTTAAGCGGCCGACTTCGACTCAGGTCATGATCTCACCGTTCGTGAGTTCCAGTCCCACATTGGGCTCTGTGCTAACAGCTCAGAGCCTGGAGCCTGCTTCGGATTCTGTGTCTCCCTCTCTCTCTGCTCCTCCCCTGATCACATACATTCTCTCTCTCTCTCTCTCTCAAATAAATAATCATTGAAAAAACATTTTAAAAAAAAATTTTTTTTAAAGAAATATTACTCGAAAGAACCAAACACTGGAAAAAATCCAAATGCCCATCAATGAGTGAACAGATCAAAGGAATGTGAAATAGCTATATAAGAGAATACTAGCCAGCATTAAAAAAAAAAAAAAAAAAAAATTCTGGGGTTCCTGGTGACTTGGTCGGTTGAGGGTCTGACTCTCGATTTCAGCTCAGGCCATGATCTCAGGGTTCATGGGATCAAGCCCCGGGGTCAGACTCTGCACTAATGGTGCAAAGCCTGCTTGGGATTCTCTCTCTCCCTCTGTCTCTGCCCCTCCCCAGCTCTTACTCTCTCTCTCTCTCTCTCAAAATGAGTAAACACTTTTTTAAATAATTAAAAAAATAAAAAGAAACTACTGATACATTCCACAACATGAATGAACCTCAAAACCATTAAGCTAATGGAAAGAAGCCAGACAGAGAACAATTCATATTGTATGGTACTATTTAAATGAAACCCCTTAAAAGGCAAATCTGTATACAGAGGAAGCATATCAGTGATTGCCCTAGGGCTAGGGACTAACTACAAATAAGCACAGGAACTTTTAGGGGTGATGAAAATATTCTAAAACTGAACTGTGATAATGATTACCCGACTCCAACGAACATACCAAAAATCACCATGATGTACAATGACAGTGGAAGAACGTCATGGTATGTAAATTATACCTTAATCAAGCCATTTTAGAAGAAGACAAATGGAGAACAGGAAAAAAAGGAGGGGGGAGGGAAGAAGGACGGAAGGAAGAGGAGGAAGACCAAGGTAACACATTGCAAGTATGTGTGGAGAAAGAATAAAATTTACTTTAGGCTATTCTAAAGGGAAGAACTAAAACTAATGAACAAAAGTGGGAAAAGGTAGATTTTATTTGATAGAAGGAAAAGTTTGCTCATTATGCTCTTCAAAAGAAACAGCCTCTTCTAGAAGACTGTTCCTCATCCCTTGGAAGTTAGTACTCTTTGCAAAGAATACCGTACAATCACAGTAGAAAAAAAATTAAAACTATCACTAGGATACCTCCCAAAGTTATGATTTTATGCATTCGAACCTTAGCAAAGTTATACACACATAATTTTTGATTTTTGGTATCCTAAAACTGCTGCATATGTAAACAAAAACTGATTTTAGAAGAAACTTGCTTTGTGTTAAAAGAGTGTGGTAAATCTGGCTGCTTTCCTACCTTAATCCAACCTGACTCCATGCTAAATTGATTCCTGCATAGAACAAGCTTGGTATTTCAGGTTTCAGTTTTATAGGGAAGGACAGAAACACATCCATGTTTTAATCATGGGCAATGGCGATAGCCCAGGGATGTTTAAAAGAGAACTCAGTTAAATAACTGATCTATAGATAACTGTTCTCTGAATTTCAAGAGAGAATGATTTAGTACTAATAAAGTAAGTTTCTTGAGCACCTGGTATAAGAAAGTCCTACGCTAAGTGTTGCAAAGACCTCTCAAGAATCTCACAGCCTACAAAAAGTAGAATACACAATTAAAACACAGAACAAATGTGATTTTTGAAATGCGATTAAGTTTCGAATACAGTTTTCAGAGCAGAGCAACAGAATCCTATCAATGAAAAAAGAAAAAAAAAAAAAAGGAAGATCCAAGCAGCTCCAAGCTGAAGGAAATACTTTCAAATGTTTGTTCAATGAGTGTGGATAAAATTCAGACTATCCAGATAAAAATAAAAGTCCTCTAATCTCACAGAACATTTATAATTAGAAGTTACACCATGAAATATTTAGTCGTTTCAAGTTCAAGTTAGAAGAAATGTTTTTCGATGGAGTTTCTGGAACATAAACCACTCTGCTTTCTGGTGGGAAACATAAATGACTATGTAAGTTGAATATAAAATTCATGAACATCTGGAAGCCTGCTAATTGCAGACAGAATGTCACATAAAACAAGAAATCAAAGAACTTCTTTCTGGCTCATATGTCTTTAGGAGGGAGAAATCACTTTCCTTGGCACAAGTACACTGGCATAATTGACAAAACGTTGAGATGGCACATTTCACCATATGTGCTTCTTTGGATCTAATCAAGTCCCATGAACACTGGAGTCATAAACTCTACATTTGGTGTAGGACAGTATATGATAAATTCTTAAATCAGTGGTAATAAAAGAGGTAGAGCAGAAGTTTAAATACAGCAAACAGACAGGAGAGTGAGCTGCCTTATCCAGTTGGGATAGCGTAAATTCCTGACAAAGAAACGCAAATCTAAGTGCAATGGGGGGCAGGTCCCCAACATGCTGAGAAAAAACAGTAGTTCCATTCCAATAGTACACAAACCACGTCCAGTCTATAGACCTGTTTTAACTGTCTAACATGGAAAGCTTTTTCCCCTCAATTAAAGCCAACATTTAAAAATTGAGAAACCTACTATAGAAATACTTATCTCTGTTTTCTCTTAAAAATAAGATCTGATAATTCCTCCATAGCTAGAGCCTTCTGGTACATGTAACAACTTCCACTTGGAAGAGAGGGTAGATGTTCTCCAGTTCACACCATCCTCCAATTCGCCAACTTATCACCACCATCCGTACAATGAACACAGTGATCTCTTACTCTTTCATTTCACCTACCTGGCCCTTATAGGCATTTGAGATCACATCCCCTGCAACAGAAAGAGGCAATATGTCACGAGTCACCATTTTTATTTTGCCTTTGATGACCCCAATTTTCTTGTCACTGAAAAAGCCTGAAGCCCAGTGAAAGGCAGTCCCTGTTCACTGAGATGCTATCACAACTACTGTTCCTCCTGCATCGGTTGGTACGTCTCTGCATCTGCTGGGGTTTTAGGATGATAATCACCCTTTGCAGCCTCCCTGAGTTGAAACACAGATGAGGGAGATAGGGGAATGAATATAAAAATTTAACTTTATTACTGATAACACTGAACTGAAGAACATGATTTGAATCAGTGGCCAAATATGCTCCTAATACAGTCCCCTTCATCTGAGCTTGACCCCATCCAAAACTGCAGACATCTCTACTGCTGCAGGGACAGAATATGCCCTGACAAACTTCCCTCCATGTGTGTTTCAGACTGTCTCCCAAAACAGGAAAACTCAAAAAGAGCAAAACTGACAAGGCTCAGTACCTTCTCCCAAATTCATCAATTCCAGAAGTCACCACTTGAGCCCTGGTTAGGAGTAAGGGTGTAGGGAAAGAGATTTTCCCATAGTTTCCCTTCTGGGAATTGGCATACATATTATTTCCCCTTTATGGAAAGATTAGTGGTAGGGAATAAGTATCCTACACATGTATACACATTCCTCGATTTTCAGTTCTCTTTACCTAGTTGGTTTAACAATCAAGGAAATAATGGATGAAAGATTTGGCACATCCCTCAGGGAAAGAGATGAGCTTTGGGAGAGTCCTCTCCGTGTTCATGAAGCTCTTCTCCAAATACCAGCCAATGCTCCATTGTGGCCAATGTAGCTTTTTCCCATAAAAATATATATATAGGGGCGCCTGGGTGGCTCAGTCGGTTAAGCGTCCGACTTCAGCTCAGGTCACGATCTCACGGTCCGTGAGTTCGAGCCCCGCGTCGGGCTCTGGGCTGACTGCTCAGAGCCTGGAGCCTGTTTCAGATTCTGTGTCTCCCTCTCTCTCTGACCCTCCCCCGTTCATGCTCTGTCTCTCTCTGTCTCAAAAATAAATAAACGTTAAAAAAAAAAATATATATATATATATATATGTGTGTGTGTGTGTGTGTGTGTATATATATATGAATTGGTTAAGAATACTACAGTAAGTAAACATTCCGAAGTACTGTTGTACGTCAGGCTAAAAACTTACTTCTTATTTTGTTTCCCTTTCTAATTTGGGTCCATAATAGCTCAATAGAAATTAGCTGTGCTCCATGGTAATGAGTATGGTCCCTTCAAGATATTTGGAGTTAAATTATTTTGCTTACGGACCCACCATAGAGAAAGTACAAAGAGTTATAAGGACAGACAGAAGTTTTGGAGTCACAGTTAAAAAACAACTTAATCCCAGCTCCAAAGTGATTACTCCCAGGAAAAAATAAAAAAGAATGTTCCCAGAAACTAGCACAGTGCTCCCAAAGATGGTAGGAGAGGCTCAGTGCTATGTGAGGAAAGGAAAGTGAATGCAGAAAAATTTAATTTCCACTACACCAAACTCCTAGCTTATCAGTCACTTGCTCACGTTCCAAACCAGTAAACTGTGAAGTCTGCCACAGTATGGAGGGGAGGAGAATCTCCTTTCACATTCTCTATCCTCAGAGAAACTCCTGGCAAAGTTTTGAAATTTGCAGTGGTCACAGACCCAGTCACCAGGCCTCACTGAAATTCTTTCAATCCTATTCAGCCTATTAAAAGCTTTTCCATTTCATTTGCCTTTTGAGTCTCCACTTCCTCTCCCCAAACCCACCCCCAGCACTGCATTTGGGATCAGAGTTGTTTAGGAGGCAGATCCATTCCATAGGGGTGCCTGCCACTTGCTCTGGAATGTCCTAGGCCTAGGAGACTGGCCTGTTAGGGTAGGTTTTCATATTACCCCCAACTTCATTTCTGCTGGAGAATCACCCTCTGCGGGTCCTGCCTTTCATCAGCGTTTCAATGTTCTAGACTTTGAGCAACATTTCTTTCTGCTACACAGGTTTCTGCAACAAGGAAGAAGGCTCTGATATTGAGCTCAAAACTGTTCAACTTGCTTCTGGAATACGTTCCTTTCCGTCTCTACCACAGGTATGGCTATTCACAACATCTGAGTATCTGCTTTACTTTTTGTTTCTTTTCCTTTTTAAGCCCAATTATCTGCTTTTCTGACACAGTTTTCTCCAGGTCTCGTCTTGTAAGGTGCCCTATCATGAAAGACATACAGTCGGTGAGTTGTGGTGCTAACAAAAACATCCACTGTTTGAACAAATCTTGTCACCCTTCACCGCCTGAGCGAAGTCATCTCAATTATGGACCCATCATACAAGTGTCCAACCCAGGCTGGATTAGACCTACCACCATCTTCCCCTGCTAGTGGACATTATCTCCCATGCACCTTCTCTTCAAGCCCTTATTTCCTAAATTTCATTCCCTAGCGAGAGAGGCAATACCTCTAATCCCACTGAAGGTAAGTACTTCTTTAAATAATGGCTGATTTTTTCCATCATTCCCTTTCAAATCTGTCCAAGTATTCTGTACGCATATGGCTAGTCCTCATTAAAGACTCCCTGTTTACAACTTTAAGGGGACATTTTCCAAGTGTTTGTTAGATCTGGGGTCCCTCAGTGTAACAACTGCAATTTACTCTCTGTGATCCTGACACTATGCTCCAGCTACACTTCTTTATGAACCCCAGCCATCCTCTCCATTCCCAGAACAACTGGAAAAAAAAATCCCTTTTACAGTCTCACGTTCAAAAGCAACTAAGTAGGTACTTATTTTCTTTAATTTGTCATATCTAGTTAGTCAGACCTCTAAGATTTCATTCTCCTAAGAACATGTCTCCTCTCTCTGCTTCCAATATAATTTGTCTGTTCTACTTTATTTTGCTTTTCTTTCTTTCTTCCCCAAATTCCTATTCTAATAATAAAACCAAAGCCTATTTTTAAAAGAGAAATTCTTCTTGAATCACAAATAAAGCCAATCCACAAGAGAAGTGTCTAAGGGTACAGCCTATCTTAATTCTTTCTTTAGACAGGATTCACCATCATTTTGTCACCTTTTTGCACTATTCACTATATACTAAGATTATCCATTTTCTGTTGTTGTTGTTCATTAGTAAATTTCTCCAACCTTTTTAGGCTAAAACCAAAATCTAGCTCCCTGAAATAAAAATCCAATGTCAGAGTTATTATAATTAGTACTTTCAGAGCCCATAGGAGCCCATGAACTGGGAGGGAAGTAAAAACCACTCAGTGCACACTCCACGTGGCCCTCAGCAGTCAGCTACTCTGTGCTGCCTTGTCTCGGTGCTGAATGCAGTTCATGTGAACAGGAATGCAACTGGAGGCAGCTGACCGAGCCCTGCATTTGTATGCCGGGTGTAAAATTCATGCTAGCTATTTGTAGCCCACATGGACTTAGCTGCAAACCATCTATAGACCTGGCTAAGAAATATAATAAAAGCAGCACAATTATTCCACCCACCAATGCCTATTAAACATGTTGGCTGAAGCTCTGCCTGGTTTAACGTGAGCTTTAACAAAGAGTAAAAGTTCTCCTCTTCTTGGATTAAGAATAAGCAATAGATCTGAGATACCTGAAATGACAGCCTGTGGTTCAAATGCCTTAGCAATAACATTTGAGATTTATGGTTAGTTTGTACCCATTTCTGGAGACATCAGAATGAAAGTGAACGTTGGAGAGAAAGATATACTGTTCCTTCATAACCCTCTAATATCCAAGTGAGAAGTGATTTTCACCTAGTGGCCTAGACAAATCATTCCTTTATAAAAATAAATTCCATATCCTGTATGGATTATCTTAAAATAAGAATTTTTATCAAATGGTATTTTAACAAAGTGAAAACATTGGATATAACACTGGAAAAAAAAAATTGCAAAAAAAAAAATAATCTCACTCGTTAGTGTCGAGGATATATATTAGATCTCCAACAGAATGATTAGAAAAGGGTAAATAACCCAACGGGAGAAATTAGACAAAGGACAAGAACAGGGATTCCAAAGAAGAGGAAACATATATGGCCAATGAATTAGGAGTTGCCCAATCTCATTAATAATCACAGACTTCAAATCTAAGCCACAGTAAGATATCATTTTATATCCAGTCAATAAACAAAAATCAAGAAATCCAACAAAACAAGTATTAGAGAGAAAGGGAATCAATAAGATTTCTTAAGGAGTGACATCAGCAATATGGCAGAATAGGAAGTCCCCCCCCTCCCCAACAAACACATGCACACCCTCTGACAGAAAGCTATTCCATAAAGTGCCTTTATGGTAGCTTTGGGACCAAGTAAGAGGTGGTGTAACTCTGATAAAGCCCAAGAATGAAGAGAATCACTCTGAAGAATCCAGCCCCACACACCCCCACCCCACAACAGTGGCAGAACCACCAGCGGCCCTGGATGCAGACCTGAAACAGTCCCATCCCCCTGTGGACTCAGGTCTCGTCCCATTTGTCCACAGTCCAGCCTAGGTACCTTACCCTCTGCTAAGGTACCTACGATGAGCCACATCCATTCATACCACCAGTAACAGGCCTGCTGGCCTTGGACCTGACTGCTATCCTTGAAGCAGCTCTGGGACCTGGCTCCAGCCCTGCTCTACCATGGTCCAGCTACAGTCCTGCCACCAAGGGACCAGCCCAGTGACCCAACAAGAGGATACTTGGGACCCAGTGGAACCCACACCTAACCAGCCCACAATAACAGGCTGGCCAAACACAATCACATTTTTAAAATATGAACATTTATATGTAATAAATCCAGAAAATCTACTATTAATATAAGCAATGAAGATATTATAAATATACACAAGGTAGAACATCAAAAATTTTCATAGCAGAATTGTTCGTTATATTATAAAACACAAAACATTAAACGTTCACAACAGGTGAATATACAAATTGTGGTAAACTCACAGTGGAACATTATGCGTTAGTGAAAATGAGTGAATTCCAGCTCATGCAAAATTAAGAATGTTAATAGCAGGGACTGGATGGCTCAGTCAGTTAAGTGTCCGACTTTGGCTCAGGTCATGATCTCACAGTCCATGAGTTAGAGCCTTGCATCAGGCTCTGTGCTGACAGCTCAGAACCTGGAGCCTGCTTCCGATTCTGTCTCCCTCTCTCTCTCTGCCCCTCCTGTGCTCGCACTCTGTCTCTCTCTCTCTCTCTCTCTCTCTCTCTCTTAAAAGTAAACATTAGAAAAAATTTTTAGAAAAGAATATTAATAGAAAAATATTGAGTGAAATGAATCCCAGAGGAAAATGCACAGTATACTTTCAAGAGTCAAGACTCTAGAAAAAAATTTTAAAACAATTAGAATTAAGCAGTACATTGTGTAGGCATACGGGGTAAACACACATTCAGGAAAGTAGTTACTTTCAAGAATCAAGAGAGAAATAAAGGATTGGAAAGTAACAAATATATAGATGTTAATGTTTTATCTTTCAGGTCAAATAGTGACTTTATGGATGTTAATTTACTATAAATAACTAACTTAATTATGAGGACCATATAAGTCAATCATAAAAGTGTGTCATGAACCCAGGAATCTGAGTAATTCAATTTTGTGAATCCAAAGTATAAAAAAATATACATACCTATGTATGTATATGTAATGCTCCTCAACAATAACAAATTATTTATAATAGCAGATAGTTTTCCTTTTCATTTGTAATCTGAAAACTAGAAATGAGACATTTTAATTATGTAAAAGTTGAGTCTTAAGAGGCTTCTAGTTAACCTTATACAATGTTCAACAGTATGTTAGCAGGGTGCCTGGGTGGCTCAGTTGGTTGAGCATCCGTCTCTCGAATTAGGCTTTGGTCACGATCTCACGGGTTTGGGAGATGGAGCCCTGTGTGAGCCCTGACAGCACACAGCCTGCTTGGAATTCTCTCCCTCTCCCTCTCTCTCTCTGCCCCTTCTTACTCCTGTGTGTGCACGTGCTTGCTCTCTGACTCTCTCAAAATAAATAAATGAACTTAGAAAAAAATCAATATGTTAGCAAAAGAAAAACTCTATAATTATCAATTATGTACCATAATACAAATATTTAATAAGGAAATACAAATGATATTACTTGAATTTCTGGATGAAACACATGAAATGGCACCTGAAACAATTCTGCTATTAAATGAATCAGGGAAAAGACAAAGTATACTATATCTTCCACACCCCTAAGAGATTCTACTGAATTTCTACCTGCAAATCTTGAAAGAAACATGAAAATTACTGTTAAACATTTTTTTTTTGCTGTGTTGTAGCTCAGTACTGCTAGCAAAAAGGAAAAAAAAAAAAAAGATATGCACAGTAGCTTCGTTCCCCAGAAGTCTTGATATCAAAAATTGAGAACTTCACAAGTACATAAAAATGGGGCAAATTTCAAAGATAAAATCTGGGAAGTTCACTTCTAGTAACAGAAGACTAGGTAATTTGAACGAGTTTTCTTCCAGAAAGAAAAGAGAAACTTTGGACAAAATAAAACAAAATCTTTTAACAGCATCAAAGAACTCCTAACGCAGTGAAGACTGAGGAGGACAAGATCTAGGATAAGAAGGAAACCCAGACTGAGGACGTGGACTTTGAGGACTGCTGTGTCCTAAGCACATATGTCCATTTTAATAGAAAAACCCAAGGTTCCTAGCAGAACTTTCAGTACATTCACAAGGCTAAAAAAACAAAAATTGAAAATCAAGAATCAACAAAGAGTAGAGAGGGGAAGGGTGATCCGGGAAGCCATCCAGACTTTGGGCTGGGACTGTTAAGTTTGACACTCTAGAAATAATTAGAAATAAAGCAATTTCATAAGGACTGAAGCCCAGTGTTGAATTATTTTGACCCCTGATTGTATTCAAGTGACCTGGAATTGCTACTGTCCCTAACCACCTGCCAGAAACAAGTAAGAATTCTCTTTAGTAAAAGATAACATTATCATAATGCTAAAATTATATTCCACATATAGTATAGAAATAATTACTCAGGGGATCCTGAGACAAGAGCATTAAGATAAATATGTCTAATATAATCAAGTAAAGAGAATATAGCAAATAACTGAAGCATAACAAAAATAAACCAAATGGAAATTTTAGTATCAGTATACCAGTTGCACCAGTACCAACTGTAGCTACTAAGAGCATCAGTGACCTCCAATAAAGGTAAGAACAATATACTCAAGGTAGACTCCAGAAATTTTTTTTAAATGGAAAATACAGAAACAAAGATGTAAGTAATGAATGGCATATGGTAGACAGATTAATTACACAGTGTATCTAGAGGCCCAGAGGAGAAAGATAAAATGAAGTAGAAACAATATTTGAATATTGGAAGAGATATTGGCTGAGATGTGTCAAAACTGATGAAAACATATTAAGTCACTAAGTCAAAAACATTCTGAACACTAAGTGGGACAATTACAAAAGAACATTACATGTGGGCACATGCTAGTAAATTTGCTGATAACCAAAATCAGTTTTAAAAAACTGTAAAAATAAAGAAAAAAATAACACACAGTTTTTTTAAGTGCATAAGACTATTAACCAAAACTGACCATTGATAAGCAATTTCTTCAGTATCTTGAAAAAGGTGACAGTGTAAGTACTCTTCAATCAGTCATAGATATTCACCATGTGAGGCTTGACATCACCAGTCAAGATGCTGACATTCTCAGAGACAAGTCATGTCACTTAAGAATATCATCTTATTTTCACTTTGCCTCCAGCCAAAGCTTATCCTTTTCACAACTTTGACTATCAAAATCTATTTGGACTATTATACTTCCATTATACTTGAAAGCCTTCTACTTCCTGATGTAAAGGCCTACTGAGAATTCCTATACATTTCTTAAAAAAAAAAAATCTTTTTTTACTTCTTACATTTTTTTTTCCTTTCATCCCACAAGGAGTGACTTAAATAACATCCAAAATGCTATGTGGAATTGACATTTCAGTTGAAGATCAGTGGTGCTAATGACTGGGAAAAAAATCAGACAAAAGTGGTAACCCAAGTTCCTTAAGCCAACAATATCATGGAAATAGCACTGAACTAAGAATCAGGAAGCTAGGTTCTATTTCTGGCTTTGTTCCTAAGTAACTTTAGGCAAGTTTCTTAGCCTTTCTTGGAACATTTCCTCATCTGTTGAAGGATCTTCTTCAGTACCCTCAAATTCAAGTATTCTATTACATAATGCAGATCAATACATACTTTTTAGCAAAACATATGTGATATATATAATCTAGGATATATTCTTCTGAGTTCTTCACTTAAGGTTACAGTCTTAAATTCTAAAAGATACATTTCAAAAAGACAGCAAGCAAGAGCTAAGGATAGAAGTCTGTGACCATTCTAGTCTGCAACTATTATTTTCTAACATGGTTGCTTGAACATGTTAATAATATATACCTGCTATTTAATGGTACTTCCTATTAAGTTCCTACGGTCTTTGAACTTTATACCTTCAAGGGCATTCATCGCCTTTTCTTCTCTCCCTCAGATGCTCTTCCAACATGGAAATACAGAACATTATTATCTAGGAATTCTTCTAAGAACTTATGTCATTTGTATATTAAAGATTTCTGACATTTAATATGTTTAATATGTCTTATTCAAGACATCATATCATTTTTTAAATATCTTCCTGATTAGGCCTTGGCACTGTATTAGTGATATCTAATTATTTAAACGTCAAATTCAAAAATGTCTGCATTTACCAGATATTTCCAGAACTATACCGTTACATCGACTGCTTATAATTTATTTGCTTAAATTGAATTGCTTGTAAATTATAATTTCACACAATCTGGGAAAACACAGAAATATCATTTTGAAAGATTTTCCTCAAAGAGACATTCTTTTATGTAACAGTTTCTGTGTGTTTCCTTGACAACATTGTTGCTAAGAATGTCTCTTTGAGGCAATAAGGAATCTGTGGTAAATGACTTATGTCTACTTCAAAAATAGAAGATGTGAATATGCCATGTGTAGTTAAACATGTCACTATAATCATAAAACCAAGTACAGGTCACCAACATACTAGTTAAAGCTGTACTAAATGTTTATTTTTTTAAAAAAATGAAATTCAACAAACAGGAACTTTGAAAATTAGATAAAATAATAGAATAGATTCCAGAATAAAGAGATAGACTAATGCCATTGGTGCTTTAAGCATAAATGACGTAGACGCAACTTTTTCAAAATGATGACAAAATTGTCTTAAACTGAACTTGTCATTCACTGTTGAGCTGTGACCTATGCTAGGTGCTGAACTTTAATTGGTAAAGACCCTCTCATAAAGAAATAACTGAATGAAGAAACCAGCATCTCCTCTGATTCTGCCTTCATCTCAAACCTAACATATTAAGACAGGGAGACACTTCAAAAGATGACCTCATCCCTTCTCTGGCCACAGGGTAGGACTAACAACCATCTGTTTTCTAGATAATTTCCGAAGAAGAATTGTTCTAATTCTGTAACCTAACATTTAACCTAATATATATGGTTGATGCTCCATTTTGAAGTGATGAAAATTTTAAAAAAGCTCAACTTTCCAATTGTGGGAGGAAATGTAGTAATAATATATTTTTTCTTGAGATAACTTTTTAAAGCACATGCATGCTTAATCCACTACAGCCAGATGTTAACATCAAAATGACTACCTTAGCACACTTTCCTACCACTAGGACTCCTCAGCTGATCCAACAGTTACAATGTACAAAGACCATGACCACCCATTAGAAAGAACTGATGTGTATTATAAAATGATATCAGAGAAGATGATACTGGCCTAAAATTACAGCCCTAAAATCACCTTAAAGGGTACATTGGTCAAGACTATGCAATGACATCACACTTTATTAACTCTTTCCACCCCAAAGAGAGAGAGAGATGATGGTAAAATATAAAGAGAAACAACATGGATTTAAATATAGTATAGATCTATCAACTTGAAATGGAGTCAAAACCAAAATGATAAGCAAGAGTCAAAGTAGATTTTCTGTGCTTCAAATCTTGAAGCCAGCAATACATGCTAGGATCCCTATGAAGAGGAATTTTTTAAACCCTCCACAAAAAAAAAAAAAAAAAAAAAAAAAAAAAAAAAAAAAAAAAAAAAAAATGGGGTGCTGGATCTCTAACCCTCACGTCCACCCAACCATGAGAGAAGGCTGTAAAACATTGCTACAAATGTTGCCAGGAGTTCATGCTATGCTTCAGGCTTAATGTGGCTGAACCAAATCTTTCAATGGCTTTGAATCTGCAACTTCATTGGAAAAGAGTCAAAAGAACTGTTCAAGCACTCTACAAATTCTCTAAACAAGAAGACTGAGTCCAGAAGACCTTTCATCAGCATCCATGAAATTGTGACTAACTTTCGGTTTGAAGGTGGGGTAATATCCCGGTCTCATCATGATTCACGATAGTCACCTCTTTAGCTTATATCCTATGATCTTGATTCACACCTACTAATATGTTGCTTCCTAGTGCCTTTCAAGTGAAACACCAATGAATTTTCTAACTGCTCCCCAACCCTACTATATCATAAGTACTCTATCTTTTCTAAAGTATTACTTTTACTTATTGGTTAATTTAATAGTATTTATTAAACATTTACAATGTAGCAAGAACTCTTTTTACAACTCTATAAATACTCACTCATTTAAGTAATAAGGGCCCAAAAGCTAGGTGTAGGAATCACAGCATATGTCCTACAGGTAAAGCAGAGTATGATACACAAAAGAATCCTGGGTATTTGCAAGGTAGATATTTAATGGTTTCCATGGTATTCATTAAACATCTGCCAAGTAACCTATCAGAAAGTGGTCAAAACTATTTCCTTATGTGCATGGATGGACAGACCAACCAAAACCAGAGACAGGAGAAACACCAATCTTCTACTAAAAGTCTTCACATATTCTTATTCTTTCATCAATAATGAATTAAGCATAGTTCTCATTACTGGTTCAGTCTTTCTTGAAAAATTCTCACAGCAAAGTTATAAGTTCAGGAATCTAAGTTCAGGAATCTCTCTAGGAAATTTTATATATAGATATAGATATAGAAGTAGAGTTACACAGATAAAGAGACAATAGAGACAGGGGCTCTCTATATACATATAAATATATCAAATACAGTATAGGATATTTTGTATATATATATTTCATATATGGATGGGTGGACCCAAGCTGACTTTAGTTCAAGATGCTCATAGTAAAAACAAATAAACCACCTTACAGCAGACTGACGAAATTAAGGTGATTTTTGTCTGGTTTGATTCATGTGATAAAATTTGAATTCTACTTGTAAAGCACTTGATTATCTTGATAGCACTCTATAAAAATTCCATAATGGGGCTCAGTCGGTTAAACGTCCAACTCTTGGTTTCAGCTCAGGTCATGATCTCACAGTTTTGTAGGTTTGAGTCCCGTGTGGGGCTCTGCGCTGACTGTGTGGAGCCTGCTTGGGATTTTCTCTCCTCTCTGTCTGCCCCTTCCCCACCCACACTGTCTCTGTCTCTACCAAACTAAATAAATAAACCTTAAAAAAAATGTATTCCATGATGGAAGGCATTGTATGGCAACATAAAAGAAATCTTTAGTTTTATCTAAGTAACACTTGTGTGTCTTTTGTACTAGTATTCTACATTTTATGCTTTTCTGAAAGATGAAATAATCATTTACTTACGTAGAGAATAAATCATCATCACCAGTTTTATAAGTAATTCTTCAATAAGAACTGTATTATGTAGTAATTTGCCCTTCATCATGAACATATATTATTAACTAACATAACTCTTCATAAATATACATCTATTTCACAAAGCAAACTTCTTACACAAAAATCACCTTGATGATCTTTTCATCAGTCTGTACTTGATATCAAGGGGAATCAGTTTAACCATTGTGGATAAGGTGTATTCTGTTACTGTGCCTTATTTTTCCCCTCCGTGGTCTAAAATGATCAGCAGAACCCTGTATTTTATACCTGCATAGCACATTAAATGATACTGAGCATTCAGCAGGTACTCAATAATTGTCTTCATTACACCTGCCATCTACTAAATAATACTAATCAGAAGTCTCCCTTTGTTACTCACTCTACCATCCAGACAAGTGTTTGCGGAGGACACTGTAAGTCACAGGCCATGGAGAGCCACAGATGAACAAAAGAGTCATGGCTTCTACCCTCACTGACTTTGCACATTGGCTCTTAGGAAAAAATATGACCAAAGAAAAACGTGTGATTCATTTCCTTGAATTAGTCCACTCCGTCAAAAAGCTAAAATTATAAACTGTTTTTCCATAATACATATACTCTATTCAAAAGCAAAACTACACCATCAGGAATACCAATAGCTCTTATGTTTTAGTTGAAAAGACAAGTAATAATCAAACATTACAATAACTTCCATTTTAGTGCAAAAGTAAGTCTCCTAAGTATTTACATAGACCCTGATAACTTCTTCTGCAGTCCACGCAACAGTGTTTTTAAAATCTTTTGATCACTGGGGCACCTGGGTGGCTCAGTCAATGAAGCATGTGACTCTTGATTTTGGCTCCGGTCATGATCTCCCGGTTCATGTATTCAACCCCCACGTCAGGCTCCATGCTTTCACCCACCGAGCGTGCTTGGGATTCTTTCTCTCTCCCTCTCTCTGCACCTCCCTTGCCCATTCTCACTCGCTCTCTCTCTCTCTCTCTCAAGTAAATGAGATTTTTTAAAAAATCTTTTGATCATGACTTATCTCCACTGTCATTAAATTTCAAGAATAACTGTCAAAATGTGCTGAGAGTTATCATGACATCTTAATAAAACATGCCACTGTTTCTCAAGTTTTACAATAATTCCAACACTTTGCCATTGTTGTATCTTCCACCTGAAAATAAAACTTCTTCCCTAATGGAGAAGATTCTTTTGCTTGAAGCTACCAACAGAAACTGAAGGCAAGATACATTAGTTCCATGGCATAGTGTTCAAAATACAATGGAAAGACAAGATCAAAACAGTCTGAATCAGTCACCTCACTGCTGGTAAAGTCAATGACCTGTACAAGCCCCTTGTCAGTGTAGCGGCTGAGGGTACAAACCCTTCCACCCCACCCCGAAAGGCACTTGCTCCTGCAAAGTAGCTACAGGGAACCACACAGATTCTAATGCAAAGGTCATGGTCAAAAAGCATAGCAACATTACTAAAATCATGGAAGAGGACAAAGAGAAAGGAAGACATGGATGTTTAAAATTCTACAAACTGGTCTTGCCTAAAAAAATACAAATTGGCCTTTAAAAATAAATTCGGATTTGAATACCTAATGTACGCATTTCCCTTCAAACTTTTGCATCTGAGTGTCCTTCCTAATTATATGTTCATGCACAGCATCAAATTCTTCCAAAGCTTTTTTTTTTGTTAACAACCTATGCTGTATTTCCTCTTAATTACTGTTCATGTACCCCTCAGTGTGAGTAATGCCTAAAGCAGATGGTGTCTCCTCTTAGGAAGCAAGCATTTGGCCAAATAGTATGACAGAGCCAATTTCTGAAATTTGACAGGTACCCTTCAGAATGGATACATCTCTGTATCACAATTTCTCAGGTATGAGGCACTGCTGAGACCATTTTGTCACATTGCAGTCTGTCCCTCGCCCCCAACCAGCATCATGTTAATACAGAAACATACATCAAGAATTAAGGAATTTTGAACTTTTGGTCACAAAAAAAATCATATTCATACAATGTTCTATTTATGTCATACATGTTTAATATCAAACTTAATAAAATTCAACATAAGCCAAAGAAACTATTTCTAAGATTCAAATACAAAGAGATGTCATTTAAACTCTAACCTTATTTTTTCCATTTTGCAAGCCTTTATCTTTGGAGAGTATATTATATAATCATTTTCCACTATTACTCTTTTGTGTACTACCATGAACTATCTTTTCTTGGGTCAATGCAAAACATTGTTGTTCCTAGTGATTATCTCTTGAGGTAATCATCAACAGCATTAGTCACCATCACCAGTACATATTGGAGGAAAAAGTTAAAAACTAGTTGATACAGTTTGTCATTTTCTAATATGGCAAGCAGAGCAATTGAATGCAATCATGTTGTAACAAGGGGTATATATTGGACAATAGGACATTCTAATGGAATTAAATTTCCATTCTGTAAAGGCAATATATGAGTCGAGTTGGAAAAGATGAATGTTTAGAAACCATAAATAATCCTTTCAAACCATGACAGGCAATTTTCCCTGCACACAAATGGATGATTTTTAGATGAACAGAGTTTCACTTTTTGGCAAGTACTTTACAAAAGATCTAGTTGATACCATCGAAAACTATTCAAGTGAATATAGAAATGGACAACCTAGAAATCCCACCTTAGGAAAATTTTCTCAACCAATGAAAATATTTTTTATCAAGCAAAGCTTTTATATTTCAATTCCCACAATTAATCACTCCCTGTAAGTATACTATCACACTAAAACCTAGCTCATGAAGAGATATACAAAACAGGGATCAGAAATATTCAAAGAAGCAATACTTTTGCACACTCTTAATCTCACTCTCTCTAATATCTCCAGTTCCAATTCAGTAGACAGAGAGGGCAGACATTGTCACCAAGAGGAACCAGAGCTAAACAACGAAGAAGATAAAGATCATTCGTCCTTTACTCGCTCATAACCACTACTCTCCCCCTTTTTCTTGCACACAACTTCACTGTTTTTCTTTGTTCTTCCTTTATTCTAGATGTATTTGTTAAGTACTATGCTGAGGATTTTCCTAAAAAGTGAGGACTCAGGTGAACAACAGCGAACATGGTGTCGGTACCTCTCGTGGAACGTACAGTCTAGCACAGGAGATAGACCTAAACTAACAAGCACCAAAAAAAGTGAAATTATTACCATGATTAAGTGCCACGAAGGGAAGGAAGGTATATGGTGGCATGTTAGCTCGTCGCAGGAGGGCCTGCTGGAGTCAGGGAGGAAAGTAAAGGCTCTCTGAGGCAGTGATCCTTTTGTGCACACATGAACTTGTTAAAAGTGGGCAAATGTGGAAGGATGGGGGTTAAAAGACATGAAGCACCTGACACAGAAGGAACAGTACCCACTGAGGAAGAGGAATCTGCACAGTTTAGTGAGCAAGCAGGCAGAGAGCAGGAGTGGGATCAGGCCTTATCGTGAAGAAGTAGGGTCTGATCATGCAGGGTCTTCAAGTTTACATTAAGGATTTGGATCTTTATCCTAAGAACAGTGAGAAGTTCTCAAAAGATTTCCAAGCAAGGGGATGGGATTATAATACTTGAGATAAATATTCTCACTCCAGTGTGAAAAACAGAATGGGGGAAGGGAAGCACAGAGAGGAGAAAGGTAAGGAGAGGGTCCCACAGAAGCCACTGAAATGGTTGAGGAAAGAAAATGATAGCTTAGACAGGATAATGGAAGTAATAATGATCCAGAGATAGAGAGATATCTGTGGGAAATATTTAAGTGGCAAAACTAACAAAATGTAGGGATGAAATGAACATAGATGTAAGGGGAATAGTATGTTATTAAGGCAACTCTAGGTTTCTGGCCTTGGTAATGTAAAGAATGATAACATTTCATGAGAAAGAAAAAAGGACAGGAGGACTAGGTTTGATGAGGGAGTCAGGGAATAGGGAGGAAGACAACTCAAGGGTTGATTTGGACATGACTTGCAGGTGTCTGTAAGGCAAAGCTGTCAAGAGGACAGTTGGGGACATGAGTCTGGAGTCTAGGAAGGTGTCCGACTAGAACTGCTCATTTGTAAGCTTTCTGCACACAGATGAGAAATGAACCTTGTCAGGGTGCCTGGGTGGCTCAGTCGGTTAAGCATCCGACTTCAGCTCAAGTCATGATCTCATGGTTTGCGAATTTGAGCCCCGTGTCGTGCTCTGTGCTGACAGCTCGGAGCCTGGATCCTGCTTCAGAATCTGTGTCTCCTTCTCTCTCTGTCCTTCCCCCCCTTACATTTTCTCTCTCTGTCTCCCAAAAAAAGGAAAAAAAAAAAAAAAAAAAAAAAAAAAATGAGCCTTGAATGTGAATTAGACTACCCAGGGCAAGGGTCCAGGGGGGAAAAAAGAGAGTCTATGAACAGCTTTAAGGAAACTCAACATTTAGCGACTTGACAGATAAGAATCAGCCTGCAAAGCTGGCCTCTATCTCTTTGGCTGCCTTCTTGAAATTATATGACTTAAAAGACCAACGAGGAGAATATGGGCTCATGGAAGCCAAGGCAAACAAGTTGAAGGAACAGTGAGGATATAATACACACTGAAAGCTAATGACATGTCAGGTAAGGTAAGTATTGACAAATGTCCTCTGGGAAGGTCAATACTGAATATGAACATGAGCTACAGTGGTAGAGTAACATGGGATGGCTGGGAGCCCAACCGGAGCACATGGAAGAGTTGATGGGATGTGAGCAAGCTGACTCTCAAAAAGCCTGCTGTTAATGGCCTTCCGGACTCAGACCTGGGCCTGGGCCTCACAGCCCTGGTCTTCCTGAAGCTGTACAGGGCTCTCAACAAGTCTCTCTCTTCGTCTTCAGCCAGTGGTTCTCCACCATAACACACTTAGGAGTCAGTCACACCTAGTGATTCGGACTCTCCAGCTGTACAAATCTGGTCTTTGTGAATATGCTGCTACAATCAGAAGCCAGCTCTAACCCAGTGTGTCTCACATTTTAGCCTTTCACATACCACTGCCATAATTATTATCAAGTACATGTCCCTCCTGTGCTGTCATTTACTTATATTTCTTTAACTTGGCCCACGTGAAGACACAAATTAACCTGACATTAAAGGAAAATTTATGTTAAGATCATAGATGTAAAACTGTTATTCATCATAAATGGAAGGTTATTATAAATAAAAGAGCGAAAGCAAAATGCTAAGTTCTAGCTAAATACTTCAGTTCATTGAAGACCCTGAACCTGACATATGCCTTAAAATAAATGAACAAAAGGTGAGGGGTCCTAGTTAGCAAGAGAGATATTAAAAATATACTTACCCCAAAACCCAGTTGAATGTTTTCATAAGATGTGTGCTTATTCTCTGCACAAGTTCTAAAACTGTGGTGTCTTCAGCCCACAAATTCAGAGATACGAAAAGAAAAGAAAAAAGTGACCTTCTTTCCAAGCTTGCTTTGCACTGTCCTATCTCATACTTGTCATAAGAACTACTTAGAATCTCCTCCCTTCAGAATTACCCATAAAATTTAATATTTGTCACAGCCTGCAGTTAGTTACCCTGAGGAGTCAAACCTAATGAACTTAGCATTTGTAACAGAAAGTGTCAATTCATTCAAGAAACATTTAGTGAGACATGTACTGCCCCAGGGGCTGGGGGTCAGGCATGAAAAGACAAAGTTCCCAAAGTTCCCCAAATAATCAAGTAGTAAAATACCAACAAGGGAGATGGACATGTAAACAAATGATAATACAGAGTCAAAAGTACAATAAAGTTTAGAAAGAGGAGTAGTTAACTATTTAACAACCTGGGCTGACAGGAAAGAGGGATGCATGGGCAAGTTGTCATTTACACACATAGCCCAGGCTATCTTTGCTTCTTATGTGCTGAGAAATTTGAACTGTGTCTATGCCTGGAGCTACTGGTTATATTTCTCATCAATTTCTTCTCACTTATTACTTACATGAGATTTATTTTATTCAAGGTTAAAGAATATTTCATATATATCAGTAGTTTAATTTTTCTCCTGGCAGGGAGATAGAACTTCCAACCCTCCACAAAGTATGAGCTGGCTTAAAAGAGCCCTATACCACTAGTCAGGAAAGCCAACAGCTCTGCTCCCGGCCTGCTTATTATCCATGTAACCTTGGAAAATCACAGTATTTCTGGGCTTCAGTTTCTTCTTTTATAAAAAGAAGGATAATAAAAATTGAAATGCTTTGATGTGAAGTGGCCTAGAATTCTATTTTTGTAGAATTCATTGTAAAATATAAAAATGCTTAAGTGGGATAATTTAATTAAAAGTAAGTAGATTCTAAATTACAAAATGATTATCAGATAATAATTAACTGATATCAGACATATGACATCCAATATAGCTATCTTGAGGGAAAGAATAAAATCCAAATTTATATCAGGTAATTGGGGGAAATTTGTATTTAATTATGACTAGAGATTTAAAACATATTATTCAATAGTCTTCCCAAAAAGCAACCTACATAAATAATATATGGAATATAATCTCATTTATTATAAAAGGAAATAAATCCTCAAGATTATGTTAGACCAGAGAAGCCAGAAACAAGAGTAGATATTATATGATTCCATTTATATGAAATTCTACAACAGGCAAAACTACAGGAGCAGAAAGCAGGCCAACAGTTGCCTGGAACTAAGAGAGAGGCTGACTGGAAAGCAGCATGAAGAAAGGGTGATGTTAATGTTCTACATCTTAATTGTGATGGTGGTTATGCTAGTGTATACATTTATCAAAAATCAGACCACAAATATACTGACAGCTTTATTGAAGTTATGGATAATAAAATACACTCTTAAAGATAAAAAAAATAAAAATAAAAAAATGAAGCAAATCTTTATAATTATATTTGATTCAAAATTCATTGAAAAAAGTCCATGAAGCTATCTACCAAACTATTCTACCAAACTATTTACAGTGGTTAAATATGAGAAGCAGTGGGTGGGAAAAGAGGGTTATATACGGCAAAGTTCAACTGATGAGAAGGAAATAAAGGGAAAGTGGGGAAGAGATAAAAGCAGATATTAACATTTTGTTCTGTACAATTGTTTATTGCTTGAATTTTTAAAAGAATTATTGACATCTCATTTAGATAAATAAGACAGTTTAAATAACCAAAATTCTGTATTCAAGGAGACAGAATAAGCATCCACATTCCATCAAAGACTCTGCTGAAATAGTATCATAAACATACAAAATGAATAGCACAATAACAATGCAAAAAATAAGGCATGGTCATCAGCCCAACAAGGATTCCAAAAGATTTGTAAGACAAAGAGAGCAGATTCAATAAGTTGATGCTATAAGGTCCCACTTCAGTCTTAGTGTAAAGGCAAGAGAAGATGGGTATCCCAACTCAAAGACAGTAAAGCAGAGAAAAAGAATTCTTTCTTACTCAACCTATTATTCTATTCAAGCCTTCAGTGTATTGGATGAGGCCCACTCAGCTTTGGGGAGGGCCATCTTCTTTACTCAGTCTACAGATTCAAATGTTAATCTCATATGAAAACACTCTCACAGACACATCCAGAAATAATGTTTAACCAAATATTTGAGCACTCTGTCCCAGTTAAGCTGACAATAAAATTAACCATCACACGAAGGAATCTCCAGAAAAAAAACAAAGGCAACAGCGGAGACAAAAATCAGGATGCCCGAGGAAATTTCTGACTCTGATACCAACCTCACAGCCAAAGTAAACAAAGCCTAACTCCTAGCCAGATAAATATAAAACATCCCACTAAAGGTGTCTATTCTCAATTCTTTTATCCAATATATCATGTCTGGATTTCAGCAAAAAATTACAAAGCATTCTAAAAGGAAATAAACAAAAAACAAAAGTCTTGAAGAGACACTAAGCATCAGAATCAGATGTGGCAGAGATTTTGGAATTATCAGATGGTGAATTTAAAATAACTGTAATTAATGTGCTAATGGCTCTAGTGAAAAAGTGGACAACATGCAAGAACAGATGGGTAGCATAAAAAGATGGATGGAAACTAAGAAAGAATCAAAAGGAAATGCGAGAATTACAAAATATTGTTAACAGGAAGAAAGAATGTCTTTGATTCAGTTCATTAGTAGACTGGACACAAGTAAGGAAAAAATCAGGGTACTTGAAGATATGTCAGTAGAAACTACCAAACTTAAATGCAAAGACAAACAAGAAAAAAAGGATGAAACATAATTATAAAAGGTATAATATATGCATAATAAGAATTCCAAGGGTGCTTGGGTAGCTCATTCTGTTGAGCTTCTGACTCTTGATTTTGGCTCGGATCATGATCCCATGGTCATGGGATCAAGCCCTGCATCGGGTTCTGTGCTTAGTGTGGATCCTGATTGAGATTCTTTCTCTCCCTCTCCCTCTGACCCTCCTCTGCTAGTATTTGTGCGCACACATGCACTCTCTCAAAAAAAAAAAAAAAAAAAAAAAAAGGAAAAGAAAAAAAAGAATTCCAGAAGGAAAAGAAGAAAAGTAATAGAAAAAAAGTTTGAAGGGGTGTCTGGGTGGTTCAGTTGGTCAAGCATCCAACTTCGGCTTAAGTCATGATCTCACAATGAATGGATTCAAGCCCCACACTGGGCTCTGTTGCTAACAGCTCGGAGCCTGGAACTACTTCGGATTCTGTGTCTGCCTCTCTCTTTGCCCCTTTCCCTCTCTCTCTCTCTCTCTCTCTCTCACTCTCTCTCTCTCAAAATAATAAACATTAAAAAAAAATTTTTTTAAGAAAAAGCATTTGAAGTAGTAATGGTAAGAATTTTCCAAAATTAATGACAGGCACCAATCTACAAACACAGCAGGATAAATACCAAAAAAACTTACACCTAGATATATTCAAATTGCAAAAGATCAAAAACGAAAAGAAAACCTTGAAGAAAAAAAATCAGAAAAAAATCCTAAGAAAATAAAAACTATATAGAGGAGTCATGACTCCAAAGTGTATCAAGCTAAAATGTACATAATTATGAGAAAATGCTGAATTGTAAGAGAACATACTCCATTTGACCTTGATGGTACCTTTCTAAAGGGCCATGTGGGCATTAGACCCACAGACAAGGGCATGGAAACTTACATTAATAAGGCCATAATGATCTTTATTGGGTTTCAGAACAAGAATTAACCTACGGAAATTAACAAGATTAATTATGGTGACAAAATAAGTTGTAAATGTTTTCAATTTGAAAAATGTAAAAACAGAGGTATGGCCTTCAAAAGCTGAGTGATAGAAAAAACAATAAGAAAAGCTAGCAGCTCTAAAACAACCATGTTACAGAGCAAGGACTCAAAGGAGACTGTAAAATTGATGCAAAGTGTGTGTGTGTGTGTGTGTGTGTGTATACACACACACACGAATACATAAATATGCAAAATATTTTATATGAGTACGAATGGAAGTTAGAAAGAGAACCAGTAAAACTTTTTAAAATATATTAATTTTTGTCAGTCAGAGAAGGACAGATATCACATGTTTTCACTCATGTGTGGATTTTGAGAACCTTAACAGAAGACCATGGGGAAGTGAAAGGGACAAAAATGGTTACAGAGAGGGAGGGAGGCAAACCATAAGACACTCTTAAATACAGACAGCAAACTGAGGGTGGATGGTGGGTGGGGAAGAGGGAAAAAGGGTGATGGGCATTGAGGAGGGCAGCTGCTGGGATGAGCACTGGGTGTTGTATACAAGCAATGAACCACGGGAATCTACCCAAAAAACCAAGAACACAGTTTACACACTGTGTGTTTGCCAATTTGACAATAAATTATACTAAATATATATATACTATTTTTTAATATTACATTAATTTTTAAATATTACAAATGAATGGCTAAAGATGATACTAAAGATGGACTATTACACAGTCATTAAAAAGGAGCTCTTGCCATTTGCAACATGGATTGACCTAGAGGGTATAATGCTAAGTGAAATAAATCAGACAGAGAAAGACAAATACCAGAGTATTTCACACATTTGTGGAATTTAAGAAACAAAAGAACAAAAAGAGAGAGAGAGAGAAATAGAGAGAGAGTAAGAAAGAGAAACAAAAGACCAGACTCTTAAAAATACAGAAAACAAACTGGTAGTTGCCAGAAGGGAGATGGGTGGGGGGATGGGTGAAATAGATAAAGGGGATTAAGAGTACACTTATCATGATGAGGACTAACTAATATACAGGTTGTTGAATCTGAATTATATTGCACACTTGAAAGTAATAATACTGTATGTTAATTACATTCCCATAAAAAATTGTTTTCAAGTAATGCATTTCGGGGCACCTGGGTGGCTCAGTCAGTTAAGCATCTGACTTCAGCTCAGGTCATGATCTCACAGTTCATAAGTTTGAACCCCACATTGGGCTCTGTGCTGACAGCCCAGAGCCTGGAACTTGCTTCGGATTCTGTGTCTCCCTCTCTCTCTGCCCCTCCCCTGCTCGCACTCTGTCTCCCTCTGTCTCTCAATAAATAAACGTTTAAAAAAATTTTTTTAAGAAAAATTAAAGTAATGCATTTCACATGCATTTCAAAACTATTTTTGCGATATAATTTATATATTATGAAATGCTCAAATCTTAAGCATATAATTTAATCAAATCAAACTATCTAGACACTGAACATTTCCATTATCCTAAAAAATTAAATTAAAAATATTAAAATTCAGAAAAAGATAGGAGAGAGAAGAGGCACAGAGCTAGGAGTTGGGCAAAGAGATAAATTCTCATTTTCAGGAATGTAGGTAAGGTATGTGGCCACTCTCTAATGTTCATTAAATCAAAATATAAAAAAAGAAGCATATTATTTAGAATTATAGAGGTAATAATCAGAAGAACTCAAAACAGAAACAAATAAGTAAGTTGCCTCTGGTGAGTAGGAGTTGGAACAGGATGGAGTGAGCACAATAAACTTACTATAAACTATTGTCATTAAAATTTTTTTAACCTAGACATATATGCTCTGATAAAAACACAACTTTAATGACTTTAAAAAGAAAGTTTTAAAATTTTTAAACCTTTAATATTTTAAGAGTCTTTTCATGAGGAGCCCAGTAAAGGTGTCTTCAAATGGGTCTCATTCATCTAAGAGCAGGACAGAATCCTACCAGAAAGGGTGATGCCTCTAGGTAGTTGGTCTTTTTACTAGAACTTCAAATACCCAAAGAAGATAAAATAAACTTGACATATCCCTTAGCACAGTGTGCTCACTACTGAGAAAGCAAACTGCCTGTAAAGTAGTGAGAGATGTCCCATGGTGAAAACACTTCTCAACAAAGGACACTAAGAGAGAAAGATTAACACTGGATTTTGCCCATTAGGATGAATAAAACAAAGAAAGAAACAAGAAACCTGGAGATACTCAGTGTAAAGATTGTACTGTGGATTGTGTCACAACTGAAGTACATATTTGGGCATCAAGAAGAAAAAATACAATCATCTTGCTCTACTTCCCCAAAACCTGAAGAAGGTTACACATTTATAATTATCAGTGAGTTGTGGTAAGGACACTAGTTCAACTACTTTTGATGGAGTTCAGGTTGGTCAAGGGGAGATGGAAAAAAAAAAGAATTTAGAGATCAAAGACCCAGATTTAAGCCTATCCATGCTTTACAACTCTGGGTCACTGGCCAAATAATGTACTTTTCTGAAACTTGTTTCCTCTTCTATCTGTATCTCCATTTCTAGTTCTATTCGGGATAATACATGGTAACAATAACAAGAGCAACAGTAAGGACAAAAAGAACTATCTCAACATAACTGCTGGGTTTATTGTAAAAATAATATGGTATGATGGTTAACTTTGTATGTCAACTTGACCAGCCACAGGGTGTCCAGATTAAACATTATTTCTGGGTGAGTCTGCAAGGGTGTTTCCAGGTGAGATGAGATTACCTTTGGAATTGGGGGACTCACTAAAGTCTTATGATGGTGGGCATCATCCTTTGAGGGCCTGAAGAGAACACAAGGCAGAGAAAGAAGGAATTCACCTTTTTCACCCCCTGCCTCACTGACTGAACTGGAACACATCACCCCATCTTCTCCAGACCTCAACTGGGATTTACACCATCAACTGCCTTCGTTTCCCAGGCCTTTGGATTCATTACACAACTAGCTTTCCTGGATCTCTAACTCACAGATGGCAGACATTGGGACTTCTCAGTCCAGTGAATAGAACTCTTGCCTGTAATCTGCTGCTTATATCCACAGGGTATTATTACAAAGAAACATAAATAAAATTACTAATCCATCACTATAGCTTAGAAATACAGTTGACAAAATAGTTTCTCATATATCTGGAGGAAATGATAATTTTAGGGGTGGGTAGGCAATTTTGATTAAAAGAGAAATCTATTGCATAGAAGGAAAAAAACAGATGAGCTTGTGAAATGAGTTTTCAACATGCAGTAACAGGTTTTATAGGCTAAAAGTTATAACAAACACTTTTGGTTCATGTTTATTTAGCAGAAATAAAATGTTGTCGATTATTTTTAGAAAATATGTGCCATTCAACAGGGCACTGGGGACACAAACAAGATAGAGAAATAGGCTGTATGCAGAGGGTTTATATTCCTGTGACCTTGAGCATTAGGTGAGATAAGAACACCATGTTAAGTTTAACTAATTAGGGCAGAAGCTCCAGTGTAGTGGCTAGGATAGGCAAAGTTATTCAGCAGGAATAAATCTCACAGTGTCAATGGTGTAAGATACTAAAGACTTATTTCTCATATAAAGTCTGCCTTTGTTCCAGGTGAATTTCCAAGGTTACATCTTCCCTACGGCCTGTGAGCAATCAGGATGCTTTTATCCTTGGTCTCCATAATCAACATGACAGAGAGAGATAGAGACCCTGGCTTTGATAAATCAATGCCTTGGCCCAACAGTGACTCACATCATACCCACTCATAACCCATTTGCCATGATTCATCACATGGCCCAGCCCAACCTAAAGCTGAGAAGGCCACTTTCCAAGGTATCTGGAAGGACAGAAGAAACAGATATTTATGAACACTGGTAAAGCTTGGATGAACAGGGACCCTTATCCACTGCTCTGCTTATAGTTTATGCTCTCCCCTTAATGATATTATTATGTAAATGAAGTAAATAGAAATAAGCAGAAAAGCATGAGTTCTAACTAGCTAAACTGGGGAAGAGGATGTAGGGAAGAATCTAGATTTGAGAACCCAATGGATTAAGGGAATCTTGAATAATAAAGATATATTGTTCTTTCATTGATATGACCAATGTAGGTAAATCAAATTTTCCTGAACCTCTGCTGTATCTCCTCTTTATCACTACCTTGATAAAGGTAAATTCATTCATGAGTTGCTGACAGCCAAGGAAGCTTATGCTCTGAGTGCTCACTCAGCACCTTGCTTCTACCAAGGAGGATCTACCCACCCACAGGGAATAAGAAGCCACCACTGAAGAGGCAAAAAAAGAAAAAAGTAAACAAGGACAAAATGGGAACTTGAAATGGAGAACGATGCTACTTTGGACAAGCAAAATTTGAAGGCAAAAGAATTAAAGAGACAAGGAGGAAGAGAAGAAGAAGGGGAAGAAGGAGGAGGAGGAGAATTTACAAGAGTTTATGGAATTTTTCCAACTGCAATAGTTTCTGTGTCTTACCAGTTGCCTCTAAGACTCCATGGATGGCAGTGCAGGGAATAAATACAAATACAATTTAGGTAACTACACTTGGTTTGTGTTTGCCTATTTTGAGACATATGGGTAGAAGTTTGCCTCTGTTTGTATGGCTGATAAAGGAGAGAATTCAGGATTTGTGGGAGGCATTTTCTTTGCTGTTTGTGAATGTACATTTATGTGCAGGTAGCTTTTACGGTAGCTTACGACTCAAGGTCATTTATTTTTACTGACACTAGAAGCATTTTAAGCTATAGGAATATACCAAAAAGGTTACAGATTACATCGCTAAATTTCCTTCTGACTCCTAAGACATGTGTGCTCCCTTTAGGCTTGGTTTTCAATATCTTTTGCAAAGGCAAAAATTCCTTTTTTAAAAAGTCCTTTTTTTTTTTTTCTTTAAAGCCACGTTCGTAGAAGTTAGATTTTTCAGGAACAGAGGACTATTTCCTTCACGTTTAGAAAGCCATTCTTTGGCCCTCAGGGACCTTTCTGTTGCTGGGTATGGAAGGATTAACAAAACTTGCCATGAGGGAGAGCAACCTAATGAAATCTAAAAAATCCTCATAGTCACAGCACTGCAGAACCCGTCTCCTTCCTTTTCTTTTCATTCAGTAGGGAAGCAGAAGTTACAAATTTATTCCTTTCGCATTCTACCTTCTACCTCCTTTATAATTAAGGAAGTTACTTGGCCTCCATTGGGCCTCAATTTCCTTACCAGTGAATTAAGACCAACGAATAAGATATTCCCTGTGGATCCTTACTGTGGCAAAAATCTGTAATTCCATGACATGGGACCTGCCTAAAGAAGCATGTGGATCAACTGCCAACAGCTCCTTTTTCCCATAAGTCAATATCAACTACCACTTCAAAATGAGATCCTTGGATTCCTGGTGTGATAATGGTGGTCTTGGGGGATCTAGGGACACATGATGCTCTTGGGAAGTCCAGTGCACGAGTTTAGTAAATGACATCTAGACTTTCCCATAAAAAAGTACAAAGAGAGTACTGGAAAGCCAGGGGCCTATGGGCACCTGAACTGAAGAAGGGCCAAGGCCTTTGTACCTTTAGAGCATATGACACTTCAAAGAACCCTCAATCCTCTCCATCCTTCTGAAGGCAATACTCAGACCACACCTAGCCTCACATGGAGACAAAAGCTGAGACCCCTATCACATCTACTGCACTAGGCAGTGATTTCCTCATCCTACTTTTTAAATTATTTTTACAACCATCAAACATGATCTTCTAAGGGCTTCTCTACCTATTTATACCCCTACTTAGATCATCTCAGGGAATATGGATAGGTCCTGCCATACCACAACTCAAAAAAACTTTAAAAGCACATAATTATTATTTTAAGTCAGCCTCTCTTCATGCATAAGACCTCTCTGAAACCTTAAGCAGGTTATGACTCTCAAAGAACTGCTGTTACTAAGAAACTCCAAATCTCCTAATATATTCAGCAAGAGTTCATTAACAAGTAAAATCAAGGCCTGACAGATTATTGCCTTTATACAAATGACCTTATTAACCAGCACAGTTAACTATATATTTAGTAGGCACTGAGCATTTCCTTAAGGAAGCGTCCATCTACATAACCTGATGATCTAAATTAATAGATTTTTACTAAACTGCTTACATGTTATTACTGGTAAATCTCATTAGCCAGTCAATGAACATGTTAAATTATCAAAACGAACAGCCTGAACTAAGCATAATAATTATATGTTGCAGAGATGCTTTCTTTATTATAACTGGATATTTTCACATAATAGAAATACTTTTGATCCTATGCCTTGCTATTCTGTAACAAATTGCTTCTTTATTCTCTGTGTTGAATTTCCTCATCAAATTCCATAAGATGCTTTCCAGATAGCTTTATTTTTGCTTTGTCATTGCTTAAAAAGACCTACCAGTATTAACTTGGGCATTTAGTTACTTCATTCATTCAGCCAACATTTGTCAGGATCTTCTTTGAGCTGATGTCTGGGTGGCTATTCCCTCAACAACTCTAATTGCCTCCTCTAACTTGTCCACCCAAAGTAACCTTATATCTTCCAAACTATTTTCCACACTGAAGCCTAAGCCTGTGGCTTCCCAGTGCTCTTAAGACAAAGACCAGAAATCTTATCTTGGCCACATGCCTTTCATGGTCTAGCCTCTACCTATAATTTCAGCAATATTCAGAACTGTGTTTTCCTTCACTCTTTGTACCTCAATCACAGCCATGTCATTTCAAATCCTCATACTTGCCAAGGGTCCTCTGGCCCCTCATTATCTGCTCTGCCTAAAACACCCTTCCAACACGTTTCTGAATCAACTCCTGATCATCTTTCAAATCTCAGATCAAGTACCATTTCATTAGCAAACTCAGCTGACCTATCTGAGTGGGTTGATTATCCCTTGTATCTGCTCTCAATGCTCCCTCCCTTCGTCTAACTGGTCACTCTCAGAATGCTAAATTTCTTTCTGAGATAATTTAATGTCTGTCTCCCCTACTAGACTCAAAACTCCAGGAAGTCGGGATCACCATTTTATCTCCATTAAGAAAACACACTGATTGACACATAATTGGCTTACAATAAATACCTATTGAATAAATAAAGAATAAATACAAAAATGTTTGAAATGTTAAACTTCTATATTATTTTAAAAAAAGAAAAAGAAAAAACAAAGCTTTGCACAAAATGGCAGTCTGGCTGTGATAAAAATCTATCATGTGTGGCTGCCCAAGGACTTCTAACCATCCTCCATTTTGATAGTTCTCCATATTGTTGACCCTCACCTTTGCCAGGTTGAATCTAAAATCGGTATTTCCCAACATTTCTTTCTTTCAACATGTAGACTTCTGACTAGTTTCCATCAAACAGATACACCAATGGAAGAATTGGGAAGTCAGATTTGAAGATCATGAAGCTGCTGGGCTCTTCCGGCAACAGCAGTTATTAAGGCATTTGATATCCTACAGTATCCATAGTTGGTGCTCTGAAACTGGGTCCTGGCTTTGTTGATTTGGGGACAACGGTAGGATGGTTGGTAGAACCAACAGTAGGATTTCTACAATACTGGGCTCAGAGGAAGCGGGGCATTTCTCTTAACTTGATCACTTCTGTCTATTTGGCCTTCACTGAAGATGGTTTGCTAGCACTTCCAGAAACTAAAGAAGCTAATTAATTTCCTTTAACCTTCAGCTAGCTAGAATAAATTATTCTGCCTTCCCAGAAACCCTAAACTGATACCCTTGAAGAAAATATTTGCAATGTGTGCACAGCAAACCAAAAAAAATTTCCATATAAGGAACTCCCACAAATCAAATTTATCAACAACCCACAAGAATACAAGTGCACGATTCACAGAACCACATCAGCCAATAAACATATGAAAACATGCTCAATCTTATGTATTATCAGAGAAATACAAATTAAAACAGTAATGGAATATTGTTTTTTATTTATGAGACTGACAAGTATGTAAAAGATGGAAATATCCAACATAAACAAGGACACAGAGAAATGGGTGATATCATTAATGATTAGAAAGGAGAGAGGTTTATAGTCATATATTTAGGCATTATCATCAAGGTATAAATAAGACAAAGACACACTATCATCAGTATTAATCAAAATTGTTTCAGAAATCCTGGACAATGTGACAAGACTAGAAAAAGAGTAAGAAGTGTCAAAATTGGACACAAATAATTTCAATATGCTTCACTTGCATATGATAAAATCTTATACCTGGAAAAGTCAAGACAAGCAAATATTATCCTTAGGAAGAATTTAATGAGATAGCCATTTATAAGGTAAATAGGCACCACAAAAAAATCTACCTTTGTTATATTTCAGAAATAACCAGAAATTATAATACCATACATACAAAAGCATTAGATACCATATCTAAAGGCATTAGAAGTCACTATAATACATAGAAAAGATATAAGAAAAAATATACAAGGCCTCATGAAAAACAAACTCTAAAATGTACTGATAGATGTTAAAAGAAAATTTAGATAAATAACTCAGAGGCAAAGACATGTTTTAGGATGTTTATTTTATCAGTGTTTGCAGCAACAAAAAACAAGATTAGAAACAACCGTCCTCCTATAGGAAATATGATTTAATTATCATTGTGATATATCAACAAAATGCACTTTCCAAAAAAGAAAAAATGTTAAAAAGAATGGGATAGAAAGTCAGAAACAGTAAAGTGGGGGTTACTAGGGGATGCAGTGCGGGAGAAATGCAAAGAGAGTGGTCAAAGTGTAAAAATTTCCAGTTATAAGGTGAATAAGCTCTAGGGATCCATTGTATACCATAGCAATTTAAGGTAATAATACTGTATTGTATACTTGAAAGTTGCTAATTGAGTAGATCTTCAACGTTCTCACTACAAAAAAAAAGAAATGGCGATTTTGTGATGTGATAAAGGTGTTAGCCAACACTACCAATGGCAATCACTTTGCAATATGTGTATCAAATCAACATGTTATACACCTTAAGTGTACACAATGTTATATGTCAATATCTCAATAAAGCTTGGGGGGATCTTTTCAAAAAGAATGAGGCAGTTCTCTAATTACTGACATGAAAAGACTCCAGCCAAATTTTTCTTATTTTTTTAAGATGTAGAACAATGTGTGTGATTCAGTTTTCTGTTAAAAAAAAAAAAAATGCATGTCTGATTTCAGTATCATTGATTGCTGCTCTAACCTTTATTATTTCCCTTCTTCTGCTGCTTAGGGCTTTATTTGCTCTTCTTTTTCCAGCTCCTTTAGGTGTAAGGTTAGGTTGCCTATTTGAGACATTTCTTCCTTCTTTAGGAAGGCTTGGATTGCTATATACTTGCCTCTTATGGGTGCCTTTGCAGCATCCCAAAGGTTTTGGACTGTTATGTTTTCACATTCATTGGCTTCCTTGTACTTTTTTATTTCCTCTTTAATTTCTCGGTTAACCTATTCATTCTTTAGCGGGATGTTCTTTAACTTCCAAGTATCTGTAATCTTTCCAGATTTTTTCTTGAGGTTGATTTCAAGTTTCATAGCATTGTGGTCTATAAATGTGCACGGTATGATCTTGATCTTTTTGTGCTTTTGAGGGCTGATTTTTGACCCAGCATGTGATCTATTCTGGAGAATATTCCATGTGAACCTGAGATGAATGTGTATTCTGCTGCTTTAGGATAAAATGTTTTGAATATATCTGTTAAGTCCATCCAGTCCAGTGTGTCATTGAAAGCCATTGTTTCCTTGTTGATTTTCTGCTTAGATGATCTGTCCAGTGCTGTTAAGTCAGGCCCCTACTATTATTGCATTATTATCAATGAGTTTCTTTATATTTGTTATTGATTGATATATCTGGGTGCTTCCAATCTGGGGATATAAATATTTACAATTTATTGATAGATAGCCCCCTTAATTATGATATAATGTCCTTCTTCATCTCTTGTTACAGTCTTTGTTTTAAAATCTAGTTTGTCTGGGGCACCTGGGTGGCTCAGTTACTTGAGAGTCCGACTTCGGCTCAGGTCATAATCTCGCGGTTTGTGAGTTTGAGCCCCGTGTCACACTCTGTGCTGACAGCTCAGAGCCTGGAGCCTGCTTCAGATTCTGTGTCTTCCTCTCTCTCTCTGCCCCTCCTGTGCTCACATTCTATCAATTTCTCTCTCAAAATATAAATAAACATTAAAAAAATAATAATAAAATAAAATAAAATAAAATAAAATAAAATAAAATAAAAATCTAGTTTGTCTGATATAAGTATGGCTACTCCAGCTTTCTTTCCACATACATTAGTGTGCTGGATGGTTCTCCATCCCCTCACTTTCAATCTGCAGATGTCTGTAGGTCTAAAATGAGTCTCTTGTAGGTGGCATATAAATGGATCTTGTTTTTTATCCATTCTGATACTCTATATCTTTTTATTGGAGCATTTAGTCCATTTACAATGAGTGATTATTGAAAGACATGAATTTAGTGCCATTGTATTACCTGTAGAGTTGGTGTTGCTGGTGATGTTCTCTGGTCCTTTCTGGTCTTTGCTGCCTTGGGTCTTTTTTTGTTTTGCTTTTTCTCCCCTCCCTCTTAAAATTTCTTTTAAGGCAGGACTGGTTTAGTGGACAGTTTCTGTTTGTCTGGGAAACTCTTTATCTCTCCTTCTATTCTGAATGACAGCCTTGCTGGATAGAGTATTCTGGTCTGCATATTTTTCCCATTCAGCACATTGAATATATCCTGCCACTCCTTTCTGGCCTGCCAAGTTTCTGTGGACAGATCTGCTGCAAACCTGATCTGTCTTCCCTTGTAGGTTAAGGACTTTTCCCCCCTTACTCCCTGACAGTAGAACAGATCAATGAAACTAGGTACTGGTTCTTTGAAAGAAGAAACAAAATTGATAAACCCCTAACCCCTTCCCTTTCCAAAAAGAAAAAGGAAAGGACCAAAATAAATGAAATCATGAATGAAGGAGGAGTGATCACAACTAACACCACAGAAATACAAACAATAATAAGAGATTATGAGCAATTATACACCAACAAAATGGGAAATCTGGAAGAAATGGATAAATTCCTAGAAACACATAAACAACCAAAACTGAAACAGAAAGAAATAGAAAATCTGAACAGACCTATAACCAGTAAAGAAATTGAATCAGTAATCAAAAATCTCCCAAAAAACAGGAGTCCAGAGCTGGATAGCTTTCCAGGGGAATTCTACAAAACATTTAAAGAAGAATTAATACCCATTCTTTTGAAGCTGTTCCAAAAAAGAGAAATGAAAGGAAAACCCAAACTCATTCTATGAAACCACCATTTCCTTGATTCCAAAACCAAACAAAGACCCCACTAAAAAGAACTACATATAGACTAATTTCCTTGATGAACATGGATGTAAAACTTCTCAACAAGATACTAGCAAATCAAATCCAACAATAAATTAAAAGAATTATTCACCATGATCAAATGCGATTTAGTCCTGGGCTACAGGGCTGGTTCAATATCCACAAATCAATCAACAAGATAAACCACATTAGTAAAAGAAAGAATAAGAATCACATAATCCTCTCAATAAATTCAGAAAAAGCATTTGACAAAATACATTATCCTTTCTTGATAAAAACCCTCAAAAAAGTTGGTATAGAAGGAGCATACCTCAACATCAGAGAGGCCATATATAAAAGACCCACAGCTAATATCATCTTCAATGGGGAAAAGCTGAGAGCTTTCCCCCTAATATCAGGAACATGACAGAAATGTTCACTCTCACCACTGGTGTTAAACATAGTACCAGAAATCCTAGCCTCAGCAATCATACAATAAAAAGAAATAAAAGGCATACAAATTGGCAAGGAAGAAGTCAAACCTTCACTCTTAACAGATTACATGATACTCTACATGGAAAACCCAAAAGACTCCCAAAAAACTGCTAGAATTGATACATCAATTCAGCAAAGTTGCAGGATATAAAATCAACATACAGACATCAGTTGCATTTCCATACACCAATAATGAACCAGAAGAAAGAGAAATCAAGGAATTGATCCCATTTACAAGTGCACCAAAAACCATGAGATACCTAGGAAAAAACCTAATCAAAGAAGTAGAAGATATGTACACTGAAAACTATAGAAAGCTTATGAAAGAAACTGAAAAAGACACAAAGAAATGGAAACACATTTCATGCTCATGGATTGATAGAACAAATATTGTTAAAATGTCAATACTACCCAAAGCAATCAGCATATCCAATGCAATCCCTATCAAAATAAAAGCAGTTTTTATACAGCTAGAACAAACAATTCTAAAATTTCTATGGAACCAGAAAAGCCCCGAATAACCAAAGTAAGTTTGAAAAAGAAAACCAAAGCTGGAGGCATCGTAATTCCGGACTTCAAGCTGTATGACAAAGCTGTAATCATCAAGGCAGTATGGTACTGGCACAAAAACAGACACATACATCAAAGGAACAGAATAGGGAACCCAGAAATAGACCCACAAACATAGGCCAACTAATCTTTGACAAATACAAAGGAGGAAAGACTATCCAATGGGGAAAAAAAGGGTCTTCTGGAAATGGTGTTGGAAAAACCGGACGGCAATAAACATAAGAACAAAACTGGATCACTTTCTTACACAATACACAAAAATAAATTCAAAATGAATTAAAGACCTGAATGTGAGACAGGAAACCATTAAAACTGTAGAGGAGAAAACAGGCAACAACCTCCTTCACCTCAGTCGCAGCAACTTCTTACTAGACATGTCTCCAGCGGCAAGGGAAACAAAAGCAAAAATGAACTACTAAGACCTCATCAGGATAAAAAGCTTCTGCACAGCAAAGCAAACAATCAACAAAACTAAAAGGCAACCAACAGAATAGGAGAAGATATTTGCAAATGACATATTAGATAAAGGGTTTGTATCCAAAATCTATAAAGAACTTATTGAACTCAACACCCAAAAAACAAATAATCCAGTGAAGAAATGGGCAGAGGACATGAACAGACACTTTTTCAAAGACATCCAGATGGCTAACAGGCCCATGAAAAGATCCTCAACTTCACTTGCCATCAAAGAAATACAAATCAATACCATGATGAGATACCCCCTCATGCCTTTCAGAATGGCTAAAATTAACAACTCAGGAAACAACAGATGTTGGTGAGGATGCGGAGAAAGGGGAACTCTTTTGCACTGCTGGTGGGAATGCAAACCAGTGCAGCCACCCTGGAAGACAGTATGGAGGTTCCTCAAAAAGTTAAAAATAGAACTACTCTACCACCCAGCAATTGCACTACTAGGTATTTATCCAATGGATACAAAGTACTTATTTGAAGGGACACGTGCACCCCAATGTTTATAGCAGCCCTATCGACAATAGCCAAATTATGGAAATAGCCCAAATGTCCATCGGCTGATGAATGGATAAAGAAGATGTGGTGTGTGTGTGTATATATATATATATATATATATATATATATACACACACATACATACATATACGTGTGTGTGTGTGTATATATATACATATGTGTGTGTATATATATATATATTTACAATGGAATATTACTCAGAGATCAAAAAGAATGAAATCTTGCCATATGCAACAACATAGATGGAACTGGAGGGTAAGTGAAATAAGTCAGAGAAAGACAAATATCCTATGATTTCACTCATATGTGGAATTTAAGAAACAAAACAGGTGAACATAGGTGAAGGGAAGGAAAAATTAAATAAGATAAAAACAGAAAGGAGGCAAACCATAAGAGAATCTTAAATGTAGAGAACAAACTGAGGGTTGCTGGAGGTGAGGTGGGGGGGATGGGCTAAATGGGTGATGGGCACTGAGGAGCACACTTGTTGGGATGAGCATTAGGTGTTATATGTAAGAGATGAATCACTAAATTCCACTCCTGAAACCAATACTACACTATATGTTAACTAACTTGAATCTAAATATTTTTTTAAAAAATTAAAAATTAAAATTAAAAAATGCATGACTATACATATACAGAAAGCTGATAAAAATCTCTAAGGATATTGTCTCAGACACCTCTTGTGCACACCTCAACACCACTTCTTCCTACAGTGATTGCTGCCTCGGCCATTTCCACACAGGTTTTGACATAGGCCATTTCCACCCAGGTCATGTGTGCAAGGTGACCAGGCCTCACTTCAGCCCACACTGGGCACACCTAGGCTCCCTGCTCTGAGGCACACAGTTCCGAGACACATTTTGCATGACTCCTTAGAATCCAGGGAAACAAAGGGGAAGGCCAGAAACTTTCACTTTTTGCTTTACACATTGTATATGGTTTAATTCTTTTATTTAAAAAATTCCTTTTTGCAATTTATTAAAGTACATAAAATATAGAGAATTGCTGGAACCTGTTAAATTATGAATTAAATAAAGGAAGTAGAAAAGGAAAGAGTCTAGCCAGACGGATGGTTAGGATGAATAGAAAGACTACAGAGCTACTTATAAAGACTGAAAACACAGGAGTAGGCAGGATTGGAGGGGAAGACGCAGTTTAATTTAGGCAAAATGAGCTGAGGCACCTATATCCAGGTAATGCATTCATCTGAAGACCCTTTTTCACACTAGCCATGTGAAAGAAAGGCCTTAGGGTATTTAATCATATAAAAAGAAGCTAAACATTCATTCTGATAACCTGTGTAAGCAATATGTAGTCTATATGAGTTTTTAAGCAATAAGCAAATTTAATTACATCATAAGACTTTGAAGGGAAAGTTTATAAACCTAAAAAAGAAAATACTAGACTTGTTCTAGTTTTACAATTCTGATCTTATGGAAAGCGGTTTGTCACTTCAGTTTATCAGCATCAAAACTCATTGACATGGCTGAGTGCCTGGCATGTGTTAAAGATTCGAGAGCAAAAATAGTCTTCTGCAAAACAGTGAGAAGGGCCAAGCACGGTTTCAGACCTTCCCGCCCCACAAACTAAGTCATTACCACCTTCTTTCTAGAAACCAAGGGACCTCAAATTCTTTCTACCTCCATCCCATCAAAATAAATCCTCAGGACATTATAATAAACTTCTTTAAAACAAGGTGTAAATTTGTGATAATCCTAGTAAATTATCTACCCAAAGTGTAGTTGCATTTTTACAAGAGAAAAACCTTAGGAAAAAAATTCAGATGTTAGTCTCAGGTTGCTCAAGTGGGCAGAAGGAGAAGCTTTTTCAAGTCCTAGAATTTATACTAGTTAGGTGGCTAGCTGACTCATCCATTATTTCCACACCTGTGTATGTGCAGTTTAAGACTTGCAGAATAAATATATGTCTTGATGGAAAAATGAACATTATTCTCCTGAAAGGGAAAAATGAATGTTTCATAAGTGTTCATCTTGACCTAGCTGGCTTCCTATCTCTCTTGATCTGGCTACTTTTCCCCAAATCTCAAGCCCCAGTCTCAAAGTTGCCAGCATCACCAAGAATTGGGAACAGTGCATTTTTTTTAACATAGGAATAAAACAGTAATTAGGAGCAATGGTTACTGTGTCTACAACAGAGCTGGAAAAGAGTCATTTCTTCTTTGAAATATATCACTCTTCAAATAAATTCTTTACACAAAGGAATAAGAGGTATAAATAAAGTTTCTGTTCCCTGCACAGAGGTCAGGAAAAATGGAGATGTGGTTTTCACTCATGGCTGAATTGAAGGGCAATCGTTAAGGGTGCAAAAAAAAAAAAAAAAAAAAGCTGGGGAACAGCTAAACTGATTAATTCAAATCCTAACCCAATTCTCCTTCAACCTAAATTTAATAGAGTATTTTTCAAAAAGAAAGAAAATCTATCATACAAGCCCTGCATATGCTAAAAGACTAGGATTGTGAGTTCTATTTCCCCTACAAGTGGTGTGCCTTCAATAGTTTTTGCATTGAGGGAGACCAGTGACTCCCATGATGTGGGTCCCCACCACCCTCCAACCTCCACAGAAGAAACACAGTCAGCAAACAATTCCTATTCTACCCTCATTGGTTCCTTCATATAGAGTACAACCAGCTTGCCACACAAGCAAGTCACAAGATCTAGACTTGGACGTGAAGAAGAAAAAGTAGTAGGGGGTCACGTCTTGTCTTTGGATCCAAACTTCATGTTTCATTCCAGCTTGAACACTAATAAAGCTGCTGCTGCTGTTCTTTGACTCTCGCTAGGCCAAGAGATGAATAATTATGGTCTCCAACCTACCTGTAAGCTAGATGACATAAAGCATACTTCAGGCTTTCAGTTTTACACTTTTGAATCACTAATCATTACTTTTTTTTTTTTTCGAAAAGACACTCTTCAAAAGGTCATCAAATGTTTTAAGCTATAAAAATAGGTCTAGAGTTCCCAAGTCTCTGACCAAACTGAATCCAGATGCAAGACTATCTGCTAAGCTAGGAAAGTGCCTATACCCTAAGCTCAGCAGTGATGCAAAACATATCTGTGGGTCACTAAAGCCACTTTCAAATTGAACTGCCTGATGTCTGTAAAGAATAGGGCCTTAAAAATGTCATAAAAGCTATAAAAAAAAAAAAAAAAAAAAACTGGAGCAGAAGAGAAAACTGTTTATTCCAAACAAATGTTTTCACTTTGTCCAGAGCGAAGGTTTCTGTGAGATAAGACCCTGAATTAAAACAGCACACAGGCCAAGGTTACTGCCCATGTAATAAAATGTCAGACTTAAAAAAGAGAGTAATCAGGGAGTCCATTTGAACCTTGATTCCATAAATCAGTCACTGAATTCAACCTCATTGCATCTTAGCAGAAACTAAAAGCAGATTACCTCCTAAAACAGAAAATAAGAAATGAGGGCAAAAACAATGTCAAGTCCTAAGGCCCACAGCATCCTCCTGACCACCCCCTCCTTCCCAACAACACTATCACCACACACTGAGACCCTTCATTCCTTATCTTTAGCCTCAGGGTCCTATCAAGCTCTTAAAGGGTATTCTTCACAGGATTTACTCCCCCTGCTTTCTCTTTCTTTCAGATCATTTAGTTGATCTAAAATTCACAGTTGGTGAGAACATTTGAAAAACTTTTAATAGGATAAAATATCACTAATCTGATTCTGGTTCACAATTAAACATTTCTAACATCAGGCTGATTTAACACAGTAAATGGTCTGCATATTGAAAGAATTAATGAGCAATTCTCTTTAAATTAAAATAGGCGAGAGTTTCTCCCCCAAGGTTCTTGTAATAAAAGAAGAGTCTTAAATAATATGAAAGGTAATCTGGAGTTTCCTCATTTCTTTTCGAAGACGTACCATTAAATACGTACCATATTTTAACAATGCAAAAAAGAAAAAATTAAATCAGAACTTCCCTACCACTGCCAAATTTAAAGATTTATATATAACCTTAGTTTTAACCATCAACTGTTGATTAGGTAATAAACTTATCTGTACCTCAGCAACTCAGCTGTAAACTGGAGACAGACCTTATTCAGATGATGCATGTCAAGAGTACACATACAGACAAATAGGAAAATAAGAGACTTACTTTTTCCTATTGCAAATAAGAGAACAAATCCCCTCTTCCACCCTTTTCTCCAAGAATTTAACTACGACTTGTCATTGTAAGTACTTGCTCCTCTCTTTGAAATGTATGCAAACCCTTTTGTCAGCTTTCTAACCCAGGAATATCTGTCTCCTGGACCTGGAAGCAATCTCCTTGAAATGCAAACATCAAGGAAGATAGCACCTCTAGATCCTAGTGTCTGCGAGAGAGGAGTCTACTTTTGGTAGATGCCTTGTTCCCCTGCAAAACTACCTCTTGTAATAGACAAGAAGTCTGGTTTTTCTGTAGATAAAACGAAATTAGCTAGCACAGATGGTCACCTCAATTAATAGGTGAAGAAAGGATGAACTATGAGTGAAAAATGGTGCTGTAAAGTCCTCTGTCTTGGGGACTAGTGTTTATCTTGCAAACATATATATAATAGGTCATCTCTGCATGGCATGGCAATCTTTTGTAATCTGTTACTGGATTGCCTGTAATGTGTCTCACATTCTAGTTTAATGCTCTTTCAATAATAAAAGTGTTTTCTTGGGGTGCCTGGATGGCTCAGTCAGTTGACCATCTGGCTTTTGATTTTTGGCTCAGGTCATGATCCCAGGGTCATGGGATGGAGCTCCAGGCCAGCCTCCATGCTGAGCATGGAGCCTACTTAAGATTCTCTCTCTCTCTCTCTCTCTCTCTCTCGCTCTCGCTCTCTCTCTCTTTCTCTCTGCTCCTCTCCCTCGCTCGTGCTAAAATAAAAAAAAAAAAATTCTTAGAATGTTTTCTGTCTCTACTACCTTTGTGGAAAGGATTCCTGGGGTGGGAGAAGATTTTGTTTTTAATTGTATTTCCCCGATACACAGAAAGAGCCATGGACAAAACCTCCACGTGACATGTGGCCATGGCCCGTTTGGGGCTCCAAAAGGAATGACTAAACCGACCACTTTGGCTTCATTCTTTCATCTGAATAATTAACCCAACTAAATAGTAGGTATATATTCAATACGCAATAAAAATCTATTGGTTGATAAGACATGCTATTTATAAGGGTACTACTATTCCTAAATTTGCTGGGTTTGGTTTTATGTGGTGTTAATTGAACAATCATCTCCTATAATGGCTCTCTATTAAAATTGTATATCTGTCCATAACAGAGGTCATAAACTAGTTAGATCATAAACACTGACTAATATAAGTTCACAGAAGGGCTTTGTTTGCCTCCATTGTGTTTTAAAAGCAGTTAAATTGGAATGCCTTTAGGTTTATGAAATCTGCCTTAGAAAATCATCATCCTCCTTATTGTCATCAAGGTATTAGCTACTACCACACTGTCTGCTTTTATCAGGCGCTCTTAGTAGTTTTGCATTAATTTCCTTACATCTCACAACCACTTTTGGGGGGTCACAATACAATCCCCATCTTACAGATGAGTCACTGAAGCATAAAGTTAATTACCTGGGGTCACAGGATTTATAAAATAGAGAGCCAGAATTCAACCCTGTCATCTGGTTCCTTAGCCAAGGACTTTAATAGTAATACATAATGCTGCTCATGAACAAAAGCCCTAAATTCATCACCCCGCCTAAGGGATACACACTTTTCCTAATTGTTTCTGGTTTTTCAAAGTCAGATTCTGTTCCTACAGGGTTATCCTTAGGTATGTTTCTGGCTTCTAACTACTATCGACTCATATTTTGAATGCTTAGAATTTTTCTTTGATGTTTATTTATTTTTGAGAGAAAGAGAGAGAGACAGAGAGAGAGACAGAGAAAAGACAGAGCAAGTGGGGGAAGTGCAGGGAGAGAGGGAAACACAGAATCGGAAGCAGGCTCCAGGTTCTGAACTGTCAGCACAGAGCCCAATGTGGGGCTCGAACTCACGGACCGCAAGATCATGACCCAAGCCAAAGTCAGATGCTTAACCGACTGAGCTATCCAGGCGCCCCTTGAATGCTTAGAATATTAACTGCAGTCTGAGAAATGAGAAAGTACATACAAAGGCAAAGAAATCTATGAATAAGTATCCCATGCTTTATCATCTTACTGCCCAGACATGAGATTTTTCGCAACTATTGAGATCCCACACTGGCTGAGATCAACAGAATGATTATCTGCTCAGTGTGGTTAAAGACATCTGATATTTTTCATAATGTTTCAAAGAGTAAAATAATAAATCTACTGTGTATGATAGTACTTCTCCCTGACAGCCCCTTTACCAAAATAATCAGGGAAATTCTCCACTTCTAGGGTGAGGGATAAAGATAAAATCCAGTGGTCAGAGGGGCTGATGTTAACATCCACGCAGGGTGAGAGAAAAGATGAGAATGTGAGGAGGATGTGCAATGCTCCTATGGCTGGAAGCCAGGAGAAGCCAGGAACCATCACTACCATGAGGCAGGGGGCAGGTGGGGGGAGGGCACGTGAAGAATGCCACCCAAGCAAACCAAGGAGAGAAGAGCTTTTCTCTGGGTTAAGAAAATAAAGACTCTGGCAGGAAACTGAAAGCCCAGGCCTGCCCCTTGGGCTCTGTATGTTTAGAGCCCAAACATACAATTCCTTAGAGGTGCAGAAAACTCTACACCAAAAACTTAATGGAAACCTGGCACTATCCCTGATGTGTCTGACAGAGGCAAAGGTGGGACCATTCTGAAGAGAAACTCCCCAAATCCAGGCCACAAGGAATTTTCACAGAAAAACAAAAAACAAGTTACTCAAAAATAACCTCACATTTTAAAGTTGTGAAACTCATGAGGAAACAAGTGCTCAGGATACATGAATTCTCAGACTAAAGAAACACAAGCAGTATGGGGAATAAGCTTAGGAATTCCCTGAGCCTGCACTGATAGGTTAACAAGGCATAAAGAATTAGAAAGCCATAGGATGAACACACCCAAGTTTGGGTAAACAACATTAGGTAAATAAGATTAGGTAAATGGGGCAAAGGCCCCCCAGTATAGGACAAAGGTATAGGACAATAGCAGAAAGCTGCTTTCACAGAAAGGAAGGACCAAATTAGGTAAACGAGTAAATAGGGCTATGGACCACAGCAGGGGGAGGCGGGGGGAGTTGCCCAGAACAGAGCTAATTAGGCAAAAGATGCCTTGTTGACCCTGAGGTAGTACGTTCTCTTTCTTGTCTCCTAAGCCAGTTTAGGTAAACAGAGGTGGGGCTTCATGTTTGCTATAAACAACCTTCCACCCAGCACCAGAATCTTGTTTTGTATTGACCCTAGCTCCTAACACGACATATCTCCCAAATCCCTATCCCTCATGCCCATGAATTTATGTTCACAGTTTCATTGTCTCTCTGTACACACCCATTATGCTTGTAAGCCTTCTGATCCTAATAAAAACGGAGCAAGGACCCTTACTTGGGGCTCTTGTCTCCTCCCATACAACAGCTCTCTCTTGCATTTTCAATCCTGCGTCCCGCTCTCTTGCTGGACAAGACAGAACTCCAGACCCAGAGTCTACTACAGAGCAGCAAAAATAAACATAAACTGTACAATTCCTAAGACAAAGGAAACATTTTAAAGTTTAAAACTCTCTAGCTCTTTAAGGTAAAGTGTACATTTTTGGTATCTATTGCATTTCTTCACTTTCAACATAATATAAACTTTAAATCTTCAGAGACAATCATCATTAAAGAAAAACTTATTTTGGGGGCGCCTGGGTGGCTTGGTCGGTTAAGCGTCTGACTTCGGCTCAGGTCATGATCTCACGGTCCGTGAGTTCGAGCCCCGCGTCGGGCTCTGTGCTGACAGCTCAGAGCCTGGAGCCGGTTTCAGATTCTGTGTCTCCCTCTCTCTCTGCCCGTCCCCTGTTCATACTCTGTCTCTCTCTGTCTCAAAAATAAATAAACGTTAAAAAAATTTAAAAAAAAAAAAAAAAGAAAAACTTATTTTGAAACCTGATTTATTTAATGGAAGTTTTTTAAAAGTCTTATAAGAAAAATAATTGTAATAGCCCTCCCTGCATTACTCTTACCCATTCCTGGAATTAATTCAAGTCAAACTTGAAGATTTTTCATTACTACTTAGAAATGGCTGACTCTAATCAAAGTACGCTGCTCAATTTCATTTGGCCCTTGGGTCAACACAATATGAAAGGGAAAGTCGTGCATGTTAGGACAAAGAAAATCCCCTTTGTCTTTCTCTGAGGAAGTTGGAATAAAAATTTATTTTTTTAATGTCTATTAATTTTTTGAGAAAGACAGAGACAGAGCACAAGTGGGGAAGGGGCACAGAAACAGGGAGACACAGAATCTGAAACAGGCTCCAGGCTCAACTGTTAGCATAGAGCCTGATGTGAGGCTTGAACTCACGAACTGCAAGATCACGACCTGAGCCGAAGTCGATGACCTGAGCTGAAGTCAGATACTTAACCGACTGAGCCACCCAGGGAACCCAGAACAACGTATTTTTAATTTCAAATACAATTCTTTGGTTCAAGTTTTCTCCACTTAGGCACTAAAAATTGCCTTTCTTAAAAGCATTTATATAAAAGTTCATGCTGTGTTTATCTTTACAGTCACTCAGTATATACCCAGTGTATATTTACTGTGTGTTTATCTGCACAAAATTCTGGGCCTGCTTGCCAGGTTGGAGGGCAGGACTGAAGATAGTTATCAGGAGCTAAATGAAACATAGAGATAGCATTGAAAGTTAAGCCTATCAATAATTTCTCCAAGGGGTGAATACATACAGAGAATAGCAGTATCTGAAGCTTAAGAGAGTCATTAAAGTTCACCAGCAGGAGAAAAAACCGAAACCAAAGACAAAAATGAGCATGAGTAAAGCACAAAATATAATGTTAGATAACTGGGAGGCCAGGGCCACTGAATTTGGTGACTGGAAAATCACTGGAGACTCTCATTAAACAACAGAAATCAGGACATTTACAAACAAGAAAAAAAAAAAAAAAGACTGGTAATGAAATGGAAGCAATTAATAGAAAATATTCATTCCAGAAGTTTAGCAACAAAAAAAGATGAAAGAAAGCAGCAGTGAGGAGAGTGACAGGGTCACAAGAAGGTGGCTTAGTGTAAGGGTTAAATTGTAGTGTAGGGCTAACCTGTAGCCTTAAGAAATAACAGCTTTGTTTTAACACTATAGGTTAAGAGACAACAGCCTTCTCCTATCAATCAAGGGAACAAAAGTTCAAGGAAAATCAACTGGATTAGTGTTTGATTGGATTGGGGCAAGAGCACATCTGAACTGTTTCCCCCCCCTCTGGGAACTATTCTTTTGTTCTTTTCCTAGGTGATGATAAGACGATGTGGTCAGCTATATAAACTCTGTACCCTGGCTGTTCGAGACCACACTCTGGTCAAGAGTGTCGGTCCCGATTGGTTGGCCTTGCCTCTCAGTGCAATAAACTTTGTTGTGACTGTCACTGGTGCCCATAGCATTCTGTTTCAGGAGTCCTGTGGATGCAACATTAGGAAGAAGACTATTTTAAAAAGAATGGGGTAAAATTTGATCAGTAAAAGCTAACCCTATTTCAGGAGTAGGTATCTAAGGTAGCTTCCTCAGCATATTCACATCAAAGATGGAGGCAGAGGATTTTAACAACATGGATGGAACTAGAGGGTATTATGCTAAGCAAAATTAGTCAGACAAAGACAAATATCATATGACTTTACTCATCTGTGGAATGTAAGATACAAAACAGGGCGCCCAGGTGGCTCAGTCAGTTGGGCGCTGGACTTTGGCTGAGGCCATAATATTACCCTTGGTGGATTTGAGCCCCGCGTCAGGCTGTGTGCTGATAGCTCAGAGCCTGGAGCCTGCTTCAGATTCTGTCTCCCTCTCTCTCTGCCCTTCTCCTGCTTGCACTCTATGTCTCTCGCTCTCTCAAAAATAAATAAACATTAAAAAAAAAATTAAGGGGCACCTGGGTGGTTCAGCCAGTTAAGCAACCAACTTTGGCCCAGGTCATGATCTCACGGTTTGTGGGTTCGAGTTCCGCATTGGGCTCTGTGCCAACAGCTCAGAGCCTGAGGCCTGCTTCAGATTGTGTCTCCCTCTCTCTCTGCCTCTCCCCTGCTCACGCTCTGTCTCTCTCTCTCTCTCAAAAATAAATATTTTAAAAATTTGTAAACTTTTTTTTTCATTAAAAAAAAGATGCAAAACAAGATGAGCATGGGGAAGTGAAGCAAAAATAATATAAAACAGGGAGGAGGACAAAACATAAGAGACTCTTACAGAAAACAAACTGAAGGTTGCTGGAAGGGTTGTGGGTAGGGGGACGGGCTAAATGGGTAAACAGCACTGAGGAAGACACTTGTTAGGATAAGCACTAGGTGTTACACATAGGGAACGAATCACTGGATTCTATTCCTAAAATCATTATTGCACTATATGCTAACCAACTTGGATGTAAATTTAAAAATAAAAAGAAATAATAATTAAAGACATGATGGCAGCAGAGTGTTAACATTGAGGAAAAGAGACCACTCTTCACTGGGGAAATTCTCACTGATGTTAAGTCATCTTATGAGAAGAACAGAGGAGCATCTGTGAGAGATGGGTGATTGTCACTGCGGTTCATATTACCTGTATGGTGGATACAGGAGACATCAGGAGTGCTATGGGGAGCCCTTAGTACCCCAGTGAAGAGAGACAACAATCTACGTGGTAGACCACAGCCCAATACCTCTGGTGGCCTCTGCTTGCCATCTGGATATTTAAGAATAAATAAATAAACATAAAAAACAAAGCACCAGCTAGAAGGGGTGACTCAGGTCCATAAGATTGGCTAGGAGGGTGCTGCCCTAAAATTAACATTAGCAACCGAAAACAAAGCCCTTTGGTTATTCACAAAGTAAAAAAATCTAAGACAGAGAAGAGTTAGCTAGAGCTACTCCTACCCAAACCAAAAAACAAGGAAAAAATTTCTAAAAAGTGATTATATAACATCAATTAATATTATATTTGTTTGTGGGGTGCCTGGGTGGCTCAATTAAGCATCTCCCTTCAACTTCAGCTCAGGTCATGATCTCGCATTCTGTGAGTTCAAGCCCCATATTGGGCTCTGTGTTGACAGCTCGGAACCTGAAACCTACTTCAGATTCTGTGTCTCCCTCTCTCTCCCTCTCTCTCCCTCTCTCTCTCTCCCTCCCTCTCTCTCTCTCTCTTTCGGCCCCTCCCCCACTCGTGCTTTGTCTCTCTCTCTCTCTCTCTCTCTCAAAAATAAACAAACATTTTTTTTTAATTTTAGTATTATATTTGCTTGTATATATTCTTTGAAAAGTGTAATGATAAGTAGCTTCATTTCTATTTTGCATAGAAAAAAAGACCCTCAGTTAAAAAGATTTCTACAAAGTTCAGATGCATAGAGGGAACACAAGAGGTGCGCTTACGTAAGAAAACTAAATCTGGTGGGTGCCAGAGGGGAGAGACGGATGGGCAAAATGGAGGAAGGGAAGAGGGAGGTACAGACTTCCAGTTATAGAATGAATAAGTCTCAGGAATAAAAGGCACAGTATAAGGAATGTAGTCAATGTTATGGTAATAGCATTGGATGCCAAGAAATGGTAGCTACGTATGTGATGACACAGCATAATGTATCAGCCTGTCGAATCACTATGCCATATACTTGAAACTAATATAACATAGTGTGTCAACTACACTCAAATGAAAAGATGAAAGAAAAAAAAAAAAACTAGGAAAGTCCTCAACAGAAAACAGAGCCTCCAGTCATCTCTTCTAAAACCAAAACCATAATTATGAGGCATCACCAACATTAAACTAGCTTCTGACTAAAAAAAGGGGAAAAAAAGAAAGGAAAGACAATTAAATGTGCAAGAATGACGAGCACGAGAGGTACTTCATAGCTGGCCTTGAAGGAAAGCAAAATCTGAGAGTCTGTGACCACGAAGGATTCAAGTGCAAGAATTAGTACAATATGCAAAGGCACGACAAGGATTAAAGTGATGATTTTTACAGAACAAGGATGATAAGGGGTATTGTTGCTTTTAAGTATGACTATACTGTATATTTTAAAAACTCAAGTACATCAAATCTTTTTTTCTTTTCTTTTTTTGTTTTAATTTTCAGTATAATTTTTCCTACACACTGAATCATTTCTGAGCCACTGGCTATGAACATCGAGAATCTTTTACCACCTTGGAAGAGCTCTATGACTGATATTTAGACAATAATATTTTGTGCTAGGGATATATGTTTAATTTTGCTTGTTTGATTTAATTTTTAGTGGTTGTTTTGAAATACAAATACAGGTTTTTGAAGAAATAGCTGGGAACAAAATAATGCTTCCTAAAATGACCAAGAAAACTGGGTTGCTCTCTAAGGGCAGAAATTTATTTTGTCCACATTTTTCCACCCTAAAGCTTAATATTTTATATCAATATGCATAGGTGAAAAACCAAAATGTAGCAAAAAGCTCACCCACTGAGACTAAGAGATCAAATGCAATTTGATAAGCTTCCCATATATCTAATCACAGGTTTTCAGCTGTGATTGGTATTAGTTTTGGAAAGTATGATATGCTTGTTAGCAAAACACAACACAGATTCAACAACATCCCACCTGTCTTTATAATTTTTCACTCTTTATTTATTCAGTGGATTTCTATAACTGTGCCCATTCCTGAAGCTTCGAGACACACAAACATAAACACACACACACACACACACACACACACACGATTTTCAGCAAAATATTTAAAACAGCAGATAACTCCAGTAATATCAAAAAGAAAAATCAAGAGGACTTTTTAAAAGCATTCTTACACTATCTTTCCATCTGGATAGCCTCTACAGCAAAAGTATGATTTCAGGTTTAATTAGAATTCCATGGACATGGTCTTAGTATTCTGTGACTGCATAAAAAGAGAGGTCATCTCTAAAAAGACGTAAGCCTGGACTCAAGAGTTCCCTTTTCTGGGAAACCTTCCCTAACTACACTGTAACAGCTAACCATTAGGACTGAGGGAATTACCAAAGGTCGTCTCCTTTGGGAAGCCTTCCTTTAGTGTAATGACCCTTGGCATTTCATTTAACTTTCTGAAATTAAGATAAGAATTTTGCCTTAGTTTTACTATTGTTACTGGTATTAAAATTCCAGGAAATACTAAAATGTGGTTTTTCCTATTTCTCCTTGTATAGGTTATCCCCAAGATCACACCGTTATATTTTTCAGCTTTATATTTTTTTCAGCTATATATTTTCCAGACTTCTAGGAAGTCTCACAGGACTCAGCAGATACTTGTTTGCATGCCTAATACTTATTAAAACAAAAAAAGATAAAAAACAAAATCAGCCAAGGGAAAAGACACATACGCCAAGGCCAAAGGAAACCAGGCACAAGCTTGCAAGAGTTCTCCAGTAGAGTCACACAGGACTTAATTCCTCCAGCATCAAATTGTGGCAACGCATGTGCTGTCTACCTGGGAAGCTCAAGAGAGACTCAGTGCCAAGGTCTGGGTGGAGACTGGTCACAGAGACATCCTCTAGCTCTGCCGAAATTCCAGACTCTCAGAAGTAAAGCAGGTGTTCTGCATAAACCCTATTGTTTCCACAAACATATTAAGCACAGTGAGCCACTCTTTTATTAATTATGGAATGGTGGGAACACTCCAAGAATCCAAGTTTCCAAATGCTGGCCAAGAACCAACCTTGCCAACAGACCTTTCAAAGGACAGTAGTCTCAGACTTGATATGGTAATTCTTTTCTGCACATACCCTTTGTGATAGGATGGCCAAACTTCTGTATCTAAATCTGGAGCCCTCAAGAAAGCCTCAAGCTTTTGGGAGGAATGTAGATTTGTGGAAGAGGTATTAAGCTAGATTTTCTTAGAGGAGAAGGGGGTGATGGTGTTGAATTGAAGAGGAATAAGAGGCTTGTTTCTGGTGTGCCTTCTCTAAAAATAAAAAGATGAGGTCAGTCTCTAAACAAGTGGCAAGGTCCAATGCTCATCTCCAACACAGCAGGTCTGGATATGGTAGAACTCTTGGGGGCAGGTTACACATATGGATACCTTGGGATCTAATCCTTAAGGGTCGTAACTCTGAAAACCAAATCAAAAGAAACTTGAGCATATTTTGGCAGGAAAAGAGTAGAAATACTTTGTGCTATTGTGGGCTTGAAATTTGAAGACCCAAAGTTCAGGTTGTCAAAACTATATTCTTCTTCTGGGACTTTTTTTTTTTTTAATGTTTATTTATTTATTTTAAGAGAGAGAGAACACAAGTGGGAAAGGGGCAGAGACAAAGTGAGAGAGAGAGAATCCCAAGCAGGCTTCATGCACAACACGGAGCCAGATGAGATCATGACTTGAGCAAAAATCAAAGGTCAGACACTCAACCGACTGAGCCACCCAGGCACCCCTTCTTCTGGAATTTGAATACAATTTGCAGGAAAAAGAATCCTCCTCTTCATACCATTACCCTACCACAAAACAACAACAACAACAAAAACACCTTTTTAAAAGAAAAAGGACTTGATATTGGGCCTTGATAAGGACTCAGATTTAACTTTTTGCATATATTTAAGAAATACAACAACGTGGGGCACCTGGGTGGCTCAGTCATTTAAGCATCCGACTTTGGCTCAGGTCATGATCTCACAGTTCATGGGTTAAAGCCCCACATCGGGCTCTGTGCTGACAGCTCAGAGCCTGAAGCCTCCTTTGGATTCTGTGTTTCCCTTTTTCTCTGCCCCTGCCCTCATGCCTCTGTCTCTCTCTCTGCTTCTTTCATCAGTATATAAACATTATAAAAAAAATATTTTTTTTAAAAAAAGGAATACAATAAGGTGATTCTCTTTGACTCTGCTGTGGTAAACTCACTCCAGTGAAACATTAAATTTCATGGAAACCTCATGAGTAGGTACCATCTATTTATTTACTGATGAAGAAATCAAGGCTTAGAAAGATGAAACAACTTGCCTGAGTCATGGAACTAGGTATTGGTGGATCAAGAGCTCAACCCCTTTCTTCCACCTTCAGCAGCTACTCATGTAGCAACTATATTATACTTTTTTAAACATGCACTCTAAGAGAATTTAGAAGACCCATGTATGCCCTCACACATTTTGAAGATGACATCTGTTTTTCATTATAAAATTAACTCGTCATAAATGACACAATGTCCTGTGTTATAAATATTGACATTTCACACATATGATTGCATTCTTTAAAATATATCCAATGCAATCTAAAAACCATTGCAATGGAATTGGCATCATCCTTGTGAAGAATAACAGCACACTTCTTTCAACAGCTGGAAGCGGTGGGATACTCCTGTTTACCTTTGATCTGTATTCCATTCAACATCACCAACAGAAGTTTATGCTATTATAATCATTTTTATGCTTACAATTTTTTCATGGATCACTCTGACTCTGTGATTAAAAATATAAGTAAGGTTCTGGTAATGAAAAGTTGTTACTGCTGTAAACCACTAAAAGCTAAAAGAAATTTTTCCAGGGGCACCTGGGTGGCTCAGTCAGTTGAGCATCTGACTTTGGCCCAGGTCATGATCTCACAGTTCGTGAGTTTAAGCCCCGTGTCGGGCTCTGTGTTGAGAGCTCAGAGCCTGAAGCCTGCTTCGGATTCTGTGTCTCCCTCTCTGTCTGCTCTTCCCCCACTTGTGCTCTGTCTCTCAAAAATAAATAAATGTAAAAATAAAAATAAAAATAAAGAAAAGAAAAGAAATTTTTCCTAAATGGCCAGATTGTTGCTTTGAATGACTTTTCTCAGATAAAACATTACCATTACTCACTTTCTCCACACCAAGATTTCAAATTGCACTTTTGCTGGGAAACCTAGGTTTTTGCACCCATAACAATGCAACACTGTTGAGCCACAGTGGGTGACAGCTTTATCTTTCTCTTCAGGGGAACAGCCTACCACAAAAGGTACAGATGATCAGAGACCACACCCCTACCCATGCACTCAACCACACTTTAGGGCAGACCAATCGAATTAGAAAGCCCCACAAATATGAGCTGAGGAAACTGAATTGCCTTAAAAAAGACTGAGTGCCCAAGCACTCCTGAGAAATCTTCTCAAACCTCTCTAGAGTACACGTACTCTTTTCTGAAGAAACATCCTACCTGTATTCTGCCTCTATTCTAGCTCGTAATAAATTACATTGTGGTTATTGATCTAATTAAGATTCCTAATTAAAAGAAAAAAAAGGGGGGGGGGGGGCGCCTGGGTGGCTCAGTCGGTTAAGCATCCGACTTCAGCTCAGGTCATGATCTCATGGTTTGTGAGTTCGAGCCCCACATCAGGTTCTGTGCTGATAGCTTGGAGCCTGGAGCCTGCTTCGGATTCTGTGTCTCCCTCTCTCTCTACCCCTCCCCTGCTCATGTTCTGTCTCTCTCAAATAAATAAATGGGTTTAAAAAAATTTAATTACATTTCCTCCACCTTGAGTATTAAATGTTTCAGGCAGAAGCTGTATCTTCTTTAGCAATGTCTTCTTGTTCCCAGCAGGACATCTGCTATGCGTACATGCTGATTAAATACGAGTTTGATGAATAAATGAATGTTGTTACAAAGTAAACAAAACTTAGTTGAAAAGTCATACATCAGTGAGTTAAAACAGGTCACAAAGAGTATCTCTAGTATGATTTCACTTTAGTCAAAAGAAGTACATGTAAATATATTTACATATGCATCAGGAAATATTTCTAGGTGGATGGATTTTGGGCCGCTTTCTTTGCAACAATTTCTATTTTCTGGTTTATCTACAATCTACTTAGGTAAATTTTGTAACATTTTACAAAATATATAAACAAAGCAGAAGTAGAAAAGATGCTTCGTCTGTTTAGGATGGAATGTCCTGGAAGGAGCTGCAAGTGGGCTTCGGGGAGAGAGAAACTGTTGTTTAAACTGTTGGTTAATCATTCTCTTCGGAGAATGATACGCCCTCCCTCCCTGATCTTCAGACAAAACTCTATCTTCATGTCAGGGGTTTGGGCAATTAGTTCAATGACAGCCCACACACAAACACCCAGAAAGTCTGGCAGACATTCTACATATTCAAAGTCGCTTACTGAAAGAACAGCTGCCTCAGACGCCTTCTTGGTCTAAAACACTGAGGAACTTTGTATTTCTCAGCTAACAAACCCAGGATCCCATGTGTACATTCTCCACAACCACTTGGCTGTAACAAGAAAACACTCTAAGTTAGAAATTGCTCCCATCATACTGATCAGGAAGGAGGATGAATTTACCCTTAGATGCACTGTGACTGAACATTCTCAATTTCACATGGTCATATTATTTTCAATAAGTAAATATGTTAAACCTGTGACTATTCTGTAATGTTGATGACTTGGAAAGATTTTTCATAGAAATAAATTCAAAAATTGATTCATTGAATCAATGATGGTCATGTATATAAGGTAAATATGACTAAATATTAATTCTCTCACTTCAAACTACTTCTAAATTTGGATTATTTTAGACATTTAGGAAATCAATGGCTAAAAACACTCTGACATAGCTAAAAAATGGGGTTTTTTGCTGTTGTTTCACTGCTATTGCTTTAGATTTTCCAGTTTCAGCAGATGTATTCTGTAAAGGACTGAATGTTTACGATTCCCCATTGTGATTATAACAAAGAATATGACATCTCCTAAACCCATCACTCCACAAAGTGAGAAAGAAATAGGAAAATGGGAAAATAAAGCATAAATAATGGCAATTAGGGAAGGATGTCACATACATGTCAAGACATCTGGACTTTCAACTGTAATTTCTACTAGATACAGCACAGATGGGACTTTGGGCAAAGAGCTACATCATGTCCCTTCTAATGTCCTGGCGAAAGAAGATGAATAAGACCAGGGGGTGAATGAATGAGACCCTAGGATAACCACACTAATGCCCTAAAGGACTAGTGAAGCAGTTGAAATGAAAATTTTAAGTAGAGCTTATTAAAAGCTAGGGAGCAACTTCTTAGCCTTAGGGTAACTTGGGGGGCATCTGAGCCACATAATCCCTTGGCATACAACTGACTGCATGTACCTAAATGCTGGCTGCCATACAAAGCATGCAGAGAAACTCTTCTGGACAGTGAAAAGGCTCTCTATTCCAACTATACGAGCACTTTGACTCCTACGTCTTAGTTCCTCTCCATCCCACCACCACACATAAACCTCTGGCTTTGGAAGTTCTGGATTTCGGATTCAGAAGATTAACTAACAATGTGAAACTTCACCTTCATTTTCATCTAGGCATGAAGTATTCAGAAATGGACATGGATTGCTTACCAAACTCACTTCATCTGCCAGTCTGGACAAATGTAGACTTCGTTCTGTAAGGGTAAATAAAGAAATTCAAAAAATAAAAAAAATCATGAGAATATGATGCAGTTCAAATTAGAGATCACTCTGGAGACTCACAACTAATGATTTCCTGGCTAAAAAATTCAAGGAACCCCTAAATTAGTATAGATAATATATTTTTTAAGTATTTTTAGTTTTCAACATGTTTCAAGAGGACATTGTATCCATGAAACTATATCAGTACTTACAAAATATGTGTGTGTATATATACATATACATACATATGTATATATGTATGTATACATATACATATATACACATGTACATATGTGTATATACACACATATATATGTATACATACATATACATATATATGTGTGTGTGTGTGTGTGTATATATATATGAAGTAGGAGACAAGTTCAAATTTTTCCTAAAAGTTTAGGGCAGCCTAAGTAGCTCAGTCAGTTAAGCATCTGACTTTAGCTCAGGTAACGATCTCACAGTTTGTGAGTTCAAGCCCTGCATCGGGCTATGTGCTGACAGCTCAGAGCCTGGAGCCTGCTTCGGATTCTGTGTCTCCCTCTCTCTCTCTCCTGCCCCTCCCCTGCTCATGCTCTGTCTCTCTCTCTCAAAAATAAATAAACGTTAAAAAAAAACAAATTTTTCCTAAAGGTTTAAAAGAAAATAAAAGAAGAACATTAAAGAGTTATAAACTTGCTAAAAGAGAAATCTTAAAAGTTCTCACTGCAGGCACAAGGAAATAGCAACCGAATGAAGTAATAGACATGTTAACTAACCTTACTGTGACCATCATTTTCTAAATATATGTATTTTAACGGGTTTTTTAAAATATTTTCTTTATTTTTGAGATAGTACAAGTCGGGGAGGGGCAGAGAATGGGGACAGAGGATCTGAAGCAGGCTCTGCACTGACAGCAGTGGAGCCGGATGTGGGGCTCAAACTGAGGAGAGATGGTGACCCGAGCCAAAGTCTGACACTCAACCAACTGAGCCATCCAGGTGCCTTGCAAATGTAAGTATTTTAAATTATCACGTTTACACCTTAAACTCAGTGTTATATGTCAAATTTATCTCAATAAAGCTGGAAAAAAATAACAAAGAGCCACCTATTAAGCCATTGTTTAACTTACTGTGGTTTATTTTACTTTCTCCCTCTTTTCAAGAGAATTTTACATTTTGCAGACGGACTATTGCAAATAACTGTGCAATAAATAATTCTGGATATAAATCCCTGTATGTGTTTATTTTATTAAGGTAAATTTATGCCTAAGTCAGAAGAAAAAATTTTCAATCAGAAAATTAATTTTAAAATAAATTCACAAATTAAATAACTTTTCCAAAATGCTTTAACTTTTTATATTTAAACTTTGTGGATAATTTTGTGTATGTATGTATATATAAACTGGACTCTCGAACAATGCAGGTTCAAGAGCAGGGTTCAAGAGCTGCTGGGTGCTGGCTCCCCAAAGCAGTTGAAAATCTGTATATAATTCTTAACTCCCCAAAAACTTAGCTAATAGGCTACTACTGACCAGAAGCCTGACCAATAATATAAACATTCAATTAATACATACTTCGTATGCTATATATATTATATACTATATTCTTATAATAAAGATAAAAGAAAACGTTAAGGAAATCTTAAGGCAAGTACATTTAGAATATTTTACCATAAAAAGGTCTGCATATAGGTAAATCCATGAAGTTCAAACCCCTAGGATCAACTGCACATAAAGAATAATAGGGTCTTTAAATTGGGTGAGGCCACACTACCCATGCTCTCAGGTCAGGAAGTGGCCTTGGCTGGACTCTACAGCTGGGGAGGCCTGCTAGGCAGGCTCGCTGGCCCAGCAAAACTGCTAGCTGTGTTCTGCAGTCAGATGGTGCCACTAGCTGAACTGTCCAATCACCCCTGGTGAGATGGGGTTGCAGGCTGTGTACTCCGGCAGAGTAGTGCCACTGGCTGGACTGTGCGACTTTGCACAGCTATGAGCTGGACTCCACAATCACTCCTGGTCAGACGTGTTCTCAGGCATGTGTTTTTTGACTGAATGGTGCTGCTGGCTGGACTCCTGATTCAGGTAGGGCCACAGGCAGGGCACTGTGGTTGAACGGGGCCTCGGGGTGTACTGTGTGATCAGATGGAGTGACAGGCTGTGTCCTGCAGTAGGAAGGGGCCACAGTCTGGGCTTCCTGATCCTATAAGTCCCTGCTCAGGAACAGCCTACAGCTGTATCGGTGTAATTAGGTAGGGCTAGAGATTGTGCTATATGATCTGGTAGGGTCACTGTCCAGGCTCCCTTGGTGGGTGTGCCACAGCCTAAGCCCAGGATTGGGCTCCCTGCCTGACTGAGGACGAAGACTGTGTTCAGCAATCCAGTAGGGCTGTGGGCTGGTCTTCACAGCTGGTCGGGTCTGTAGTCTGAGTTCCCCAGCTCTCTGGTAGCATATGCTGTTCTCCGAGTTTGCCCACGGTTATTTTTCAGGCTATCCTGTAGTGCCGGACCAAAAACTATTCTCAACAGCTGGGGAAGGGCTGCTGGCTTGGCTCCCTGTCCCAGCAGGGCTGTAGGATGGGCTCCAAGGCGTCCTGGGTTCTCTGACCAGCTCCTGGATGGGCGGGACTGGGGCCTATACTCAGCAGATGGCGTGGGGCTTAGAATTTACTTCCCTATCTGGGCTGGTGTTAAACAGGCTCCACGGCCAGCATAGCCCATGACTGAGGCCCCAAATCTGGCAGAATTGCCAACCAAGCAACCCGGCCACGCGAGGCCGCTGGCGTGGTTCTTCAGAAGGACAGAGCCACTGGTTGGGATCTCTGCTTGGTGGCGATGGCGTCACTGCACGCAGGAATGCGGTCGGCCCGGACCTGAGTGCTGGTTGTCCTAAGGCCGCCCCCTTCTCTGATCTCGAGGGGCAGAGCCCTGCAGATTCCCCGAGTGACCTCCATGAGGGGATACTCCCAGCGAGCCTCCTGGGTAGCACCCTTCCACGCGGGGGTAGCTGGGTGCGCGCCTCCTGCTCTCTGGCAAACACTGGAGAAACAAAACCGAAACCATGGGTGCCCCCCCAGGGACCACGAGGTAAGCCTGCGGCCGCTTCTCTTACCCTTCCCACGTGGTCCTTTGTCTCAGGGGCGGAGGCAAGGGGTGCCTCAGCCTTGCCACGGCTACTGGGATCCTCCCAGTGCTGCCTTGGTCCACGCAGGAGGCCTGACGTCAGCGAACCGCCGCTGTCGCAATCCTGATTGACGTCAAAAAGCAATGTTTTTGAACGCTATTTAGGACCTTTGACAATGCCTTCATATAATGTTAAACAGAAAATTATTTCTAAACTGAAAAAATAGGCAAGGACGGGTCACTGAAATACTAGCAGGGCTTATCTCTGGATATTGAGTTTACAGTGTTTTTTATAGTTGTCCAAATTTTCCATGAAATGTGCAAAGAACTTTTTTATAATCTAAACTTATAGATATATGTATACATATTATAAAATCATAAAGTATCTTTTCAACTCGGAGCAGCTTCTGTCATATTTAAAAGATCTCCCACAAAGCATCTTTAAAACGATATTAAATGCTCTTTTTCCCCCATATCTATATGTAGAATTGCATATTGTATATTGGTAAATATCTTATACTCGTTTTATATATAATCTGTTAACTCTCAGAATAAAATAGTGTCTGAGCTTCATGTTTCACCTTAAAGAACAAAGAAAGTGATCTCCTAAATTAATTTGCACAGAATGCTATGTAACAGACAAGGATTACATCATGCTATGAATCTGGTGAGTTGAGTTTGGGATAAATTACAGAATTTTCTTTCTGCACAAAGCAATTTTTCCCAAACCTAGCTTTTATTGATGTTCATACTGTTCTTATTCTCTGTTCATTTAATGGTAAATTACCAGGTTATCTGAAAGCAATAATAGACTAAATTTTCTTGTGATTCTTCTTAAGGCAATTTTTTTTTTTAAATTACAGTTTGGAAAATAAATGGAAAAGAGTGCCCCTCTGCCGCTGTCAAGTAGTTTTTATATTATTGCTTCCCCTCTTCTCATCCCCCCAATCAAAACAGTGTCCCCATCTTTTCATTAACCACCATCATTTTAACAGCATCTCCTTTATTTCCATGAGTGCAGTGGGCACCAATTACAGCAAGATGTCAGTGAACAACAGAAACATGAGGCCTTTAACTCACTATGACAGAAAATGCACCTAATGTCAAAACTATGATAAATCTCAAATTGGAAGGCAGGCTTCTCTACCCCATAACCCCATCCTGCTGTGGATCTTACTTGAATTTAAAATCAGCATCATGGGGCACTTGGGTGGCTCAATTGGCTGAGGATCCAACTCTTGATTTCAGCTTTAGGTCATGATTCCAGTGTTCATAGGATGAAGCCCCATGTTGGGCTCTGCATTGACAACGCAGAGCCTGCTTAAGATTCTCTCTCACCCTCAGGGTGCTGGGTGGCTCAGTCGGTTAAGCATCCCACTTCGGCGCAGGTCATGATCTCACGGTTTGTGGGTTCGGGCCCCACGTAGGGCTCTGTGCTAACAGCTTAGAGCCTAGAGCCTGCTTCGGATTCTGTGTCTCCCTCTCTCTCTTCCCCTCCCCTGCTCCCACTCTCTCTCTCACTCTCTCTCTCTCTCAAAAGTAAATCAACATAAATTTTTTTTTTAAAAAAGATTCTCTCTCACTCTCCCTCTGCCCTTCTCCCCTGCTTATGGTCTCTCTTCTCTCTCAAAGATAAGATAAGACAAGACACGACAAGACAAGACAAAACCACATCACGTCTGTGATGATCACATCACCTCATGCTGCCGTGTAACAAGCCAAAACCCCTCAAAGAAATTAAAGATCTGAGAAGGTGTGTATACACTGTAATCAAACTGCTTCTTCACAAAGCTGTTGAGCAGTTAGAGGACTGGCTTTTTTAGAAGAGGCCTGTGGATGTCCTGTAGGTCCTTTGTAGGTAGGCATTGATGCTTGGGATACTGCAGAATCAGGATAAAAGGTCAACTGAAGGTAACTTTCCTCAAGAGGAGCCATTCATACATTCATACTGACCCGTAGTAAGCAGAACTAAGCAGAATACACACTAGTCAGTCCGTAGCTATCAACTTGTCAGCCTAGCATGTCTACTGATCAGCACTTTCCCTCTCCAACAAGAAAATCTATATGGGGAAACAATTGCTACATTGAGAACATTCTCAGTAAGCATACAGTCAGCAAAGAAAGAACTGGGTGGATTGGACGATCACTGGGGCACAAGAATCATCAGTCTATACTTCTATCTCGTCTGCAGAGAAACACTCACAAGACCAACTAGTAAGTGGTCTCTTCCTATGGAATCTTAGCTAAGGGAAAATTTGAGCACCTCTTGCCCTTTGGACTGCCTAACCAGACTGCACTTCTTTGAGTCCTTTTTAAAAATTGAATATAATCTACAATGAATTTTATTTATTTTTAGTATACACCCTGATGAATTCTGATAATTTTACAAGCCCATATAATTTCCACTTCAATCAAGAGAATGATTCTGTCATTGCTAAACTTCCTTCATTCCCTATTCCGGGCTATTGCCCTTCCCACACATAAGCAATCATTATTCTGATTTCTGTCACCATAGATTTGTTTTCCTTGTCCTTGAAATTCATATACTATTTGGAATCATATTTATATCATCTATGTGTCTGACTTCTTTTGCACAACTTAATATGTTTTTGGAACTCCTCCAGTTTGTTGTTTTTATCAGTAATTCATTAACTGCTGAATAATGTTCTATTCTGTGGATAGATATCACAATTTGTTTATCCATTTTCTTTTTGGTGAACATTTGCTGCCAGTTTTTGGTATTATGAATAAAGCTTCTAAGAATATTCTTGTAAAAGTCTTTTTGTAGACATATGATTTTGTTTCTCTTGGGTAATTCCTAGGAAAGGAATTGCTGGGTCATAGGGGAAGTGTATATTTAACTTTACGAGCAACTGCCAAACAGTTTTCCAAAATAGTCGTACAATTTCACACTCCTACCAGTAGTACATAAGAGTTCTAGTCTTTGCCAATATTTGGCATTATCCATCATTTTAATTTTAGCCACTCCAGTGGGTGTATGGTAGTATCTTACTGTGGCTGTGATTTGCATTTTCCTGATGACTGCTGATGTAAATCCCCTTTTCAGGTATGTATTGGCTATTCCTATAGCTTCTCAATTTTTTTATTTTTTTAAGTTTTTTTAATTTATTTTGAAGGAGAGACACAGAGAGAGGGCAGGGAAGAGGTAGAGAGAGATGGAGAGACAGAATCCCAAGCAGAGATTGGGAACTCACGAACCGTGAGATCATGACCTGAGCCGAAACCAAGAGTCAGACCTCAACTGACTGAGCCACCCAGGCGCCCCTCCTATTATCTTAAGTAGAGCCCAAGTCTTTTGCACATTTTTTATTGGGTTGGTTTTCTTTTCATTGTTGACTTGTAGCAATCATCAGATATGTGTATTGCGGTTATTTTCTCCCAGTCTATGGATTGCTTTTTATTTTACTAACAATTTTTGGTTTAATGAGAATGAGACTAATGTTTCAATTTTAATGAAGTCCCATTTACTACTTTTTTCTCTTATGGGTAGTGCTTTTTGGGTCCTGTGTGTGTGTCCTTCTATTTTTTTAACATTCTCCTATCACAAGACTATCCCCAGTTCATTAAAATATGATTAATAGCTGCACAGTATTTTACCACATAAATATTTTGTGGAAATGTAAGGCTTTTTACATTTTTTCATCATTATCAACAACACAATTGCGAACATTGTTTCACAGATTTCTCTGCATGCTCTCTGATCATTTGTTTGGTGGCAAAATTGGAGATACTGGATCAAAGATACATAATTTGATACTTATTCCTAAACCGGTTTTACCAATTTGTATTCCCACCAACAGTGTAGAAGAGTGCTCACTCCCAAGTTTAAACATATTTTCATGTCTTTATTGGCTTTTTATATTTCTTTATGAATCGACCTTGTTCATTTCTCGAAAATTTGGAGGGAGATTCATTAAAGATAATAAACTTTGGGTTTTCTTACGTTACAATTTTTTTTAGATTCATCATTGATATTACTGACAGGGTTTTAAGTTTCTGTGTACACAGGGCTATCAAGATTTTCCTATGTCTTCTATATTAGATTCCGCTTTTGAAAGGCATTTCTCAGAACTAAATCAGGTATAGTTATGGATATGAGTACCAGGGTCTTTCACTACCAACAGTCAGTGGTGTCACCAAAGTAAGGTAAAGATAGATGGATAGATAGATAGAGAGGGAGACTGATTCAGTGGGAAATGACTTGTATCCACGGAAACCCTTTCTACTCACATTATTGGAAAGCTCCAGTGAGACTCACCTGAAGTCTCTCGCTTCCCAAATCAAGGGGGACCTTATCAGGTTCTCACAGGAACTATCTTCCTATACTCTGTGTTGATCAGTTTGCTACATCTGTGACTCCTGTAGCTCCATTTCTCCTCCTGGAAAACACCCCCCAACATTCTGTAAGTCGTTTCTTCAAGTCCTCTACTCACTCAGCTTCAAGTGAGCAGAAGTACAGCTCCAGGAATCCTCAATGTTATGGATTGAATTATGTGCCCCCAAATTCATAGTTTGAGGCCCTGATCCCCAATTTGATGGTATTTGGAGCTGGGGTCTTTGGAAAGGTTAAATGATGTCATTAAGGTGGGACCCTAATCCAATAAGATTGGTGTCCTTATAAGTAGAGGAAGAGACATCAGAGAGCTCTCTCTGTCCACATTCACGTGAAGACACATCAAGAAGGTAGCCATCTGCAAGCCAGGTATAGTGGCCTGACCAAAAAAAACAGCCCTTTCACACCTTCATCTTGGACTTTTAGCCTTCATACTGTGAGAATATAAATTCCTATTGTTAGGGTAGCACTAGAAGACTAATACACTCTCCAATAAAATCTCTCTGTAAGTATCCTAACTCTTATATACTCTTGATGTGGGTAATGGACTTAGTTGCTGGATTTGTTTTGAATATCAATCATGTACAATTGTTATAGGTGATTTATAACCTGTCTTTAGAATATATGATTCCTGAACACTCTTTGTCCTCAGTTCGGGAACCCCAATTATAATTATGAAACTCACACACAAAAAAAATAGTATTTAGCATCCTGCTACATCTTGGTTTGCTTCTTAGACTAACCACAGTTCACCTCTGGTGCTATGAAAAACCAGCCTTTCCAAAAGCTCTTGGCCACAAATGCTGAAACAAAATGAGTCTGTTATCAAGGTAGAAATATGGCAATGATGTTGGGTAGGCAGCCGGGACTGTCTACCTCAGTGAGTTATTTACTGGTAGCTTTAAAGGGAAAACCCAACTAAGAATACAAAACTCCCCTTGGGGCACCTGGGTGGCTTACTCTGTTGATTTCGCTCAGGTCATGATCGCAGGATGGTGTGATGGAGCCCTGCATATGAGGTATGAGCTGGGTATGAGCCTGCTTAAAATTCTCTTTCTTTCTCTCCCTTCCCCACCTCTCTCTCTAAAATAATAATAAAAACAAAAGAATACAGACATTGCCAAGATAAATGCTTGATCATATTTAATAGTCAAACTCTTAGTCATGTGTAATATCTGCCTTTTGTGCAAAGACATAAAAGGAAGACCCCCAGCCCAAGCATCTGTCTTTTTTGCCTTCTTGTGCCTTTTTTCCTTTAAGTTCTTTAAACACTCCACAGCTTAAGATGAATGAGGAAAAACAAAAGGAAATGAAAAAGGAGAAGTGTTTGACAAGTTCTTAGTGCCTTTAAAGCACCTTCTGACCGATTAGAGATCACAAAAAGCAAGAGGAAGCCAGGGTCTAAGTAGTACAAGCAAGGGTAAAGTAAATGCCCTTATCAGAAGTCAGGAGTAGAAAAAAGAACAGGAAGTCAAGTGTGGTGTGTATCCCTTCTACCCTTCCAAACATACTCTCCACTTTACCCTGCTTTTTCTCCCCCCGCGGTAACCTTACCGTTACTGACAGTACCACCCAGCTACCTTGCTCTCTGGCTTCCATATTGGTCTACCAGTGGTTGGCACTGGCAGGAGACAGGAGAGTGGAAGAAGGGAGAGATTGGAGAATTTACTCTCCTGTACCCTTCCTGGTGATACTCAGCTGTGATTGTGCTGTTTGGCAGCAACTCCTATCACATGGACTCCCTCCCATGGCTGCAACTCTCCCCAGCTTCTCGTAACTACCACTTCCTTTTGTCCCCGAAAGTCCAGCTTTTCCCTTGAGCCTCCTGACACCATTGCATGTTTCCCCTTTACTGAACTTTTTTTTAAGCCCTTTAAATTTGCCATCTGTTTGCTGCACAGACTCTACTTGGTAAATTGAGTTACAAATTAAGAAGTATGTATGTGAGTCAGGGGTGGGTAAAAAGCCTGAAAAATGCAAGGCCAAAAATAAGTCACCAGCAATCTAAGTGCCACGCTAAGAACTTGATCCTGATACGAGATCTGGTTGAACAAGAACCTCTTTACACTTCTTTTAGCACAAACTGAAGCCAACAAAGGGATGGGAGAGAAAGAAGTCAATTCTGGACAAAAAAGCACATGTAGAGGGGATTGGTGACAAGGTCAGAGACCAAGTACAGTCAGACCAAGCTCCACTGATCTACAAACCATCACTCACTCTTTTTTCTTCTAAGTGTCTGTCCTCAAATTTTCACTCATTGTATAATGTCATCCGTTCTTCTTATGCCTTCCTTCAACCATGAATGCAAAAGTCTTTCTCTAACCTAACCATTACTCTCAACTTACAGCCCCAACTGCTTGGATCTTCTCCAGCCACTTAAAATGAATTCATCCCTTTGGGGCACCTACATGGCTCATTTGGTTGAGCATCTGACTCTTGGTTTCTGCTCAGGTCATGATCCCAGGGTAATGGGATCAAGCCCCACAACAGATTCTCCTCTGTCTCTGTCTCCCTCTAAAATAAGAAAAATAAATTCATCCCAAACTTAACAGTAACTGGCAACACCTCTGGACTTGCCTTTTTCTATTAATGCCATGAGCTGCTTCCCAGTCCACCACCTTCACCACCTCAGACATATTTCCTACCTTCTCCCACAACCCCATATCTAAATGTGTCGCCAAACATGGAATCTAGATTGTGAATCATTACATACCTTCTCGTGTGGGCTTCCACCTGCCTTTCCAGCCTCATCTGTCCCCCATTCTCTTCATGATCTTTATCCTATTCTTAAAATATAACGCATGCCTTGCCTCTACATTATTTACTGTAATGGGAAAACCTTTTGCCAACCAATCGTATCTGTAAGAAAGATACATGTGTCGAGTTCCTTCAAAAACTTCCCTCTTTACTTTCCTCCAAGGAAATGCTTCCTTCTTCTCGTGAATATTTGACTTATATCACTCTTACAGACTTGTACTCTAGTATGTGATAATTTTGTACTACATATTATCATCATGTACTATTATGTCTTATAATCTCATATATAATACTATTATATGTACTAAAGTGTATTATAATCATAATTATAAAATATAGAAATTTTTGCTATGCTAAATTTCAAACTGCTTGAAAGCAGGAAATGTTATGTTTGTTTATATCCTCTGCAGTATCTGTCTTCAATAATTCCTGAATTGTATCCAGGTGCATTGACTGAATTTTTTGACATACATAACAAATTTTCAAGCAACATTATTTTTAACATTAAACAGAGGCTATCCAAAATACAAAAGCTGTGCACTATATATCCTCTATAACTTGGCACAAAATTTCTTTTTTTTTTTTTTACCACTTTGAAAATAATTAAACAGGACACCTGCGTGGTTCAGTCAGTTAAGCATCCGACTTCAGCTCAGGTCACGATCTCAGAGTTCATGAATTTGAGCTCCATATCAGGCTCTGTGCTGACAGCTCAGAGCCTAGAGCCTCCTTCGGATTCTGTATCTCCGTCTCTCTCTGCCCCTCCCCCGTCCAAGTTCTGTCTTTCTCTGTCTCTCAAAAATGAATAAATGTTAAAAAAGAATTTAAGAAAATAAACAAAACTAGAATAAATTCACAAACCATATTTAACTTGGAAATGTTAACCAAAGCACCCCTATTAGAATGACAAGTATGTGCCTATAGTTTAAGTTAAAGGGATTTAGTAACAATACCTTTTTCTCTTGTACACAAATTAAGTTATTCTGGTGAAGAATGCAGTATTTTGTTAGCAAAATGAAGTCACTTGTTCCTACATTGCAAGTTTACTGATTGGCACGTATATAAAGTTGAGGCTGAAAAACAAATGTTCTGCAAGGATGTTTTCCTTTTTTACAAAATCACCCACTATTGCTAACAATGATCATAACTTGGACCTAAAAGTTTCCCCTAGAAAACTTTGAAAATCCTTTAGTTGGATCAATCTTCTCACATATTTTTCTAATTATTTGAGACAGCTGCATGAAAATATGTTCTTTGATTTAGCTATTCATTCTCTTAATAACCATAACTGAGTATTAGCATTATAATTTCCTGAATAATGTTCATTAGATTCTCCTATAGTGACATCAATGCCTGTTTTGTATTTTTCCTAAAGCCCAGGCTCCCTTACGGATGAACCATTCTCCATCCTGATACTATTTGTAACTATATGCAGTGGACCTCTTAATTTTTCATTTGCTTTTTAGCTTCATTTTGTTTGCCTACCCTAGTCACAGCCCATTCTGCTACCAGCCTCCAACTTTTTGTGGGGGGAACCTCCTTCCCCCATGCCCTCAGTAGTTGTGGTCTAGGTTGGTGGAGTTGACCCTCCTAAGCTCAAAAATGGGTAGACAACTCCAACCTGTAAAGTCAGGTCATCATATCCCCTGACTACTGTGTTTAGTTCATAAGAAATAACGAATTAAGCTCAGTTCCCAAGAAATCAGCTCAGAGACGGCGGAGGGGGGTGTGTGGGGGGGGGGGGGGGAGCGTATCTCTTAGAAGAGGTGCTCTCTTTCCATCAGGGTTGCTCAACAGGAAGGCTACAGCTCAGAAGCTTCTGTGGAGAGCCCACCTGAGGAGGAAGCCATTAAAGGAGAGCAGAACCCAGAAGTGGAGAAGGATTTCTGATGTAATTACTTGTGAACTTGGACTCAGGGGTATCTTCTGTGGATTTTTAATTATTAAAGCCAATAATTTTTTTTTTTTAATGAAGCCAGTATATAAGTCAATAAATTCTCTTCTTTTTGTAATTCAATCAGTTTGAATTGATTTTCTGGCCTTTGTAAATGGAGAGATTCATATCTGATATGCCGCAGAGCACCACACTTCTTTGCCTTCTTCTCTGATAGAAGACTAGTGTTAGCCTGCCTCCCTCCTCCCCCTCTGCAGCCATCAGAACTCTATCTCTTTCCATGTCCCTGTGTATATCCTTCATCCACAAACACAAGAAACCCTTTTGGGCTTTATCCTGATTATCTTCTACTTCTCTCTATACACCAGTGCCCTGGGCAATGTCATTTTTTAAATGTTGATTTACTGATCCATCCCTGAATGGGTTTCAATTCCTTCAGCTTCTTTCACGTTTCCCAACATGGGCTATTACATTTTAAATCATTTTGAAGAGTCAGAAACACACAAAAATATAGAAAGAAATAATTTGCAACAAACGTAAATTAATAAGGTACCAATGAGGGCTTTGACATACATATTCAAAACATCGGTGATTCAAAAATAGGCAGAGCAAGTAACTATACAGGTTGAGGAACCTTTAGAAGGGCCCCACCTCATCTCAAACTGTACCACTCCATTGCATATCCTGCTTCCTATGAAACCACCATTAATAATTATACCATTTGAGTTTGTTTGTCTGTTTATTTGTTTGTTTTTAATGTGAGCTGGGTAGTAAATGCCCTGACCAGACCATGTTTTGCACACTAAAACTCCAGATACGTGGCATGACATCCATGAGTAGATCCATGGGGAGAGTAGAAAAGAAAATATGAGTGTATAGGTATCCTAGAAATTGACTACATATGGACCCTAAAGACATCACCATCTGGCTCCATGTTGCACATGAATAAAATTTTCATTATGTACAACTGATATGCCTTCAGAAGATCCTGATTTTAATAGAAGTTATAAAAACCTTGAATAGGACTCAAAATAAATTACCCTGCTTGCGTTCCCCCCCCCTCCAAAAACTAAGATGTGTAAATTTTCCAAACTTCATTTTCTTCATCAAGCCTGTTGACAAGGAACATTATTTTTGACTTTTATCTCACTATTCAGAAAGGATGATCAAATCGGTCTTAATAATAGATCAGCCTCATTAATAAAACCTCTGCTCTACTTCCATTTACATGAACTTCATTATGAAAAGCAATTGGCCGCACTGAATTTACGGTGGGAGTCGGCTAATGCTGAACACAAAAGCACAGGGAGATTTAGGAGGAAGGCTTGTTGCAAGGTCATACATATTGTAAACAAAGCTGAGTGGTCCTCACACATTGGGGGGAAAAAAGCTGGGTCTACTTAAAAAGCACTCAACTTGAAATTGAGCTTTAAATTCTGAATAAATAAATGTCTTGCTGGACAGAAAAATCTAGTGCCCCAAACCCAATGGGCACAAGAAGATGGTTTGGTGACCTTGGTACTATCTGAAATCAATGTCGTACTAAACAGAAACCTGGTTCCTGGCTGATTTGACTATTCCTGCTCTTGTAGCACCATGTTCCCATCATGCATCCAGGTGGCCTGTCAGAACTAGGAAGTGCTGACAAGGGTTCCAGACACATCTCTGAGATGGAATTAATTTGAAAAGTTTTTAATTTCACATGCAATACCAGACTTTTTAAGTGAGTAAGATCACTGGTGCTCTAGATTTTAATACAATATTCTTGACAGCTAGTTCAAAACACACATGGGGAAGGGGGTCGAGCTACTACAAACACACACCCTATGTGTGTGTGTATATATATGTATATATACATATATATACATATATATATACACCCTATATATACACCCTATATATATAGTATATATACACCAATACCCATCTATTTTGAAAAACAACAATGTTTTAGAGACTAGGACTGTGGGAAGAATTGGCTCCAAAAATCAAGTTTTAGTCTTTCTTGCTGCAAAAATATTGGGAATTTGGGGCAAACTGGGTCCATGAGTGCAAGCTGCTTCTAGGAAGGGCAGTTTGGAATGAGCAGAAATGCTGTTTAAGCTGCCCATCTAATAAGCCAGAAATTAATCCTGGTTCAACAGAGTACATATATATATATATATATATATATATAGTGTGTGTGTGTGTGTGTGTATTTATATATACATATATATGTGCGTGTACATACATACACTTGTGTGTATATATATGCAGGTATGCATGTGTGTGTATATATACATATATATATATATATGTAGGTCTAGAAATTCAGATGGCTCTACAGGTACATATGTGTGCCTATATATTTTTGTACACACAGACATACAGTTATTCAAGCCAAACCAAAAATACTACTTTGTACAAGGCTCTTTCTGCCAACAATTCAAATTCTAACTAATCCTGAATACTTGTTCAAGGTCTATCTTCTCTGTGGTCTTTCCCAAATAAATCCAGCCCACATCTTCCCACCTCTCTCAAATATTTGCTTCACCACCACCATCACACATTTATTGAGTACTTACTAAAGAGGAGAACCATATTCCTGAAGTCAACAGGCTGTTCCCAAACTTGAAACTGTTTAGCGCAAGTTGTTTAGCGCAAAACGCCTGCAAGGTGCTTAAACAACTACCCACAGCAGGTGAACACAGGAATGCGGACAAGGACAGGTTCACAGAGGCCGGGTAAGGCAGACACAGCAAGGTTTCATGGAGGACGTGGAGCTCCAGCTTGTCCTTGAAGGGTGCTCTCCCACAGCCAAAACGGAAGAGGGAAACCTGACAGCCTGAACCAGATGTAAAGGCAGAAATGGACCCATGGCAGGCAGTCAGGAAGGTATGACATCGGCTGCCAGCAGGAGCCTCCTTTACCGGAAGCTCACATGTTCTCTTCATCTGTGGGTTTACCCATCACTGAATGTGGTATCACCTGTACTTGGGGTAAATCTCACCTGGATAGCTTATAAAACTTGTGGAAGATGACAGGGCCCCGGGGGATCCACTAAATCAGATTTTCAGGGGTGGAGCCCAGCCAGGTGATTTTCACATGCAACTGGGTTGAGAAGCACTGACATTTCCCCTCTTAGAACCATCAGTGGCTTTACCGGGTTAGGGAGCACTCACCCATCAGCCTGCTTACTATTATTTTGTGAAAACAGGGAGTCAATGCACAGTATATATAAACCCGTAAACTTACATAAGCTTTTGTCTTAGCCATCAATGCTTGGCGTAATTCACTAAGCAATTAGTAAATGAATAAGTAAAAATCAACCAAAGTAGGCACAACTTTTAAGGAAAGTGGTGAAGGAAAACTATAGAGACAAGAACAAGTAAGAATAACAACAACAACAACAAAAAAATTAGAAATAAAATGTCCCCAAATGTAGAAGTATGGCCAAGATTACCTCACTCAGTTAATATTTAGGATGAGATATTATTAACAGTATGACAACAGTAATAACTACAGTTTCATTATTAACAGTATGACAACAGTAATAACTACAGTTTTTAATTCTTACTAGAGGCCACTCAGAGTATATTAAACTCAATCTTGCAACAATTATGAGAATACCCACTAATGATTGCTTCATTTTGCCTGATGTAACATAGCTAGCAGCTGAACTATGTTCCAAGTAGATACACTAATTCCCAAAGTTTCTCAAAAACAATTTGATTCAGTCATCACATCCAAGGGCTCAGCCCACAGCACTGAGCTGTCGGTAGGGGGCAAGAAGGAGAGGTAGATATAAACTGCTACACATGACTTTGAGTATACTAAGTCCTAATTTAGGGCAAAAAAAGAAAAAAAAATTTTTTTACTCTGTTGACCCAGGATTGATTTCTGGCTTGTTAGATGGGCAGTTTAAATGGCATTTCTGCTCATTCCAAACTGCCCTTCCTAGAGGCAGCTTGCACTCATGGACCCAGTTTGCCCCCAAATACCCAATATGTTTGCAGCAAGAAAGACTGAAACTTGATTTTCGGAGCCAATTCTTTCCATAGTCCTAGTCTTTAAAACATTGTTGTTTTTCAAAATAGAGGGGTACTGGTAATGAGCCAGACTGTCCAAAAGTCAACACAGATCTTAAGGTAAAGGATTATACTTCAAAGTTTCTTGTAATTATTTCAACAAGTGCTTGAAAGTGTTTACAGCGTTAACAAAGCTCTGTAAATGAGTGATTGTGTTCTGTTTATAGAATGGAGAACTAAGGGATACGCTCCAGTCTAACTCATCCAAAAAGTGCCAAGGCAGAGAATAAAAACAACTCCCTATGCAGAGCACTAGACCCCCATCCTGCAAGTATTTTGCTATTTAATTTAAAGCCTGGCTCACTCTACTTTCCCATCCAAATACCAAGAGAAAGCAAGCTGAACAATTCCAGCTTGAAGATTAGAATGGGCCTCCCCTAGAGACAGAGGGAAAACCCACTCCTCCACTGAAGATAGGCCCTTAAAACCCTAATTTAGTTTTCTTATTTGTTGTTTGCCATGTCGGCCTGCTCCTTGTAATTTATTCCAGCTGTTTCTCCTGAAAGTATGGCATTTACAATTTGCTGCGGGGCTCAAAACACACACACACACACACACACACACACACACACACACAAACGGTATATCATCAAATGCTGATCACCAAGTCAAAGGCACAGATATTGCTTTTACTACAGGAAGACACAGAAATGATTACGGGGTATTTGTGGTTTTAAATAGATGAAATCTTCCTTTTTATGCATAAAAAGCTGGCAATGTCATGATTATATACTCAAAATGTATTACATGCCCAAATATTAAAATATGAAGTATATAATTTCAGGACAAGTTGTTTACTGAATATGCTAATCTTAATTGCCATGAAATTTGCATTTTATATTTTTTAGTTTCAGTATGAGCACATTTGATATGAATCCAGTATCACTCACAATTATTCTTTATTTGTCCTTGTCCTTGTCCTATCCTTGTCCTTGACTTTTAAAAAGATATGGAAATTTTTAATGCTAAAATTATAATTCTAAAATTAAAATCATTAATTAAAATCCTATCAACTTGGTAATCTTTCAGGCTAAAGGATTTAAGCAATATTGGCTTAAAATACAACTGTGGTCAAATTTTTATCTATATTTTCATTGAAATATCCAATCTTTTTTATATGCTTAGAGGTTAACTTATTTCTACCTCTTTTTAAAGCAAAAAAAAAAAAAAAAGGAAAAGAGAATGAGAAGGAAAAAAATCAATGCTTTCAGCAATACTGATGCAATGAAAATAACAGAAACAATGAGCAACAAACAAAATAATTTTATGCACATGTTAGACTAATACCTTTTCCCAAAAAAAAAACAAAAAAAAATTTTTAGATGGATGAACCGCAGATTACCTACAAGATATACCTTCTCCGTTAAAAATGACTAAGGGGCGCCTGGGTGGTTTAGTCAGTTAAGAATCCCACTCTTGATTTTGCCTCGGGTCACGATCTTAAGGTTCTTGAGATGGAGCCCCGTGAGCCCAGCATCAGGCTCTGTGCTAACAGCGTGAGACCTGCTTGGGATTCTCTCTCAGCCTCTCACGCACTCTCTCCCTCAAAAATAAATAAGTAAACTTTAAATTTTAAAAATGACTAAAAAAAAAACCCCAGTAATCTGATGGCTCATGATAAAATAAAAGTCATCCATAGTCACATTATAGTCTGCCAGAAATCTTTTAAAAGTCTGTTCTTCATTCTTCTTTGTTCCCATTTGCCCGGGTTCTTGAAATCACAGACAGAGGAGAATCGTGGAGAAAGAGTACTGCCTCCAGCTCTGATTGGATCCACACAAACCAATTAATTCTGTATAGGATTGCTGGATACATCAGACCAAAAATACCAAACCAGTTCAAGCTTTATAAGCTATTTTACTTAATTGCTTTGGAGATCGACTGACCTCTCAAACTTACTTGTTTGTATAGACAAGAACTGTATTTCTACAGAGTTAGAAACCAGAAATTGAAAGGTTGACAGTATATTATAACCACAGCAGCCGCGGTCAACTCACCCACATAAGAAGAGAGCAAACTTGGGGCACCTGAGTGGCTCAGTAAGTTAAGCTAATGACTTTGGCTCAGGTCATGATCTCGCGCGTTGGTGAGGTAGAACCCCGTGATCGGCTCTGTGCTGACAGCTCAGAGCCTGGAGCCTGCTTCAGATTGGTGTCTCCCTCCCTCTGCTCTCTGTCTCTCTCTGTCTCTCTCTCTCTCTCTCTCTCTCTCTCTCGAAAATAAATAAATATTACAAAAAATAATTTGGTTTTGGCCAAATAAAATTGGGATTTGCATTAGTCATTCAAGAGTAGATGTCAAATAGGCAGTTGGCTACAGAAGCCTGGCATTTGGTAGGAGAAATCTGAACCTGAAAATACAAATTAGGCAATACTGGGTTGGCACAGCATAAGGAACTCTGGGTGGGAGGGATTATAAAGACAGAGAGCTGAAGACTGTGTTGAAGACCCTGCTTTTCCCACAGCCAAAAAAGCAAAAGGTGAGGGAGAAGATAGAATTGCAAAGAGTTCACTCACGCATCTTAATGTTAGAGGCCTCTTTTATAGCTACATACAATTAGAAGGTATTGTAAGTCCCTCATTTAGGAAAATCAGTACTAATGAAGCTAGCACCTTATTTATCTGTTTGCTAAACATCAGCTGCTAGTCTCAGCTAATCTGAATCTGGACAAAATTAATTCAGGAAATGGCAGAGTTGAACTCCTCTAAAAGGCACTGTGCCTTTGAATAGTGCCAGCTCCCAAAGCTCTGTCCAGCCACCTGGTGTTCGAGAAACTAATAGGGCTAACTCCACAGAGTATTTTGATTCATATGAAGCCTCCTCAAGGAAGCTACAGGCATGGGTTTCCATCATTCAGCCTACTAGGCATTCACCCTTGAAATGAGCACAAATCATTTATTCATTCCTATCCTGTTGCACTTGCCAAGATGGCCTTCTCAACGATTCCAAACTCCTGGTATTGAGACCTTTGTAGTCCCCTCTCCTAGGAAGTAGGGATGCATGACCTGTATGACCAATAGAATATTTTGAAAGTGATGGTGTGTGACTTCAGAGCCTAGGGAATGAAAGATATCCCAGCTTCTACCTTGCTAACTCTTGAATTACTTGCTTGGGACAAGCCAGCTTCCATGTTTCAAGGACCCTCACACAGCTCCAGAGAGAAAAGCCACTTGGTAAGGGGCTGATGCCTCCTGGCAAAAGGCAGCAAGAAACTAGGACCTCATATCAAGAGCTATGTGAGTGAACCTCCTTGAAAGCAGACCCCCCAGCCCCATCGAAGCCTTCAAGTGACTGCAGCCTTGGCCCACAATTTGATTGCAACTATAGGAAAGACCCTTAGCCATAGCCATCCCAGCTAAGCTGTTCCTAGATTCCTGATCCCCAGAATTGGGAGCAATAAAGGTTTATTACTGTTCTAAGCTGCTGAATTATAGGGCAATTTGTTATATAGCAATAGATAATGAATACCTTCATAGTCTTTATTCTCCTCTTTTTTAACCCCTTATGTGCACATTTGATTTGGAGTTTGCTTAATTCACAAGAGAATGGAGTTTAGAACAGTGGTTCTCAACAGTGGCTGTATAATGGAATTTACTTAGGAACCCCAGAGATCCAGATTGCTTGGTTCTAGGATGCAGCCTGGACATTAGGATTGAGTCAAAGTTATTACCTGCAAATAATACACTACATGATTTCAGATGACATGGAGCAAATCTCAGACGCCAAACATTCACTTATTTCCAAAAGTGTTGATAGGCAGGGTCAGTGTTTTATGGGTGAAAGCATTCTAGATATGGACACTCTGCCGAAAGGGTCAGCAGGGAAGATAACATCTGTCATTTTCTGGTAATCCATACAGAGCACATAAAGCTGTGGCAGGAAAAGTCAGGTAAAAGTGGACTTCTGTCCACCTGACCTCAGCTTACATACCACTTAACACATGCTGCTGAGAGGCTACAGGTTCACGAGGGATAACCTGAGCTATTTTCTTCTTTTCATATAGACTTCTGCATTCAGTCCTCCCGTGCCCCCATACACATAAACTCCACATATCTGTTAAGATACTTTCAATAGCAAGTTAAAGGAAACCCAAAGCCATCAGCTTAAAAAATAAAAATGTATTCTATGAAAGGATACAAAGCTCAATAGTAGGATGTTCCAGAATTGTCTAAGTGGTTCATGTACATCATGCACACAGATTCATTCCCTCTCTGCTATCCTTAGGCGTTTCCTGACGGACACAGACAGCTGCCTCAGCTCCAGGTGAGAAGAGAAAAGAACAGAAGAAGAGAGAATGTGGAGAATGTGTCTCCAATGTTCGCTTTTTATTAGGAAAAGGGGAAAAAAAAACACTTTCACACACACATACACACACGACTTCGCACACATCCCATCAGTGTGAAAGCTGAATTATATACTCATTCCAACCAATCAACAGGAAAGAGAATAAGTAAATATGAGGCTAAGTCTCAATAGGATTTGCCCCACAAAACCAAAGATAGGCACACACACACACATACACCCTTCATATTCTCAACATCAATGTATTATAATCCATCAATAAGAATACTTCCCATTGCATATAGCAGATACAGATCACAAAACACACAAACACAAAATCCCAGTGGCACAAAACAAAAGCCACATATTTCTCAGAAATCTGCAGGTCAGCCTTAGAGGTTTGGTTCTGTTAATCACAGAGAGATGCACTCCCGCATCTCTGGGTCTTTTGATGGTCAGCTAATCCAGGCTGGGCTTTGCTAAGTGATGCTGCTTCAAGCTGTGAGTCAAGCTGCTTTGCTCCTCACTGCAGGTTGGGTTGAGGTCAATTCCAGATGTATTTATTCTCAGGCACAGGCAAAGGAACAGAAGGTATCCAAGGAAGCTTGGCGATAGCAGAAGCACAAGAAGCCAGGCAGATATATGATGCCTCCAAAGGTCTAGATTCAGAACTGACACATTATTACTTCTACCCACCTTTTCTAGGACAAAGCAAGTTCATGGTTAAGCCCAAAGTCAAAATATAAGTACACACATACTACTTCTGATGGGAAGGACTGCAAAATCACATAGCAAGGAGTTTGAATGCAAGGAGAGGATAAGAATCAAAACCAGGGGGCACCTGGGTGGCTCAGTTGATTAAGCATCTGACTCTTGGTTTCAGCTCAGATCATGGTCTTGCAGTTTTTTGTGAGTTCAAGTCCCACATCATGTTCTGAGCTGGCAGCCCGGAGCCTGCTCGGGATTCTCTCTCTTCTCTCTGTCCTTTCACCACATGCACTATCTCTGCATCTCCCAAAATAAATAAATAAACTTAAATTTAAAAAAAAAAAAGAATCAAGGACAGATAGTAAATCTGTCTTTGTTTACCAAAAATAAAATTATTAGAAAAGTTATTGAGGATTCACACAATTGATGGAAATGTAATGATCAGGCTTAGAAAGTAAATATCTCTGAAAAACCAAGAAGCTGAAAGCACAATCATGTTTAGCAGCTATTGGCCAGGATACCACACCACTGGACACTGTCACTGCTGCTTCTGTGAAAAGAGGTCCAGCTGTCCTTTCCTTTATTTACTCATTCAAAATTTAAAGTCCTTGGCAGCAACATCCAATCAGCGGGGTATAGGTCATACCCAAGTAGTATTATCAGGATCAGGGAAGGGAGGCCATAACCTTTTGCATTTCCATATTGGGAGATGGACACTGTCCCCACCAAGATTGCTCATAATTAGACATGCTCCCAAGATAGGAAGAGATGCCAGAGGGAAAAACACACAACAGTTAAGTGGAATGTGATAAGGATTCTGTGAATAGATAAAAACGCATTTCATTATAACATCGAAACATACTCACAAAGGGAGGTAGTTCCTGCTCGACAAGAGGGTGAAACTTTGGATCATTCATGATCAATTACCTGAGGCACACTCAGCATTCACTAGTAATACACAAACAACAGTTTCTTTTGGACAAAGGAAAGAGATTGGTTAGCCTCACAAACATGTTTTTAATAGTTTTGCGCTGCTGAATATACTTAAGGAAATTAAATGTTTTCAATTTTGCACTCGGCATTTAAATAATCTAATATACATGCGGAAGATATATGGCTACCTCATGTTCAAACGTGCTCAGGAAAAACCAGCGGGCCTTGAAACATCCTCGTTCAAATGGCTTTTTTACACTGAGAGATCTTCACTAATGTTACAGGTCTTCAATTCTACTCATGGCTTTGGGAGATCTATACATTCAAATCACTATTACTCTGCTTAAATTATGTAATTGCTCTCAAGGGGCCTAGACTGCAGTATCAGATTAAGTCATAAGATGAATGGATTTGGAGGATCTCATTTTTTTCCTCCGTAATTCACTTTTGGATCTTATAGCAATGACAAATACACCAAAGAGGGCTGGTTTAATAAACGGCAAGTTTTATTAAATGTTTGTAGTAAATCAAGTCTATGTCCCCAAACAGTCATTTGGTTAGTGAATAGAAGGGGAGAGGGAGCAGCAAGGAAATTAGAAAAGGAAGGGAGGGGGGAAAGGAGAGTCAGGGAAGGAAGGATAGGGGGAGAGAAGGAAAGGAAAGGAGAAAGAGCATTTGTCCATCACCCTTCACTGGGTTGGGCACACAGTGATTTCTCCGGATTATTCAAGTCTAATTGAGGGTTGAAATATGGGCACAGATCAAGCACGTCCTCTTAAACAATTTCCTTCTTAGGCAATTGGGGCCACAGGTGCAACATTATGGCTCTCAGTTAACCACACACACACATGCCCAGGTTCCTATGATCCCAGCCTGCTTTTTTATTTTTCTTTTCTTTTTTTCTGAAAATAGGCAGACCAAGGATATACTCATCACAGGTGCTCATTCAAATGAATGAGAGTGGGAATGGGAGTGGAGAGAAAGGAATGCAAAGGTCAGGCAGTATTTTTTTTTAAGTGTTTGTTCATTTTGGACAAAGGGTGAGTGGGGGAGGGTGAAGGGGAGAGGGGGAGGGGGGCAGAGGATCTGAAGTGGGTTCCGCAATGACAGCGATAGCGAGCCTGACGTGGGCCTTCAACTCACGAACTGTGAGATCATGACCTGAGCCGAAGTCGGACACTCAACTGATGGAGCCACCCAGGCGTCCCAGGGCAGTATTCTTAAGACTAGGACTTCTCATCTAAACAACCTTCTGGGCCACTGTGGTTTTGCTCCTGAACACCACCCTCTTACTGGAGGACTGTCCCCACATAAGCTCTTTGGCCTCTCACTCACTCCTGACAGTATTCAGCACAGCCCTACGTCCTTTCCCTCCAGACTATTCTACTAGAGATAGGGGAAGAAATATGAACCACTATTTTCTGTATTGAGACTGATAACAGACACAGACAACTCAAGACAGTAATGGAGAAGCTTGTGAAACAATGCCCCGGAAAGTCACAATATATAGAAAGGAGAACAAATGAAAGAAATGAATCCCATTCAGTTGTATGATCTGATCAAATCCTGGCATGGTTGGGAGTCTCCATTAATAAAGTAAATGGCTTCCTAATTTAGGCTATTTTTAAGTTTCTCCATTATATATAACTATTTTCGTATATATACATATATTTAAATAGGCCATCTAGTTCTAATTAGATCTAAATGAGAGTGGAGAAAATAGCTGAAATGTCCACAATTTATGCTCAATAAACTACAATAATTAAATCATCTGAATAGGTCCCTGTCTAGAAAAAAAAACTTTCTTTCAGAAATGAGGTACCCTTTCTTTATCTGACGTTATCCAAAGAATCCCAAATAACTAGCTAAGGCGTGATCCCTTCTCAATTTTTGACTGAAATTGGATAGTCAGGGTTTGAAATCATTTTATTTCTAACCTGGATACTCCCCAACAAATCACAATTTTCAATGGTCATTACCAGTTATGGGTTTTGGTTCTTGACTGCACTGGCGCTAAAAAGTCCTGGTTTTAAAACACACTTTCCTTTTTTTAATTCCAGAAAACCATCAAGTAAGTATAAAATTCTTACTTTCTTGTTGTTTTTGTGCTTAGAGCCTCCAAAAGAATCTTGTTCCTCATGCTATTCTTTAATTTATTCCAATAAATGTTCCTACAAGATTCAAATTTACTCAATTATTTGCATGCTTTACCTCTACTATTCAAATTCCTGCCAAATTCCAAATTAATTCTATTCAGCATTATTTTCTGTGGTCAAACAACGAAAGAATATTGTCTAAATGCTAATCCACTGTTTATTCATTTTTTTCATACAGCTTCAGTCCCCCAGAGGTTGACATTTCAATAAAACCTTAAAAGGGATTATAATGCTGCCTCACTATATTTTGTTTTCTCCACGAAAATAAATTCAAAACTTTCCCACCTTTAACCTTTAAAAAATTTTGAAAGTAGCCTATCTTTCTTCCTCCAGAAAACAGGCTTTGAATGTGGAATTAATTGCAAGCATCTGGAATAAAAACCAGTCCCTGGGTAACAGAGAATGATTTCAATGGATTCTGGTAAAAGCTTTCCAATAATTTGTTTCCCTTCAATCTAATCACCCTCATTCTTATAGGATGCTGGAGCTGGAAGTCCCATATGTGCTTAATGCAATATTCAAAAGATCCTTGGATTTTTTTTTTTCCTACAACTCAAACTACAGCCCTTGGGCTTACCTGTCCATTAAAGGCAATCTGTGCAGAGTGGCTTGAAATTGAAGTCCATGACATGATTCTTCTTTTTTTTTTTCTTAAATTTCTTTAATGTTTATTTATTTTTGAGGGGGGGGGGGGGGGAGAGAGAGAGAGAGAGAGAGAGAGAGCATGAGCCAGGGAGGGGAAGAGAGAGAGAGAGGGAGACACAGAATCTGAAGCAGGCTCCAGGCTCCGAGCTATCAGCACAGAGCCAAACGCAGAGCTTGAATTCATGAGCTGTGAGATCCTTATCTGAGCCAGTGTCAGACGCTTAACTGACTCAACCACTGAGGCACCCCCTGATATGATTCTTCTTAACATTACAAATTGAGAAGACAGGTTAAAATTTTAGTCATGGCTGAGGGAAAAGAAACCTTAATACACAGGAGTTAATTAATATGAAAACAACTAATGGCATTAAGAGCTATCCATAGCTGACTTGCTAGAATAAAGCAAGGTATAGGAAAGAACCGAAATCATTCCTATTCCCCTCACACCCTCATTATCAAATACTCACATTCAGGTAGATCCTGAGTGTTGGGTGTGGCCAACAATTGTCTATGCTTTCAAGTGTATTCCATCAAGTAGTTTTCATACAATTACACAGGTCAGGTTTGCCTTACGGCTGCCCCAAGTTATGAGGGCTTCATTGCCTCTATCATCCAGATGTTAACAGAGTGTGGTCAGTCTGACCAAGTGAACAACCCCTGTGGCCACAGTATTTTAAAAACTGCATTCACCCCTGCAGTTGGTGAGCACTAAGAAACTTAGATTTGTAGAAGGAATGACATTTCCTCCCAGAGGACAGTTATTGGCTCAGCAAACAAATGTTTTACTTCAATCAGTGAGGTACGCACAAGCCAGGACAAAACACCCTTTCTAGAACCATGTGAGTCAGTTCAGGAATTCAAAATCCAGAAATAGAAATCAATTGGCTTCTCCAGCTTCATGGTGGACCACCCACATGCAAAGCATCTACTGGATGATAGAATATTTTGCAACCACTTCTGATTTAATTTGGGTCAGGCCGTGTCCTAGGGGCAGTGTTGTAAGGAAGCCAGGAGATGAACTGAAACTACAAATCCAGTGAATAAAGAAAAGAGTAGCACCTGGATATTTCTAAGCATGTCAAGTTGGACAGGAACAGAAAGAAAGCAAGTCCTGACCACAGACCAGGGAAGGGAGAGAATGTACAGCATCATGTGACTGGTGTTTTAAGGACCAAGACAAATATTGCATACCATAACTTCTACCAACATTTCATGGCCCCACCTAACTCAGAAATACAGTCAGCCATGTGCCCAAGATAGGGTACAAATGGATTCAAAAATTGGATTTCATAAACACAAGACAGTCTTTGACACATCACTCTCAAATTTAAATAATTTTACATCTATCCATTCATCAAAGCTTCACACAAGCCCAACTGTCCTATGAGAGGTCTCTGTTCCACATCAGCCAGAGGAAGATCCGCCCAGCTTCTGAACACAAACACTCCTCTGTCACTTGACAAATAACCCCTCCTTGTGATTTCTCTTTCTTGTCACCCTATTGCTATCCAATTTTCATGTTGTTTCTAACATACGAAGAGTAGAAGCTTTGTGTCTCCAAATAATTTGCTACTTATCTGCCGCTTATGGACAGGGAGTATGATGCATCTCTAGTTCAGATATCTGCACACACACACACACACACACACACTGCCTCTGTCCCTATCTTAGATTAGGTATATTACTGGAATATGGTCAGTGCAGACGTGCAGAGCAAGATGTGTAAGACTAATCTATTATTGCTAAACGATATTGGGCTTACACTGCAAAGGTCAGTATTTAGGACACTAGAGCTCCAACAGATGTTAATCACAGTCTAGCTCCGCAAAGGACTTGGGGAAGAATGAATATATGCATGAAGTTTTCTTCTACCAAACTTGTTTTATGAGAGCAATAGCCCATAAATACCTGTCAGTTCCCTCCTTAGATCTTTTACTTTCATTTCTGCTAGCACCAACATTCAATACAATCATATATTTGTGTGGAGTTTTTAGTTTCTGAGTCCTAATGATCCAATTATGTTTCTTTTACATTTTACATAAAAACACTTAGGTGGTGTTCCAAGGGGGCAAGAGAAGAAAAGCCTGTTGGTTTGTTTGTTTTTTTTCTTTCTAATTATTTTTTTTTTTTTTTGAGAGAGAGAGAGAGAGAGAGAGATAGAAAGCATGAAACTAGGGGAGGGGCAGAGAGAGAGGGAGAGACAGAATCCCAAGGCAGATCTATGCTGTCAGTGTGGAGCCTGATGTGGGGCTTGAACTCATGAACCGGGAGATCATGACCCAAGCCAAAGTCAGACGCTTAACTGACTGAGACACCCAGGTGCCCCAAAAACCTGCTTGGAATTCAATCACCATATTAATGTGTTAAATCACTTTTTGTTGCGTAATAGACATCTTATCCATGCTGATTTAGCAAATAACGGAATTTACTGGATCACATGAATTGAAAATATATAGATGACCTGAACCCAGGGCTCAAACTATGTCAGCAAAACTAGCCCTCCCCTTCTCTTTGCCCTGTTCCCTAATGCAATGGCTTATTCCCAGCTTCCACAAAGATAGCTGATCCACACCTTTCGTGTTCAAGTCTAACAGAAAATAAAGAGCATGTTTTATAGAAAGCTCAACTCACAACCCACAGAATTCACTTTGCTTGGCCTCCTTAGTCAGATGTCTTTCCCTAAAACAAACATGATATCGTGGAAAATCAGGGTCACATTCTCTCTGATGTAGAGTCCCACCTGGACACTTGGCCAGAAAATGGGGAATCTAGTTCCCCAAAGGAAAACTGGGGTACTTTTTCCAGTAGTAAGGGGATGCATGCAGGACCAGCAAAAAGAGCAGTTATCCCTTACAGCTTTTTTTTATTAAACATTTTTTTTAAGTTTATTTATTTTGAGAGAGAGACAGCATGAATGGGGGAGGGGCAGAGAGAGAGGGAGACAGAGAATCCCAAGCAGAGTCTGCACCATCAGCGTGGAGCCCTGACATAGGGTTTAAAATCACGAAACCCCGAGATCATTACCTGAGCGGAAACCAAGAGTCAGATGCCCAACTGACGGAGCCACCCAGGTGCCCCTCTATTACAACTTTTAATACATTCAAAAATCCATTGTTCTCCTTTCTCCAAAGAGCAGAATTCCCATAGAAGGACTTACCCTCCAGCCAACTTCATGTTTCTCTTGGTGAAAAGATACTGAGAGCTAACAAACACTTTCTTTTTAGATTTATGATCAAATCATATGCAAATGAACATTTTCAAGTTCTATCATTTAGAGTCTTTCTAGAGTCCTTGCTCAATGCCTATACTAGTTTGTAGTTACGAAAGAAACTAACTGTAATTGTGCTGATAACTCCTGATTTTCTTCCCCCAGAGCATATGCATTGCCACCTAAAGCTTTGGCTTGAATATCATCACATTTCACCCTCAGCTTTGAAGATGAAATATAAAGCTTTTTCTTCATATCCATGCCCCCTGGGCTGCCAGCCCTTGGCAGGAAGCTGGGTATTATGGAGAGCTATGTTGTTTGTCTTTGAGATCAACCGAGAGAGCACCCCCATGTAGGCGTCCTGCATGTTCCAGTAAATGGCTAAAGTGATGTGGTTTTCTCTTTCCAAATAAAGAAATTAATTGTCAAAAATTGGCACAAGGCTCTGTTATTTCTTTTATTTGTGTGAGATAAACCAGTCTTGTCATGTTCATCTACAGATTTGTTTCTGGAACCCTGGGGTAAGTTATCCCTGTGGTGGCCACCCAGGAAGACCAGATTTGGCCTTCAGGGCTTTATTTTTACAGAAGCAGTTCTGCTCTGCCATTTCATCTGAAGGTCAGAGGCATCAGCATGACTTTCCTATTTTTACACCTCACAGTTTCTTTTCCTGATGACAATGTGTCACATTTGTTTATTGAGTACCTACTAAGATGAACATCCTAGTACCCATCCTTAAGGAGATCATAGTCTGGTAAACAGAGTCTGACATGTTATACATTGATTTAGAAATGTACTCTGGAATCTTGGGAACCACCTCTGAAATGTATAGCTAACTTCCTAGATAAAAATTTCTCTTTGTTATTAACCACCAAAAATAGTCTTATGTATTCATGGCTATATTGTGACAATGAGTTCATATGTGTGTGTGTGTGTGTGTGTGTGTGTGTGTGTAGTTTCTAGTTAGGAGATATCTATCTATCTCTCCCTTGATGTCATATGTAGATATTGAGATATACTTGTTCTCCCTTAGAAGAAAATTTTTTTTTCTCTTCTTAAACCTTGTTTTTGGTGTCCTCAAATTATAATAATAATTTACAAATTTTAAAAATAAAAAAACATTTTTAAACCTCCTTTGGGTATAAATGGCTTGATAATTCTTTATATATCGGTAGTTACTATTCCCAAGCTCTCATAATTCTTTCCTGATAAGAGTGGATTGGGGCTGAACTGGAAAGACAACCCTAGAAGAGAAGCAGGGCTTTTTTCGCCTCTAATGTTCTGGCCATCTTTGAATGGGATTTCCCACGTACAGCTTGGACATAGTATCTAAAGAGAGGTAACTCATGTAGAAAGATATTTAAGGGCTAAGATATTTAAGGGCTTGTATAACACAAATAAATCCAAGGCAAGAAGAAACCTTCAGGACTATAAATTATAGCATTTTCCCCGCTATTATAGATCCAAGTATAATAAATAAAAATTGGGTTGTATTTTCCCAGGGTTTAGAAGTACCAGAGAAGAATTTTCCATTTGCTTTTGGAACTTGCTCTTGGGTACAGTATCAGATTTCTCCCTTGATGTTATAAGGCAAAAATACCACAGATGAATCAAAACCACAAGCAACTCTAATGTCCTGGCCTTAATGGCTTTTAGTCTTCTTGCAAAAGCATTTTAACCCTATAAACAAAAAATTAGCTGAAGCACTTTGTCCATAATCCTTTGCAAGATTTTAAAAATACTTTCAAATGTGGTTGAGCTTACCAAAGAAGCCAAGCTCAGATTAAGACTTAAGGTTCCAAAAGTAACTACCCACAACACGCCCACTGCTGGTTGTTTCAGAGAAGAATTCCTCTGGAGAAGGCCAGTGTTATAGGAAATTAAATCACAAGATAAACTCATTAGACAAATCTACTGGCACCAGACTTTGGAAAAAGAATCCACATGATGAAAACATCGTCTACTATCATCAATTCTGCCAACCCCCAAAATCTCTACTCAAATATTAGTGTCCGTTACATATTAATCAACTTTGTGTGGACTTTAAAGGGTAAACCAAAGCCCAGGGAATAGACACTTGAACCTGGGACTTGAAGTTACATAACAGGGAAACCACAGAAGTCTTTGAAGATTGACTCTGAAGATAGAATTTAAAACTTTCACTGGATTCTAGAAGGCTAAGATAATCCTAGGAAATAAAGTGCTAATAAATGAGAAAGAAGAACCAGGCATCGAAATGGAACTACTTGGAAGGTTTATGTGACAGAACAAGGAAACAATCAAGTGTAAAGTATGCTTATAAAGGTTAAATGTAGCTGGGTTCTAAAGTGAGACTTAGTATTCAGGTTTAAGAGGTAGCCATTTAGATTTCTTTTCCTCACTGAAAGGGTCTGAAAGCCCAGAACAATTACACCCCAGGATTAATTAGCACACCTGACACTCAGATCTTTATTTCTAAATACCATTCTCTATTTTAAAAATTCAGGTGTCTTTGGTGAAACGGCAGGTTCCAGGACTGGGGCAGGGAAAGTACAAGAGCAACCTGAACATTTTGTGCCAGAAAGTAAGAAACAGCTAAAAAAAAGAAAAGAAAAGAAAAGAAAAGAAAAGAAAAGAAAAGAAAAGAAAAGAAGAAAGAAAGAAGAAAAAAGAAAAAGGAAAAAAAAAACATATAAAATGAACCAAAAACATGAGGATGTGCCAAAAGGACACATGGAGCCAGGTCAAAGGGATTCCCACTGGACAAGTCAGAGACAATGTGAGCATTAAAATAAATAAGAACTATAATAACCCATTGAATAAAAGAAAAATCCATGAGTCCATATTTATTTTATTTTTTAAAATATTTATTTTTGAGAGAGAGAGACAGAGTATGAGCAAGGGAGGGTCAGAGAGAAAGGGAGACACAGAATCCAAGCAGGCTCCAGTCTCTGAGGTGTCAGCACAGAGTCCAACTGGGGGCTCCAATTCAAGAACCACGAGATCACGACCTCAGCTGAATCATGGCCTGAGCTGAAGTCAGACGCTTAGCCAACTGAGCCACCCAGGCGCCCCCCCCCCACCATGAGTCCATTTGATCATAAATAGATGATTGATAGACTGTAGAATGCAACTAATAAATCTGGAAAGATCCACTTAGAAAATCACTAGAAAATCACATGCAATTATTATGATAAAATACATTGAGGCAAGACTTACCAATGGGTTAGTCTTGGCTAGCACGGGTAGGGGATGAGTTTGGTAAGAAACAATATTTGTATAGCCCCACCACACAAATTACAACTATCGCCCCAACAGCTGAGCACAGCCAACAGCCTACTGTGAAGACCAGGCTGTGGCCATGCCCAAGTTCAGGGCCTAACCTGATCACACAACATATTCTGACCCCTTGTACCAACTCCCGCCCTGCCTGTGGACCCACCTGACACAGATTCCAGCTAGTGGCACCAGGTGATGGAGGAGGCAGGACTGAGTTCCCATTCAACTCGGACAGATTGCAAAACACAGACTGTATCCCTGTCCAATCACTACATCCAGCCATTGGCACCACCATACCAGGAAACACAGCTCATGCCCCCACCGCACCTAAGGTGATTGCAGAAGCCAGCTAGTGGCCCCACCTGACAGCAGCACACACTTAGCTGCCCTTCCAGACTCCCGAGCCGACCCAACAGCCCCACTTGAACATGGAGCCCAACCAACAGTGATACCCTTGACCTCAGAGCATGAGTAGTGGCCTTGCCCAAATTTATCCAAGGAGATGAAAGACTCTGAAACATAGTATATGTAGTTAGCAACACCATATTGTATACAGGAAAGTTGCTAAGAAAGTAGATCTGAAAAGGTCTCACCTCCAAAAAAAATTTTTTTAAAAGTTAACTATGTGAGGTGCTGGATGTGGTAACAAATGTTATTGTGGTAATCATTTTGAAATGTATACTTATATCAAATCATCATGTCCTATGTCTTCAACACACAATGTAATATGTCAATTATACATAAGCTAGAAAAAAATTTTAAAACACAAGGATAATTTCTCTGTCTCTCTGTCTCTCTGTCTCTCTCTCTCTCTCACACACACACACACAGCACAGTCCCCAGCCTTGCTTCTAAGGCTCTTCAACTGCTTTAATCAGATCCTAGATTATCCAGGATAATCTCCTATAGTTAAAGCCAACTGGATAAGGATTTCAATTCCATCTGCAAATTCCCTTCACAACAACGCACAGATTAGTGTTTGAATGAGTGGAGATGTAGCTTAGCCCAGCAGACACTTCAAAAAAAAAAAAAAAGAAAAGAAAGAAACCATCACAGTGAATATATGTGTATATATATGAACAAGGAGGTTTAAAATATTTAAATTCAGAAATTATAGCCATTCGTTCTATACTTCTGCTCTCATAACAAAAGTGCAATGTTAAAAGCCAGGCAAACCTCAGATTTTTTTTTTCTTGTAAAAGAACAAAGATGTTTCAACAGGCACAAAACAGACATTTACGGTAAATATCATTTTTCCTGAGACAAAAGTAAGAAGTCATCAAAAAATAGTCAAACATAGCCATTTACAATAAATTGTTTCTGCTTTCAGAAGGAAAGCATTAGCTTCAATATGGCTCATAAGTCAGGCTCACCATGATAAAGGACCAGAACTTGGAAAATATTGGGCATCATAAATGACAGAGTGGCTGAGAAGCTAGAAGTTGTCATATTTTATTATGATTCAAAACAAACCAACTCCAGTCCTGTGCCTTGAAGGGGACAGAGGTTAGAAAAACATTGGCAGTTGTTTTATGACCCCTCCAGCTTTGGGAAGAGAAGTTCCTTAGGACAAGCAAAGCCCCTTTTTTCACATGATTTGAGGACCGACAGCATTTTATCATGGTGCAAGAGGTTGCTTCTTACTGTGTGATGGCATCCATCCTTCCTCTGATGGAGTTGAAGGCATGCTTCGCTAGGGTCGTGACTCCTTCTCCTCCTCTACCCCAAGCCTGCAGTGGCTCACTACCCTCCACTCAAGTGATCGTTTTCCACAGGCAGTAATTCATCTTCTTTTTTTTCTTCTCTTAACACCTCACAAAGAAAGCTGCCTAACAGCTTGTGTGAGTCTCTGTTATCAGAATAAAAGGAGCAAGAATATACACTGGTAGTCTTTTGGTATGGAGAATCTTTATGGACTTGATGCGCTCATTGGGAAGTTAAAGAAGTCGCGTGGAAATTCATTGTTGGGGGTGGGGGGTGGGTAGGGGCACCTGGGTGGCTCAGCTGGTTAAGCGTCTGACTCAATTCTGACTCAGGTCATGATCTAACTGGTTGGTGGGATCCAGCCTCACACCAGGTTCTGGGCTGACAACTTGGAGCCTTCTTTGGATTCTGTCTCTCTCTCTGCTTGCACTCACGCACGTGCTCTCTCTCTCTGTCTCTCAAAAGAAACAAACATTTGGGGGAAAAAAAGAAATGTACTGTGCAGAGAGAAAACTCAGGATGGCTTCTGTTGCTGTGTAATTTTTTTCCCTGTTAGATTGCTAAAATAGTTACTCTTGGCTGTGGACAAGGTTTAATAAAGCTCGGTATGTGATAACATTATATTCTCAGGTTATTATCATCAGGTTGGCTCTGTATACTGTGTATGCAGTAGTCTTGAGTATTACAGTTAATTCTTACTACTCGAGTATTATTATCATTACTTAAATATTACACTGAAACAAGCAGAAGACAGGAAGACCCTGCTGGGATGGCGATACTATTGGGTGGTGGATTAGTTCACTTACCAAGAAGTCCAACCCTACCAAGCTGTGACTCAGCTTGAGGGCCTGTGTGTTGGAATGGAGGGAAGGTCTGTCTAGCATGGAAGACTGCACTTGAGTTTATCCAAACCAGCCCTCTTGTAGGGGAGGGTGAGGGAGCCTAACGAAGAGCCGTAACTAAGGGATTAAGGATCCTGTGATAAATTTTCCTACTACCACCACTGAAAATAAGAAGCAGAACGTGACAAGGAATAACTATTTCTTATTGGCCAGATAAAGGAGAGCATATGAGATTCACAGGAAAGATGATGAAGAGCTCATAGTCCCGGCTTTGTAGAGAGAAGAGGCCTCAAGGAGCTTGAGAGGTCAAAAGTGAGTCACAGCCACTCAATGGGCTACCTGCTGGTGGCCCAGGAGGCCAGTGTAGACAGCAGTCACAGGATATATTTTACACAATGTCCTGGGGAGTTAATAAAAGAAGCAGCAGCTACCGCGGACAGAAGCAGAGGCACAAATATAAATCTGTGGGGTGTCTCAGAAAGACTAGAAAGGGGAAGGCTAAGGTCCCGGTGAAGGTGCCTGCTGACCCCCATTGAGCTCACTGCTCCCTCACTGCTGCTGGAGGGGGCAGGTGGGTCCCTTTTGGATCCAAGCTCTGTAGTTTTTGCATTATGAGCTTTCAAGCTTTATTTGAACATTCCTTTTTCCAGACTGGGTCTGACTTAAAAACTGGACTGGGTCCAGGCTCAGAATGGGTCCAATTTAGAAACCAGACTGAGTCTGACTTAGAAACCAGACTGTGTCCAGTGTGAGGACTTAGGTGAATGCAATTTTGTCTTAAGGCTGAACACGGGTTAATTTACCAAAGATAATCTTGGATTGCATTTTAACCTCCATAAGTTTATCCATCTATGAGGAGCCATATAAATAACGGGGTCTTAGCCAGGTGCTCACCATAAAGGGTAGAGGGAAAATTATTTTCCCTCCTCTACAGTTTCTAGGGATAAGAATGGGACCTGCTAGGCCACCCTGTTACCTCTAGAGCCTATAGGCAGGATCCTGGGAACATTGGCAGGAATCAGAAGAAGGTAAGAATTCTTACCAAAGTCAGCTCTGCCAGATCTCCGTTAGTGTTACCTGGCCAAGAGAGGAAGGGAAATTTTAACTTTGTCCATTTCTTTCCATATTCAGATTGGCAAACAAAACCATTGGTAAGAATTACATCTTTGAATTCTGACTTGTGAATTTGCTTTTGGGTACCATTTGTTGTTGATCCATTCTCTTCCAGAGACAACTATTGCCTTCTTACTTGTCACACTTTGTGTCCTGAGGACTTGACTTGGCAACTGTCAGACTGGGAGGCAACAAATACCCGGCTGTACCAAAAGGTACTCCAAAAGGAGATTGTACTCCATTTGTGACTAGGGTCCTACTGGCAGTAGCCAGCTAGAGTAACAGAAAATTGACAGTAACTGTTAGTTTCACTAGGAAGGAAGGTTTCTAAGGGTTAAAAATTCTAATTAATCTGTATAACTAAAATGAGAAATAATAAGAGAAACAATCTTTGTGAGGGAACTAGGATGAGTTTTGACTAAGAAAAGGTATCGATGATAGAGATACATTTTTGCTAAAGGAAAACAAAGTAATTGTGTCCTAAAGCAGAAGTGTTTTTTTTTTTTTTAATGGAAAGAGGAGGACAAAGACCAAACAAATTGGATACAGAAAGCTGAGAAGAGAGAGAGAAGAGGAGGAAAAGCAGGGCAGAGAGAGAGAGAGAATTTTACCTGCGCAGTCAAGCTGGCTAAAAACACAATGGATTTATTATAAGGTAATAAGATAAGCTTTAATAAATATGCACTTCTGTAAAACTAAACATTTTTCTTTCATCTGCTTAACAAAGTTCTCTTGACCTAATGGTCTGCTTTTTTTTTTAAGTTTATTTACTATAAGAGAGAGAGAGAGAGAGAGAGAGAGAGAGAGAATCCCAAGCAGGCTCCACACCCAGGCCAGGCTTGATCTCATGACCGTGAGATCACCTGAGCTGAAATCAAGAGCGAGAGGCTCAACTGACTGAGCCACAGGTGCCCCTGGTCTGCTCTTAATAAGACTATAAAAGGGTTTTACTTTTAAGCCATCTGTCTAGAAAGCAAAAATTCTGTGTTTCATCAAGATCATTTCTTGGGCTTCATGTTGTCTTTATCAGGTCTTTGATTACTTAAGAAAACTCAGTCTTCTCAATATTGAAAAAGCTAAGGTCTTAACAACTGTAACTTTCTGCATTTGCCTTTGAAGTTTTTAATGGTTTCTTCGGTTAAGTGGGTGTTTAAAAAATTTTTTTTTAATGTTTATTTATGAGAGAGAGAGAGAGAGAGTGCAAACGAGGGAGAGGCAGAGAGAGAGAGGGAGACACAGAATCCGAAGCAGGCTCCAGGCTTTAAGCTGTCAGCACAGAGCCCCACATGGGGCTCAAACTTGTGAACTACAAAATCATGACCTGAGCCATGATCAGACGCTGAACCGACTGAGCCACCTAGGTGCCCCTAAATGCTTATTTTCTTAAACACACTTCCCAAAAATAAAATTCTAAATGAAGTATTTTTTTTTAACTTTGAACTAACTTTGAGGTTTGCAGACAGTCCCTGAATCATCTCAAAAGATTTCTTTGTCTCTTCTTATAAAAAGAGACATGTTAAACTAATTGGGCTTATTTCATACATTAAACTGCAGGGGAAATATTGTCCAACAAGAAGTGATGCTAAACCTTCTTTAGGTTATAATGTATGGATACATTTTACTAATATTGTTACAGAAATTATATAAAATATCTGAAAATCCAGGATATCCTAGTATAATAGTGTTGCCAGTTGTAATTCCTGTAAGCATTTTAAAACATTGCATGCCAGGGGTGCCTGGGTGGCTCAGTCAGTTAAACGTCCAGCTCTTGGTTTCAGTTCCAGTCATGATCTCATGGTTTTGTGGGTTTGAGCCCTGCACTGGGCTCTGTGCTGGCAGTGTGGAGCCTACTTGGGATTCTCTCTCTCTGCCCCTGCCCCAGTCACGCTGTCACTGTCTTTTTCAAAATAAATAAGTAAAACTTAAAAAGAATTAGAAAACATTGCATGCCAAAGAAATAACCAATTTTTCTTGTCATTTTCATTAAAATAAACTCTCCCCTCATATCTTTAACCATGGCTATTTTTTAAGTCTTTTGTCATTTACGGACGGTTATGATTTTAATCTGATGCTTTTGCCAAAGTCCTTCATCTTTAAGGAGACTCACAGAAAGGATTCTGATTAGTCCAAGTTTCTGCTAGCTTTCAGATCATACCCCCTAACTGAATGAGAATTTCAGAACTCTAATGGAAAAAGTGATAACTGTATAAAACTGCTAACAAAAGATCAAGATCACTAAGAATTAATTACATGGGGGTCAATGAATGGATGAGAATAACTATCATTTTTAGGACTTTTGCTTGTTTAGTTTTGCTTATGACTTGTGTGAGTCTTTAATGTTTTATTTTTCCAGATGTAAGTAAATCTTTAGCCCTTTTCTCTTAAGCTCTTAGCCATTTGGAAAATACACCTTTATGAACAAGGATGAAACATTGACCTTTTCCTTCTACCTGATGCTGCCAGAATTCAGAAACTCCAATCTTATTTTCATGGGAATACAGTTATCCATACAGGTTCAGTAAAAATCGGTTCTTCGTGTAAGAGGACATGGTCGGAAATACTGGTCATACTACCAACGTTGGAAAACATTGGAATGCTGGAAAAACTCTTCCTGGTAACTTGCTTATAGAACAAGGAAAAAAATAGCAAAAACAATTCTTCCAATGGATTTGACATCATAACTTATGAGTTTCATCATAAGACAAAAGCAAGAGAATGACCAAAAAAGCAGGGTATTGTTAAATTAATTAAAGAAGGAGGCCATGGGGTGCCTGAGTGGCTCAGTTGGTTAAGCAGCCAACTCTTGGTTTGGGCTCAGGTCATGATTTCATGGTTCGTGGGTTCGACCCCCACATTGGGCTCTGTGTTCACATCACCAAGCCTGTTTCCCTCTCCTACTTGTGTTCGCTTTCTCTCTCTCACTGTCTCTGTCTCTCAAAAAAATAAATGTTAAAATTTTTAAAAGGAGGCCATTAGACCAATGTCGCTCCCATGCGGGCAAACCATGTTTATTATTTATTTTTGAGAGAGAGACAGACACACAGACAGAGCATGAGAGGGGAAGGGGCAGAGAGAGAGACACACACAGAATCCGAAGCTGTGCTGACAGCTCAGAGCCTGACATGAGGCTCGAACTCATGAACCGTGAGATCACGACCTGAGCTGAAGTCAGACGCTTAACTGAGCCACCCAGGTGCCCCATCAGCTTAGCTTTTAATAGCATAAACACTCTAGTCCTTCATAGTCCCTACCCCTCTTAAATGTCTTTTAGCAGCTGCGTTTCACAGTTTTGTGCCTCAGTGACATATGAGCTTGAGAGCCTCTACTATCTAAGTGAGTGCTGGCAGGGTCCAGTGGTAGATGGTTCAAGGAGAGGCCAATTAAACTCTTAAGTCACTGCTGCTGTTATCCCAGTTGACACATTTAATAACTGGCTATAGTGTATTTCAACTCTTCCAAGCCTTCCATCCAGGATGCCAAAGTTCATTACCAGAAGAATATGTTACTAATGATTGCTCTCTTCTTATAAGACACATACATTCACAGAATCTTGGCTGGTGTGATTCAGGGAATCACAGCACACATACAACTATTTTCCAATTTATTTGTTTAATTTGAAATATCTCCCTTTAGCATAGAACAAAGGATAAAGTACTTATAAATCCTGACACAAAAGTATCTAATATTTTTCTTTCAGCTTAGCAGTACACAATAAAACAACACACAGAGAGCATTAAGAGCTGAATTATTCTGAAATTACTTACACAGAACTCCAAACTACTTGTCAGAAGATTTTAAGCAATAGATATTAGGAAGACAATGCATATATTTACATGAATCTAAGAACATTTTGTAGCCTCCTACGGCTGAAATATGCTGGGCCATAATCAAGCCTCTAGACAACACTCAGATCACTTCTGTAATTTGAATCTCTTTTGCAATAACTTCCTAGAACAGCATAGACATCAAAACATCCAATTTGTGTTGGCAGCAAAGAGACTCCATTATTCATTCATTCACTTCAAGGTTCTTAGTTGCAAACCAAAGAAACTGTTCTAGCTCGTTAAAGCAGATAAAAATGCTTTATTAAGGACGGAAGTCTCAGAATTTCTGGGAAAGTCACAGAAGCAGGCTTGTGGCCATTCTTCCAGGAACAATTTTCAAAGTAAGATGCAAAATGGTGCCAGCCCCAGGGCAACCACCAGGCACAATCCCGTGGATTGCACTGTTTATTCCAGGGACTGAAGACAACTCCTGGAATCTTCCAGACTACACCTCTGTAAAGCTGCATGTCATTGCCTGGGTCAGAGGTCTGTGCTCAGCTACAAAGTATGATGGCTAGGGAAGTAAGTTTCTGGGTCCTTCCGCTGTTAGCAATGGGCTCACAAGGTGAAGTATTCCTCAAACACAGGAAAGGTGTGGTGTGCAGAGGTCCCAAAGAGTCAAAATAAAAGACCGATGCCCCCACCAAGCAGAGGGCACTAGATACAAAGTGAGGAAACGATGAGGAAAAATAAAAATATGTTAAGCAACAGATTTGCGTGGAATCTGTAGTTTGTTGGGGAAGACAGAACAAAAATTAAGCAAATAACCACATTAATAAAGATACAATTATAAACCACATAAGTGATGCAAAGGACAGAGATCTATATCCCACTGATATAGGTGGGACCCAAATGGAACTAGGGATCACAAGACTTCTTGAGGAGATGATTTCTAAACTGAATCTGAGGAAGGAACGAGTTAAACAGATGGAAGTAGTTGAAGAACCTTCCAGAACATTCCAGTGAAGGGAAGCACATATGCAGAAGGCCTGTGGTGAGAAGGAACACAGCAAGTCTGAGGAGGTGGAAGGACCATGTACTTATTCTAGGTTAAGGTTTATGGGGGAGAGGAGTGTGTTGAAAGTAAGGTTAGGATAAGGTAGATGAAGCTAGATGAAGTCATATTTCTTTCTTTATTATGAAAGCAAATATGGATGAACTATGCAGGAGAACCCTAAAATAATCAGATCACCCTGATTGTTGTGTGGCAAATGAGGACCTGGAGACTGTGGACATTGAATGGTTCTGAAGAGAAGTGACCATAGTCTTGCCTTGTACAAGACACATGGAGAAAGCCCATAGGCCACTTGACAGTAGACTGTCGTAGCTTTTACTTCAACATTTATGTTTTATTTTAATCAGTTTTCCCATATCTGTTATTTTGTAAGATTGTATTACATACATGCCTAAAATTTTTTCTGATTTTGTCAAGTTTAATATCATAAGTATTCCTCTTTTTGGAAACTGCATCTGGGATGACGTAATAGAATATCTGTAACTCATAGCCTCATGCATTTGGACAAATTGAAATTCCTTGAAATTCAGAATTTATTATGAAATGAATTATAGGGACGCCTGGGTGGCTCAGTCGGTTAAGCGTCCGACTTTGGCTCAGGTCATGATCTCACGGTCCATGAGTTTGAGCCCCACATCAGGCTCTGTGCTAACAGCTCAGAGCCTGGAGCCTGTTTCAGATTCTGTGTCTCCCTCTCTCTCTGACCCTCCCCCATTCATGCTCTCTGTCTCAAAAATAAATAAACGTTAAAAAAAAATGAATTATAGTTTCCAAACAGTAGTGAATGACCAAGGAATTACATTATTTATCACTGTTTTTCAGACTTCCACCCAAAAAGTGCCTTACCCTGGTTGGGATATCTACTAGCTCTTTACCGATTCTTAATTTCTGCAAAGACAGCAATAGAAACCTATATAAAAATTTCATTAATTTCATTTCTTCAATCACTTGAATTTCAGTTAGGACTAAATATTTCTTTGCATGAAAGCAGCCTGAAGCATTAGATGAAAAACGTGGGGTTTCAAGCCAGAAGACGTGACATCAAGTTCCATTTCCATCACTTCCCAGATACCTGACATCGTGCGCGTTATCTGTCTCGCTCAGCCTTTGCCTTCTCAACTGCGAAAGTAGCAGGATAGGGCCTCCAGAGGAGCTGTAGCAAAGACGAAACAAAAGCATGTTTCAGCAAAGCGGTTCGCATACTGGAAAACTACAGTAGCATGGGTTGTTAATAACCACGAAGACAATCTGCTAAATACACAGGGGAAGAAATGAAGAAACAGTGGGGTTCTTGCTGGCAAAGACCGATACCCAAAACTATTTGCAGCATTTTAACAATATGCACAAAAGGGACTAAAACTGTTTTGATGGCGAATGTGCTCCTTCTTTCTGAATTTCTCTTGCTGGTCTCTGACCTCAGAGCACGTGAAAGCCCTGAATCAGCCTACAGCTGCCTCCCAGGTGGACTATCCCCCAGAACGCAATCATGGTGGTAAATTTAGCAAGTCGTAACTCTTCCATAGTGATGAATGCTTATGCTTCTCCAGCGCACCGTTATGTTTCGTTTTATTTTATTTTTTATTTATTCACCAGATATTAACAACGCGCCTCAGTTCAAGGCACATTATTATCACTGATCCATACGAGGGTCTCCAGTTTTATTATTTATTTATTACATTTTATCCCAATCTCGAAAGTAACCATTCTATTGTGGTTTATTCTTTTTATTACTAAGTGCTTAAAAACGTGATGTGTGATTTCCTTGGCATTTGTGTTAAACTATGAAAATCCTTATAGATCTCATTCAGCTTCTACTTTTTTGGATGAAGCTTTTTTTTTTCTTTTTAAGATCCGATCTAATTTCTATGTATACATCAGATGTGCTCCTTCTAATGCTTCCTTAATAACCCATGGAGGTATTCTCCACATCTGTCTACCCAAACTACCCCCAATTCCCACCATTGTAAACAACACTGCAGTAAATACCTTTATATATTTCATACTATAAATATGATTGAAAATTTTTTTAGATAAAGTCTCAGGAGAAGAATTGCCAGGTCATAGCTACATATATATATATATATATATATATATATATAAAATTTGTATCCATCATGCCAGACTGTGCAGAATGCCTATACCAGTCTACTCTCCCATGAAGCTTCCTGCATACCTGCTTCCCTGACAATACTTAGCATTACCCAGCTTTCTTATTTTTGCCACTTTACTATTGTTAATTTAACTGCATTCTTCCAATTATCTTCAGCATGGCTTTGGGCACATGTTGGTTTTCAGAATTTTCTTTCCCTTAAATTACTTGCTCATGTTCTTTGTTTCCCTACTATAGTAATTGACTTGTCAATATACAGAAACTTTTCACTAATTATTACTCCCTTGCCCCTTTTAGATATTGAAAACACCTTCTTGGGGTGTGTGGGTGGCTCTGTTGGTTTAGCATAGGACCCTTGATCTTAGCTTTCAGGTCATGATCTCATGCTTCATGGTATCAAGCCCCATGTCAGGCTCTGTGCTGACAGCATTGAGCCTGCTTGGGATTCTCTCTCTCCCTCCCTCTCTGCCCCTCCCCTGTTTGCTCTCTCTCTCAAAAATAAATTAATTTTAAAAAATAAAATAAAATTTGAAAACACCTTCTTCCAGTTACTCGTGTTATTAATTTGGCCCCTGGTATTCTTCATGAACAGAAAGCTTTAATTTTGATACAATTATGGTTATCAATCATTTGTTTTATTTTCTTTTTGAAGTTTTTGAAGGGTTTCACCATTCTAGATTGTAAGGATTATCTCATATATTCTCTTCTATCAGCTGTATGGTTTTCCCTTTTCAATTTAGATATTTAGTCTATCTGGAATTCATCCTTTTTTGGGGGTTAGGTAGGCATCCACTTTAATTTTTCTGCATATGGTGAGCCAGTTTTCCCCAAACACTTCAACTAAACAATTTTCATTGATTTGTGGTAACTCCTTTAAAGTTTATTAAGTTCCCGTGGATACATGAGTCTCTTCTGAGTGTATTATTTCCTTCCACTTACCCGTTTATCTGGTCTTAATATGAGTAGCACATTGCTTTTATCACTTTGGCCTCGTAGTATGTCTTAATACGTGACAGGCAAACTCTCTATCTTTATGACTTCCCTTTAACCAACAGACAGCCATGGACTTTTATTCCTCTCTACAATTTTTACTGAAAGTTTAATAGTTCCTCTAAAATATTTAACTGGAATTTGGATTGAAATTGCATTTCATTTATATACTGAATTGAAGAAAATCCACATCTTAGGAATATGAATTCATCCCATCCCAGGAGCATGAAATGTCACTCCATTTATTTAGATCATCTTTTATATCCTTTACCAGAATTTTGAAGTGTCAGGAAATTTATGTGAAACTTGGAAATAAGGCCAAAAAGATGCATAGAATATCCTTACACTATCACTCTGGGATGAAGACCACAAAAGGAAAGAATTGCTATGGAATGCACTTGGTTTATTTCACTGTTTACTATTAATAAAATGTCTCAGACCTAGTGAGGTTACATGTTAATTTCTAAAATTGCACCCAGTAGATGCAAATAATTTTGTGTCTGATGAAACAGAAAACTCCAAACATCCAAGGTCTGTGGGACATTTGTTTTATAACCAATTCAGCCCTTGTATCTTAATATTTCTCTATTAAAGTGCCTATAAATCCCTGGCTTCTCAAGTGCTCTTTGAACTGACCATGACATGAGTGGTTTGCTCGTTAATTAATGAATTTAAAATCTTTGACACATGTTCATTGTCTATTTACATATAGACAATTTACATATAGACAAATTTGAAGATTTCATTTTGGTACCTTTCTCCATAAAGGTCCTGGATACTGCATAGTTTTATTTAAATTATGAATGGAATAATAGTTTTATGGAGACTTCTAATTGATTATTGCTGGTATAGAGAAATATTTTCTTATTTTTGAAGGTTGATGTTGTATCCAGCAACCTTGATAAACTCTTACATTAGTTTTAATAGTTTCTCTCTGAATCTTATTAGTTCTTTCAGGCAGACAATCATAATACCAGCAATTAATGAACAGTTAGATACTATACACAAATTTTTAAAAGTAGATAAAATAAATAAATTCCTAGAAAATTACTAAATACCAAAATTAACCCTAATTTTACACACATTTATCTTGATTTGATCCTAGTTTTAACTTGTGACTCTTTTCTTATTTTTATTTATTTTTAATGTTTATTTATTTTTGAGACAGAGCAAGACACAGTGCAAGCAGTGGAGGGGCAGACAGAGGGAAACACAGAATCTGAAGCGAGCTCTAAGCTCTGAGCTGTCAGCACAGACTTTGCAGGGCTTCTACTCAGTAACCGCGAGATCATGACCTGAGCTGAAGTCGGACGTTCAACCGACTGAGCCACCCAGGCACCCCCAGACTCTTTTCTTAAGTTTGTGTATTTATTTTGAGACAGAAATAGAGAGAGAGATCAGAGGAGAGGCAGAGAGAGAGGGAACTCACAAACCGTGAGATCATGACCTGAGCCGAAACTAGGAGTTGGACACTTAACTGATGGAGCCACCCAGGCACCCCTTAACTTCTGACTCTTAATAAAAATGCTTATTTATGGTGTGCTTTCACATAAATGACCTCATTTGATATAAAGTTAGATCCTATGAGGTAAATGAGGTTCATTATACACTGAAGTAAATAAATACATAAAGGTAAGTGCATTGTGAAAAGTCAAAGCCCTACCTGTGGTGGATCCTCGTCAATATCCAGGTCTCATGCCTTGGAATCAGGGGCAATTGTTACAGCAGATACTTTTCCATGTCCCTCTACCTCTACTCTCCAGGTCGTTTTACAAGTTCACCAAAAATTGACTTGATCATAGCAAGGAAGTGTTCAACAGCTAAGAGGGGAAATGCATTCACACAAGGTTTCATTTTTGCCTTCCTTCCTCAGATCTAGAAAGGAAGACTGATTAGTTATTGTGGAAAAGTGGGAAAAACAAAATGATGGCCACTCATCAAAAGTCTTGCTTCCTCTTCAGAGTCTAGAGGACATAACCAGGCTCCTGTAACAAATGACTTGGGCAGATTTTAAGATTCGCTTGTGGTAGGTTGGACAGATTTGGCAAGTAAATATATAGGATGCCCAATTAAATTTGAATTTTTGTTAAAACAATAGATATTATTTTAGTATAAGCATTCCCCATGTAATATTTAGGACATGCTTGTAATAAAAAGGAATCCATTGTTTACCTGCAATTCCAGCAGTCTAGCTAGCTTGAGATGAAAGTTCATTTGCTAAGAGTCTAGTGGCCCCATTTGCAGGAATTTTTAGTGTTATAATGTCCCTATTCCAAAAGGTATACAACCCGTACTTTATCTTTTATTGAAAGATATTTTTTCAGAAGATTGATATGTGTTGTTCTAGGAGATGTAAAAGAATCAAAACTTTTATTTCAATTACCTTTTACCATCAGTATAATTTTAAAAAGCTCCAAACATTTAATTCTGCAGAAAATTCAACCCTTTACAATATGAACTCTCTTAAATCAATTCAGCTGAAACTAGCTCTCACTAAGCCATGATTCAAATCACTACTTCAAAACAATTCATCACTATTATCAAACCTGTTAATGAAGACACCTTCCCTTGAAGGACCCTTCACAAAGACTGCTGTTGGGAGCACATCAGCCAAATGGGAACCTTCCAATATTACCTCATGACAGTTGCCAAATGTTTATCTTTTCCCCAAAACGTTAGAATTTTCTGTCTCTCTTAGGAAGTTTTTCTCCACTCCTTGTAATATTGTTGTTTAATTTTATACATTGAATGCATTTAACTCTCTAATAGAAGGTTAACCCATTATTACTATTTCATTGCCAAGTGACTATCACAACAAAAATACAACTTTTAAAAATATTTCGTCAGTAATTATAATTTATTAAAGTTTCCATGTACCAGATAACGGAAATTATGTATATATCATAGGTATATATAAGTATATCATATGTATATAAGTATAAATTATGTATATATCATATGTGTGTGTGTATATATATGTGTATATCATGTGTATATACATGTGTATAGTACATATATAATTAATATATATGACCAGAGCCGAAATCATGACCTGAGCCACCTAGGTGCCCCTAAAGTCCGTGCTCTTATACCACCTCCCTACCTCCTCAGATAACCCTGTGTGGCTGGTACACCCAATCCCATTCCCAACCTCTTCTCCTTTGCCACCCTCCATAGCAGAGACTGGGAAAGCCAACCACTCCATTTCCAGCTTCCATCACAGCCAGAGCAGACCATGTGACACAGTTATGGCAAGAGAAATATAAGGAGCAGTGGACTGGAGCTTCTGGAAAATCTCTGTTTTTAGGATCAAAGGGACAGATCTGAGGGGTGCCTGGGTGGCTCAGTCAGTTCAGTGACCAATTCTTGATTGTGGCTCAGGTCCTGATCCCATGGTTGTGAGATCAAGTCCCACATCAGGATCCGTGCTGAGTATGGGGCCTACTTAAGATTCTCTCTCTCTCTCCCTCTGCCCTTCCCCCATGCTCGCTCTCTCTCTCAAATAATTTTTAAAAGATTGGGGGGGGGCAAATATGAGTCACTGCTCTTCTCCTCCTCTTTCTGCCAAGATCACAGATCTTGTGATAAGAGACATAGCCCTCATTTTGTGATGACTTTTAAGGAAAGACCAGATGATCTACAGAGAAGCCACCCAACCCTGGTGACAATAAACCCCTGGATCAAGAACCGCAGCATCTACCTTGACTTTGTATTAGGTAAAGATAAATCTACTTGTTTAGCTAGCTTGTCAGGGTGTGAATTTCCTTTCCATGCTAATTATTCAGATATTAGAGATTCTCAAGAGATCCACATTCAACCAACATGTACTGAAAGCCTAACACTTCTGGGCTCACTGATAGACATCATCATAATTTAACCCTTTTACAGTGTCTTGTGTGGTGGGGATTATTATACTTACTTCATGGAATTGTGGTACAGAGAGGTCTGGCAGTTTGTTCAAAGGCAACACACAACTGGCAAAAAGTCAGGATTCAAACCTGTGTCATGTGAATCTGATTTTACGCTTCTTTCTTTTAGCTATCTGGAAACACTCATATGATATTGAGACACCAGTTTGGTTTCACTTTGAAAGTATGTGTTCCTTCCACAGGAATTTTCCAGTTTTCAGAAACAAATAATCCTTGCATAAGGAAGTCTCACCAAAACTCGTGTTCCTTAAATTCACCGAGTACATTATCTGGCTTACAGGTTTTCATTTTCATGTAGAGCAGGCTGTGCTCTCTCCCATGGAGAAATTATTGGTAGGAAAATGAAGACTGAGATCCAAAGAACATTCACAAAAGACAAACAAGAAAGAACCAAAAAATTGTTATGTAGTAGATGTGAACAGACACGGAATATGATGGTAATAGTCGCATCTCTCACAGGCAGAGGATGGAGTATGTAAGGCCAGAGAATTCCCTTACAATTACATTTTACCCTGAATTCATAAAACCGCACTGACTGGCAATCCTTCTTCATACAGAGAGCCTTTCAGAAGAGGAAAAGAAAAATAAGTTGTCATCTTAAAAAAAAAAAAAAGTACCACAGAATGGAGAAAAAAGATTAGGCATGATAACAAGTTGTGGAAAGGCACTGCAAAGTCAAAGAGATCTCAGTAAGTACTCATTTGTCCACGGTCTTAATAGGATAAATTCCTCCAGGGTCTTAAAAGATAATGAGCCCGCCAATTATTGTCTCAGGGCACAGGAGCAGGACGAGGAATTACTGCTGTTTTCAGATGTAATAACACAAGCTGAACAAGTCAGAAATGTCATCCTGGAGGAGTCGTCCTTATTTGAGCAAAGAGATGTTAATCACAGGTGAGTCTTGCCAGTGGCTCTCCAATCAGGCAAGTCAAGGCTCGTTTGCAGTTCGAGCAAGACGCTCCCAAATCAAATCTGGTATTAACGAGGTACCACAATAAGGAGACTTACAGCAACCATAAATCTTTTGATTTCCGAGCCAGTTGTCTATTTGTCCTTGTTGGCAGAGAGCACATATTTATACAGCTTTCAGGGCAAAGCAATCCAAATAGATGCCAGAGACAGAGGCAGATAACATTGATTCATGAACGTGTGCTGCTGTGCGGTAGGTCTTTTGACATCATAATAATTGCAGTTTATTTTCTACATTAAGAATAATTTTCAAGTGCAAATATTACATTCTGTTCAAGTCTGTTAAGTGTTCAGAGGAAGTTAACACGGGCATTTGGAGGGCATCGGCACTCCTGTGGAGCTCTTTTGTTGTTTCTATTTCATTTTGGGCTTTGAGCCTTAATTTCTTTTTATGTTAGAACTTTAAAACCCAGAAAAAAAACTTGAAGGAAGAGAACAATAAATACCATCCATCTCAATTCATCAAAATGTTAACATTCTGTCACACTTGCTTTAATTTCTGTTTCCTCCAATCCTCCCTCCCTCCCTCCCATTCTCCCTTCCTTCCTTCCTTCCTTCCTTCTTTCCTTTCTTCCTTTTTTTATGTGGGCTAATCTTCTATTCTTTGACATAAAAATATATATATACTTTTTTGCTGAAACATTTGAGAATAAGTTACAGACACTGTGTCAGTTCATCCCTAAATATCACATATCTGCTAAGAATGAGTGTCCTACATAACCACACCATCCCTTTCATTTATCTACATTAAAATTTCCCCAACTGATGGAAAATAACTTTTAAGATTACTTTACTTCTTCATTCTAGAATCAAATCAAGGTTCACACATGACATGTGGCTATGTCTCTTTAATACCTTTAATCTCTTTTAGAAGAGCACTCAGCTTTTCGTTTTCGTTTTGATGACATTGAAAAATTCAGGATAGTTGCCTTCTACTATACCCCATATTCTGTATTTAATTCTTCTTCACCATTAGGTTCATGTTAATTATTTTGTCCTAAGTACTACCCACTACATGTGATGCTGCATACCTCCTACTGTTATCATGTATCTATCACAGGGCTTAATTTTCCTTGGCAATTAAAACACATCATCTTTGGGATAATACATTGAGTCCATGCAAATATCTCAACAACACTTTATTCAAGAGTTTTCGTATTATTTTATGATCTTTGCTTGAATTACGTTTGGCTGCAAAATGGTGACTTCTAAAAATCTTCTTTTCACATTAGTGAATAATTTTTTATAAAGAAGACCTTCTGCCTTTTATTTCCCCTCTCTCTCTCCCTCTCTCTCTTTCCCCTCTTCTTTCTCTGTATCATTATAGATTTATATTTGATGTGATATAATCCATTACCATCATTATTCTTTTCAGTGCTCAAATTGCCCCCATTTTGGCAAGTGGAAGCCCCTTCATCCTGGCTTCTGTTAATTCTTTTGACATGAGCCCATTAGTCTTCGAACACTTCCTTGCTTTAGGGCATAACAAAAATAGCCCAGACTTATCTTGTATTTTTCTTGCCTAGACCTGGACTCGGCCATTTCTACACAAAAACCTTAGTTCTTTTCAGTTCAAGCTACTATCTGTGTGTTGTCGCCACTCTGAAGAAACAGGATAGACCCTGCCCCACCACCCAAAATTTGGTTGGAAGGTCCAGACTGATGACTCATAGCAAAAGGGTTATTACTTACATAATGACGCTTTCTGGGAAAGCAGGGAAGGCTTTGCAAGCTGGTCTGAAAATGCTTTGCAAGACAGGAAAAGGAGACTGCCGTGGGTCTTTACAGTAGTCAGAGGGGAAGGCTGACATGAGGACTCATGGGCACAGGCAGGGTCTTGTGTGGTTTGAATTTCCCAGCAGTATCAAGGAAGGAGGATCCAGAGTTTCTAAGCAGCTAGTCCAGAAGTGAGGCAGAGGGGGAGGGAGGGGAAGCTTAAGATTTTGGCAATCAAACATCAAAAAACAGAGCCAGAGTCCTTATCATACTGGATTATATTTACAGGCTCTTATATAAATCTAGGAGATAGAGATCTGTTACATCGATACTACCTGTGTGCAAAACTCCTGTGCAGGGTACATGGGAAGTATGTGGAATAAGAACATAAGGCACCTCTAGTTCTTGAGGTAGAACAACCTCTCTAAGTCCACAGCATTATCACCAAAATCGTTATTCCTTCCTAAGATCCTTAATATTTCCAAATGGTTTCCAAATCAGATATGGATAGGGATATCAATTTTCTTTTTAGAAAGTCAACTTTAGGGGCACCTGGGTGGCTCAGTGGGTCAAGCCTCTGACTTTGGCTCAGGTCATGATCTCACAGGTCATGAGTTCTAGCCACGCATCAGGCTCTGTGCTGATAGCTCAGAGCCTGGAACCTGCTTCAGATTCTGTGTCTCCCTCTCTCTCTCTGCCCCTCCTCTGCTCGCACTCTATCTCTCTCTCTCAAAAAATAAATAAACATTAATTTTTTTTTTCATTAAAAAAAACAACAACAAAGAAAATCAACTTTAGAAAGGCTCTGGGCTTTAGTGATGTCAGAGAGCTCCTAAGAGGGTCAAAAGATTTTAACTTATCTCTCAGCCAGGTCATCTAGACTATTCTTAGGGCCTTTATATTTCATATAAAATGTTAGATTAGAGGCGCACCTGGCTGGCTCAGTCAGATGAGTATCCGACTCTTTATTTCAGCTCAGGTCATGATCCCATGGTAGTAGGATTGAGCCCTGCATCAGGCTCCATAGTGAGCATGGAACCTGCTTAACATTCTCCCCCTTCCCACCCCTCTCCCCTGCTTGCACTTTCTCTCTCTGCACTCTCTCTCTCAACTAAAAAATAAAAATAAATAAATAAAAATTGAAATAATGTTTAAAAAATGTTATATTCGAGCAGCTCATCATTAAACTGGATTAACAGAAATACTGTTACATTAAACACTCAGAAAATAATGCTACAGATCTGTGTCAAGACAGATAATGCTAACAACAATAATAATAGCAGCTAACACATATTGCATGAATTTATGTTCCAGGAACTCTTCCAAACACATTACAGTCATCATCATCATAGTTCATTAGATTAAATGTTAATATCACCCCAATTTTTCAGTGAGGAAATTGAAGCCCAGAGAAATTAAATAACGTGACCAACATCACACCATGAGTAAATGAAGGGGAAAAAGATTCAAACAGGGAGCAGGAAGACAACATTGAACATTAAACATCTCAAAGCCATATTTTAGTTCTGAAAGTGGAGCACAGACTGATTTCCACCCAATATAGGAAGTGCCAAACTGGCTCAGATTTTAAACTAGTGAGAACAAAACTTTTATTCTGCTCTATTTCATTTTATCCCAGAATATTAGGGGAACAACATCCAAGGCAGCAAGTAACCAAATGACTACACGTTAGGCAGACGAATGGTTTGGACTTTCCCAATCCAAAGGGCTACATCAACAATCAATTTGGAATTCAGCTATGCATGCCCTGTTGGGTTCCCAAGGCTATTTTCCCCTGCTAAAACCCAGACACATTTATACAGTAAAATGATAGAGGCATTGATTTCAAAGGGAGCCACAATGGTGGGTTAAAAATAATTGTTCAACCACTGTTTGACCTTCAGCTTTGGAGCTCTCAATGTTAGAACACATACTGTGTCACGTTCCACATGATTTGTATATCAGATCATTTTTACACACATCTCACTCAATCTTCTTATCAACCCAGTGCTAACGACATAAAATTTACATACACAAACATGGAGCAAGGATCTCAGGTAATCCACATGTCTACTGAAGAAGGGGAGGGTGGCAAATACCTTTTCCAATCCCTTGGCAGACTTTACTTGGACGGCTATGCCAGCAGGGGGCGCCACAGACATTACCTTTGATAAATGACCGCCCCCCCCCCCCTTAGTGGTGATCCCTTACACTTGCTTTCTGTCCACTGGGATTCTGGGTTTTCCCAGGTCATGTGCAAAGCTGGGAGTGCAAGGGGGTCAACACCGCTGGAACAATATTTAATCAACAGGGGGTAGGAAGTGGTAAATAAGGACTCCTCTTTCCCCATCCTTGGTGGATGATTCTGGGGTACATTCTAGATAATGCTGGTGGAGCCCTGGCATCACTAAGCCCCAGCTACTGCCAGCCATCTTCTTTAAAAAGCATCTTTGGAGGCACCTGGGTGGCTCAGTTGGTCAAGCATCAGACTCTCGATTTCAGCTGAGGTCATGATCTCATGGTTCATGGGTCCCAGCCCCAGGTCAGGCTCGCACTGGCAGCATATAACCTGCTTTGGATTCTTTCTCTCCCTCTCTCTGCCCCTCCCCCGCTTGTGCGCCGATGCTCGCACACGCTCTCTCTCTCAAAATAAACATTTTTTTTTTACATTTTTAAAAAAAGCATCTTTGCATTGGCCTCCTTCTCTGCTCTGCTCTTTCCCATTCGTCATACCTATTTTGCTTTATTGTATTCGGTTGCAGGAGTTTATTAAGAGTTAATAAATACATCAAAAAAAGTCATATTCCTGGGGAACCTCTCATCAAGCCCTTGTCATAGGTGCTGCTTTGGGGAGAGAATCTAAGCAGAATCTAAGAGTTTAAGTAACTTATTTTTTTTAAAAAGTCACTTATGTTTGGAGTCTAGAATATCTGTCAGACCTAGATCTAGGTCTTGTATCTTTTTATGGGATATGGATTAAAAGCATGTGTTTTCAAGTAGATTCACCCGCATTAGAAACTAGCTAAGATATCTTGAGATACTGCCTTGATTTTTCTGAGCCTCAACTATGAAATCGGAATGTAATGAAAATAATAGGAAGGGCCAATCTTTGTTAAGTATTGCTATGCGTAGACTTTGTTCTAAATGCTTTACAGGTATTAACCTACAAATTGGCACCATAACCGATGAATACCGAGATAAATACTAGAATTATCACCAGTTTACAGATGAAGAAATGGGTACAGAAAGGCTACTATGCCCGATATCACAGAGCAAGTAAGCGGTACATTAGGGATTCCAACCTCAGACAATCAAGCCCCAGGGCTAATACATCTAAGCACTATTTATTAGCTTTCCTGTTTCCTCAGAGGGTTATAATATTAAAATGTAATAATAAAATAAAAATACATGGCATTTAGTACAGCACTGGGTGCACAGGAAATGCTTCCAAGTTTTAGCTTAACAAGAAAAGAAAAAGAAAGACCGAATCCTAATGAAAAAGATTAACAAGTATTCCTTTTCTGTCCATTTATCTTTGTTTCTGTAATTTCTTCTTTTCTCCGACGGTCTTCCATTAAAATGTTACTTTCTTCCTTCCCTCTGCCTTGGTGATGTTTTATGTCTCCCTTGTCACCTTCCCCAGTCACCTTCCCCCAACTTCTCCTATTTCTTCCTTTCAAACCTCATTTTTCCCAATTTCAAGGCCACTGACAGATCAACATGAGCAACATCAGAGATATTTTATTTTCATGACATTCCCTTCAGAATGTCACCAGCAAAAATGGTTTTTGTGGTCTTTGCAACAAAGTACCCAGAAATGCATGCAGAGACACAATCAGTATTTGTCAGATCCTCCATCAGTAGAGGCTTCTCAGGGATCTAAAGGGATGGATAAAAAAGGATATCCTGGGGGTGGGTGTGCTGCCCATAGCCTAAGAGACAAGCAAAAAAGAGCAAATAAACTAAATAAACACTTTATTTGATTCACTGGCAAGATCTTCTCTTTCTTTTTAATTAATAGTCCAAATGCTAATCCACTTACTCTAATCTTTCCTTACAAATTATACCACCGAGAATAAAATGCATACGCAAAAAAGTCACGCCTGGAGCCATAATTAAGGCCCTTGACAATTACTCTGATTACTACATTTTTCACAAGTGCCAGGAAATGTTGAACTACTGTCTGGACTCCTTTCGCCTTGTGGAAGAAGAACACTGCTGATCGAAATCTGAACGATTTTGGTGATCACTAGTAAAATGTCCGCAGAGGACAAACAAATGAGCCCACTAACTGATGCCCTTCGTCTCTTGAGGCAACTATGGATTATCTTCAATTTTAGGAAAGTAGTATCTATCGTGGCTAGATCCCCACTGGCTCTTGAGTCTTCTTTGGAACTCCACAGAGTATGAATGAATTTAATTCTGTTGAATTAAGTAAGGTACGTCCCTATGAAGAAACATTCCCAGGTATAGTCCGTAAACTTGCAATTCAGACTCTTGCACTGAGCGATCTTTTCAAAGTGGTTGTCAGAGCGACCCTTCCAAGGTTGGCAGTAATTGCTCTATTCCTAAGGCAAGCAGCTGCTTACTCTGACTTTTGGACAATGGTTGATAAAAAATTAATCTACACGTGAATGGGTATCTACACGTCACTCTGAAATATTCCTCCAGCTCAAGAGTTTACATATTGTTTACTCTTTTCAGTCACTCATCCACTTGTTTCAAATGAGTGATTAACGGAAAAGCAAAATTCTCAGGGCTGGTAGCAGCCAGATTATTAAATGGTATATGCATTTGTCTAAAGTTAAAGATGTGCGTTTCCCTGCATCTTGGGTGATACTCTTCTCTTGCTAAATACCAATATGTCTCAGGGGTAATCCTATAAATGTCTATAATTTCAATCTCGCATGGTTATTTTAGTTAACTCAAATATAGATTCCCATATTAAACATTCTGAAACAGTTTGTCCTTTATCATTTGAAGAAGTTGAACTGTCCTTTAAAGTATAATGAAATAAGATTTTTTTTTTAAGAGGGGAATTTTTAGCACCACGTTTATAGAGCACTCTTGGTGCAGGAACCAAAATTATTAGCAGTGCCTTTTTTGCTTGTTTTAAAAGACTCTTCAATTTTGGCTGATGGTTACATCTCTAAATAGATTTCATGCTCCCTGCTCAGAGATGGAAAAGCACACGTAGCTCTCTTAACATTCAAATAACAATGTCTCCACTCATCATCACCAAAGTCCAATACCTATCCCGGAACCTATTAAATTAGCTACAAAACCTCTGCTATTCTCATGGAAATAGCATGTCTGTGAGGGCCTTTTAACTCATTTTATCCCTCTCTGCTACAGAATGTCTTACATTCCAGAATGTATCTAAAAGGATTTTAAAGGTCCTTTTTTTGTGTGTGTGATCCTGTGATTTCATCATGACTGCTCTCGATGACAAAAGACGGTCCTGCCTAAATGAAAAGACAGCTGAGGGAAAAGAACTACTGCTTAGTAAAAGCCCCAGCTTAGGGTATACCATCACGTAGCCATGGGCAGCCCAATTTACTACAGTTCAAAAACAAGAAAGGGGTTATTTGCAAAACCCAGGTGAAGATGCTAACAATTCAAGAGGGAAATGGAGTACAGGGAAAGGCACTTGGCATCCAAGCTAAATGGGAATCTAAAAGAATAGCTGACATCTGGAGGTCAGAGATCAGGTCGTAAAGCAAGGAACGGACGCAGCAGGCAATCCGCTCAGAGGACACCACTCACCAAGTGTGACACATCCCCACTGTCTTGTAAAGACCTACCATAGCAGGAAATATTCAGGGGAGATTAAAGCTTTCCTTTCTGAAACTTATATGGCTATCCACAGCCAAGTACTACCCAAAATCATCCTGTGCTGCTGGAAGGCATGCGGCTAACAAGTGAGAAAGGCATTTTCGGAAATCTGTGTCTCAATTCTAGAATGCTATCATTTTATTTTTTATTTATTTTTTTTTATTTTATTTTTGGGACAGAGACAGAGCATGAACGGGGGAGGGGCAGAGAGAGATGGAGACACAGAATTGGAAACAGGCTCCAGGCTCCGAGCCATCAGCCCAGAGCCTGACGCGGGGCTCGAACTCACGGACCGCGAGATCGTGACCTGGCTGAAGTCGGACGCTTAACCGACTGCGCCACCCAGGTGCCCCGAGAATGCTATCATTTTAAAGGAACATTCTTAATAGACCATACAGTTACATCAGAGCAGGGGTTCCTACTAGGCACCAACACATTGTTCTCACAGGTATACATGTCACGCTGACTTCATGTTTCTCTCTATATCACCTTCTCCCCAACACCACCGTCACTCCCATTCATACCATTAGGGACCATCAGCTCTGTTACCAAACTACCAAATGTTCAATTTTAAGATCAAAATGGTTTCACAGGGTGTCTAAGTTGCTAATGCTGAGCGATCTAAGCCAATGCTTCTCAAATCTTAATGTGCATACAAATCTCCTAGAGGATCTTATTAAAACTCTGTAGTTCTTGGTTGAGATCTTGGTTGAGATCTGACATTTTGTATTTCTAACAAACTCCCGGGTGCTATCAAAAGTGCTAACCTAGGGGCGCCTGGGTGGCTCGGTCGGTTAAGCGTCCATCTTCGGCTCAGGTCACAATCTCACAGTCCGTGAGTTCGAGCCCCGCGTCAGGCTCTGTGCTGACAGCTCAGAACCTGGAGCCTGCTTCACATTCTGTGTCTCCCTCTCTCTCTGCCCCTTCCCTGCTCATGCTGTCTCTCTCTGTCTCAAAAATAAATAAACATTAAAAAAAAAAGTGCTAACCTATGGAGCATACCCTTGAATACCTTAGTAACTCAGAACCCTCATAATTGTCCAAAATTCCTGAAGCTTCCTCAGATTAAAATCCAGCCTAGAACTAAACCACATTCTTCAAAGCAAGGGTTCTCCAAACGGAGTCCCTGGATCTCCAGCTCTGCATCAGACTGCCTAGGTTCTAGTCCCAGGTTCTAGGCTCCTCTCCCTACCTCCTGTGTAACCTAGCTATGCAGTCTTTCTAGGATTCCATTTCCTCATCTTAAAGTCTCAACAGGTCATTGCAGGCATTAATTAAGATGACTCAGGTATCGTGCTTCCCATAATGCTCAGTATGGTAATCAAACACCAAAGGTCAGATCTCCTTAGAGAACCCTAACATGAACTTCAGGGACATCTATGAAGACACTAATTATTTCTAAAGTGTTCTATGTACTTTTTACTTCCCTGAGACAGAATCCACATCTTTCTTTAGATTCTCAATGGGGTTAATAACCTTAAAAAGTTTAAGAACTATGGATCAGAAGTGACTGGAGGTGGGGGTGGGTGCATGGATGGCTCAGACAGGTAAGCATCTGACCTCTGGTTAGGTCATGATGTCACGGTTCATGAGTTCGAGCCCCACATCAGGGTCTGTGTTAAAGCTTAGAGCCTAGGGCTTGCTTTGGATCCTCTGTCCCTATCTCTCTCTGCCCCTCCCCTGCTCTCTCTCTCTCTCAAGAATAAATAAACATTAAAAAAAAAAAAAAAAAAGAGTGACTAGGAGTCCCAGAACTGCTCTGGTGTCCAGAAGATGGGTATGAGGAAAAGATAGACCTTGACAAAGCACTGTCATGAGCCAAACCCCACTGGACTGGGGGAACAGGCATGGGAAGAAAGGACAGCAGACTAACTTTTTCCTAATTTGTATTACTTATGGTCGTCATCACCATAATCTTATAAACAAGTGTTGATCCATTGGGATAAAGTTCTCCCTGGAGTGCAGGTGCCCCAAGTGCATAAAATGACATAGTAAGAAAACTCCCTCAGGCCACTAATAACCTCATGTGGGTGACACACTCAGTATTTAAAAAGCATCACTTGTGTGGTCAGTGTGCCCTACCTAATGGAGCCCTAGAAGGCCAGTTCTGTCACATCAGATCACAGAGCTGGGCACAGAAGAAAAAGAACACTAAATCACGCATGCTCTGACTGATTGTTAGAGCAGAGTCAGCTGTGAGCAAGGCAGGCAGAAGAAACAATTCCATGGTTCCTGAAGAACTAAGGATTACAAAGGCCAAAGGAAGATGGCAAACAGAATAGCAAGAGAAAGCTAGAGAAAATTCAAAACACACCCATTAACAAATTCATGAATAATCAGAGTTGAGAGAACAGTGTGGGCCAAAACTGAGGTGAAGGAAAACAATACCTTAAAACTTGCTTTGTCCATCTTCTTGCCTACTATTTTAGGAGTTCCACAATAGATAGAGGAGAAATTTTTAAAAGTATGTATCACAGGGAAGAAGTGAAGGCATTGAATGAAAACTCAAAATATCCCTTTGATTGCTAAAACTAATTTAAATGTTCATTTATTTTTGAGAGGAGGGGGGAGAGAGGCAGAGAGGGAAGGAGACACAGAATCTGAAACAGGTTCCAGGCTCTGAGCTGTCAGCACAAAGCCTGACGTGGGGCTCCAACCCACGAACCGTGAGATCATGACCTGAGCCGAAATCAGACACTTAACCAACTGAGCCACCCAGGTGCCCCCAAACCTCTGTTCTTCATTTTTTTAATGTTTATTTATTTTTGAGAGAGAGAGACAGACAGAGTACAAATGGGGGAGGGGAAGAGAGAGGGAGACACAGAATCAGAAACAGGCTCCAGGCTCTGAGCTGTCAGCACAGAGCCCACTTAACCAACTGAGCCACCCAGGCACCCCTAAAACTAATTTAAAGCAATCCATATGACTACACAGAATATTCCAACCTGAGGAGGTGACTTGATTTTTACGATTGTGAAATAGGTATATAAAGGCAAATACACATGCAAAATTGAGCATTAAAGAAATAAAAGCATAAAAGAAATATACTCATCGAATATAGTTATGAAGTCTCACATGAAAAACAATAGATTTCACAGATATATATAAAAATACCCAAACCTGAACTTGATTTTAAACTACACAAGTAGACATGATACCACAAAAGTTCATTGAAAGTACAAAATATGGCCCTTTTTGGCAGGATTTCCAAGCCTCACTCCAGGATACATGTGTATAGATACCATAAAAATAATTTCTATTTTCACTTACAATACCCAACTTTAATTTTTACAAGAATGTCTAAGAAATAATTCTTTTTTAAAAATGTTTATTTATTTTTGAGAGAGAAAGAGAGACAGAGCATCAACAGGGCAGGGGTAGAGAGAGAGGGAGACAGAATCAGAAGCAGGCTCCAGGCTCTGAGCTGTCAGTACAGAACCCGGCACGGGGCTCAAACTCACACGTGAGATCATGACCTGAGCCGAAGTCAGATGCTTAACAAACTGAGCCACCCAGACACCCGAGAAATCATTCTAATGGCTGATGCAATTTACTAAATTAAATAATTTACTGAATTTGTAATAATTTTTAAGTTAACAGGCATAGTTAACACTAAATCCTAAAGTCATATTCACTTTTTTATAATAAGTAATCACACTAAATAACATCATAAATTTTAGCAATGGAACTTTTTCTTCTTCTTTTTAAAAAAATTTTTTAATGTTTATTTTTGAGAGAGAGAGACAGAGCACGAGCAGGGGAGAAGCAGAAAGAGAGGGAGACACAGAATCCAAAACAGGCTCAGAGCCCGACATAGGGCTCGGACTCACAAACCGTAAGATCTTGACCTAAGCCAGAGCCAGACCCTCAACCAACTGAGCCACCCAGGCACCCCTGGAACTTTTTCTTCTTAATCATCAACTATCTCTCATATCCCAGTTAATTTTATATTTTATCTTGTTATAAAAAAAACTCATTAAAGGGTTTTAAAAGACATAGTTTGTTGCAAAGTGAGATGATTATATAATGTAAACAATGCAAAATAGAGGCTAAAACAAGTTTTTAAACAACACTGAAACAAAAAAGAAACTGACACAGTTTTGTTAAAATGCTAAAAACATCTGATTTGCTTCCATGTAAATCTGGACTGGATAAGTCTTGAAGCATCCTGCAGCTCATCCACTATACCTCTCCCTTCTGTCCTTTTCTGAGAAAATCAGTCCTGCCAACTTGGCCATGAAGAGCAGCCGGTCCCTAAAGATGTTCTAGAACTCAAATATCTTTCTCATTCTTATAATATATAGTCTTATAATAAACCCAACTTCGGTTTGCTTGTCTGAGGGGTCTCTGGTCTTCTGTTACAGAAGGCTCTTGAGCTAGCCAGGAAAAATAAATATTGGCTAACCTAGATCCCTCCTAATGAATTGACATGGACGGATGTCAGTGCAGATCATCTGCCTACAATCTGCCCAATACTAGCAGACAGTCTTTAAAGTCAGAAAATAAATTAGTGATACTCTACAGCCCTACGGCAGGAATCCCAACTTCCATGTGCTTTTCAAAGGGGACAGTTGAAAGAGGCTGAGTCCACTTTCAAAACATCATCTAAGTTAGGAAGACATTTATCGCTTCAGCCACACTGCAGAGCTAAAAATCAGTGTTCTTGCTGTGTTTCACCCCTCTCTCTAGAAGGAAGAAAGGAAGAAAGGAGGGAGGGGATGGTAGGAGGAAAGAAATACATGAAGCAGACATTGACAGAACAGAAGGGGAAAATGGATAGCCACACATTAATTGAAGACTTCAATACATCATTTTCAACAAGACAGTAGATCAATAAGGAAATAGAAGGGTTGAACAATACTGGAGGACAACACTGTACAAGCACATACGGAACACTAAATTCAGCAACAAAGGCACATTCTTATCAAGTGTTCATGTAACATTCTCAAGGACAAATGACATGTTAGGTCACAAAACAAGTTTTAACACATTTAGGAAAACTGAAACCATACGAAGCATCTTTTCTGACCAGAATGGAACAAAAGTAGAAATCTAAGGTAGAGGGAAAACAGGAAAATGAAAATATATCAAATATATATGGAAATTGGACCACCCACTCTTAAATAACCAATAGGTCAAAGAAGAAATCACAAGGGAATTCAGAGAGTATCTGGAGACAAATGCAAACACAATGAACTTATATAACACAATGAAAGCAATACTAAGAAGGAAGTACAGAGCAGGGAACATTTACATTAAAAAAAGAAAGGGGTGCCTGGGTGGTTCAGTGGGTTAAACGTCTGACCTTGGCTCAGGTCATGATCTCAATGCTGGTGAGTTCAAACCCCATGTCAGGCTCTGTGCTGACAGCTCAGAGCCTGAAGCTTGCTTCAGATTCTGTGTCTCCCTCTCTCTCTTCCCTTCTCCATTCGCATGCTCTCTCTCCTTCAAAAATAAACATTTTTTAAAAATAAGAAAAAAATGTATGTCAAGCAACCTAACTTCATACCCCCAAGGAACTGGAAAAAGTAAAATAAATTAAGCCACAAGTGAGCAGAAGGAAAGAAATAAGAAATATTAGAGATAAACAAAGTAGAAACCAGGAAAACAATAGGAATAAACAACAACAACAACAAAAGTAAATCTTGCTTTCTTTAAAAAAATTTTTTTAACGTTTATTCATTTTTGAGAGACAGAGAGAGATAGAGCACTAGCGGAGGAGGGACATAGAAAGAAAGGGAGACACAGGATCCGAAGCAGGCTCCAGGCTCTGAGTGGTCAGCACAGAACCCCACATGGGGCTTGAACTCACCAACCACGATTCATGACCTGAGTCCAAGTCGGATTCTTAATGAACTGAGCCATCCAGGCACCCCTGGCCTTGATTTTTTTGAAAAGCTTTGCAAAATTGACATTTCTTGGATATGGCACCAAAAATGCAGACAACACCCAAAAATAGAGAAATTAAACTACATCAAACTTAAAATTTTCTGTACAGCCAAAGAAAAGGCAACTTCTATAATGCAACAACAAAGAGAAAAATAACCAGTTAAAAAATGGGCAAAGGAATTGAAGAGACAATTCTCCAAAAAAGATATACAAATGGCTAACAAGTCTGAAAAGATGCTCAACATCCCTAACCGCAGAAGAAATGCAAATCAAGACCACAGTGAGATATCATTTCACACCCATTGGGTTGGCTACTACCAAAATAACACTAAACAGTAAATATTGGCCAAGACACTGAGAATCTGCAATGCTCATGCATTCTTGGTGGGAATATAAAATGGTGCAGCCATTATGGAAAACACTGTGTAGGGTCCTTTAAAAAACAAAATTAAAATCACCATATGATATCTAAAAGAGTTCAAACTAGGATCTCAAAGAGGTATTTGTACACCCATGTTCATAGTGGCATTGTTCACAATAACCCAGAATACAAGCAACCCATTGAATATCCACTGACAGATGAATGTGTAAAGAAATGCAGTACATACATACAAAGAAATCTTAAACAGCCTTAAAAAAAGATAAGAAAATCCTATTACATGTGTATAGAGTTTCAGTTTTGAAACACAAAGAAGTTCCAGAGATCTGTTACACGACAAAGTGATACATTTAACAACAGTGAACTGTACACTTGAAAATGAATAAGATGTCGGGGGGGGGGGGTGGCATCTGGTGGCTCAGCCAGTTAAGCATCCAACTCTTGATCTTAGCTCAGATCTTAATCTCAGAGTTGTGAGTTCAAGCCCGGTGTTGGGCTCTGTGCTGGGTGTGAAGCCTACTTCAAAAAAATGAATAAGGTGGTAACTTTAAAATCATGTGGTTTTATCACAATTTTTTAAACATATGTTTATATCTGGATATTAACCTCAGAGAATATCATTTAATCTGCCTAGGATGCAGAGTGGATACTGGGAATTTTTTAAAAGCCCTCCTAGTTGTTCATTACTGTGTATAGGACCATGGGCCCAGTGCTGCCAGATCTTACATTTTTTCCAAGAGAAGCTAGAATTGAGATTTTTATACAAATGTTTCTCATGTTTTAACATTGGCAATTAATTTTTTAAATGCTATGCAAACCAAACACTAGCCTGTGGGCTAGTGATCTCTGAGCTCCTTTCCAGTTTAAAATTTCTGTGGATCAAAATTAAGTTTCCTGTATCTCAGTAGCTACCCTCCTTACCAGGTGACTCTCTTTCAAATCTTTCCTATGGGAAGTAGTCAGCGATAAACTGGGTCAGTATCCACAAGAGACATATCATGGTTACAAGTCCTCAGCTCCACGCGGCTTATCATCGGGCCAGTAAGCTGGACTGGGGATCTCTCAATAGCCATTTCAGGCAAAGAACCCTGATGCTTAAGTTGAACATGTCATGAACTCCTAAATACACTTAACATACAAGAGCTGAATTGCTTTGATGTAAGAAGGATTGGGGAAGAGGGGCGCAAATGATCATGTTGTATTTCCTGTTCCATCAGCAAGCTTTCCTTTCTTTTTCTTTTTTTTTTAATTTTTTTTAACGTTTATTTATTTTTGAGACAGAGAGAGACAGAGCATGAACGGGGGAGGGTCAGAGAGAGGGAGACACAGAATCCGAAACAGGCTCCAGGCTCCGAGCTGTCAGCACAGAGCCCGACGCAGGGTTCGAACTCACGGACCGCGAGATCGTGACCTGAGCCGAAGTCGGCAGCTCAACCGACTGAGCCACCCAGGCGCCCCAGCAAGCTTTCCTTTCTTGAGTAGACTCCACAAAGCTTCCATCTAGGTTCAGAGAAAAGCTTCAGGAGCTGGAGGGGGGAAAGCATCAAACCAAACCTCTTTATCCCCTGCTCCAAACAGAGCAGCTCTGCTCTTATCGGCTGTGCTGAGAATCCACTTAAGGTTTTGTTTGCAAAGGGGGTTCAATTGCTTTCAGGAAGGAAGTTGAAAACAACCCTGACCTAGATAAGGGTATCTAGTATGCTCATTAATTTTTCAGATGACAGCAACAGAGATAAAACTAACTGCACAAATAGAAAATATAAGCACCAACGAAAAGTGAAGAAAGCGGTGGAAAGGGAGATGGAATTCTGAGGGTATCAAGCAAACCAAATAAAATGTTGTTTAGAACAGAATTCCAATTTGTGGGAAAGCATAGTAAAAGTCAGCATGGAGCTATAAGACTCCTTAGCCTCATAGCCTGTTTGCTTACCCTCCCTATGGAGGAATATTCCAGGCTGGACTTTCATGTCTGTGGGAGTTCGAAGCACATTTAGCAGGGAGGTTAATTAAAGGTCTAATAACAGGAAGCTTGTGGAAAGAATAAAGTAACCAACATTATTCCATCAAGATAAGAACACTGTGAAGAAATTTAATCTAAAAATACAAAGACTGGAGAGGCAGCCAAACATAGATAACTTGGACAATAGCAAAATTAAAGACTAGTGCATCAAAGGACACTATCAAGAGAGTGAAAAGGTAACCCATGGAATGGAAGAAAATATATGTAATTTGTACATATGAGAAGTGGTTAATATCCAGAATATATAAATAACTCCTTAACTCAACAACAACAACAACAAAAAGCCCAATGAAAAAGTAAGTGAAAGTCTTGAACAGACATTTCTCCAAAGAAAGTACACTAATAGTCAATAAGTACATGAAAAGAGATTCAATATCACTGTTAGAAATATGCAAATCAAAACCACAAGATACTATATCTATTAGAATGGTTGTTATAAAAAATTTAAAAAAGGGGGGGTGCACCTGGGTGACTCAGTTGGTTAAGCGTCTGACTCTTGATAGTGATTCAGGTCATGATCCCACAGTGGTGAGTTCGAGCCCCACAATGTCAGCACAGAGCCTGCCTGGGATTCTCTCTCTCCCCCTTTCGCTGTCCTTCCCCCCACCTCTCTCAAAATGAATACATAAACATTTTAAAAAACACAAAAAATAGGTGTTGGTAAATATGTGGATAAACTGGAACTCTTAAACACTGCTGGTGGGATGTAAAATGTTGCAGCCACTGAGGAAAACAGTATGGCAGTCCCTCGAAAAATTAAAAATAGAATTACCATAAAATCCAACAATTTTGGAATACACACCTAAAAGAATTGAACGCAAGGACTTGAAAAAGTATCTGCCCTCCCCCATTCATAGGCAGCTTTGCTCAAAAGGTAGAAGCAACCAGGTGTCCATCAATGGATGAATGGACAAACACAATGTGGTATATACATACCATGGAATATTATGCAGTCTTAAGAAAGAAGGAAATTTTGACCCATGCTATGGATGAATCTTGAAGACATTAAGCAAATAAGACAGAATCAAACAACTAATGTTGTATGAGTCCGCTTATATGAGATACCTAACGTGCTCAAATTCATAGAGACAGAAAGTAGAATGGTCATTGCCAAGGACTGATGGGAACAGGGTTTTCATATTGCAACAATTCCACATTGCACAGCAATGTGAATACCACTGAACTATATACCTATTTACAAAATGGTTAAAACTGTCAACAATCTTATGTAAATTTTACCACAATTTTAAAAATATTTCTTTAAAGACAAGGCAATGAGAATCATGAATGCATATTGGCCCACATGCCAAGTGAGTCTCATGATATGTCAGACAGATAGACTTAACATATTTCCTTTTCACAGTATCTTCCCACTTCATTTGGTAGACATACAAATCTGTGATCCATCAAGGTGAACTCTGAGAGCATCTGCTCTGAAACGGCCAATCATAGGGCCTCTGACTTAAGGGGGCAATCAGTGGAAACAAGAAATAAAACTTAAAAGGTCTGGTTGAGCACAATGAGGTGAGTGGAACTAGTGAAAACATTTCAGGCCAAAAGGGTCTTAGTGAACCTGATGATTCTCGAACATGATGTGCCAGGCTACTTATCATGGACTCCAGACTACCTATTGTAACAGGAAAGATAAAGTCAACTGGTGTAGTATGTCAAAATGACATCTTCAGACTCTTGACAGGACAAATGTGTAAGCACTAGGGATTGTTTATCAGACACGGAATGTGATACCAGAAAAATTAAAGGATCTCCTCCTGAAATGCCTCGTGGATGCTTAACAACCTTGCAGCTGTGGATAGCAATGATTTTACAAGTTTCAGACTCTTGGAAGTTCTGGCCCCACCTCTTCTGAAAAAGCAAAAATACTGATTGAATTTTTCACATCCCCTGCTTCACAGGTCTCAGAGAACTTCACACTTGCAGGGCATGGACCAGCACCACCATTAAACATGCTTACAGGAGGGGCGCCTGGGTGGCTCAGTTTGTTAAGGGTCCAATTTTGGCTCATGAGTTCAAGCCCTGTGTGGGGCTCACTGACAGTGTGGAGCCTGCTTGGGATCCTCTCTCTCCCTCTCTCTGCCATGTTCATGCATGCGCTATCTCTCTCTCAAAATAAATAAATACACTTCAAAAAAATTCATTTAAAAAAACATGCTTACAGGAATTTAAATATCAGTGGATAACGAGGAATGTAAAGCTAACGGTGGATACAGGACATACCAAATTTGATACTTGAATGAATTGAGAATTAATAGGAAATTCACAAAACGTAAAAGAAAATCACAACAAAATAAGACAGAACTGGCTCAGAAATTTTTTTTTTTTTTTTTTTTTTTTGGTTTCAAACGTGAAGAAGAATTTGCAAGAACCATTGTGCCAAGTAAGCTTTTGGCAAGGTTTAAGTATATACATTTTCAAATCTTGAAACAACCAGCTTCAAAAGAAGATGCAAAGCTCCCAAATTAATGGTGGCACCAGAGGATACAACCCCCAGACATGAGTGAGGTTAGCAGTGAAGGAAGAAGATAGAGCTGTGACCTCTTGTGCAGGGTAAGAGGGGCAGGAAGATACATGAGGAGGTGCTGGTCAGTGCCAGCAGCCAACAGCAGCCCCCCCTTGATGAGTGGTACCCAAACACCTGCCCACATGCTTGAAGCACACGCCAAAAGGGGGTACTGAGTCCAAAAACATGCCAAGCATCAGAGGCAAAGACCTGGCTAGGTGGGCAATATGTAATTGACCTATGGGTTTTTCCTCTTTAAAATGGAACCCTTCTTGGCCTCCAGTTGCTGAACATTCACTCTCTCAAAGCCACATTCCAGTTCAGAAAGCTATGGCGCCATTTCTGTGTTTGAGGTTTTGACAAACTCCAACCTGCATAATGATGACTGACTTCACGACAACAACCCACAAGACCCACGCAACTATTGTTTCTCAACATTCAAACTTGCTAAGTTCTCCTAGATGACTGCTATGTTTTAGCTAAAGATGTCTACCAATCCACAGAAGCAGTGCTTGCTGGGTGAGTAATTGCCCACATCCCATGACTCGCCAACCACGTCTCTTTTGAGTAGAGGTCACTACAGCTTAACACACTGTCTGTCTAGAACATGGAGAGGAATAAAACCACATTTTGTAATCAGATCTATATTTGGCCTTATGACATAGCAACAAAGGGAAGTAAAATGCTGACTGTCAAATCTCAAAAAGATGACTTTAAATTGTCCCGCTTTATGTTTCAGTGGTTCTTTTTTTTTTTTTAATTGAAATGTAATCAATTCATACTTGATAAAATGGATACAAGACAAGGGGAATAGCAACTGTTCTGAGCCCTGAAAATACGTGGACTTCTCATTGTTTCTTGTTTTATTAATCTAAAAGTATTTTGAGATTCAGGTCTGTGTAATTCCTTTTCAACACAAGTCAAGGACTTGGTCTCTCTTTCTCCAAACTTTTTTTTAAATGAAGTTTATATACTAATTTTGAGAGAGAGAGAGAGAACGTGAGAGTGGCAGAGAGAGGGAGAGAGAGGATCTCAAGCAAGCTTCTCATTGTCAACACAGAGCCCAATGCAGGACTCAAACCCACAAACCATGAGATCATGACCTGAGCCCAGGTCAAGAGTCTGACACTTAACCAAGTGAGCCACCCAGGCAGCCCTCTCCAAACCTCTTTTAAAAAAACCTGGATTCAGCATTAATGCAGATCAGTCAAGTGGTGGACGGGTGGCTTCTGGCTTTTGTAATGAGGCATGGGTCTGTATCACTTTCTATTTACATGGCCTTACTGAGTTTTTTTTACCCCTCTACACCTCAGTTTTCTGTCTGTAACACAATGTTGACAATGTTTACCTCTGCTGCTCATTGGGGTATTACAAGAGGTAATGAAGGCTGCATGCTTGGCATAGGGCAAGGGACACGGTAAGTGTTTTAAAACCCAGTGGTGGGGTGCCTGGGTGGTTCAGTTGGTTAAGCGTCAGACTCTTGGTTTTGGCTCAGGTCATGATTGCACAGTTGGTGGGTTCCAGCCTCATGATGGGCTCTGCCTTATCTCGGGCTCCACGCTGACAGTGCAGAGTCTACTTGGGATTCTCTCTCTCTCTCTCTCTCTCTCTCTCTCTCTCTCTCTCTGCCCTGCTCTCTCTGTCTCTCTCTCTCAAAAAATAAACTAAAAAAAAAAAGCCAACGGTAAAAGGAGACTAGGAAACCTCTATCTTCTGTATATTCTGAGAAGGAGGTGGTAGGGAAAAAAATGGAGTAGAAGGAATATCACTGCAAGATGCACTGACATGCCATAGATTCCCTAAGATACAAAGCTACTCTTTTAACCTCCTTTCCAAAGGAAACAGAGTAAATTAAAAGATCTGCCTTGGGCCACCTGGGATTCTCTCTCTCTCCCTCTGCCCTTCCCCTGCTCATGAGCACATTCTGTCTCTCTCTCTCTCTCAGTCTCTCTCTCTCAAAATAATTACATAAATTAAAAAAGAAAAGAAAAGAAAAAGACCCACCTTATTCAGGCATCTCACTAAGGAGGTATAGCAGTGCTCCACCATAACATCAGGAGTCCAACGGGTTCCATTCAACTGGAACTTGCATCCAGACACATTCAGATGCAAGGATGAGGTCATTTCTTAAACAAATTAACAGAACTTGAAAGATGTCCTTTTACCTCCCAGTCTCTAATAGGAAGGCTAAAGGATTTCCATATTTGTCTCCCAAGCACACCCACATTAGACCTGCCCTACCCTGCCAGGAAGTATTTATTCCACCTGCTTCTCTTCGAGATGTTGTTTTTGTTTTTGTTTTTGTTTTTGTTTTTTGGGGGGGGTGGTCATCCATTCATGTAGTGGTCTAGTCTTTGAGACCATCTCTAATCACTTTTCTTCACACTGCATCAAAAAAAAAAAAAAAGATAATTTCAGATGTGCCTTGAAGGATAAACTGCAGCCAGCTAGCAAATTCAAAACAAGTGCAAAGTCAGCAGCACACCAATGAGACCAGTGTTTATTACTCACATGAAAATGAAAAGGAGGGTTAATCCGGTAATGAATCCAGCACAGCAGCATCTGGAGGGGCAGCGGGAGGACAAAGTACTGAAGGAGCCCAGAAACCAAGGAGGCGTTATCAGCAAACAGGGTCTTTGCCTACATGACTGCTTCTCACCCCAAGATGTAAACTTCCTTTGAATCCTCTCACTTAAGAGCATAACCCTTTCCAGCTCCGGGAGACTTGCATGCCTCTAGATAAATGCAGCATAAATGACAGTTTAATAGCTTTCCACCTGCAGCACCTGTGCTGACAAATAGTACCAGGCATCCAACAAGTTGAAGGGTCTCAGTGTGTGAGAAATAGAACAGCTGGTCCAGTCCTTGCTCATTTGCCGAACAACTCCAGTAATCCCAGCTTGAGGTGGAATAGAATCTCTAGAAAGGTAGTTAACTCAAAGCTTCTGTGCGAGAAGCATCTGTCATCTAAAACAACTTTGTGGGAGACGTGTGGCAAATGATGAGAAAGATGGCCCCCAGAAGGAGTGACGGTGTTGGCAAACACACCCTTTCTGAGGTGACATGGCCGGTCTCTGTGGCCACTACCTTGGGTTGTCAAACAACATCTGGCCCACAACCAGAAGCACTTACCCAACACCCTCCTTGGAATAAAATGAATGCTTGGTCATTCACAATGCACTTGGGTCCTGTTCCATGAGAGGTACTTAAGCTTCCTATTTATTTTACCTACGGGGAATACATGGTCCAGCTCATTGTATATCTACTCTACAAAGTCTGCAAGTATTCATACGGGAAAAAAAAAAAAAAAAGTACTTTCAGGAGTAGAGTGGTAGGAACTTGATAACAACCCAACTAACTGAAAAATACTTTCTTTCTCCTGGGATTGCTATCCCAGTGAGCGCAAACATGTGTAGCAGAGATGGCCTGTTTTTCGTGTAAAATGTTTCCATTGTTTGTATGTGTCAGCTGGAAACATGCCTTCTCTTCTCATGCAATTATTAGTTGCTGAATAAAGTTCTTTAACTGAACTGCTTCTTGAGATCTGCTCCTTTGTTGAGTCACACCCACTAACCATTACTGAATTTAATCCTACCCGAGGCCAGGGATTTGCAGCAAGAGGAAACAAGAGTATTGCACATACACAAAGCTTATGTTCACACCTGCTCTCCACAACAAGTAAGCCACACACTCAAAAACCAATAAATACAAAAACAGACCCTTCCATGCTCCGTGCGCACCTGAATGTATATTGCCCCAGTTCTACTTTTGGCGTTGTCTTCCATTTCTAGATCTTTTCACATCCTTCAGATTTATCTTCTGAATGAGCACATTAAATGGCTTTAGTGAATACCTACTCCTATGTTTTCCTCCACTATCCAATCTTTCTCATGCATTTCCACCACGAGCACCTTGTCTGGGCTCCTCCCGACTTCCCGTGATGAGGAGAGGGGAAAGTTCAAAATTGCCCATGACCATGACCTTACATGCAGGAAGCCACCCAAACCTTCAGTCTAGGGTAGAATGTTCCAAATTTTATTCTCAGAGGAAAAGACTTTTTTTAATGATGATCATTTAAAATGATAATCTTTTGGGAATGTACTTCAGCAACAATTCAGGGGAAAAGCAAACAACACTTTGCTTCCTACAGAGACTTCACAACCTACAAACTGAGTCGGTTAATACTTGACATTCAGCACAACATCATGGCTCCAAAACTGTTAGCAAGATGATTATGGATGACTTCATAGCCTAAGACAGCAGCCTACAATTCCTACCTGTTACTAGTTCTGTCCTCACAGCCTAATTATTATTCCTGCACATATCTTTACACTTTAATTTTTTATCATTGCCAAGCCATCAGACATGGATTTGGAGCAAAGTCAAATAGGAAATTATATTCCACTGTGATTTTTGAGCAACTGATAGTTCCCACTTGAATGAAATGAATTTTTACACCAAATTCAATAATACAGCTCCAGTCTGGAAATTCAGAGCTAAACTGTACTTACCTGAAGTTTAACTCATTAGATTTCTTAACTTCACCACATAAACCCTAAGCTCCGCTTTTCAGTCCGGCCATTAAGTTACAATGTAATGAGGCCTAGCTCATTTTGTTTGGTTTGTTATTCTCCATATGTAAAATGGCAATAATCCAAATTCTCCAAGGTTCTCCAAACCTCATTTTAGGATTTACGTTAAAGCATCTAAAAAGTGTTTCTAGAAGCCCTAAAAGTCTGCATAGATGTTACAGGTGTTAGGTACAGATACTTGGTCCAAATTTTTTTTATTTTTAATGTATATTTTTAACACTGTGAGACTATACTAGGAATCACTAACCCATAGGCGCTATGTATCAAATTTGAACACATTTTGGTGAACTCCCTTCCAAGATACTGCCTGGTTGACTCATTCTTGTGTGCAAACCTCAGTTTAAAGCTATTCCTACCAAATCTGTGCATACAAATGAATTTTCTTTAAATATTTATTGGGGCACCTGGATGTCTCAGTTGGTTAAGCATCTGACTTCAGCTTAGGTCATGATCACACCTTTCATGACTTCGAGCCCTGATCAGGCTCTGTGATGACAGTTTAGAGCCTGGATCCTGCTTCGGATTCTGTGTCTCCCTCTCTCTCTGCCCCTCCCCGGCTTGGGTTCTCTCTCTCTCTCTCTCTCTCTCTCTCTCTCTCTCAAAAATAATTTTAAAAAATTTAACTATGTTATATATTAATAAGGGTATCAAAAAGGCCCTGGTTTTTTTTTTTTTTAAGCTAGTATCTGGCTTACATTTATATCTAGAGATGTATAACAAGGGCCTCATATCCATGAAAGGCCTGTGTGCTAAGCCATCCCTATTGGACATGTATGACACATGGTCTCATTCAGTAGCTTGTGGGCAGTGCAGTGAGACAGTATAAGAAGAAATTATTAAAGCCAATTTACAAGCCTGGTTGGTTAATGGCAGATTTTGCAATCATGTTGGGAGATCACAAAATCATATAGGATCTCAGACAGAACAGAGGACAATGGAGAGTAGTCGTTCCTCAAACATCCCCTGGCCTGACATCTCCTGGCTTAATCTGCCATGTACATGTCCTTTGACCTTATCACAGTAAACTATACCTTCCATAAGGTTGATATGGTAAGAGAACTCGGTTCTCTCAAACCAATAACCCAGTTTCTATAATATTGTGCTCCTCCCATTTATATACCATGTAAGATTCAGATTCATCTGCCTGGAACACAAGCTTATCACTTATTAGTCAACTGTTCCATGATACATTAATTTCCAGCAGATAACACTGGAAATGTGATTGACAAATCTGTTAGTATTTATTAAAGATTTTGTGTCCTTCTTGTTTTTGATGTTTATGATAAGAAAGACAAGCAGTAGTTAGATATTGTTGGTGGTACAAATTTGAAATGAAATTTTCCCACTATACCTTCTGGATAGATAATAATTACAAAGTGTCCTGAGAGCATACTCTGTTACATTTTCAACTACCTATACATTGACTCAGGATTCCCGTAATATAGATTAGAGTACAGAGTTCTACACAATATTCTATCAGAAAATAGGACTCACAGGCTAAAAAAAAAAAAAAAAAAAAAAAAAAGATTGAAAACTGCTACTCTATAACCACTGATATTTTCGAACCATCCTGGTCATTGGAGTCAAAAATCAACTGTGTCGTCCAAGCTGTATTTTGCCCAAGCTGTGAGTAAGCGTCACTAGTAAGAGAAGGACACTTTTCACATCATGCCAACCTGAAACACAGCTGGAACAGCTTTTCAAAATCAAATATGTAGTCAATGTATAAAACTAGAAAAGTAAGTTTCAGGCGAAATGAAATTGAGACATCATCTGTATCAGAAAGAATGCAAACAGGTCTGATAATAATAATATGTTATCAGCATTTATCATAAATACTGTGTGCTTCTGGCCTGGATTTTGTATTTCTGATAAAGAATTAAAGTAGTTGCGGGGAGCCTGGGTGACTCAATAGGTTAAAGCATCCAACTCTTGATTTCCACTCAGGTCATGATCTCATGGCTCATGAGATCAAGCCCTGCATCCGACTCTGCAGTGACAGCACGGAGCCTGCTCAAGATTCTCTCTCTCCCTCTCTCTGCTCCTCCCCTCCTCTCTCTCAAAATAAATAAACATTAAAAAAAAAAAGAATTAAAGTAGCTGTTCAATGTTGAGTTGTGATCATACATGACTACATGACTTTCAGCTCTGCCCTTAGCCTTCCTGCCCTATTCAATCTCTTCCTTTTGCCTCTATTTATTTACCTTATAAAGCTATGTTCCAAATTCAAAATAAAGCTATTCCTGTAAGTTATACAATAATTATTCCTCAGTTAAACTTGTCTTTAAGAATATCAATAAAGTGGTGCACCTGGGTGGCTCAGTTGGTTAAGTGTCTGACTTCGGCTCAGGTCATATCTCGGGATTCGTGAGCTCAAGCCCCGCATCGGGCTCTGTGTTGAGAGCTCAGAGCCTAGAGTCTGCTTCAGATTCCATGTCTGTCTCTGTCCCTCCTCCACTCACACTCTCTGGCTCTCTCTCAAGATAAATAAATAAGCATTAAAAAAAAGGAATATCAATAAAATGACTTTAAGAAAGAGCTTCCACTTTGTTTCCATTTTTCTCTTTCATTCCTCAAAAAAGAAAACAATGCGGAAAGAGTGGATATTAGCACTTTTTATTATATATTTTTTTGTAAATAAGAACTAAAAAAATATGAAGGACCACCCATTCCCCAACCATATCCATTCTTTTAAATTTAGTCAATAACTCTCAACTTAATTTAGTTTCCCCATGACACCAACCACTATTGTGTGCACTCAAAAGATTCAGCAGGACTCAATGACTGCAAACGATATTTTAATTATTCCTAAGTCATAAACTGTTTTATTTTAGATTACTTTTCCCTTAGCATTTTGTATAACTGAAGCCTATTCGTAGATGCTTCAAGTAAATGCATTCAATTATAAGATCAGTTGTGTCCTTATGCTTTTTGTATCACTCCTATATTGTATAATTACTTAAACAATACTGTAAGCAAATAACGTGTGTAGCGAATTATGAGTTAACCATAAAGAAAACTTCAGTTTCTCTCTTAGTTAATATCTTCTGCTAGAAGACAACTTGATAACTTTTCATCTCAAGAAAATGACTTTGGATGGGTTCCCCCAGAACCAAACCCAGTAATAAACAATCTGGTTCCTTGCGGGGTGCCTGGGTGGCTCTGTCAGTTAAGCGTCTGACTCTTGGTTTCAGCTCAGGTCCTGAACTCACAGTTTCATGAGTTCGAGCCCCACATCAGGCTCTGTGCTAACAGTGCAGAGACTGCTTGGGATTCTCTGTCTCCCTCTCTCTCTGTCCCTTTCCCCCTTTTGCTGTCTCCATCTGCCTCAAAATAAATAAATAAACTTAGAAAAAATATTCTGGTTCCAACAGTTAATTTGAGAAATGGAAGAAATCCCAGTAAGGAAGTAAGAAAGAGAGATAGGGAAGAGAAGGCCAGCATTGAAAAGTGTGTTATTAGCCAGGTGACAGTGTAGGAAAGTAGGGCTAATCCATGGAAAAAACTCTAAGAAATGCAATGGTCCTACCAAAAGAGAAAGGGAGCTGGGACATTTATGTACCGATCACTGGTAGAGGGCTGCTCCTGAGGAACTATTAATTCCCCTCATTTCCTCCTGCCATCTGGACAAGCAGAGCAGACTTCTACAGTGTCAAGAGAAACTCTTGGACTAGAAAATGGCAGACACTGGCAAGTTGGAAGTCTGCCAAGTGCACAAAATGGTAACGTGTAAGAGGTATGGGAAGGGCACTGCACGAATTACCAACAGGAGACAAGTAGCAAAAAGCAAATTCTGAAGGTTTCACAAGTGATCTTAGCAGGTGAGTAAAGATAATAAGAAATGTCTCTCCCCAAAAGCCCGCGACTCACTGTTCTTCATAATTCGAATAATGGTTGCTGATTACTATTTATTTGGCACCTCCTGTTTGCCAGGTACTGCCCAGAGGGGCCAACATCCATGATCACATTTATTATTCACACCAGTCCCATCTCTAATTCCCAGATGAGGACATTAAATAATTACTTATTACTTAAGATTAAATAATATGGATTAAGTAATTTACTGAAGTAATAGATACCAACCCAGGTCTGACAGATACCAGCATATACATTCTTCTATTGTTTTCAAAGGTCCCTGGATGAACGGATATGGCTTTGTTAGCATGAATATGTAATCTGCTCTGGAAATGCTATTTAAAGAACTTCATAGTCCACCTCCTTCCGAGAAAAACCTATGTTGTAATATCGTCATAATTCCAGGGGCACCTGGGTGGCTCAGTCGGTTGAGCATCCAACTTCAGCTCAGGTCATGATCTCACAGTTTGTGAGTTCGAGCCCCGTGTCGGGCTCTGTGCTGATGGCTCAGAGCCTGGAGCCTGCTTCAGATTCTGTGTCTCCTCTCTCTGCTCTTCTCCTGCTCATATGCTGTCTCTCTCTCTCTCAGAAATAAATAAAGATTAAAAAAAAATTTTTTAATATCTTCATAATTCCAGCCCGTGTACGAGAAACGAAGAGACTTCCCACACTGGTGGCCCTGCCATTCCTACAGTGTGGGCTTTCACGAGAAGCTCTTATTTTAGCACCTGACCCTTTGTGGTTGGCACTATGAAACCACCTCTGCTTCTATGTCCTTTCCCGGTCTGACTTCCATTCACGCTGCCTGATCACGGAGGGGGCAGTTTCTGTTCGGCAGGATCATCCCAGCCTGACTTTTGTTTTACCCCTTCACATTCTACGTTCCACCAAGTGGCAATTTTATTCTCAGATATTCAGCTAGAACTTTAAAATAGATTTCCAAAGAGCATCTGAGTGTTAGAACTTCAAAGTGGTCAAGTACAACTGTGCTCTCCCATAGAGTAAACCTAAATTCTAATCCCTGTTACATGGTATCTGGGGAGAAATCACATTTCATATTCTCATGTAGGAATCCCTTTTTACTCCTGATTCTCCAAATCATTCTTAAAACCTGCAAACTTCAAGTCTTCTAACATTATCTTAGCTCATTTTCAGTTTGTATCAAAGGAAAGGCCTATCATGGGGGAAAGGCTTCCGTTACTTCACCAGCTTCATTTCTAGACAAAAGCTTTGAGGTGATCGGCAGGAGGAGATTTGAGTTCAGTTAAGCCACAAGCTAGGAAGACAGTGCGTCCACTTGTGCTTCCTAAGCCACAAGCAAGGAAAGACAATGAAGGTCACATCCTGGGACAACAAATCCCATGGAGAATACTGTTATGTTTTGTTATAGTAACATTTTGTGGTAATAGGTGGTTTGTAGAAGATTCCCAAGATCAAAGGAGTTGGTAATGAGGGACCTTCAGAAACGGAAAGTAAGAAGGCTCTAAAAACAGTAGCTATTTGGAAATTACAAATGGTATCCATCCGGTGATGAATAATGAAGATAAACAGCATATCCCTACTCGGGGAATTCCGTTACTTTCAAACCACAGGATATTGGGGGTGTTGCCATGATTAGGGGTACTTTTTGCACTCTGGTTGTTACACATATTTTAAAAGTTTTTATTTAGGGGCGCCTGGGTGGCACAGTCGGTTAAGCGTCCGACTTCAGCTCAGGTCACGATCTCACGGTCCGTGAGTTCGAGCCCCCCGTCAGGCTCTGGGCTGATGGCTCAGAGCCTGGAGCCTGTTTCCGATTCTGTGTCTCCCTCTCTCTCTGTCCCTCCCCCGTTCATGCTCTGTCTCTCTCTGTCCCAAAAATAAATAAACGTTGAAAAAAAAATTTAAAAAAAAGTTTTTATTTAAATTCCACTTAGTAATATACAGTATAATATTGGTTTCAGGTGTACAAGTTAGGGATTCACTGATTCCATACAACACCTGGTGCTCATCACAACAAGTGCACTCCTTAATCCCCATCACCTATTTAACCCACCTCTCCAACTCACCTCCCCTCGGGTAACCATAATTTGTTCTCTACAGTTAAGAGCCTATTTCTTGGTTTGCCTCTCTTTTTTTTTTCCCCTTTGCTCATTTGTTTTGTTTCTTTAAATTCCACATGAGTGAGTCATATGGTATTTGTCTTTGACTGAAGTACTTGGCTTAGCATAATACTCTCTAGCTCCATCCATGCCTTTGCAAATAGTAAGATTTCATTCTTTTTTTATGGCTGGGTAATATTCTATTGCATAAATACACCACATATTCTTTATCCATTCATCAGTCAACGGATGCTTGCACTGTTTCCATGTTGTGGCTGTAGACAATGCTGCTATAAACATCAGGGTGCATTTATCCCTTCAAATTAGTATCTTTGTATTCTTTGGGTAAGAATACACTACCTAGTAGTGTGAGTGCTGGATCGTAGGGTAGTCCCATTTTTAACTTTTTCAGGAACCTCCATACTGTTTTCCAGAGTAGCTGCATCAGTTTGCATTCCCACCAGCAGGGCAAGAGGGCTCCCCTTTTGCCGCATCCTTGGCAACACCTGTTGTTTCTTGAGTTGTTGACTTTAGCCATTCTTACAGGTGTGAGGTGCTAAATCACTGTAGTTTTGACGTGCATTTTCCTGATAATGACCGATGTCATTGAGCATCTTTTCACATGTCTATTGGCCATCTGTATGTCTTCTTTGTAAAAATGTCTACTCAAGTCTCCTGCCCATTTTTAATTGGCTTATTCATTTTTGGGGTGTTGAAGTTCCTAAGTACTTTACGTATTTTGAATACTAACCCTTTATCAGATAGGTGCTTGTAACACATAATTGTCAATCTGAATGTTAACATAGACACACACATTGAGAAAAAGAAACCTTTCATTAGGTCTGTGCTCTGAAAAATCACAGGTTTTTCATCAATGTGACTAGAGGCTTCCTTCACATCCTAAAACTATTTCCACAGAAGTATCTTCCCTTCCTCAAAAGGGAAGCTAAGGAGACTTTTAGGAGTGGCTCTCTTCCCTGAGGCAGGCATCAGTTTTCTTCTTTCAAAATAATCAGTAGGGTGAATATTTTACAACACGAAGAGACAGACCAGACTAGACATGAAAAAACAAACAAACACAAAGCATAAGAGACTCTTAAAAACTGAGAACAAACTGAGGGTTGATGGGGGGTGGGAGGGAGGGGAGGGTGGGTGATGGGTACTGAGGAGGGCACCTTTTTGGATGAGCACTGGGTGTTGTATGGAAACCATTTTGACAATAAACTTCATATATTGAAAAAAAAATTTTTTTTAATAAAAAACAAACAAACATAAAAATGCACTGAACTTAATTCACAGAGACATACTGAATCCATCATTGTGATTTTAAGACTATTTCTTAAATGTCTCAGCAGATCTAGATCACACACACACGCGCACACTTTGGTAGGACAGAGCGTCCTGGATAAATAAGGAATTCAGCAACCACTTTTAAGGAGAGGCGTTCTGACTTTTCTTACAACCTCTTCTGAGGTAAAAAAGGTTCCCTGTGGCAAGGTCCATCACCTCATTTAAGGCAAGCACAGAAAGCAGGGCCCTCTCTGTTCCAGGGGAACAGCACTGCATATGGGGCTGGCACAGGTGTGGCCCAGAGAGAGGTCGCTGAAGAAATTTCCAAGTTAGCGCATGTTCCATCTCTGACAACCTGTGGCATACATACATTTCAGGTGGCACTCCTCACTTAATTATCATGGCTGTTAACTTCATCTTTTTCTCAAGATAAAGAAAGAAGCTAGGAATTGTATGGGAAGTCTCCATACAAGGGAATTTGACCAAAGGTCTCTAGAATACCCTTTTCTTTCTTTTTTTAAAGTTTATTTATTTTGAGGGGGGCAGGAAAGAGCATGAGCAGGGGAGGGGCAGAGAGAGAGAAGGAGAGAGAGAGAATCCCAAGCAGGCTCCATGCTACTAGCACAGATCCCAGTGCAGGGCTGGACCTCATGAACCGTGAGATCATGATCTGAGCCAAGATCAAGAGTCGGACCCTTAAATGAGCCACCCAGGTGCCCCTCTAGGAGACCCTTTTCATCCTCACGAGGTTGGGGGACAGGAAGAGGAGAAGGTAGAGAGGCCCAGGAGTTGGAAAGGCCCTTAGCTGCTACTTGCTTCCAGCATTCTGCTCTAGAACCCTTCATATTCTGCTTTTCCCCATCAGCTGCTATTTCCTTTCGGCTGTTGCAGGTGCCAGACTCCCTTTCTACAGTGATGACCCTTTCAGGTCGTGAGGTAACTTTTTAAAATACAAAGAAAGCTCTGCCTTGTATAATCTTAGGAGGTGTCACTGATTCCATGTTGCTCTTAACAGAATGAAGGTATGATGGCCTCCACCCACCCCACTCACTGCCTCACTTAACTCCAGTGCCCTGTGTAGACCCGTGTGTGACCCTGGCCCACACACAGAAGAATCTGAGCTTTCTGTCTGTGTCGATGCCCAGATAAATCCACCCTATACACAGTCATCTGACTTTTCTGAAACACACATATGACATAGTTACTTCTCTGCCTAGTACCTCTAGTAAATCCCCTTTGCCCAAAGAACAAAGTTTAAACTTGTGAACATGGCCTATGAAACCCTGCCTCCCTTTCCAGGCACATCCCCTGTCACTTTCCTCCCTCAGATTTCATGCCCCCAACGTACTAAAGAACATACATTTTTTTTCCTCATCCTAAGGATTCATAATGGACTGGTCTCTCTTCCTGAAATTTTACTCCTTCCCTCCATCTTTCCCTCATTCCCTCCAACTGGGAGGGTCATGGAAAATATCTGCTCATCCTGCAGATCTCCACTATCACTTCCTTTGAGAACCCTCTCTGGTCCCCCGTTCCCTACCCCTACCACTGGGCTCAGTTCATTGACACTCCTGTTTGAACCCACAGAGACTCTGCTTCCTCTATTGGGCAACTTATTTCCTATGCCAATTAATTAATTCCTTCCTATGCCTATTTATTTATCAGTCCCTCTGAACTATAAGCTCCTGAAAGACTGAGAACTTGTTTCCTTCACTACTATACCTCAAAACCTGACACAATACCTGATACCTGATAGCAATCCAATTGATGAATGAGTGAATGAATGAATGAATGAATGAATTTTTACAAATGAATGCATGACAAGCTGGCCACTTGTATAAGGTCAGTCCCTGTTCCATTCCTCACTCCCTTACCTGCAACCTAAATCACAGCCCAGTTCTTCTGGTGGCCTTCCCTGGTCCTGCAGCATTTGTGAAATTCCAGCAATATCCTTCCCACCCCAGACACCCCTACTTTTGAGCATATGTTTCTCCTTGAGTCTAGTAATACCAGTGAGGCTAAACCTGCCCAGCCTTCTTCTGAGCCAGGTGCAAAACCTTCCTTTCACAATGCTATTAGAGGCCACAAAAGAGACAAAAATCTCTCTGCACACTTCAAGAAGCAACACCAAGTCTTTGGGGCCTGGGAAATGCCAATGTAAGCCCAGAAAATTCATGGCACCACTATAGTATCAGCCCTACTTCCTCTCTGACAGTGAGGGCCCAAAGAGCATATCAGAGAATTTTCTGGACCTCTATAGTTTTAAACAAGCTGTACGTTGACATACAGTTTGGGTGGAACCTGCACAGTGGATTTAGCTCAAGTCTGGCTCCATGACTTGCCTTGTGGAAACAACGTGAAGTTCACTGTTGTCTCTGTAAGCCATAAGACTTAAACTTGAAACTCTGGTCTTTGCCTGGTCCTCAGAAAGATGCAGACCTGGATCTGTCTTTCTAAGACCAGATAGTCACTGTCTGAAACACGAGAGCCTGGCCATGCATCCAGAAGTACAACAGGACTATTTCTGTCTGTCTGGGAACATGGAGTTTTTCACATAACTCATGTTCAATCTCTCAGGACAGCAAAATTTTACTCATAAAGGGTAAAAGGTATATTAATCCCAAGTTTCACAAACCTTCTCATCTCTTATTATTCATATGCAACCAGTTCTAGAAAGATTCCATTTTGAATGGGAAATGTGTTTGTAAGGATGCAATTTTGCTTTGGGGCTCCCCCTTAGATATGGGCTTCCGGATTTACCAAAAGTCATTAAGAGAAAGGTTCATCCCACCTAAGAGAAGCCCAAGAAAGTAATTCCAGTCAAATACTGGCTGTGGCTTTTCAGCTATGTTCACGAAGGATTTTACACCATACCTAGATGACCTCAAGCAACTTGTAACTACCCAAGAGCCATTTTGTGCCACACCCCTTAGCTGCCTCCACCATAGCTCATCAGTACTGTCATCAGACTTAATCAATAAAAAATACAGGACACCCAGTTAAACTGGAACTTTACATAAATCATAAATACTTATGTTTTGTATAAGCATATCCTATGTGCTATGCAGGGCATATTAATACTAAAAATGTTTTCATTGTTTTTCTGACATTCAAATTTAACTACACATCCTATACTTTATCTGTCATATCGTACTCATCGGAAATGGTGGAGACTCATAAGGATCCCAGAGAAGACTCAGAGAATCCTTGACTTTTATTTATCCACCCTAAGCAGTGAGCGTAAACTTCCCACTCCAATTAATAAGCTATAATGAAGTATATCCTTAGTTTCAGGGCTTTTTCTACTTGTCATTATCTTTTTTGTTTTGGAGATGTTTATTTTTTTCCCCTTAACCTTAATAGCTCCTCAGGAAATATTTGAACGTTCATTACACAAAGGAAAAACAACATGAATCTGAAAAATTAAGGGAACCGCCTGGTGTTTGGTGAAAAAGTATTAGGAAGATTGAAAAAGCCAAATTTAATAAGTGAGTCCTTCCAAGGACATTTTCATAGCTTGATATTCTCCCACACTCTGAAGATGTGATTGCATCAAGAATGCAGGGCTGCTAACCACATTTAAGCCTTCCTTAAGTCTATCAAATTGAAGATGCTTTTATACTAAGAAGTGAGCTGAGTAGCTGCTACGGGGACACTGGCAGTTGATGGAGCCCTTGCAAAGGCCTGGAGGGAAACAGCAAGCTTTTCTGTGGGTCTCCGCACTGGCCCCAGTGTTACCACACTCCTGGTACTCGTCAACTTGAAGTACCGTTTTACCCATCTTCACTTGTCTGTTACTATTTAGACAGCATACTAGACTTGACATTACATAAATTATATTCAAGAAACCATTTTTAAAATTTGGTAGGCAGTCTTAAATATATACATTCTAGTCCCTGGCTTACATTCATTCAGCTGAATAAGGGTTTTTATAAAGAGTCAGTTTAGGAGCACATGGGTGGTTCAGTGGGTTAAGCATCCAACTTTGGCTCAGGTCATGATCTCATGGTTCGTGGGTTCGAGCCCCTCATCAGTCTCTGTGCTGACAGCGTGAAGCCTGGAGCCTGCTTCAGATTCTGTGTCTCCCTTTCTCTCTTCCCCTCCCCCACTCACGCTCTGGCTGTCTCTCTCTCAAAAACAAATAAACATTTTTTAAAAAGTCAGTTTACTTACCCCATGTAACAAACCCATGCATGCTAGAGATGTAACAAGGTAACATATTTAAAGGTTTTAGTGGCAAAACCATCCACTCTTCCAAATAGAGACAATAAAGCAAAATGATTAAAGGAATGGATTTTGACTTGCTCCAAAGTCTCAGCCAAGTTGTCTGGTCCCTGTGTAAGTTCTGGAGCAAAGGAAAGAAGAAGTAGATGAAGAAGTTATTCATGCCTCATCTGCCTTTATCTGTTACAGAGGGTTTATAACTGTACCTGTTCGATGGGGATGTCATGAAACTGTGTGTAAGAATTATATATAAGCAGTGAGAAGTGTACCTGACACAGAGTAAGCACTCAGCAGATGTTAACTATTAGCTACTGGAAAATTTGTCCATGAAAAGGACTTCTTTATCAGCAGATGACTCAACGGGAGAGAGTAAATCACAGAATCACAGCAAGTTAGAGGGGACTTAGTTCATACTCTACATGAAAAAGTGTGTATGTGTAGAAAAATGTCTGAAAATTTGCATATCAAATGGTTAATCATGTTAACTTTGAGGATTGGAATGAATATAGTGGGGAAAGAATAAAGAAAAAATTACGTTTTACTCAATTTATCTGTTGAGTTTTTATACTCTTAATATATTGTTTGTGAATTTAGGTTTTTTTTTCATTTTATTTTATTTTCAGAGAGAGCACACACAAGTTGGGGAGAGGGGCAGAGATAGAGAGAGAGAATTCCAAGCAGGCATCACAGTTAGCACAGAGCACGAGGCAGGGTTTGATTCCACAACCCTGGGGTCAAGACCTGAGCCAAACTCAAGAGTCAAACACTCAAATGAATGAACCACCCAGGCAACTCTGTTTGTGAAATTTTAACAAATGTATCAGGATAAATGGTTTGAAGTTTTCCTGATGTGCCTGTATTGTTATTTTGGAATTGTTGGCATTTCCTGCAATCTTTGGATCTATGCCCATTGAGTCAACACACCGTCCTGGAGGGAAGAGGTAACAGAACAGAAATCAAATGAGAGGAAAGGAGTCTGGGAAGTGGGAACATCTCGTAATAACTGTACTTTCGGGAAAGGATATGATGGCAAATGAGGCAAACGTCCTACCCTTGCGATGAAAAGGATCTCTTGGGCTGAGAGTGGATGAAGTCTTGGAGATCCTGGCTGAGAGAACCAACCAGAAGGCAACACACACACACACAGTCTGAGAACACTCTACTTGTCTCCAGACATCAGCCTGACTCCCCAGCAAGAGAGGTATTCGGGTGGAACCCATCCAACTTACTCTGCGTTCACTCTGCCAGGCCATTCATAAACCCTTGAGTTATGGCATGGTCCAGACACCCAGGAAGGTGGTGAGAGTTATGGCATGGCCCAGACACCTAGGAAGGTGGTGGCAGTGGTGACGTGGAGAGGAGACCCCTACCTGCACTTGATGAGATCAAACAGAACCGGCTCAGAACTCTCTTAGGCCAGAAGTTTTCTGCACATGCGTGCACACACACACACACACACACACACACACACACACACCACTCTGGCTATCTGGGCCAGGTGGACCTCATTAATCTTGGAATTTCTTAGCACCTGATAGGACTACAGTATACAGTAACCTTAGGCATGAATAAATTCTTCATCTAGCCCCTCATATGCCCCAGGCTAGTGCGATCTAGAATAAGAACAAAGTTCCCAAATGGTTCCAGGAGCTGTGCCCACAACCCTTAGACCAGGTAAGTCTCATCCCACAATATGATAATGGCATGGGCCTGACAGAGTCATTCTCTAGACTAATTAACCCACACAAATACAAGAATACCTCGCTTGTGGTACTTTCTCATTACTTGCTAATTTTATTATTCTGTTTCCCCTCCTTACCAGAGTGGTTTAAAGATCAAATTCTCAAGTCCCCTCAGAAAAGGGGAACTAGTTTTTCTATTGACAATCCTGCCTGTCACCACATTCTCAGCTTAACCTGACTCTAGGTTCACTAAGCTGTCAAAATGTGTACTGTTCAAGTCTTGAGGGAAAACAAGTGGAATGTCTCCAAGAGGGAAGAGCTTGGCTAAGAGACTAGAAAAAATATTCCCCAGGAATCAGAAGAAGAGAGGATTCCAGGGGCCCAGAGCAGAAGGGAACTCAGGTCAGATTCTTGGATGAGGCTAGAAAATCTCGGATTGGAGTATCGTCTGAGAAACTTACACAGGGAACCTTGGGCCTCTGCACTTACAGGTGCAACACAGAAACAGGAAGGACCTTTCAGGTTTGATGCACCCGTTACAGGGCAAATGGGCATCTCCACCGAACTTGTCTGGGTAAGTAATTAGAGCTCATAGGACCCTTTACCCTTTACCCCCATCTCCACCTCCAACATACCAAACCACACACACATACACACACACACACACACACACACACACACGCTCATGCACATCTTGGTACAGATTAAAACCACTCCCTAATTTGTTTCACGTGTGATTTCCTTCCAATTTTCGTTTCACGGTTTCTTTGGTTTTCTATTTACATAGATCTGGGGACACATTTACCCCATGACTCCTACCCAAATCATCTTAACTGGATGGTAATTCAAAGCTGAGATTTGAGCAGTTGTCTAGGGACTCTAATTTGCTGGGAGGTATTCTTGTTATGCATTTTGTTTTTAGAAGGGTTTAGAACTCAACTGCCGGTCTCCAGGGGCCAGCCTTTGTGGGCTGCCAGACAGGGAAGCTTCCACCATTGCAAGAACACCAGTGAAGTTATCACTTTTCAACAATCAAACATCCTCTAATTTGTGAGGAATAAACTCCGAATGTTTGGGAGGAAATTAGGGAAGGAGACTGAAAGTTTACTGAAATAGGGGGAAAAAAGAGTCAGGATAGTAAAGAGACAAGAAAAGGATCTTAAAAGATAGAAAGGAAATGCAAAGAATAAAGAGAAAAAGATTCTTAATGGATTCATCTGCTTCAACAGAATTAAGGAGGATTATTGATGTGTGAAGACTGTGGCATAAAGCAGATACAATTATTAGAAGGTGCTAAGAAAAGAATGAGAAACAGGATTATCAAGTTACAAATTCACTGTAATGGTGGGGAGCATGGGTGGCTCAGTCAGTTAAGTGACCAACTCTTGATTTCAGCTCAGGTCATGATCTCATGGTTCATGAGATCGAGCCCCACATCAAGCTCTGAGCTGACAGTATGAAGCCTGCTTGGGATTCTCTCTCTCTCTCTGCTCCTCCCTGACTTGTGCTATTTCTGTCAAATCAAATAAGTAAACATTAAAAAAGTATCTATCAAATGAATTATAATGAACTCAAGTTATCCACAGAGCATTCGATTTACATTTAACATCATCATTTATCCAGGAAGCCCAGGAGACCACACAGATAAACTAGTAAGAATAAGACTGGTCTAATAAGGCAGGTGGATACAAGATTAACAAATTTAAAAATCCAGCAAGTGTCTCCACACTTCGCAATAACCTCTTCCTGTAACACCTGACTTGGACCCACAGGCCCTTGTGTTGCTCTGCTCTGTGCTTTCAGGGAAGTCTCTCTCTGAACAGGAATGGCAGCCAGAACTCTCATTGTGTCAACAGCATCCCACCGAGTTATGTGAAATAAGCTCTCAGTGTTTGAAACAGTCAGTGGAAGAGAGAAGTCAAAAAAACCTTCCAAGAAAAGGAGAAGAAAATGATGAAGACCCAGGAAGACTGGGGGTGTGGGGTGTGGAAAGGGAATGTTCCTGATGGGCTCAAGGAACAAAGGAACAAGACAAAGGGGAAGGTTACAGAGCACACAGACGCTGTCAGAGAGGGAGTGGAATCCCCCAGACGGTGGTGTGAGTACGGAAGGGTAGGATAAGCCTCCAATTCTGAATTCCTGGAATGGCAAAGGGGAAACAGGGCATCTTGAGGCAAAACATGTGAATATGCAGACGACATCCCCATTGGACAAGCTGAGAAACATGAAACCGGTGAGTAAGCTGGTTTATTATTATTATTATTATTATCATTGTCATTGTCATTATCATTATTATTCAAATAAAAATGACAACGCCAGATCACAGAAACCATGGTTGATTCAATAAAGCCCCATGGAAATCACATTTCACATTCCGAAAAAAAATCCATAGGACTTTGGAATTAGACCTTATCCCGCTTAAATGGACAGAATCTCTGAACTTTGAATTATTTCCTTCTAATTCCATCAGTTCTCTAAAGCCTGGCATTGCCCCCCTACTCAGGTTAGAAAGACACATAACTACCCCCTCACCTGCAGTCCAGGGACAACCTCATGCATCGAAATGAGTCTTCAGGGCCTCCTAGACGTCTTTAGTTCCAGGGGTGGTAGCCGTGTTGTGAAGATTAAGTTCAGGGATGAAAAGGTCAAAAACTTGAGAGGCTAGAGGAAGAATTTATTTAGAAATGGAAATTTAATGTCAGAACTGAAAATATCAGAGCTTATTGGCTTAATCTCTTGCTACAACTATCTCTGCAGACACAACGGGTGGTTGTGGTTAGACGGCCTCTTCTGAGCACTGTGACAAAGTCTCACCCATGCAAGAGGGACCTGTTCCATGGACAGCTTCAAAACTCAGAAATTTCTCCTCTGTCCTGGTGTTTCCTTGTGAAGCCACAACTCATAATCCCTCATCCAGGCCAGACCTGGGGAGATATGCACACCTGCCAGCAGCCCTCTGAAGACTGCCTTCACAGTGCTTTCAAATACGACCCCCAGGACACAGTTTTTACAGCACCCGCTACTTACTGACGACCTCTTCTGAAGCCAGTGTAGTTTGTCATTTGTGGAATCTAGCCTTGTGAAAACAGTCACACAAAAGCCTAATCAATCCCGAGTGCTTCAGTACTGTTGCTGCTGGAAAAGGATTGTGGGCGTCTTTGGTGCCTATAGGAGACCTGGTTCATGAGCCACTAGAGGGAAAGATGTAGATGGTAGATAGACCGACAGATAGATAGACAGACAGACAGACAGATAGATAACTTCACTTAAAGAACATATCCAGGTAAGGTTTGGAAAACAGCCTTTATTGTATATGGTATTTATATTTTCATGTGATGCCAGATTGAATGCCAGTTCCTTCATCTTTCTTCACATCATTGGCATTTTATCTGCTACTATCCCCAGGATCCTTTCTTCTCCCTGGAATTGATTAAACACATAAGGCAGAACAGGAAGAGACAAGAAGTGAACGTGAGCTCCGTGAGCCAGGGTGACCCTTCACCTTTGCCTTAAAGCTCAGAGCCACACACACCACACTGAGTTTATGTCCAGACCTACTATAGCAAATGGAAGGTTCTGGAATATTCCCAGATCTCTTGGGGGCTCACTTCCTTGTTTCTCTCCCTCCACACTCTGCTTTCTTCCAGAGGGCTATCCATGGGCCGGGGTTAAGATGCTGGCTTTGGCCGAAGGCTCTCACACCTCAAACCTCTGGTCCTGCTAGGCCCCATGTCCTCTCTCCAGACCACTCCTAGCCCTTGAAGTTGCAATGAGCTCTCATCCCAGAAGGGCCGATGGCAGTATTTGCTCTTAGAGCTCAAGTCAGTCATGCAGTCAATGAAATAAATGCCAATCAAAACTCTCACTTTCTCAGGGCACCTGGGCGGCTATTTCAGTTGAGCATCCGACTCTTGGTTCTGGCTCAAGTCACGCTCTCACGGTTTGTGAGTTCGAGCCCCGTGTCAGGCTCTGTGCTGATGGTGAGGAGCCTGCTTGAGACTCTCTCTCTCTCTCCCTCTCTCTCTGCCCTTCCTACCTCCTCTCTCTTTCAAAATAAATCTTAAAAACTCAAAAAAAATTTTTTTTCAATTCTCACTTTCTCACTTAAGGAAATGGAGGTCAATTTCCTGGACGCACTGAGTATGCCACAAGCTGATGACACTGCGGAGCCACAAGGTAACCCAGCACGGTCATGTAATTCCTTCCCCTAGATTCCCCTGGGACCCCCTGACATCATCTCAGACCACACCAACCTCAGGCCTTACTTACTTCTCCCAAAAGAAGGCCACACCGTCTTCCAGGAATTTATGGCTCATGGATCTCAATTGCTGTGTGGAAACCAGAACAGAGAAAGACACTTCTTGGTTCAAGAGGAAAGATGCTCGGTTATCCCTCGGAAATGTGCAGGACTTCCTGCGGGAGCTGAAAAGCTCGGGATAAATCCCCACTGACAGTCATAACTGTATCAAATGCCTGGACAAGAAGCAAGGGGCCCGCTCACCCACCCACCCCCTCCTTAAGGTGTCCCCTGAGCTGTCAAAGTCCCCCACTCTCCGTTCTGGAGGCGTGAGCCTGGATGGGAGAGACAGGAGTGTTGTGGAGAAGGCACAGTGCCCTCACATGCTCAGCCCCAGCTCACTTGTTGTCCTTTGGAGAATGAAACACACAGCCTGAGCACTGGCTTCAGGGTCGCTTCACGCGAGGGTCCTCCTGCGCAGGCTGCTCCTTCTCGTCCTTTTCTTCCTGCCTCTCTTCCCCCTCCTCCTCGTTCTCATCCTCCTCCTCCTGGGTGCACTCAGGTTCCACGATGCCCGTCAACTGAGCCATGGTGAGGTGGAACACATGGCAGCTGAAGCCCTCCCTGATCCCGTACTGGACGTGCTCCTGGAGGACCTCCAAGGTGGAGAAGACCCGGCAGCAGGCCATGCATCGGAAGCCAGTCTCCACGGTCACCAGCCAGTCGGGGGTCTTGGCCCTGGGTCTCTCCTCAACAGTGGGTGAGCCTGGCGGGCTGTCTGACTCTGCCCGCTCCTCGTGGTCCTTGTCCTCCCCGCTGGGCTCGCTGTCAGACAGCAGGTTTCTGGTGGACACATCAGAGGGGGGAGTACCTACCCGCACGTTCTCAGGAAGGGTCACTTCTTCCATCCTCGGCTGCTTCTCTAGTGACTCCGAGGTCTCCTCTGTCTCCCAGGAGACAGCCACACCCTTTTGCATTTGTACCTGCATGTAGTATATTTTCATGCCCCTTTCCTCTTTGTTTCTGTACACAGAGGACACACAGGTCTTATAGGATGAAGGGGACGAGAAGGAGACCTGGTGTGAGGGGGGAGCAGTCTCCCCTCGCTCCTGACCCTGGACTAGGGGTGATCTAGGCTGGGGACTGTCTCGATGTACTCTCCGGATTCCTGGGAAAGGAAATTAGAGACATAAGAACGTGCGTGGGGCCGGCCAGAAGCTGAAGGAGCTTCAAGTGTGGTAGAGGGCAGAGGGGCTGTGGTGTAAGCAGCTTGGTGTTGGTGTTCATACTCCGGGGTGGTGGCGGGGTGGGGGGGTGTATCTGGTGGCATCTGCAGGCTTTGAGTGTTTGTAGGGAGACTGGGGGGGCGTCTGTATGTGGGGGTGTGGAGTCAGGTAGCAGGGGGTTGCAGAACGTGAGGGCCGGTGGTGGGTTGCGCGTGCCATGAGCAGAACATGAGTTGGGGCTACCATCGGGGTACGTGTGCATGTGGCATGGGGACAGTGGTGGAGAACATGGCACTGTAGATCACGGGTTTGGGGTGTGCGTGCTAAGAATGGACGTGCGTGGAGTGAATGGTGGGCGTCAGGCGTGGGGATCTGAACTGGATGGTCTTGCTCCAGAGCTGGAGAGGCCTGTGCTGAGATGCTCCGCCCTTCTCTGGAAGTAAGGATAAAGGCAAAGCCTGCACAGCTCCTCTGAAGGTGCTTAATTCTGTCCCTCAGCCCGACAGCTCGAGCTCGGACCTTTCTGGCCCTTGTATCTTAACTTCCCCACTATGATTGTACCAGGGCTCACGCTCTCCCACGTGGAGCTCGTATCCACACTCTCCCAACAGCTACGCCATCTTCCCGGGCTCCTCCGTTGAGCCCTGATCACTTCTGACTGTCCTGGATGCCTTCCCAGCCTCTCCTGGATCTGTGTGTCTCCAGCCCCGAACGCAAGGGGCCCCACATCCAAGGAGCCCTGAATGCTTACCACCATGGATGAACTTGCGTGGAGAAGAAACACAGGAGAAGTATTCAGAGGCAGAGGACACCTCCCCTACCCCTGCGCCCCAGCCTTTGGCCACCCCAGGGGATCCAAGCTGAAGGGCAGCCTCCTGCAACTTCGAGACTCCTGAGAAAGATAGGAAAGCCTGAGACACCATGGGTGGGGCATGCTAATGCATCACTCATCCATCCAACAAATATTAACAGAGGGTCTGACCTGGGTCAGAGGCAGCGAATACACGTGGTCGACTGTCTGGTCCCCGGTGGATACTCCTGCATTTAGTTACTATCGATAACTATTTTGTTAGTGTCTTGTCAGAAGCGAAGGCCTGAGTGGTGGCTGTGAACAGGATGTCTGACATGTGAGAATAATATGTATCAGTCAAACCTTTCATGCCTGTGGGGATGGTGTGGCGAGCAGGGTAGAAACGCATAGAGCGTTTGGAGCGTAGTGTGTGTTCACAACTCAGGAACCGTGCGACATGTCACATTTCCCGATTTATATAATATGGTCTGTATTTATGGTGTGTATTCAATCATTCATTTATCCATTCCTTCAACAGTGTTCAGCTACTATGTATCAGGCACTCTTCTAGGCTCTGGGAATGTTAAACGTTCTGGTAGAAGACAGACACTAATCAGGGTATGATATGTCAGCTGGTGTGAAGTATACAAGGGTTCCCAGAGTTAGCAAACAATAATGGAGGACACCCAGTTAAATTTGCGTTTCAGGTAAACCACAAATCATTTTTATGTGCGAGTGTTCCCATGCAATATTTGGGTCATGCTTATTTTTAGTGTAAGTATGTACCATAGAGTATCTGTGACACACTTATACTCCAGAGTTTGGTGTAACAGGAGAGGACTTCGATACACATGGATCGTATGTGAACACAGTGGACGAGTGATATGCATATATGCCTATATGCTCTGTACAATTTAATAAAATAGTGTGTGTGTAGATGTGCAATTTTTTTCTCTATCAAAATGTATATGGGTAAGTGACAGGAACCTTACAAGACAGACTTCACAGCTAAGGACACTCTCCCCCTTCTCCCCATTGCTCCCTCTGCCCCATCACACACAAAGAGACAAACGTATCTTGCCAATCATTGCTTTCTCTGTCCTATCCCAGCTGCTGCATCAAAATCCTCCTCTTGTCCAGGCCTCCATTCCCAGGGCCCATCTTACACTCTTCAGGGCCCTGGACCTCGTGGAAGCTGATGAGAGAGCTCTAATTTGGGACAGAAGCCTCCGGCTGGATCTCTGGGGTGGGCTCCACTCTGCCCCACCTCTTGCATGTGACCACCCACTTTCTCAGGACAAGCTACTTGTTTGTGTAAAATGCATGCAGTCACCATGCACCCTAGGAAGTAAATCCACAGCTTTCAGAGCTCCCTGAAAGTCCCTGACTACATTTCTCACCCCTCTCCATCTGGGCATGGTCTGTAAAAGACCCCTCCCTTCCCTTGATCTCCTCTGGAAAGCCCACACCTGTAGATTCACAAACGCCCATGGATCAACTGGTAAATTCTTCCTGCTAAAGGAATACGATCTCCACACTTTCCGTATGATGCCATCCCCAGACCATCTCCTTCTGCACAGGCATGTCACTTCTCAAAATGTTTTTGAGCAAGGCTTCTCTTTCCTCTTTTATGGGTCAATCTCTATCAGCACCCATCACACCCCACACCCAGGGACCCCAGAGGAAAATCACATAAAGAGGATAAAAGAGAACACAGGACTGAGCCTGGGCAAGCGGGACCCCAGCCTGCTCTGAGTCCAACATAGCTCCAGGCCTGAACAGGCCAAGAGAGAAGTTCTCAGACTGGCAGGGATGAATCCCTGGCTTTTGGGGGGCATCTGGCCTTCCTGTGCCATCTCACACCACCGGGGACCCTCAGGACAGACACGGCAACATCTGCTGCCCGCCTCCCTGGGGGAGGCGCAGACTGGCCGCAGCCTCTGTGCCCCCCCAGACAAGGTGCCCAGCACATACCTCCTCCCTGCTCGGCCGTTTCCTGGGACTCTTCATCTTCCAGATGTTTCCTCTTTTGTCGCTGTTTCATGGTACCAGCTACAGAAGCTTCTTAGAAGACACCTAACTCCCAGCTCTTCTTTTCCCTCGCTGGTTGGCCCTTCTTGACTCTCAGAAAATATGATGAAATGACCCAATATAAGCAAAAATAGTTGAGTCCCCTAAGTGGCTGAGGACGTCAGACGGCTCAGAGAACGAGCAGCACTGCCCAGGGTTCGCTACAGCACAGGGCTGTTAAGGTTCAAAGGTCACCAGGCCCACAGCAGAGTTCTCTGACCTCACTGATGATGTCAGAGCATTCTGAGGACCTGGATCCTACACAGCCTTTGCAAATGCGGAGACCCCATTTTCAAGAGTCATTCCTTTTTCCCAATGGAACCTTTCCTGTGAATTCAACTCTCATCTTCTTAAGAATGAAAGGATATTTTGAGATGCGAATCTGTTCTTGTTGATTTTTTTTCCCTTTCTCCCTTTATTTTTTACCCTTTCCCTTCTGCATTCAAGTGGGAAGCAGGCTCTGGGTTCACTGGCCAGAGGAAGGACGTGCAGGGCTGAACGCAGCAATACTGTGCTTATCATCTGGGCTTTTATTTCTAAAATCCCAAACTCCACAGAAAAGTGAGGATACTTGAGCAGAAACCTATCAGAAGTAGGAACTTTGAAATTATACACTTACTGTCTTCTTTTCCTGTTAGCTTAAGATCTATATCATCACAGAGAGGTCCGTGGACCATGAAAGAAAAGGAATCTCTAAAGTGCAGTCAGAGGGTTAGATAGGGCAAAAACTCTTGGAGGAGATGGCTGTGTTGTGCATATGAGCAGAACCAACCTGTCCCACCCATGACACAAGAGCCACCAAACCAAAAGGAAACATGGCAACCGAGCCAATGGACCTCTAAGCTACAAGCGTATACCCCACTAAACAGTAATCATGCTCTCACCTCAACCCTCATGACTGTGGCTCTGTATGATTTCCGAAGAGGGATGGGTAGAAATCCAAACAGGACTTCAGCAGGATCAAGGCTTAAAATACAAATTAAGTGGAGTTACAAAAACAATTTCATACTATTTCTTGCACACCTCTGCTCGTGGGCTGAAATGTATACCAGTTATAAGCGGCAACCCATCTGGATCCTTCTGATCCCAGTCTAAAATGAGAGACACCTCCTTTTGGGACAGTGGCCGTGATCCGGGGGGAGTACTGGCGTGCTGGAATGAGGCGGGCTCCCAGAAGTCCCCACTGGACAAAGGCAAGTCCAAATCTGAAAGGACGTGTGGAACATCAGTCTCCAAGCAGGGAGAGTGAAAACAGGACAAATACCCCCTTGTGAGAATTTGCTGATGAGATTCAATCTTCCTGTTTCTTGGAGAATCCCTAGGTAAGAAGGTGCAAAAATGAATTTTAAAAAAACTTTTTGTGGTAGAAATTTTCCAGCACAGAAAAAGTAAAAGAAATTGCACAACAGGGATGTGGTGCCATGGACCTATCACCCAGTATGAACAATTATCAATATTCTCTCATTCTTGTCCCATCCACCACACCCCCTCCCTCACGCCACACACATAGCTTTTTGTTCAATTCCTTTAGTTTCAATGTTTGGAAGAGTGTGAGGGGGTTGGGGAGTACTGTATTTTGAAGAAAATCTCAGACATTATATCATCTCTCACTAAATGCAGCAGTATTTATATCCAATAATAATTGGTTTTTTTTAACCAGCACTATCATTATCTTATGGAACAAATTTAACCACAATTTCTTTATATCACTTTATAACCAAGCCATACTCCAATTCCCTTAATCATACCAAATGTCTTTTTTATACTTCATTCATTAAAACCAAGATCCAGGGGTACCTGTGTTGCTCAGTTGGTTAAGCATCTGACTCTCGATTTCTACTCAGGTTATGATAGAGTTTGTGGGTTCAAGCTCTGTGTCAGAGCCTCTTTGGGTCGGTCTCCCTCCCCCCAGCCCCCCTCAAAAATAAGTAAATAAACATTTTTTAAAAAACAGAAATAAATCAAGATCCACACACAGCATGTGGTCAATGTGTCTTTTAGTCTGTGAGAGCTCTTCCTACCTTTTAGGGGGCATTTATTTGTTGAAGAAACTAAATCACTTATCCTGTAGTATTTTCTGCAGCATGGAGTTGGTTGGTTGTATCTTGTGATGTCATTTAAGATGTTCTTCTATTACCCGCAATTCCTTCCAAACAGGCAGTTAGACCTAGAAAATTAATTAGTTTTCAATTCAGTTTCTCGTTATTGCAAGATTATTTTATAAGTGGTGTTGTGTGCCTTCCGATTAAATCACAACAGTAAGCACATAAGGTTGTCCCATGTTTAACCATGTTGAGATTGATCAGTGGGTTCCAGTGCTGTCGGCTTAGCCCCTCCACCATAACGATCCCATCAGCCTTTCAATATTTAGCATTAGTAAGCCCTGATGATTACGACTTCATCAGGAGTTGAAATTTCATTAAGAGTTCTAATCCCTTAATTCCAAGGAAGACAATTCCCTTCTTTTCCCACTACACCCATTTTGCCCCTCCCCTCTAATAGCCATCAGTTTGTTCTCTATATTTATAGGTCTGTTTCTGTTTTTGTTTGTTTATTTAGAAGAAGGAAGATTCTTAAGGCATGTTTCCTAGATCCAGAATTTCTCAAGGAAGCAAACCTCTCTTCACAAAAGAAAAGATTATTCCAGTGGTACCAGTGCAGATTCTCCATGCTGGGACATACTTTACTTGTTCCTTCATTTCTTCATTCTTTGTTCTGTAAATGCTTATTGAGTCTCTACTATGTGACAAGCTCTCTAGATCCTGCAGTTGAACAGTTATGAACAAAACAGACAAAAGCACTTTCTCCCAAGGAGTTTAATTCTGGAAGAGAAGACAGGTCATCTTTTCAAATACATCAAATATGTAGTAGGTTAGATATTGACAAGTAGCATGAAGAAAAATAAAACAAACTGAATTTGGGTCTGTAAGAAATGGGTCATTTCTATGTTAAATGGGAAATCATGGAAGCCTTTACTAAAAAGATCCCTTTTCAGTAAGACCTGAGAGAAATAAGAAAGTTTACAGCTAAGGTTCTATATTCCACACAAAAAGAAGAGGTTAGAGCCCTGGATCAAGGGTTGCTTGGCCTGATAGACTATCACCAAGGAAGCCAGTGTAACCAGAACTGAGAGCCAAAGAGAGTGGTAAGAAAAGAGGTCAGATAGATAATGAGGGACAATAGTAAGCTATTGTCAAGACTAGCTTTTATTCTGAGTGACATGGGAAGTGTGGAGAATCTTGAGCAAGCAATTACATTTAAAAAGATCATTCTGCTCTGTTAACAATAGCCAACTGGTAGTTAAGGGCAGAATCAAGAAAACAGGGGATCTATTGGGGCACTAGCATGGCTCAGTCTGTAGAGCAAGCAACTCTTGATCTCAGGGTCGTAAGCTCAAGCCCCACACTGGGTGTGGGGCCTACTTAAAAAAATAAATAACAGTGGTCTTACTGCAATTATCCAGGAGAGAGATGATCCACAAGATGAAAAATAAATGAACTAGACTTCATGAAAACTAAAACCATTTGCTATGTGAAAGGTTCTTTTAAGAGTAGGAAAAGACAAGCTAGAGACTGAGAGAAAATATTTGCAAACCTCATATCCAATAGACGTAATATCAGTAACATGTAAAGAACTCCCACGCTAAAAAGTAAACAATCTGATTAGAAAATGGACAAAAGACAGGAAGAGATGTTTGAGTAAAAAGGATGTGCAGATGGAAAATAAGCATATGAAATGATGTCTAATGTCTTTCGCCATTAGGGACATGCAAATGAAAGCCACAATCAAACACTCCTACATACCTATCACAGAAGTTTGAATAAAAAAAAAAATGTGACAATACAAAATTCTGGCAAAAAAGTAAAGAAACTTGACCATTCAAACACAGCTGGTGAGAACGTAAAATGACAGCCACTCTGGAGAAGACTGTGGCACTTTCTTAAACTAAGCATACAAGTACCATCTAATCCAACAATTGCACTCTTGGGCATTTATCCCAGAGAAATGAGAAGGCTGTTCATAAAACATATCCTTGGATATTGAGAACAGCTAATTCATAACAACCAAAAACTAGAAACAACTCAGGTCTTTCAGTGAGTGAATGTTTAAATAAACCGTGATACATCGATACCATGGAATTCTACCCAGCAATAAAAGAGGAATGAACCTGGATGAATCTCCAGAGAACTATGCTGAGAGAAATAAAGCCAATCCCAAAAGCTTACATACTAAATGATTCCATTTATGTAACAGTTTGGAGATGACAAAATTATAGAAATGGAAAGTGGGTGAACAGTTAAGTGGTTAAGGGGTAGTATGTAAGAGTGAGAGGGAAGTACGTGTGGCCATAAAAATGGCAACATGAAGTATCTTTGTGGTCATGAAAATGTTTTGTGTCTTGATTCTATCAAGGTCAATGTCTTGGCTGTGACATTATACTATAGTTTTGTAATATGTTTCAATTGGCCAAAGTGGGTAAAGTTTACATAGGATCTCTCTGTATTATTTTTTACACAGCACGTGAATGCACAATGATCTAAAAATTAGTTAAGTGGTGGGGCGCCTGGGTGGCTCAGTCGGTTAAGCGTCCGACTTCGGCTCAGGTCATGATCTCACGGTCCATGGGTTCGAGCCCCGCGTCAGGCTCTGTGCTGACAGCTCAGAGCCTGCAGCCTGTTTCAGATTCTGTGTCTCCCTCTTTCTCTGATCCTCCCTGTTCATGCTCTCTCTCTGTCTCAAAAATAAATAAATGTTAAAAAAATAAATAAATAAAAAATAAAAATAAAAAATAAAAATAAAAATTAGTTAAGTGAGTTTAATTTAAACTAGTTATTTGAGTTAACTAAAAATTAGTTTAATTAAAAAAAAAACTGGACTAGGAGTACTTGTTTAAAAATAGATGTGGCTGGCTATGGGATTCAGGTAAAGAATTAGCTTGCTTCTCCAAACAAATTTTTCTTAGCACCTGTGCAAGTATCCATGGAAGGCACATTTAGTAAACCCTCTTGGCTATCCATGGGAGAGCAAGAAAGTTACTGGGAAAAAAATACTCCATAAACCAGTGTAAGGCTCAAAAGTTATCCTCAGGAGCTGCTAGACTAGCAGCTAGAAGGACCTTGAAGATCTCTAATCGAATCTAAGATTCTGGCACCAATTGTAACGTGCAAGGGAGTGGCTTCCCCAAGCAATACTCCAACACCAGCTGTGCATTCTACAATTCAATTCAATGTGGACACTGTCTACCCCCAAGACAGCATCAGATTCCACAGGGTAAGGGGTAAATCCTATATGACTTCCCCAACCCACCCAACCTACCCCTGCTCCACATACACACACACCTTGGACACAAGCTGTCACCTGTGCTTCTTACCAACTGGCTGTGGTTGGGAGGTTCCAACAGCCTACCCCACCTTGAGTTCAGCTATTTTGCTAGAGTGACCCACAGAACTCAGAGAAACATTTTGCATACTAGATTACCAGCTTATTCTAAGAGGATATAACTCAGGAACTTCCACCAGCCAGTTGGAAGAGATGAATAGGACAAGGTATGGGGAAAGGGCATGAAGCTTCCATGCCAATCTCCCCAAATCTCCCCCAAATCTCTGTGAATCCCGCCCTTTTCAGTTTTTATGGTGGCTTCATTATATAGGCGCAATTGATGCAATCATTGGCCAGTGAGGCCTGATCTAACCTCCAGCCCCTCTCCCCTCCCCAGAAGTTGAGGGTGGGACTGAAAGTGCCAACCTCTATTTACGTGGTTGGTTCCCTGAACCAGTCTCTATCCAACGGCGCTTCCAAAGTTGTGTCATTAACATAAGCCACCTTCATGGCTCTTATGACTTAGGAAATTCCAAGAGTTTTAGGAGCTCTGTGCCAGGAGCAAACACCTATTTCTTACTATATCACACAACCACCTTCAATTTCTACAGCACTGCCTTCAAGAAGTTGCCTAGTCTATATCTCACTATTTCCAATGATAGAAAACTTACTTCCCCTCCAAGCACCTACAACATTTATCTATAGAAAACTTAGTAAAATCTTAATTTAACAAAAGGAAACATCTTCTTTACCCCATTCATCACAGTCAAACTCTCTGGGGACCATATCAGTCTAGAATAAACTTAGGGGCACCTGGGTTCCTCATATGACAGCCCAGAGCCTGGAGACTGCTTCAGATTCCGTCTCCCTCTCTCTCTCTCTGCCCCTCCCCTGCTCATGTTCTGTCTCTCTCTCTCTCTCTGTCTCTCTCAAAAATAAATATTTTTTTTTAATTTTTAAAGAATAAGCTTAATTGTTTTATTGTAACAAATAACTCCCCCAAAAAACAGTAGCTTAAAATAATAAAAGTTCACTTCCTACTCCTTGTACGCACCCACTGTGGGCTGGCCAAAGTTCCACTTCTCATTGTCCTCATTCCTGGATTCAGGTGGATAAAAGCCACCACTATCAGCCTTCACTGACAAAGAATTCCAGAGTTTCACACTGCCATTGAATGTTCTGTCCCAAAAGTAACACATTGCTTCTAGCCAAAATTGTTGATCACGATCTTAAGTGTCTCCCCATCTTCTGAATTTCTTAGGCAAAAATAATCTTGAACAGTACCAATGAATAGCACAGAGATCATGTAGAAAAATCCTAATCACTCCCCATGAGATATGAGACCTAACAAAACTATCATGCCACATACAAAACTAGAGTTAGCACTCAGATCTCTTAGATAAAAATTCATCACCTTTTCCTACCATGCTATGTTGGGAGTTTTATACCAGGATGATATAGTTGGGATTACATGGCATTTACTTCATTTTTTGTTTTGTTTCTTTTTTCTAAATAGACTCAACAGAGGGAGGGCTTGGGAGTTCCTAAGCCACTTGCCTTAAACTGAAAAACAACTGGAAAATAATTTCACTGTCTCTTGAAATGTGTGACCCGGTAAAGAGGAGAGGTCTGGGAGGATTTTATATTCTGAATTCAAGGAATACAAAGGAAACAATCTTTCGAAGACTTTTCAAGCAACAGGAGGAAAAACTCTTGGCTCTCATGTTGCTATTTTGATTTCCTTGTCGACACTCCAGGTCTTTGAATAATAATGGTGGCAAGAGCCAGAGTCTAGCCAAGACAAAAGTCTAGATAATAGCGTGACAGCTCCTGCAGAACCAAATACTACAGAAAATGCTTGAGCTGAATCCTATTTGCTCACAGGTCTGTGCAAAGCAACAAAGGGTTCTGAAACATTTGCCTCAAATAGCTTTTGTTCTTAGTATCTTAAAGGTAACTTCACTGCGAAATATTCGCTCCATGATGAAAAAGAATGCATACACGGGAAGAAGATTTTTGCATCGAGATAGACTGCTTACTTTGCGCCTGAAGGTACAATGCACCGCTAATTAATTAGAGGCAATCTTCCACTCTTCCCCCAATTGTAGACCAATGAGTACATCATCGCCAGTCTTTAACCCATCCTGGTCATAGTTATTTTCTGAAAGAACATTGTTCTCCTGCTCAAATTGTAAATGGCTTCTGAATTAAAATCTAGAACATTCAACCCAGTATTCAAAGCTCTGCACGATTAAGGTCCCTGTTGAGTTTTCCAGGCGACAACACAACACCTATCTTCTCATCTCCACGCTACGGGGCCAGACTTCCCCACCTCAAACAGAGCACCTTCCTTGCTCAAGTCATTTCTTTCAAAAGTACAGATTTTCAAAGAGCAATTTGTATTTTGTTTTTGTTTTCACATGTGACGCTATTATATACCATTGACTATAGTCCCTATGCTGTGCCTTTTATCCACATGACATTCATTCTATAATGGGAAGCCTGTACCTCCCTCTCCCCTTCACCCACTGTGCCCATCCCCCCACCCCCTCCCCTCCGGTGAGACCATCAGTGTGTTCTGGGTACTTACAGGTCTGTCAAAGTACAATTTGTTTTTAAGTTGAACTAAAATCCTACTTTGGAAAAGAAGCCTCTCCCGGCGTCCTAGTGAGAATGGACCACTTGTAGTTGTACCTCTGATAGCTCTTTCCATATCCTGCCTTTGGATCAGTCTATTAATGAATGTGTCTCATTCACCCCCAACACGGTATGAATCCTTGAGAAGAGGAGGCTATGATTCCTTATCTCTGGAATCTCTGCAGCTCCTTGCACTTAGTATGAGCTACCTCCCTTACAGGCTCCCCCAACTCCCAAAAACAAAGCTCAAATAAATCAAATGCCAAAACACAGGATCTTCTTTTTCTCTAGACCAAACAATATCCTGACCCATTACGTATCTTTTCCTCATCCCAGCACAGAAGTGCTATCTCTGCATCTATCCCAGAATTGGCACCACACCCACATGCCTGAACCAAAGTGAGAGCCCTGGTCATCCTGTGTCATCAACCCAACTCCCTTCATCTCCCTCTCAAATGATTTTTTCCATTGCCTAAAATTTAGCCATAGAGATTCAGTCCTTTGAATACTTAAACCTTCTGAGAAGCACTACCTTCATTTCAGCCATTATTAGCCCCTGTGTTCGGAAGGACTAGGGGAAAAGAGGCTGAGAAGTGGGCCATTTTTTCATGGGATAGGAGATGTGGAAATTGGGAAAAGAAAGAATGGTATCTGGCAGGGAGACAGATGTTGGCCATGGTGGTGAGAAAGTATCGAAAATAAATATTCAACTTCTTCAGAAATTTGCAACAGACAAGCTCTTCCAGAGATGGTGTCCCAGGGTGAAGCAATGTATTAAGAACATAAAACAGGGGCTCCTGGGGAGGTCGGTCAGTCAAGGGTCTGACTCTTGGTTTCAGCTCATGTCATGATCTCACAGTATGTGAGATCAAGCCCTGCCTTGGGCTCTGTGCTGAAAGTGCAGAGCCTGTTTGTGGATTCTCTCTCTCTCTCTCTCTCTCTCTCTCTCTGCCCCAGCCCCGGCTCACATTCTTTCTCTCATGCAAAATAAATAAATAAACTTTTTTTAAAGAAAGAACACAAAACATATATACCCATTGCAAATTAGCAATGTTAACAAACTGAGATGAGACTCAAGGAGTTAAAAAAACCAGAGTAATCAAAGTTTAATTATAAAAGAGCCCAGAGTTTGCAGTAAAACGCACAACTAGAAAGGACACCTCACCAGGGACTCAGCTGCTAGGAGTATAAATTGTAAGCTAGTGAAGCAAGCTTTATGAAGCAGAGTTAGATGATTATTGGTGCCTAGAAAAAACCCTGGCCAAAAGGAATAATCTTAATGGAGCCATATCTCCCTCTAAACCTATTTAGTAGGGCTTTGAAAATCTCCATGAACCTAACACCTTTGACATCAATTTATGGAACTAAATGAGATTCATGGTCTCAGTGTCCATGCCAAAAGATGGGTGGTATATCTTCAATGAGGAGGGGAATGTGAAATTCCCACAAATCCCACACTTAAAATGCCTCTTGGTCTATAAATTATGCTTCTCTGATATTTACAGGTCTGTAATGGATTAAAGAGAAACCTGCTTCTAGGTGTGACAAGTGAGGTCACTGAAGATTACATGTTGCCATTAGCCCATGGTGTTTGCCCCAGGGAAAGCGATAAAATGGTCAGCTCCCACTTTTTTTGCTGGGATATTTATTGGTTGACTCTACAAGAGTTCGGCTGCAGGCTGTGAGCAAAAGCCTTCTGTCAATCTCATTGAGTGTGTATATGGGTAAAAAGCCAGTAGAGGCTCAAAACAGTTGAACATTCCTACCTGACACAGAGCCAGCAGCCATGTACTAGCAGATGAGTAATTTTCAAAGGTACTTTCAAGTGTGTATAAAACCCTTTGATGGATTCTCTGTCACTTGGATGACCCAAAATTTCCATCTCATTGAAATCTGGAAAAGAATTCAGGTTCTGTCTTCCCCAGAGAGAGGAGGCATCCAAAAGTTTCACAAACCTAGAGTTTATGTAAGCAGTCAAGTCAGATTGTCTTAGTGCTGGAGTGTGACAATACTTGATCTCTGATTTGATACTTGATAAAATCATTTCAAGTATCATTTCTAAGAACCCAGTGGCATGAGATGGTGGGCTAAGTTGAGGATCGTGATTAACGCATTAGCCCTCCACAAGCCCACAGTCTAAGGCAAGTCTGTGAATATAAAGGAAAGGGAAAATAGAAATGGCAGACTAAATGAGAAGGGCCGAAGTAATTGCTCTGCCATTATGGATTCTTTCCCTCCCCTGCCATCCATCATGGATTCTTTCCATCCTCTGCCTGCCATCCACCCATCTGTCCATCCATCCATCTGCTAAAAGCATATTCCAACCATGGTGACCAAGGTGGAGGCAAAGCCTAAAAGGAGAGTCCAGTAGCTTCTGAGATGCTCAGGGTTGGAAACAACTTTGATGCCTGTGAAATCCAGTCCCCAATGGTACTCCAATTCAATGGTTATCTTGAATTTCCTCTGCAATGAATTTCCTCTACCAAGTAGTTACTTGGCTCGTATTCCAACAACTTAAGGCCCAGGTATCCAACATTTCTGTCCCCAAAAAAACAAAACAAACAAGAAAATAACAACTCTCTGTATTTGAGTGGGGATAACAGAAGACTCTTCCTTGTGATACAGGTGTGCTGTTTCAAAGGGGCACATGCACCCCAATGTTTATAGCAGCACTATTGACAATAGCCAAAGTATGGAAAGAGCCCAAACATCCATTGACAGATGAATGGATAAAGAAGAAGTGATAGATACACACACACACACACACACACACACACACACACACACACAATGGAGTATTACTCGGCAACCAAAAAGAATGAAATCTTGCCATTTGCAACTACGTAAATGGAACTAGAGGGCATTATGCTAAGCAAAATAAGTCAGAGAAAAACAATATCATATGACTTCATTCATATGTGGAATTTAAGATACAAAACAGAAGAATAGCAGGGAAGGGAAGCAAAAATAATGTAAAAACAGGGAGGGGGGCAAAACCTAAGAGACTCTCAAACACAGAAAACAAACTGCAGGTTGCTGGAGGGGTTGTGCATGGGGGGATGAGCTAAATTGGTAAGGGACATTAAGGAAGACACTTATTGGGATGAGCACTGGGTGTTAAACATAGGGCACGAATCACTAGAATCTAAACCTGAAATCATTATTGCACTATATGCTAACTTGGATATAAATTTTAAATATATATATATATACACACACACACACACATATATATGTATATGTATGTATATATATATATACACACATATATATACATATACATACATATACATACATATACATACACACACACACACACACACATATATATATATATATGAAAGCACTTCCTTGTAAGGGACACATCTACTTTCCCAGAGGTTGCTGTTTCTCGTTGCATCCCTTGGGGCCACAAATAACAAATCTGCATCCCTCCATTAAGACGGTCCTTCTAATTTTTGAAGACTGTTATCTCAGCTCTTCAAATCTTTTCAACAACAGACCCCTATTCTTCCAAACATCCAGGGTTCATTTCCTCTTTGCCATTCATCTTTCTCCTGAAAGTGTCCTAGTTACTTTTTGCCCTAATGTACATTCCCCAGAACTGAATGCAATGTTTTCCAACTAAGGTCTAACCAAGGCAATGTGGGATGGGGCTCTTACTTCCCTTGTCACAGATATCTCTCCCACACCCAGTTTTAGGTAGGCATGTCAAACTGTTCAGTCCTACTGAGCTGACTTGGCCACTCTACTGAGCTGACTTGGCCACTCTGAAATAACCACATTGCAATTCAAAACCATTATTTGTTACCAAGTAATATAGCCAAATGGTATCCAGACCCTTTCTGTCCCCTACCCAGAGCCCATTCATAAGTCCCACTCCACAAACACAAAAGCATGAATGAAGTTTTCTGTTTTGCATATTCCTTTTAAAAACCTGACAATTGTTTGATTTGGCCAGGGTTCTTCAAAACCCCAAGTCAAAAAATGGTCATCTCTAAATTTTATGCAACTTAATGAGCTGACTGCCTAAGCCTTTAAATCTCATGAAGGGATACCTGAAAAGGTAAGCCATTCAAGGTCAAATGGCATCCTGTCTAGTTAAGAGCTGAATGCCAGGGAAGGAACTCAGGTCAGTCTTTAGAACTACCTGAGTTTGAGTCAGAGCTGCATTTATCAAATGGCCCAGGCAACTTACTCTGAGCCTCAGTTTCCTCCCCCAGAAATGGAGATAATCCTCCTATCCTGCCATGTCCTTAAAGTGCTTGATGTAATACCTGGGTCTATGGTAGATAAAAACTAAATGGCTTGTTTCCCCTCAGAGTACAGATTATTACTAATTACATCTTATTTCTCTTAATCGATTAGTAACCCTGAGAGAAAGGGACAAACTCTTGTTTATCCTCATATCCCTCAGCACCTTGACGCCTAGCATGAGTAGACACAAACTTCCTTCATTCTTTTAAACGTTTATTTATTTTGAGAGAGAGAGAGAAAGAGAGAGAGAGAACATATGCAGGTGAGTGAGGGAGAAGGACAGAGAGAGAGAGAGGGAGAGAGAGAATCCCAAGCAGGGTCCACACTATCCTGCAGGGCCCAAGGCAGGGCTCAAACTCAAGACCATGAGATCATGACCTGAGCAGAAATCAAGAGTCAGATGCTCAACCAGCTGAGACACCCAGGCACCACATCACAAACTTCCTTTTTGAATATATATGTGAGCATCTGGCTTCAAATTCAGTTCTATATCACACAGAAATAATTGCATTTCTATTCTGAAATCTCAGTTATACCAGGGATATTGACAATTCCCAGGGAGTATCTAAGGTTACCCATTATAAAAAAAAAAAAAAAAAAAAAAAAAAAGACTCCCCTCAAGTCTCAGGCAGTCACGGTCAAATGATGCTTTAGGTTTCAGCTTTTCGGGAAAACAGATTGGCATTGACATTTCTAATATTTTTAATGCTGACCTAGTTTTAAGCTCTATTTCTCTCCTAAAGTAATGATGTTCCTAGACACGGCTAACACATGAGGGGCAACAGGAGGCTACTGGAGAAAGCCAACATCTGATATATTCAGTTTCTGACCTATGGCTCAGGAAGCTACAGCGAAGTTTTGTTGGTCTCCCGTGTCTACCCTGAGCAATAAAATTCAAAGAGTTCACTCCCACACAGCCTTGACCAGGTTGAGGTAATTGTTACTGTTATGGCTTTAGCAATTTGAGTGGGAGAAGATGAGAATTTCAAAAGAGATTTATTTACTGCAAGGCATTCCAAATATCTCATTAATCTGCTTTTCATTTGGCAAACTTTTCTTTCATCAAAAGTGCCACGGTCTGCAGTTTATGACAAGGCAGAATTGCCTCTGGGAACACACAACGGCAAAATGAAAAGGATCTGGGCTCAGGAATGAGGAAGATGTGAGTTTGGTTTGCAGGTGTGCTGTGTACTTGCTCTTAACCTTGAGCAGTTTCCCTCAGGCTGCGAGAACCCCAACGTCCTCATCTGTAAAGAGAGGATCATTGTCCTGCCCTGGTTTATGAAGAGCTGAGATCAATGGTCAGACCTTGGGCAGGTCTGTTTGTGTTTGTTACTTCTGGAAGGCTTGGGTGGTCCTCTGCACAATGAAGATTGTAAAAGTAGCACTGCACAGGGTTTATAATGAGGATTCAAATGAGTGAATATATGTAAACAGATTAGAACAGTGTCCGGCACAGGGGGGTGCTATATGTCTAGTACCATCATCATGATTAAGGATTAATGACCCATGTAAAGAGCGCCTTGCACAGCGACTTGGCATCTGGCACATAGGTAGTGCTCAATAAATGTAAGCAAAAACACCTCTGCCCAAAATGAGAGAGTTTGCACTGGGGTCTGAAGAAACTCCTTGGGTAGGAGGACATTTTCCACAATTATATACTCAGAGCTTTAAAGAAGGAGAGATCAGGGGCGCCTGGACAGCTCAGTCGGTTAAGCATCCAACGTGGGCTCAGGTCATGATCTCACAGTTTGTGAGTTCGAGCCCCACGTCAGGCTCTGTGCTGACAGCTCAGAGACTGGATCCTGCTTCCGAATCTGTATCTCCCGCTCTCTCTATCCCTCCCCTATTCGTGCTAAAATGAAACGATGTTAAATAAATAAATAAATAAATAAATAAATAAATAAATAAATAAAATGTATGCATGCATGCATGTATGTATGTTACCTTGTTAAGAAATATCTTTCTACAGAGTTCAAACTGTCAGGTGGCATCTGATCCTCTTTGTGACTTGAACAAAAAGGAATCTTTGCACAGAGCTGATGGGAATGCAAACTGACGCAGCTACTGGGGAAAACAATACGGAGGTTCCTCAAAAAATTAAAAATAGAATTACCGTATAATCCATTAACTCTACTACTGGGTATTTCCTCAAGGAATACAAAAATACTCATTCGAAAAGACACATACACACTTATGTTTACTGCAGCATTATTTATAGAAGCCAAGATAGAGGAACAACCCAAGTGTCCATCAACTGATGAATGAATAAAGGAGATGTGGCATATGCATATATTACGCAACCATAAAAAAAGAGCTAGACAATGCCACTTGCAACAACATGGATGAAGCTAGAGGGTGTTATGCAAAGTGAAATAAGTCAGAGACAAACACCATATGATTTCACTCATATGTGGAATTTAAGAAACACAACAAATGAAGAAAGGGGAAAAGAAACAAAGACTCTGAAATACAAAGAACATACTGGTGGTTACCAGATGGGAGACGGATGGTAGACCAGGGGGTGGGTGAAATAGATGAAAGGGATTAAGAGTAAACTTATGAGCGCACCTGGGTGGCTCACAGTTCATCGTCCGACTTCGGCTCAGGTCATGATCTCGCGGTTCGTGAGTTCCAGCCCCACGTTGGGCTTTGTGCCGACAGCTCAGAGCCTGGAGCCTGCTTTGGGTTCTGTGTCTCCCTCTCTCTCTGCCCCTCCCCTGTGCATGCTCTGTCTCTCTCTCTGTCTCAAAAATAAATAAATATTAAAAAAAAAAATTTTTAAGAGTACCCTTATCATGGGGCACCTGGGTGGCTCAGTCAGTTAAGTGTTCGACTTCCACTCATGTCATGATTTCATGGTTTGTGAGTTTGAGCCCCACTTGGGGTTCTCTGCCGTCAATACAGAGATGGCTTCAAATCCTCTGGCCTCCTGTCTCTCTGCCCCTCGCGTGTTCTCTCTCTTTCAAAAATAAATGAACTCAAAAGAAAAAGAGCACACTTATCGTGATGAACACTGAGAAATGTATAGAATTATTGAACCATTATACTGTATGCCTGAAACTAATATAACACTGCATGTTCATTTTACTTGAATTTTTAAAAAGTTGTTTTTCTTTAAGAGAGAGTAAAGAAAAGACATGGGCTCAGGACGGTTTGGGGAGATGCTTGCAATGTCAAGGGAGAAAAGGTCTTCCCAACAACATTCCCAGGAGTCCCAATTCAGAGTAAGGAATATTCACCTCACTCTGGACAGTAAAACAGGGGCAATAAACTCAGGAACTTGCCACCTGTGAATTGGTCCAAAGAGCTGTGTATCCTTTGGTTAGTTTTATCCCCCTCCCCCTTTTTAAAAAAGTTTATGTATTTTTGAGAGAGTGCAAGCAGGGGAGGGACAGAGAGAAAGGGGGACAGAGGATCAGTGCGGGGCTTGAACTCACAAGCTGTGAGATCATGACCTGAGCCGAAGTCAGACACTCAACCAACTGAGCCACCCAGACACCCCTAACCTTGGTTAATTTTAAACACTGCTTTTACAGCACAGTTGAGATTCGTTTTGTTTTGTACACACAATACCCCCGAGTTCCACGTTCCTTACTCCTTAGCCCTAGGAATGACAATGCACTCCTACTGCTCTGGTGTCACTCACTTCCGGGGGGAAGTAGGATGTTCCTCTTCTCAATGGCCACACATACCTTTGCTTCAGTGGGTTTCTCTCATTTCCTCTCCTTCAGTCAGGAAGATAGATCTGACCTAAGGAGTTTGGCCTTTCAAAGCAGCTCTCACTTCATGAATTTAGGATTAAAAAAAAAAAAAATCAATTAGCCAAAGGAAACAGGAGACTACAAGTAAGAGAGAACAGAAAATAGAAGGGGTGAAAAAAATCAACCCGGGTTGAGCACAAAGTATTGATATTTTGTGTACCCCAAGCTTAACCTAGGTTCTACTTTGTGCTGAGATTCTGGACCCCTCTGGCAGTGAATAGGTAATAGTCTGCCAGGAAATGCTAATAAATATTTTCATTAAGAACCAAGGGGAAGATAAAGTGATGGTCTTTAGACAGCTTTTAATGTTTACCAGTTTTGCCTGTGACCTACCTCCCCTCACAGACTCACCTCTCAGGGCTAAAAAGAAAGGGCTTGAACTTCTGAAAATAAAATGGAAACATGCTAACAACCTTGCCCTGCCTTGAAATCCACACTTATCCCCAAAGGAGAAGACCACACTCTATCCTTCTCCCTGGCTTACGTTAAGAAGCCCAAGAACAGAATCAGAGGCGGGGGCAAGAATGGTACCAGGGGAGGCTGCCAACAGAGTAAAATCTGTGTTCCCTCGGAGGACAGCCAGCTTTCCCCAAATGACACTGAAGCAGGAGAGGAAGGAAACACATCATGACCCCCATGGGTGGTAGAAAGAACTAGAGAGCATGTAGAAGACAACCCTTGGGGACTCTGCTGAGGGGTGGGTGGGGAGGCACAGAGGTTCATAACCATTAAAAGGATCAAAAGCTACAAATATGGGTTATAGCCATTCGTGTGACCCCTTTTAAAACTCCAGGCTAGTGTGGCCTGAGAAAATGGGCTGACATTGGTAATATCACCTCCTTCTCTTCTTTTTCTACAATTTAAACTGTACACAGGGTTATAATGAAGCTCCCTAGTGGGCTGTGTTCATCCCAACTCTTATCTGATGCAGGCGTTCCCACTAAAAGAAGTATGATTCTTGACTCTTAGAATTTAATTATGTGCTGCTCTTCAAATATTGAAGTAATTCAAACTACTGAACCACTGGGGATATGATTTTTGTTACTTTTCTTGTAAGTGGGATGGGCAGGTACTGAATCATCCATTTTCTCACTCAAATTCCCTTGTAATTAACTACACACATTTGAGAAACAGCAGGTGAGGGGTAGGGGCACAATCTGTGTCCATGAGAGAATTTCTCTTCAAAGAAGCAATATAAAGAACCATGAGATCAACGTCTGATACCTTAGCAGCCCCTATAAGCAAGCAAACCAGAACCTAAACCTATAAATGCCTCAAGGTTAAGAAATCAAAATCTCTAATATGGGGGCACCTGAGTGACCCAGTGGGTTAAGTGTCTGACTCTTGGTTTCGGCCCAGGTCATGATCTCACTGTTCATGGGTTCAAGTCCTGCATCAGGCTGTGCACTGATAGTGTGCAGCTTGCTTGGAATTCTTTCTCTCCCTCTCTCTCTTTTATCTTTTTTTAACAGAACTAAGCAACTCTGGTCCAGAGGATAACAAAAATACTCATTATTATTAGCTAGAGCCTTAGATTTAAAATGTCCGGGCCTCAGTTTCTTCACGAATTAAAACAACAACAACAACAAGTCACAGACTTATGAGGGCCAAAAGAGATCATTTGAAACATTTTTTTTAACCCATAAAGGATCATAAATAATAAGGCGCTGTCTTGTCCATTGGCGTAAGAGGTAAGTTAAAATACCTGCTTCCCATATTATGCTGAGTGAAATAAGTCAGTCAGAGAAAAACAGATACCATATGTTTTCACTCATATGTGGATCTTGAGAAGCTTAACAGAAGACTTTGGGGGAAGGGAAGGGAAAAAAAAATATATATATATAGTTACAAACGGAGGGAGACAAACCATAAGAGACTCTTAAATACAGAGAACAAACTGAGGGTTGATGGGGGGGTGAGGGCAAGGGGAAAGTGGGTGATGGGCACTGAAGAGGGCACTTGTTGGGATGAGCACTGGGTGTTGTATGTAAGCGATGAACCATGGGAATCTACCCCAAAAAACCAAGAGCACACTTTACACACTGTATGTTAGCCAATTTGACAATAAATTATATTAAATAAATAAATAATAAAATAAAATACCTGCTTCCCAAACTGTGATATTACAGTTTAACAATTTATAAAACATAACACTCTGGCTCATAATTCCCATGTGATTGTCTGAAGTTCAGGGCAAAGAGAATGAATATCAAATCCTTGCCCTTTCTGGGCAGTTTTAGCTTGTATTAAATCTAGGAGTGACACTTCATTCTAACGTCCAATATTAAGCTTTCTTCCAATAAACTAAAAAGTTTATTTTGCAAATACCAAGTTGCTTTTGTCCCTGGTATCTTAAATGCACGTGGATGTTTCCTTAAGGTGCTTCATCAATCAATATGTCCCCAACCTAGAGAAATATAGCCACACTCACCCAAAGTGTGACTAAACAGAAGCATCCTTCCCATGAACACAACTATTGGATTTTAGTGAAGAGAGTAAGAAAATACATTGGAATCTGTGCATGGTGACAGCAGAAGTGGGTCATCCTTTTAAAATCTATTTCCCCCAAAGTTTCGTGTTAACATTAACAGAAGCCCAACCTCCAAAAATGAGTTTCCCATTGCCCAGGGGGAATGATGTCAAAGTAATTTGAATATTTTTCAAGTAACTTTCCTTAATACTCTATGCAACTGAGAAATCCCACAGGCCTGTAAATGTTAGCAAAACCACTGTTCCCAGCTGTCAACATTGTCTTTGGGTTTGTCTTTCTCTCTTCTTTTTATGGATGAATAACATTTTCAATCGAGTTGTTTTTCTAGTTACTCTGGGAACCAAGCTCCATTATAATAAGCAGATATTCTAATAGAATAAGCGGATAGAATCCTCTATTTCAGGTTCTCTGGCCTCAACTTTTCTGTCTTGTTTCTGCTAGAGCATGACATTCACATTCTAGGAACTGTGTGGAATACAGGGGAGACATTTTGGGTTGGGACAACAGACTTTTGAAATCTTAAGAGCAGGGTCACCTCGGAGAAGACGCTTCACCCCTCTGAGTCTGATTGTCCTCTGTAAAACATGGCCAATAATGACACTAGTAAGAATCAAATAGGACTTCACTCAGTGACACCTCCTCTACAAATGCTCTCCTGTAGACTGTCCTTCCCTTAGTGAGAACCACCCACTCCCCACCTTGTGTCCCTTCTGTGATGTATACCAACTTCAGACACAACCTTCGAGCCCATTTCCTGGTTTATATTTCTCTCTCCCCCCACCAGATTAAAAACTTGCCTTATTTATTTTAGGAATCCCCAAATCAGGAGGGCCAATGTTTGCTACGCAATGGGTTCTAATAAAATGTCTGTTGAAGGACTGACATGTTAATCAACTAGTTGACTGATTGAATGCTACAGATGAAAGCACCTTATAAAGCTCCAATCACAGACAAATGTAAATCATTATTACATGGAATGCTGTGAATTTGCTTTGAACTTAAGGTAATGAGGCAATTGCTCAAAGTCAAGGTGTAATGGACCTTATAAATGTTATTTCATAGCATCTTTAGTTTTTGTTTATTTGTTTAATCCAGACAGGTGCCAAGACCTCATACACTCTAGGAGAGCCTGGGTGGCTCAGTCAGTTGAGTGTTTGACTCTTGATTTCAGCTCATGTCATGATTCCAGGGTGGTGGGACCAAGCCCCACATCAGACTCAGCACTGAGCATGGGACCTACTTAAGATTCTCTTTCCCTCCCTCTTCCCAACTCACATGTGCTCAAAGGAAGGAAGGAAGGAAGGAAGGAAGGAAGGAAGGAAGGAAGGAAG